>NC_044192.1:13989808-14703974 GCF_900880675.1 Sparus aurata | reverse complement strand
TCCCCCTCTTGAGAAAAGTTCTGGAAAACTCCCATGATGCCTTTCCGCAAAACATAAGAGTCATTTAAAACAGTGAAAAGTTGGGAACATTACTGGCCCAATTGCGAAAGGCACCAAATATATCGTGGTATTTTGGTAACACACTTTGATGATTAGTCCAGTTTCTTATTTTTAAGCAGTTTTGTGTTTATTGTGATATATATATATGTTCAGTTTCCCTTATAGAAGTAGACTTAAACTACTTTTTTATGGCTCTATTCTATTTAAATAGTTGCACTCCTGAACCTTATCCATTGGACTTTTTTTAAACTTAGGATATCTATAATATTTTAAGTGGTGGCAGTAGATGCCGCTCTTTGAAGAAATAGAAGAATAACAGAGGGAAAGATTGATGGGGGCTGACTCAATTGTTTCAAGTCTTTGTCTTCAGGTAAATCACTTGTATTGTTGAATGACAGAATGGTGCCGCTGATCAACAAATACTCCCTAGAGAATAAACCGGGCGTCGTCAGACAGATTCTGAGAGATTGACTGTCAAATCAAACCTGAGGGAAGAAGTTGTGTAGTTAGTTTGTAGTTCAGATTCTACAAATGAATTCTGGGACTCTAGGTGCAGATATGACCAAGGGTTAGGGTGTTTCCCTCAGTTGAATGTTAGCACCCAGTGGTTATTATGTGTTTAATGAGATTTAATGCACTTCTATGCAGGTCTGTTGGCCTCCGTTGAAAAACCATCCAACCTAGTTTGGTCCAGATATTCTTTGTCCCCAGAGTATCATTTCTGGTGACTGTGGTGATCACCTGCCTCAGCTGTAGTCTGAGATTAATGCTACAGTTGGTAAGTTATTTTAGAAGCATTTCTTTAGTATTCGGTAGTGATATGGTAGAAAATCTCAGTTAATAAATCAAGCCCAGTCTGTCTGTATACCTGCCTGCCAGCACACTCTCAGTCTGTCCATTCATTGTGTATGACTGGTATCTTCCACAAGGCTAGGGCGATATTAAAGCTATGAGTGAGTTAATAGCATGAAAATGTTCCAAAAGTAACATGGTAGCTTGACAGCACTGCGTACTAACAACTGTCATGTTTGTTGTTTACATGTTGTTGGTTGATAATGTTGGGTGTTTTCTAACATGTGAGACAGGAGGTAACACTGACTACAATGTGTTGCACTCACATTACAGACTCTTGTTTGGTAGCTTCAACTGTAGCACAAAGCAAACAACTCGTGAGCCAAAGAACGAGTGACTCTATGGTAGCGACAGACTTGTTCAGTGGCTAACCCAGTAAAGCACACACCTACAGCAGCGAGCAAAAACTGCAGGGCCCGGTAGCTTTTTTGGACTAAAGTACATTTGTGGCTGCTATTTTGAGTATTTGTTCCGATATTTATTAGATGAAAAAAGCTAGGAGAACTTTAGAACGTGCTGAACTACACGTGTATTCACTTGTATCTCACAGCTGGCCAGTGGTTGTGTACTCAGGTTATTTGTGTTTTGGTCTTTTGGAAAATTGACTTTGGAGCGAGTCCAGAAGGGTGAGAGTGGGATTTATTTATTTTTTTTCAAATCTATCTTATTCCGTCTGGTTTCTTCAATCTTTCTTCAACTGTTTTTATTGTATTTGAAGGTAATTGCACCAGAGTTAGCTAGCAGATAGTTTGTCCCTGAGCAACAAAAAAACATATAACAACAACTAACCCTAACATTATATAAAAAAGCACCACACATAAAATAATTTCTTTGTGTTAGCATGTTCCACAAAGCACAGTTTCAACTGCTGAAAGTTTGACTGCTTAAGCACGGTTTTGAGCTTTTGAGCCCAACAAGACAAGCATGAGTTATCCAAAAATGTACAGAACATAAACCCTTTTTATAGGTGCAATCATCCTGAATGAAAACTTTTTGTAATGATTTTTCAATGTATACACAAATAGAAATAAGTGATTGTCAGTAATGTGAAAAAAAATGTCACTCTTAAGAACTATCTATAAGTTGTTCAACACCCGAAATATGTCATGTTATGTCTTCATACGGTTGTCAGACCATTGAACTGTTTATATGTGTGTAAATAGTAATTATGGTAATTAATGAATTGAGGGCATTCTTCACTGCGTGTTATACATTCATATCAATTCAATCTGCAACACTGTGAAGCTTATCCAACATTTTTACTGCATAAATCTTTGCCAACATACTGTAGGTGTTTGCTAGGGGAGAGACAAGTCTAATATTTGGTAGGCTTTATTTCTGTCTGCTGTATGAAATTAATCTCAAAATACATTAATCACCCTACTGTAAAAGCTGCAAATAAGATGTTTGAATGTATTAACACCAGGTACTCTGCAGACCAAGCAGTCTCTCTCTCTTCCCCTCACCTGTGACAGTTTGATACTATGGTTTCTTTCCAACAATGTGCCTGCAGTGAAGTGAAAGGAAAGGCACAGAAGGGTGTGTGTCAGTCACGGTCCAGCAGTGCAATTCAATTTTCATGACTAGAATCACTCAGATCTGTGCTAACACTGCCTCCCTGCTCAGGTAAAGGTATCATATCTGTGCTGTGTTTGTCTGGCTTTAAAAAAAGTAAAGGAGAGGTAATCCAAATGCCTCTCAATTGCATTTTCATTTTCTACTTTTAGCTCTTATTATACATATGTGGCTGTAGATTGATTGATTTTTATACAACACACATCTTGGAGCTGTTTTGTAGATGTAGATGGAGCTGCTGGGTCCCTTTCTTATACCCAGACTGTCCCTCCAGACTGCTGTTGGCTCTGTTCGTCTCTTCACTTGATATCACTGAACTATTTGTTTCATTGGGCATTGGGTCTCCAGAGACCAGAGCAGCATGGTAACCAAATGTGTTCTCTTCTCCCAGACTAATTTAATTTAAGACACCGTTCAGTCGCTTCTGGCAGTTCTATACCTCCTGTGCAAAGACAACAGTTTCCTCTAAAAAGAGTCTATGTTGGCTGATATGCAGTGGACTGTTAACACCGTCTCTAGATCCCACACGGTTACTTTATATAAGTCAAATGCCTTTTGCTGTGCTACCACAAGTGTGGTGTATCCGTTAAACATTAGAGGAGAAAATGACATGTTTTGTAATTGCTGGTGTTAAATCAAAAAAGAAAGTGAGTTTGCTTTTAGTAAAAAAGCAAATAATAAATTCATTTTACAATTTGTTCTTGCATACATACATACATATTATTTTTATGTATGTAAGAACATTTCCTACTGTTAACAGCCACAGCAGTGTTGTCTGGTTTCTTTTTCACATTGTGAGTCGGTGTGTACTTGTGTCATCATGGCCAAATAGGGTCCCAGAGACATCTTGTCTCACTCAGCACAAACAGTGTGACAAAAACAAACAAATCCAGAACCAAAAAGGTTACCACTGTAGTAAACATTTGTCCATACATGCCCAGATATATGCTCCATCTTTAGTGTCAATTGCTGCCACGACAGAAAGGTTTATAGAGGCTGAAACTGACCATGCATTGTCACAGCCTGGTAATTTAGAAATTAGTATGGATATGTTGTGTAATGTGTTCATGCTACAAAAACAAATATCAGCCGATATATTTTTATGTTAGATTTTTCTTTTCAGGTTTAATATGTTACTGCTGTTAATTAGCTCAGACAATTTGTTCAGTACACACAAGTACATGCATATAAGTCTTCAGTATGTGCATTAAACACACGCACATTCAGACACACACCTGCAGTTCTTGGGTTCATGCCCCAATGGCAGCACAGTCAGTCAGGGTCATATGTGAGGAGAGACAGGCTGACCTTCACAGCCACAGGACTGCTAGGACACAGTGGGAGGCTTGAGGGGAGAAAAGGGGGAAGGGGGAAAAAGAGTTTAAAAGCCAGATGTCAATGGATATAAAGATATTAAATTTTGAACAGAACTTAAAAAATGTGAGGGGAATGTGGAGCACTTGCAGTCATCCACACCGGTAACACATTAAAAACGGTTAATTACCATTAGATGGAAAAACAGGACAAGTTATATTAGCAAGAGTTTGCGGTTGGCAGAAAGATACTGGCAGCCCTTCGAGAGAAAAAATTGCTCGCAGGCTTCTTATTCATTGCCAAATTTGGTCCGTCTTCCATTTTTAGTCATTTGGTTTTTATTCAATGGAAGTGTGTGATACAAAAAAAACCCAATCAGAGCCTATATATTCTTGCCATATGGCCTCTTTCCAGACTATTTGCATGTCAGTTAACCTCGAGGAAAATGATCTTATACTCATCACTGAATCAATGAATACATGATTGAATACACCAAGATTAAATCTAATGGTTTAATGATATAATTGATTGACAGAAAGGCCACATTCAGACAAATTGCATCAATCCTCTATCTTTACTGTATTACTTACAAAAATACATATAATGCAATTATCTGTTCTACACACTGTGATTATGACCTGTCATACTGCACTGACCCAGTTCATACTGGAACTGCTGCTGTTTTTTTTCTCCATTGCCAACAAGACAGTCCAAGGTCCTGGGTCAGATCATTAAGGTGTCCGACCCCAACAACCTGGTGCCAGATTGCTTTGCAGCTGCCCATAACTCACACAAACCACATAACCAACACGTTAGCACAAAGTGACGAGTGACTATCCGAATAGAAAGCCTCTATGGCCATGATATGAGCATGTTCGCTCAGATCAGCAGAAAAGTTAATATTTTATTCTTAAATTACAAGAATACAGAGGCATTGGAATATACTGCAGCAAAAATAGCGGTCAGCTAAAAAACAAATAACCATCTCCCACATTCACAATCACATCTCCCCTTCTTCACACACCAATCATGTCTGTGACTGCCATGTCAGTATTTATACAGTTGTGACCTTGCCCTCTGTGACCACCCCGATCCTCTTCAGCATGTGTAGTTTACTGGCTGGCTGTCCAACATCGGATAAATCACATTTGATCTTTTTCTCTCTCTTTACCTCATGTCTCCAAATACTGTACAGCGAATAACTACCAATGGCATAAACACGATGGGCTGATGGTGCCTCGACAGAATCAATGGATCCTGCTAGCATTAAAATTCCAAGATGCAGAGTAAGGCGTTTGTTCTTGTGAATGTATGTTCATGTGTGTGCTTGTGCATACTCTCACTGTATGTAAAAGTACAAATGGGTGAGACATTAATCTTGGGTTTTGAGAAACACTGATTGACATTTTTTTAACCATTTGTTGACCAAACAAATAATCAGTTAATAGAGAAAATAACCAACAGATTCATTGACAATGAAAATAATCATTAGTTGCAGCCCGAGACCTGTCCATATATTTCTGTCCAAATGTTATGAGAAAATAATACTGTAAAGGAATTTATTCATTTCAGCAAAAACAATGTGAATACTTCATCACTTTCGTATGTGAATATTCTAAGAAGGGGCGACAACGTGTTGTTGCTGCTTTATTAAAATGTATTAAAATCAACTCAATAATTGATCCCTGCTTTCAGCAACACAGACATGGCTTATGTGAAGGCGTCCCTCTCATATAAGCTTCGTCAACACTGCAGGTTTTTTTTTTTTTTTTTACTATTCTTGGCTTTCCCATTATTTACGTAACTCTGGCACCAGAACTGTGCTTCTAATATTTCTCTACTTTAAATAAACCTTTTCCAGGACAGTGATGCAATTTGAAATAAGCTCAAATTCCACAAGCCACCATTTATGTAGCAGTATGCTGATATACTTCCAAGTAGCTGGAGGGCCTTGCGAAGGGCAAAAATATGTAGGCCTATAACAATTTAACAGCTACAGGAAAGGGCCTGGTACTCAAAATGAATTATTTACCATTTTAAAACTCACCTGTTGTTGTAGAGAAATGCTCCACTTAAATAAAGGAAAACTTTTTGCTTGTAAAAATTGTCCTCAGTACACCTTCAGTATTAAGGCTATGCAACTAAAACCATTTCATGATGAGCCTTGAGTCAAGAGCAAGATCCAGATGATTCAATTAAAAGCACCTGTTACCTGTCTAAAAAGTTAAAGTGTGAACACATGGTTTCAGCAGTCATGGAAGAGGGAATGTGTATCCATTTAACAGCTCAAGTGAAGTTAGAGAAGGTGCTCCAGTGCATGGGAGGCCTCGGGAGACACATGTTGACAGGAAATAATGAATCAGGAGGAACCCTCTGGAGGCTGAGGAGATGAGGGGAAAGACAGAAAAAATATTGAGGAGAAGATGGAGTGAGAGGAGGGGAAAAAATGAGGAAAAAATGGCTTTGGGCTGTTGATGTAAAAAATCCATCTATACCTGCGTGGCATTTGTGTTGTGAGTGAATGTCTTTGGCATTGATGCGCATGAATGTATGTTTCTGTATGTGTGTGTGTTCCTGCTCTTCCAGGGAGCTTTGTGTACATTGTCAGTGGCAGAGCAGCTATTGTATATACACATGTTCGTTTGGGGAAAAAGGTAGAATACCTCTGAGTGACACAGACGTGTCATATCAGCATCAGACTGTAGGGAGAAATAAACATCTGTCCACCTATTTTCAGTCATTATTGGAAATTTTGCCGACAGTAATTGTTTTGTAAACCAGTGAGAGGAAGAGGCAGCACTCTCAGATGTACACATAATATTGAGTCAGACAAGTGGCGAATAAAATTAATGCATCTGTCAGTGCCACATTATAAATTCAGACAGTTTACATACAGAAGTGATCATCAGGAACCCGCCATCGGAAAAAAAAGAAAAAAGATGAGACATTCCCTGGCAACAAAAACCCTTTTCCCCCTTTTTCACTGAAGAGACAATATGATTGTGTCTCTGTATGTGCAGAGTAATGGGAGATAAATTCTGTTTCAGGAAAATGAATTAGTTAGAAGAGAGTGTCTTCTTGAGAAATGGGTCTGTCATGAAGAGGAGGCACAACGATGGCGATGATAAAACAAAATGATCTCAGCAGCCGGGGTAGTTGCAACAACAGCAAACAGTGTAGATACAATGACACCATCTGGTTACTTCTAGTGTGCTGCTAACGCGCTGGTGACACTGCCAGTCATTCCTTTCTGTTAATTACAAGTTAAAGTTGATACCATTTTCCCTGTTTATTGATAGTTGTGAAAGCCAAAATGTTGACGTGAATTTAGGCACCCATGGTGGTAAATCTATTCATTTGGGTTCATAATATCAGATTCAGGATGCTCACAGGGGCATACTTTTAATCTGATGATAAAACACAACAGTTAATATAGAAATAGTTAGACCTCTGTGAAATATTTGTTTTCTAAATTATCATTGTGTTGTTGTTGTTGTTGTTGTTGTTGTTTTAAAGGAGGTGCAACCAAGACATTGGGATGGCTGATCAGAACATTTTATATTGTGATCAATCTTAAAAGTCTTAACAATCTACTTTGTAGGCTAATCGTAGAGTCGGTAGTATTTAACTGACTCACTGAAACTTGTGCTTCATGACCGTAACAACAGAATGATCTATCTATCTATCTATCTATCTATCTATCTATCTATCTATCTATCTATCTATCTATCTATCTATCTATCTACTACTAACTAGTAGCTGGCTAGACTGATTTGACAGATTTCATCATGTGCCTCTCTCTTGGGTGATGTACTGTAAACAATGCAAGGGTTATTACAATGTAGCTGGCAACATGGTGGACACAGAACTGAAAAGTATGTTTATTGCAATATTGTATTTTTTTATTATGGTGAAAATTTAGAAATTCATGGCTATTTCCAGTCTGACTTTAGTGAACAGGACATTTCAGTAACCGAAAAAAAGATTTTAGATAATGGGTTGTACGATGTTAAGATACATTTAGACATATTTTACAGATTAGAAATCCACTTGTCAGTCATCTTAAACAACTCTCTGAGCACAATAATACATCAAATATATAAAAAGAAAAATCTGAATTTTATAAAAAATAATCCATATTATCTAATTTGCTGAAAGGAAAAATGTCAAAGGATATAAAGTATAAAGTATTGTGCATAATAAAAAAGCAGTCACCAGAAATCCTCTGCTATAAGTATAATATATTTCTATAATCATTCTCTAAATCATAATGAAGAATTATATTATTTTGGTATAAGGTGTAACTGTTTCAAATGTCCTGTGCACTGTGTGTGAAGGAGCACATCTGTGTGTGCGTGCAAGTACTGGTGACTTAGTGTTTCCCTTTTCATGACACCCCAGATGTGAAGTGCTGACATCTTCACTAATAACACTGAGGCGTGCTGATGTCTGAGTAGCCAGACAAACATGCTCATATGCACAGGCATGCTGATACTGGCTTATAAAAGACAGACAGACTGAGTGTTGGCACTCCCGCCCCTGTCCTGTTCCAGCTGGGATCTTATCAGTGTGTGTGGTGGGTGGTAATCAGAAGATATAATACATCAGGCAGCTGCTGTCCAACCACAATGGAGGGAGCATCACTGGTACAGCCACACTGCAATCAAACTCTGAGCCGCCAATGTGCCCTTGAAATGGAGAACGAGACTAAGGTGGAAAAATTAGAAGTCCAGTTACCCAATAATGATGAGTTTGGCCAACCCTGTCCACACTGAGTCTGGTCTCACTTTTTTCTTCTTTTTCATGGTCAGATTGGATCCACATGGGGTCATCGCCGACTGTAAGGCTTGTATGACTTCCCTGCCAAACATCTGAAATGGCTGAACTCTGGTGTTATCTAACTGATAGTTGCTATTCGCTTTATATTGAGATAGAAATCATTTTATCATCTGGTATACACTTTTGTTATTCTTTACAACATAAAAGATATACTGCAAATTGAACACAAGAAAGATAAACTTACTGAGTTCAAGATGTCCTCTGTACATTAACACAGCAGAGCTATTCAAGTCCATATTTTCATACTTTACATTTTCACCCTCATTGTTTATTCATCTAGAAAATTACACATCTTAAGATTTCCATCATGTCAAACCCAGTCTTCTTGAAACAGTTGCAGTTTGTGACAGCAATTTTCCTAAACAGAAGTTGCTCTTCTGTTACATTTACTGACTGTGCCCATTGTTGGTTAGGGTGTCACAAATCGCCATACATTCTGTCTGACACAGAAATTTCCCATTTGCAGAACAAATAAGGGAATTCTGATTCTGATTCCGATTCAAATCCTCAATTTCAATTTGATTAGATTTTCAATTTCGAACATTGTAGCTATGCTATTGTTAAACTCCCATTTGGATTAAACACAGGAATGCAAGGAATGACCTACAATATAAAACACAGATAAATGTTATATTTTACAGTTTACTTGACATTTTCATTTGATTAATCAAGACTAAAAAACAAGTCGTCAGAAAATAAGTATAGAAATAGTTTGGATTATTGATTTGTTTGTCAGTTATCAAAAAAGCCAACCATTCTCCAACATTATTGGATTATATCTTTGGGGTATTGGACAGTTGTTTGGAAAAAAACAAGCGCGTTGAAAACTTCCCCTCAGGCTGTGGGAAATTGCACTGAGTGCTTTTTAATGATCACTTTATATGGATATGGATTATCAGTAAAATAATTAAGAGATTAATCAATAATTACCTTAAGTTGCATCCTTGTCATGTCAACACAGCCACAGTGACCCTAAAAAAGCATGGGTTTTCTATACGTTCTTTTAAAAAGCTGTATATCAGAGGAATTCTATTATTTCCTACCAAATCCTTCAGGTACTTGAATCTAACATCACCTCTAATAAGAGAACAGGATCAACATGGTGACATTGTGCAGTGTGGGATTGTTTAATCTAAATTCTCTTATTCCATCTGCTACAGTGCCGCTCTCCAGGGGTCCACGACTACTCTGGTGCAGCCTGTCACTGCTCTGCTCCCTGCCTGCTTAAATGAACAGCCCTGCCTGTATCTCAGGGTCACCTTCTGCAGCTACAAGCCGCCACTAACACTAACTCATTTCACCTCTCTGTCTCCCCCCTTTGTGTTTTCCTCTGTGTTTATACTACCTGTGTTTTCCATCATGTCTTCACTGTCATGCACTTTATCCCTCATACTTCCTTTCACTTTTACTTTCTTTTCTGACCATGCAACCAATCTAAGACTTGAAGGCTGGCTGAAAAAATAACAATATACATTCACTGTCAGAAAGGCTAGGAAAGCACAACAAACCCAGTCTGTGTAGCCTCTTGCTTTGGAAACTTGAACAGTAAAATGTCTTGAGCACTACTCTTGGGGAGTAATCTGAATAAACTTTTGTAGCTGGCATGGACTGGAAAAAAAAAGCAGATTGTGGCAATAAGTGCAAACTCCATGATGCAAAGCTACAAGGTTATTTTTTACATTATTTTTCATATTTTAGTTTTATTTAAAATGTATTTATAGTGTGTAGGATTTAATTCCCAGTTATTTATATTAGTGGTACATTGATTTTAAGAAGTTTCCCACAAACACTCGACAAATAAGAGGCACATTTTCACCAGAATGAACTCTAGGATTCAATTAAACTCCTAATATTCCCAGTAATTAGATTAGAGTGTAGGATTTCAATTTCTTCTCGAGAGCTGTTTGATTGATCAGTGGATCAATACAGCAATTAATCACCTCATTAATTACATCAGGTGCTGATTGTGATCAGGTTGAAGGTCGAACTGCAGTGAGCGACGGGACGATGCACTCGCTGGACATTTTGTGGTAAAGCTTATGTTTTTTGGGTCACTGTTTCCTTAAATTATTATGGATCTTTGTGATTTTTCAATCTAATAGTAAATGTGTAATGCACAGTCACCACATTGTTAAATGTTTCAGGATGCTATGTCTGTATTGCTTGCAAAAACATTCCAGTATTCCCATTTAATGGTTTCATTAGACATGACCTTTAGGAACATTTATAAAAGATTAAAAAATTACAGTATTCCCATTTAAAGGTGCAGTATGTAGTTTTGGGGGAATACATTTTAATCAGAAGAGAAAGATCTTCATTGACTGATTTCTTATGTATAAACAAACTAAACAAACTCATGAGTTTCATGACTGAATAAACAAACTGACCTTAAAGGACAACACAATTCCACATTGTTTTACATTGCAGTGTGTTCTGGGCACCTTATTTTCCCCTGAGAACAGCTTGTTTATTTATATATGGAGAAAATAAGTCTCATTGACTTGTATCATTACCTTAATTGTATAGTAAATATTACAATTCTGAGTTTGAATTTCCTCCTCAAAACTACGTCATGTTCCTTAAAGGGATATTCCGGTGTAAGTTTAATCCATGGTCTAACACACCGTGAAACTGTGTTAGACTCCCTCTTGAGAGATAAAGTTTGCAGACCGCTAGCTAACGTAGTTTTAGCATCCTCAGAAACGACCACACGACAACAATACATTGCAGTAAATGGGTCCAAATATAAAACCGCCATCAAAAAGCCACAAATAATGCTCAGAACAGCACCAAACATCAGCAACATTAGAAAAAGGGTTCCAGCACATATTTCGAGGCATCAAACATTTGATATAGTTGCCGTATTTGTCGGAAAATATAAACGAAACTCACCACCTTAGAAGCCCTCCTTGTTGTGGGGAAGCCCTGTGAGTCGATTACGGAGTGCAGTAGAGTTCCGCAGCTCAATGATGATCATTGAGCTGCGGAACTCTACTGCACTCGGTAATCGACTGTTCCGAGCATCATTTGTGGCTTTTTGATGGCGGTTTTATATTTGGACCCATTTACTGCAATGTATTGTTGTCGTGCGGTCGTTTTTGAGGATGCTAAAACTACGTTAGCTAGCGGTCTGCAAACTTTATTTCTCGAGAGGGAGTCTAACACAGTTTCACGATGTGTTTGACCATGGATTATACTTACACCGGAATATCCCTTTAATGGCTTTATATAACCTTTAAGAACTTTGATATTTCAAAATTAAAATTCAAGGGCTGAGAAACACTTTGCAAACAGGGTTCGAAATCCACAGAGCAAAAAGAATAAATAATAAGAGAATGAAAAGCAATGGGGCGCCGTTTAGCTCAGTTGGTAGAGCGCGCGCCCCATGTGCCTAGGCTCTGCAGCGGATCTGGGTTCGACTCCCTGCCCGGGTCCCTTTGCTGCGTGTCACTCCCCCTCTCTCTCCCTGTTTCCTGTCATATCCTCAGCTGTACTTTCAATAAAGCCAAAAAAATACTTAAAAAAAAAAGCAATGTATACTGTATGCTAACTATAATAGTATAAGCAACAAAAATTGCTTTTTATTCCCTGCACATTCAAAGTATTTTCTATGTCTTGCTTCTTTATAGATTTTCATTGTCGCATACCCAATTAAACACACACACACACAAACACACACACACACACATACATTATGTGGTCCAGCCATTGTTGAATGATATATGCAGCAAAAAAAATCATAATTCTTCCTGAAACAAGAAAACCGTAACATTTCTGAGCTCTTTATCTGCCCGTTATGCTGGTGTGGCAGGAAAAAACACTTTTACTGGTGCCATATCTCTGGCAGCGTGCACACTGTGGAGTGTTCATCAGATATAAAGCGCTGATAGCAAAGGCAAAACTGACAAAATTCCTCTGGGATTACATCCTCTTCCCTTGCTGATAGCACGCTGCTCACCTTTCTTTCTTTCTCACCTAGCCGCACACCGATGACTTGATAACAACAAGGCTCTATCATAACATTACTCTCTCCCTCCTCCTTCCCTATTCCCCTTTTGTGAAACCTCATTGTTTATCACGCATAGACTGGAATGGCATTCGTTCCCTCTGGGGCAGCACTCATGGCTCGTGTGAGTTATATGGTTGTTGGATACTAATTGCATTAGCCCAGCGGGTTATTGAAGTTTTGCTTCACAACTTGTGGTCAGCGTAGAAAAAGATGACCTCCGTCACCAACCTAATCAGTAGGTTGAGCATCAGTGAGCGCACACAGACAGGGCAGTGTGTTGTGCGACGCAGCGTGGTTCCCATTAGTGTCAGCCACACAGGGAAATATGGAGGTTATTTAGCTTTAACACTGGAACGCAGAGCCGGAATCTTAACATTGAACTGTCGTGGATAAGAGGCCCCCTGCTCTGTCGACTCTGAATGCTTCCAGGGTGGTAGCTTTGATGATGACTTGACTCTGAAGTTATATCAAAAGTAGTTTTTTTTTCATTCATTGTGTATTGTTGGATATAAATTTGCAAAGGAGCCAGTTTTCAAAATGCTGCTGTTTATATACGGCTTTACAGTACCTGGGAAGCTCACAGCAGAATCGTTTTTTATGTATTTTTTTATTTATTTGACTCTAAAGCTATGGGTTTCACCAAAACTAAATAAAATGCAGGATGTGATTAGAGTCTCATAGGGGCATTTGTGATTAGTTTTATTAATAACATTGGTGGGCAGCTAATTAAATTGTATGACTGCACATGGAGGGGGCTGATTAAGCGTGGGGATTCAGAGGCCATGGAGATGACAGCAGGTCATTATTTAAGCCTCGGGCACTCTTAAAACGTGTGAATTTAAATCTCTCACACATACAGTATCATATGTCCACAACTATTTTACATACAGGGGGTACACAGTAACTGATCATGCATGGAGACTCTCATTATTTCCTTTTTATCCACAGCTTCTTGAATTTGAAGTAAACTTGGGTCAAGCTTCAGAAAAGTGTCTCACTTCAAATGTTCAAGTGGGAGTTAGCGATGCCTAATGAGTTCAAAAACACATTCCAGTGGAGGCCAGATTTCAAGGCAGTTACAGCTACGCAGAGTCTTTACAATCTTTTTTTATTTTCAGAGAGCATTTGTTTTCATCCTTGCTTTTCAAAGTGACTTACTGTCACACATGTTGTTATTGGAGGCAGGAGACCGTTTACAGTAAAGAGGAGAATATATTTAGTAACTGATATATGAGAAGATGAATTGAAAGCAATAAATAGAGGAGCAGAGACAAAGGAAAGTCATCTTGGGGTTAACAGTGTGGAATAGGATTAAAAATGAAAGAAAAAGGGGATCAGTCAGCGTGCTTTAACACATACATAAAGAGTCGTAGGAAAAGTACTGCAAAGGACTGTACCAAAGACAATGTGCCAAAGGAAAAGGAGTTATGTTATTTGGAAAATGATCTCAGGTATGATTGTGAGACAGGAGATTAGAGGAGAAGGGATCTAATCTACACTTTCACTGGACTCACCACACAAGAGCCTGAACAATCTGAGTCAGGGTGCTGAAGCAATCTCAATTTGTCGCGAGGGTGTCGCTCGTTGGACACAGAGAGTTAATTGGGCGAGGCCCCGAGTTCTAAGTCATCCTGCCACCGCTGCCGATCCCAGACCTGATTACTGTAATGGAAGAAGATTATTAATCAAACGCCGCTATATATCCACACACACACATGCAAAGATTGAATCTCAAGCACATACAAACAAGACAAACACTTGCAACAAAACAGAGAAAACAAGTGACATGCGAGTGATCGAGATAGTACATACAGAGCACACACTGGAACATCACTGGATTGTTCCAATTGTTCTTCTAGACCGATAGACTGGAAGCAGTAAATGCACTACAGCAAGAAGGATTTTTAATAGAGTGCTGGAAAATGCCTGAGTGCTTCCCGACCTCCCACTGCAGTCAGTCTTTGTTTCCCCACGATGTCAAAGTGCCTGAGCTTAGAGTTTACTAAACCACAGTGCACTAAATAAAGTATGTTTGGGTTCATACAAGGTTAGTTTAATTTATTTGTCAGTTAACAGCATGAGGTTTGCAAAATGAAACGTAGTCATTTCTAGTTACATCGCAGAAAATGAAACAAGAAACAAAATTAACTTTGTTACATGGTGGAGTGTGGACGATGATTAGAGGGGTCTTACAGTCTGAGGAGTGAAGCTGCTCCGCAGTCTGGCGGTATGGCAGCAGATACTTCTATACCTTTGCCAGATGGCAGCAGGGTGAACAGACTGTGGCTGGGGTGGGTGCTGTCTTTTAGTATCCTTTGGGCTCTGTGCAGACATCTTACTTCACCAATTTCACTGATCCTCGGTAGATTGATGCCAATGATATTCTGGATGGTTTTAATCCCCTGCTGCAGAGCCTTCCATGAGATGTTTTGAGTCAGGATGCTCTCTATTGCTCCTCTGTAAAAGTTTACAAGAAATTCTCAAGTTTCCTTAGGAAGTAGGACCTAAAAACATACAAAAAGTATTTCAAGGAAAATGTTTTTCCTTGAAAAATGAAGGTTGAACTATGGCACATAGAGAAAGGGGAGAAAGAGTTTACAGTTTTTGCTGCTTCAGTTGGAGGAAGGTTAAAGCTAAGTCCAGGAAAGTTTCCCTGCTCAAAGCAAATATTTTTGGTTGAATCTCTAGTGATGCATAATGCCTTTTTAACTTGCGTAGTTAGGCCTGCCGTGACACAAGAGAGGGATTGGCCTGTGTACAGAGCAGACCGTTCGTCCGTCTGTCACTTTGCTCCTCCCATAGAGAGCAGAGTTATTTTTCACTAAATTATCTCCCCTTAATGACCAAGGGATTCTAATTAAAGGCATGATTAGGGATCGCTCTTAAGCACCTTATTGGAAATTAAGTACAATCCATTCTGCCTGACAGCGAGTTTCGAGAGATGCACTTTTGCTGATCACTGTGTGAACAGCAGGGGGGAAGATGCTAAGTCTCGCCTTTTCTGTTTACACTGGCACAAAAGGCCAGGTTTGTGGCTAGTTTTTATCCACAGAAGTATTGTTCAGCTTTGTATCGTCAGATTCAAAAGTGTTGTCCTACAGGGGTGCACATGTGAGACAGTGGTGCAGTGGGAGCAGCCCCTTTTTCAAAGGTGTAAGAGTAAGGTGTTCATCTTAGTTGAGACTGTGTTGAGAAGACAAAATTAGAACATTTTCATCATGGAAAAGATGTTTTTCGCTCTTCTCCTCACCAGCTTCTGTCAGATCTGATCGGTTGAAGTTAGTCTATGATTGATGGTAACAGAGAGGTGATTCGTCCACACACATCCCAAGTATTTTTTGAAATCACCTGCTCCTTTCCAATCAGATTTCAATCCCAGACAGATTTGTGAAACAAACCCTTTTGTGAAACTAACCATCTTTCTTTGTTCCATTAATCCCACTGAGTGTGTGAAACTACTCCCTGACATATTTCAAACTGATCCACTGTCAACAAATGGCGAGAATTACCATTGTTTTGCTTCTGTAGACACGTTTTTGATTCCAGATAGCCGAAAGGGCGTTGTCATGATCTAATTAGTTGGTGGGAAAATGTTGTCATCGTGGCGACCCTAGTTCACACACATGTAGTCAAGTAATATTCAAAGCTATATGGTGAACAAAAGAATAACTTGTCTCATGGAAGTTGTCTCATATATGTGCGTACATGTTTTATGTTTTAAATGAGTTCTGAATATCATGAAAGACTTTCTTGGACGGCCAGGCTTAGTCTAAAAAGACAACCTTGCATTTTTTGAATGAATGTGTCCTCCGGCTATTGCACAAAGAAATAAAATTGCATCCATACGGCCATATTGAGTCTGCTCCATCTACTATACTACTGTATGCACGCATGTACGCACGCACGCACGCACGCACGCACACACACACACACACACACACACACACACACACACACACACACACACACACACACACACTTGAATGAACCTCGAGCTACAGTATCAACTAAACACACAACAAAAACAATTATATTGCAGTCTATTGATTTGCTCCATGCAGCAATAACAGCTGCAGACTATTGATCCCACCTAATTCAGCTATACATTATTTGAAATGCTTTACTTGAGATCTGAAAATGCTTAAGACTCATCTTTTCCAAATAGGTGATCTTTTTATGTGCATGTTGAACTGAGATCCTCACAGTCCGTTAAATAGTTTTATTCTATATTGACTATGAATGATTTCAATGCATTGCTATATTTTCTTATCCAAATGCATATAAAAAAGATAGAAATTGACTTAGACCTTTGTTGTCTTTAGCCCACTGGTCAGAACAGTGGAAACGACTCTATCCTGATGATCACAAGAGGGCCCTCTGTCATCAGCGAAGAAGAAATAAGAAGAAATGTATGTCTTGACTGACCCCTAACCCTAACTCTGCTGCCAAACACGGGAGTCCATTCTCTGAATTTTAAAGATGCATGGTCTGCAATTACTGCATCCTTCACTATTCTGACAAAGTTTCTTGAAAAGGTCACTTCTATCCTGTTGGAAATGAAAATCCTTTAGGAGAAGATTCTCTACCCTTTTGTAACCTTTACACAAGAAATCCCATTGGGTTGACTCATTGTGCAGTGGACGGGCTCATAAATCTATATCCTATGGAATGGATGTCTTTAATCAATGGCTTTGGGTGCTTGTCTTGTCTAATCACCCAGTCACACCTATTGATCATGACAGCTGGGTCAGAACTAGGGAAGCAATTACCAATTACAATACATGCTGCAACTGAGCTGTGTGAGCATGTGCATATGTGTAATTATGTGCATATTTGAAAGGCTGTATTGCTCGCACTACTGGCTGTATGTGTTAATTGAGCTGCATTGGAAGTAAATGGATTATGGGGCTTCGGCTTTACCAGCTGATGTGTGGAGAGTGTGTAGGAGTTTGCAAGTGTGTGACAGAAAGGGTCAAATGTTCCCTGAGGGCCTCAGGCACTCCTGACCCTCTTACAACACCAATTTAACCACCGGTTAGTCCAAGTGCGGCATAGGGTGGGCTGTCGATGGTGGACTGTTGCCATGTCTGAGGCTTGTGGATGTGTTCAGGTGACATCTTAACTAAGTCTGCTCCTATCAATTAGTGTGAAGAGGCGAGAGAATGCGGCACCAAGGGGAGGCCAGAGGTGAGAGAGGGAACAAAGAGAAATACAGTGGAGAAACAAAGGGGCAAGACACATCACTGCTGAGAAAGAGGTGGGTGTTCAGCGAGGATCTGAGATAACTACACTGGACTTTACGTGTTACTTTAGAGTTGGAAGATGGTAGAAAAAATCACATAACAAGGCAGCACAAACAATCATTAAACTGTGGTCTACATTTACTTCTCAGAGTTATTTAAATCATACAGAAAATCACACGTGTAGATGTTGCTTTTCTTTAGCTATGACTAATTACACTGTCGCTAATTACATATTTATGGATTATATGTTATGTGTAGGGAAACCTCCACAAACACAATGAGTATAGAATTAAGATGAGACAGAGACTATGAATATGAATTGAGACAAATATGAATCAATACTTTGTGAACGCATTGCTTGTTCTTGCCTCAGATGTTTTCAGCAACATACATACTGAATGTAGTGAACTTGAGCTTGAATACAAGAAAATTTGCGACCAGACGGCCGACATATTCTTTCCAGAGTGGACAAGCCAAAAGCAAGCAGTACATCACCCACCAATGATTACGTTAATTAGTTAAATTTACATCTAAACATTAAAAAGTTAATGTCAGAGCTTATCAATACTATTATATTTAATAATTTATCACCGGGTCCAGTTTTAGCTGCGGGGCATCGACAAACAACTCGAAAGTGAACCCTCTTTATCAAGCCTTTAGCTGCATCCCTGGAGGATTCATGCACCAAATCAGAAACATTTCATATTATTCTGTAATTGATGTGAATATTGCTGATGAAAACCTTCATTAAATGGTCATTACAACCCTGCAATGTGCAATTCATACAGGGCTGTATGATGATGAGAGGACCTTCATGCTTAGAGTTCAAACATGCTGTTCTTCATCTCGCAAAGTTGCACTGACATCATCATCGAGACTTTTACAGTTAATGATCACTAACACATTTGTACATAATATTACTGTTTGCAGAAGGCGGCGGTGTTACATTTTCCAAACTAATGAGGTTTTTTAAGAACAAAGACAACAGACAGAAGAGAAAGTTTAGATTTTGGAGATGAGCACTTCGCAGCATTTCTAACTGATTCCTCCTCCTTCCAGCTCATCAACTCTTTGTTCTTCTCCCTTTTCGATTGTGTTTAGAATTACTTTCACTTTAGCACTGCTTGCAAAGCTGCTATTAGTGTGACTGCTGCTTGGCAAACAAATGTGCTTACATGCAAAAAAGGGGAAAAAAAGATTAATAAATGAAATAAAATATGAATAAACAGACCAACACAGCTTATAATATAAAAGTTGACATCTTAATACATACTGGCCATTCAATGGGTGCTCCATCACAATCAGCCTCAGATATAGATGTAGTGGGCTTCTTGTGTATCAGACAGTGCCTCATCAATCTTAGCAGCGCTGTTCCCACAACAAAAAGGAGAGGAAAGCAAATTGCTGTATTTAATTAATGCACCGCCTCCTTTGTTACGCTGCTGCTCAGCATCTTTTAGTCCATGGTAGGAGAGAAGGAATGAGAGAAACTCATTCTCGTCGCGCTTTACACACACTGAGAGCACAAAGAAGGAGAGTGAGAGGTAAAAAGATGGAGATGGAAAGAGGGGATGAAGAGAGAGAAAGAGCGAGAGGGTCTAAAAAATGAATGGCCGAGCAAAACGGGCTGCATCCATCGGCAAACTTTATAATGAATGTCTAAGTTTGGCAAGCATGATGGATGAGTGGGGAATGGTGTTTGTCACAAATGCAATCTTCTTTGAATCGCTCTGCTGTTTCCCGGTTCAGGGCGAGGCCTCGTGCGCTGTGCTGAACCAGCTAGAGCGTTGCCCTAATCGTGTCATTAACGTTTAATGATCTGACAATTAACTCAGTGACTACAGAGCACATATTTACAACACATTTCTCATATCAGTGTGTGTAAATGTTAATCTCGTTACACTTGTTTACAGTAACATATTGGACAATTAACACATAACCGCGGCATATTCAATTACCTTTGAGTGATGGGTTGTAGCTGTCGAGCTGAAGTGACACAAAGCTGGTGGTAATGCTGCTCACAGCAGGTCGGAGGGAGCTCACTGTGTGTTAGTTTAACCAGGTCGGTTCAGTCAAAAACCCTTGATGGTTGGAAAAAACCCCTTATTTTTCTAACCTCAGCAGCAGAATATATTGTATAGTTTTGGCCTTTTTATTGATAGTACAGCTGAAGAAGGTGACAGGAAACAGGGAGAGAGAGAGGGGGAGTGACACGCAGCAAAGGGACCCAGGCCGGGAGTTGAACCCAGGTCCACTGCAAAGCTTCAGCATGTTGCTATCAGCAAGTGGCAAGCTTGACAAACACGTGAACTTAGCATCTTTTAACCAACTAATGGGCTAAAATGTTCACACACTCAAAAGCTGCGTTCACAACCATAACATTACTACAAACTTCATACTGACTGTCACCCACATGCACTCTCTTTTTCTTTTTCTCTTACTGACATTACACACAGCCTATGCTCTGTGTTATTCCTGAAAGAAGTTCACTACTATAACGCCTTTTAGTTTAATAAACATCTACAATATTTTTTTTTCCAAAGTACCTGATGCTCTGGCCTATAATATAATGCAATATACTGGTGGAAACCCAGCAATACATTTATATTTTTCCCATTTATCATAAAATTCGGCATTTCCACCAAGTTCTGCTTTTGCTTCATTGCGACGTCTCTTTCAGATCAAATTTCATGTGATATACATTTGTAGTTAGTAACATTTTATTTCCAGGGAATCACATTATAGACACTACCAATGACTGTTTATGTAATGATTTTGCCACAGTTTTATCACACTGATATACCTGGTTTTGACCCCATCTTATTAAATATGGGACAAAGAGACCACTGGCATTGGTTGCTTAGGTGTCAGGGCCAGCATTGTAAAAGAAAAGTCAGATCAGAGTATTCATAGTAGGGATGTCTACGGATGGATCACGTGATCGGAAATCGGGGCCGATCATGTGGTTTCAGACTTGATCGGAACCGGACGTTACATCCCAATCAGGGATTGGATAGATGTATATGTATATTTATTCTCATTATTTTTTATCAGATCTATAATATTTCCAAACAAATGGGAAAAATGTGTGTGCGCAAGGCACAGGTTGGGTGTTGGACATAAACATAATGACCGGCCACCACTGTCAACGTTTTTTGTGCCTCTGATTCATGTCTTCATGTCACTCCCCAAGTAGTCCATTAATTTGTCACGATGGAACTTCATTCAAAGCAGAGCTCCACCAAAGAGCCTGCAATCGTTGCGGAAGGTTATCTGATGTGTCAGTGTTTCCCCTATATGCATTCTGCTGCTGGATTTTCAGCGCCACCGCAAAAAAAAAAAAAAAAAAAAAGACATGATTTTTGTAGGTTTTAATATCTCGGGTGAATGGCGAATTTAAGTTGCACACAGTGAAAGCACTACACCCTAAGTTATCTTGAAATCGAGTATTATTGTCATTACTGCTGTTTGTATAATTTCTACAAGTCACCGTTTTAGTTGAGTGACTGAAATCCTCGTCATCCTGTTCAAAGGCTGCAACAGGCAACTCATTAAACCGGGGTGAAGTTAGTTTTAGGTTGGATATTTGGCGTATATTCACTCGGGTCCAGCCGCGACTTTACTGAGGTTCGCCCAATGTTAGCAGCAGGAGGACGGTTAGCTCACCTCCCAGAGCCTCGCGCTGAATCGCTGGAAACTGATTTAGGGACCGTTATTAAATTACTTAGCATATTAATACAAAATAATTGCAGTTTTTTACTGGAGAAATGAGACACAGCTCTTTTTATTGTATTTTAGTGCTTCCTCTATTTTATATGAATATTAATATGCAGACATTAGGATTTTTTTCTCAATAGCTTCCATGTCATCTGGCCCACTGACTTCTAAAACAGATTCGGTTTTCATAAAAAATCTATAATAATAAAGAAAATAATGGTAAAAAGGTTCTCTAATGCTCAAGAGGTTGGACGTGTGGGGCGAACTATTTCTCTCTTAGCTGAAGCCAACAACGGGACAAAATAAATGTAAAAGGAGACATAGTGGAGCCGTATATTTTCCTGCTTTTTTGTCCTTTGCCAATCACACCTATGAAAAGTGTTAAATGATAACATAAAGTGAATCAAATTGAAAATAAGGGACATCCTGGATCTGTTTCTTCGCTCTTCTTAATTTTTTTAATGTATTATAGAAGTATCGGATTGGGACTTGGCATCAGCAGATACTCAAAATCAAATGACTCAGACCCGGACATGGGGGCAAAAAAACCTAACTGGGACATCCCTAATTCATAGTGTAAACATATATAGACTTTTGTAACAACTCACTATCTGTTCTGTGCTTTGTTAAGTCAGAATACATATCACAGGCAAATTATTACTTCAGTTGGTTTTGGCTTTTAACATACGTAAGGTTTTCATCTATGATACTACAATACATATATTTGCAATGGATTTGACTTAGGTAGTTGTGTTCATGTTAACCTTTGAAGAATTAAAAAAAATCCACTCTATTCAATCACACTAGATTAGGGCTGCAAGACAATGTAAAAGAAATCATATTTTGATTATTTTTGTGGATGCTACAACTGCACTATGATTCATCATGTGAGACCCTCTTTAGTCTGTGAGGTTCCTTCTGAAAGTGCAGTTGGTCATTTCACCTTTTATCCAAACTGCCCACTGCCACTGAATAATACAGTCTCCCACAGTCCGCTTGGTCTGAAGGACGAACAGCAGGGTCCATTTCTCAGAGATGTGGGTGGCTGGCTGCTTGACCACCCATCAATATCATGCAAGTATGTTGCTGTGACCTGCCATGCGTGTCCCCTCAGCTTAGATCAATAACACGAACAGATTGTGCACCCCCTCAAACCTCCCTTCCCCACCTTCGCTCTCTGAGGGATTAGTGTGTGCCTTTTCAACATCATTATCATATATCCCCTCTTTGAAAGGGCAGTGTCAGCTAGACTGTTGGAACACTACAGAAATTCAATTGATAGAATAAGCTCTATTGGGATGTAACAGGATGGAAAGCAGTTGAGTGGAACTCATAATGAAGCAATCACATAATGGATCCAAGTGTGACTTTTATTTATTTTTTATTTTCAGATGAATACATTTTCGTGTTAATTTTGATAATTACCGGATGATATTGTAATACATTTGTGAGATGAAACAGGCTCTTGCTGTCTGTATGTGGAGCAGCAGCAGCTCTACATTTTAGAAAAACAAAACACAACAGCAAAAACAGGAAATCATCACTCAAACACACACACACACACGCACACACACACACACACACACACACACACACACACACACACACACACAAACACACACACTCTGGGTCAAAAACAACCAAAGGAGATGGGCCACACGCAGCAAGTCTCAGTGGAAAAGAGGACACGCGGGATGAAGGGGGAAGAGAAAAGAGAGGAAGGAGAGGTGTTCACCTTGAGAGTGCTCATCCATTACAGGAAGGCTGAGGCCCGCTCTGACACACTGTCACAGTGATGCCACCTCTACACCAGCCCGAAAGGTCACCTAGCACTTCACTGCTCTGCTTCAAACACAAAACACACACACTGCATTTGTGCATTCACAAAAACGCAGATGGACACACTCCCATCTGTCGTCCTATCGCTGACAAGTCACTGCTGCTGCCACGCAAACACAAATAAGCACAGATATTCGCAGACCTACTGTACAGCAAGTGTCAGAGGAAGATAATGTTTCACCAGGCACTTTTAAATGAAAACTGCAAACATTTCGATATTTTGCATCCCTTTTTGCATGTTAGCATTTTTGTCTTTGGGCCTAGTTATAATGCAACTATTTTATATGTGTTACCTTATTCAGTTGTTGTGAAAGGTGTTGTTTTTCACTCAGCTTGCTTCTGCATGTTAGTTGTTTTGTAAATTACTAGGTCTGCATTGAGTAATTAGTAGGAGGTGTGAATCACTGAGCACAGTAACGCACAATATGATACGATGACCATGATGATGACATTAACACAATACAGGAATTCTGCGTTAACCAATATATTGCAAGACAATCATCAACAATAAATCAAAAAGTGTGCAGAGTCTTAGCTTTGTGCCTCTTCATCACACACACTGACTGCCACTTTTTCACGCTCATGTGTGCAGTCGTTAAAAATGAGTCAAGTTAAAGTGTTTAAAGAAAGAATAAAACTATGGCTCACTTAATTCTTTTCGATCTGCGTGAATTTACTTTTCTCACAAGTTTACACCACAAATTTTGGACTGTCGCTTCCGGTTGTGATACAATATATTGCTGTATCGATTTTATCCCATCCCAAGTAATAAACATATTCTTTGTAACAATACTTTAATATTTTAACTCACACCTTTTAAAAGAAACTATGAATTTCTGAAGTGTGACCTTCCTTTCATGCTGGAGTACATGGTAGAAAAAAAACAACAATCTTTTGCATTTCGATTGAAGAGCAGAAAGAAAGGCAGCGCTCCACAGTATTTTACTGTTCGACAGCACGTTATTATCACTTAGAATGATGTTAAATCTTCAATTCAATTTTGCATTTCTGTTTTGACTTAATGTGGTAAAAAAATGCTCAAATGTTTTCCTCTTTCAATTGTTCCCTAATGACTACATAGATGCAGGCAGTCTAAATCTGACAACCATCACAAGACAATCACTAGCTTTCAAAATGAAATGGCATACCAGAATAAGAACAAAAACAAGAATGTTTCTTAACATGTGGCTGACGGGCAGCAACGCTACAGATAAATTTGCTATTTCACACAGCAAAACATCTGACGCTATTGTTCACACTGTCAACTAGCAACTTAAGTGATCGCAAAAAGATGACATGCCATCAGCAGCTACGTATCTGCTGCTCACAAATAATCTGTGATTAGGAGCAAAATGCAGAACAATATTTATGATGCTGTTTTAATCTTAACCAAACATTTGATGTTTTAGCCAGCACCAAGTAAAGTGCCGAAACTTAAACCTACATAGCATTAAAACAAAATGAGGAGGACTAGAATATAACCTCACCACGTCCTGTAACCTCAGTATCATCGCTCCAGTAACTCAGGGCCTACTTATTGAGTACAATCTTACATTTTTTTTTTGGTAATAAGTACTTAGATATCACAGCAAGTTAAAAGCAAATGTTTGCAGTAAACACGCCTACATATAATGTGTTCTCAAGACAAAACACCAGCCAACAAAAAGTCAGGCCTGCAGCTTTTACAACAGGTGTTAATGAAAACAATGTGAGTGTGTATGTAATGTTTACTCATGTTAAATTTATATAATATGTGTGCATGTGGTATATGCGTCATGGCCATATGTGCAGAATTATGAAGTGTGTTGTATAAGTGTCTATACTGTCTCTGTTCTCATGTGGCAGCTCCAACAGCTCCCTCCACACAACAATACTGTGACTCCTTTCACACTTTAAGTGTCTTGAGTTTTAATACGCTCTCATTTATCACATAGGTACGTCTTTATAGGCCTGATTATAATCTGTCTTGTTTATTTATTTATTTATTTTTGGGGGGGTATCTGCAAATCAGAGCTGTTTGGTAAATGCCATAAAACACCAGAAGAAGAATAACTTCGGCACTTCAGCATATCTACAGCTGATTTGTATCTAGGCCCTAATGTACGAACGAGACAGAAGTTTCATCATCTTCATGAACTCTCAATTGGATTTCTATCGGTCTCAATTGAAACAATCATTATTTCTGTTAAAAAGAACAATTTAACTTGCAATAAATTCCCCTCAGGCTATAACCTTGAAGAAGTTACAATTGACAGCTAATTGATTCAGTTTCGGCAAACCTACCAAACCTTCTGATTGGAACTCTGATCAATAAATGAATAACTGTAACTACAATTGTGAAGTAGTTGGAATTCTAGTCCATAGTCCCTATGCAACATTAAATGGAGCAGCATGTCTTTCCCAAAGCATTTATTGAAACTATAAATAGACTAAAACATATAATTAGTCTATCTTACCTAATCAAAAAAACAATATAATATGTGTGTGTGTGTGTAAGAAGGCGAGCATGTGAGTTTAGGTTTCTCTGTTCTGCCTCTGTTTGTTCCGCATGCACTCTTATGAACACGCGTGAAAGGAAAAGTAAGTATGTGAAGCAGAAGCTCTGAGATTCCTCTCTGTGTGTGAATGTGTTTAAGGCCAATAGAAAGGATGTCTGAAGGATAACAAAGCCAGGCTACAGAAAAGGATGGTTTGCATGCGAGACACAGGATCTCTGTGAAAACATATTTGACATCAAATTAGCAGTGTGGCTGCCCAAAAGACATCACAGCGAAAAAAAAAGCTCAGTTTCCAAAGTTAAACCAAAATCAGTATTTATACATTGATATGAATTAATGTGTTTAGCTGTGTTATGCTATGCTGTCTAGGTATGCCCAATTACCTGTCTATGTGCTGCTTTGTTGGCTGGCATTTTCAATCGGTTGTGGATGAGCCCAGCTGGGAAGAGTTGTGGTTCAGATGTTGAATAATGCAGTCTTTGCTGTGCAGGGTTTCGTCGGTGCAGGTTGGAGGCAACTGCTTGTGCTGTCAAAAATATCAAAATATTGATACTTATTGATTTCGCAGTATTGATACACCAGTGGCTGTGAGTTTTTTCCTCTCCTCTTCAACAGCGAGTTGACACTTGCTCTGTTGCAGTGCCCACATAGCTCAAACCTCCTCCAGAAGTGAATTTAACTTAGATGCTGTAGTTCTTAACATACAGAGCAGAAGCCTTGTTATATTTATCTTTGAATAAAAATCTAAAATGTTAGGCCCTCGATTGGTCAGTTTTCCCTGTGGTATCAATCATGTTATTGAATGTCAGTGTATTGTATCGCAGTTTGAAATTCCAGTACTGTAATAACACTGCCCTGCAGGGCTTTGCGTTGTAGCTGCTGCTGCTGCAGCTAGCCAGAAATCTTAGGCAGACTCTTGCGTCACTGGCAGAAAAGTTTGGTGCGTCTGCTGCTAGCAGACTATATGTCAGAGATCCATCAGAGATGCAAAGACAGAGACAGTAAGAGAGAGTTAAAAGTTAAAGGAAGTGATTGGATGAGAGTTTTTACTGATTATAGCGTTTAGTTCTCACAGTAAAATTTGGCTTAGTTGCTTCTTTGAATCATTTACATATTTTGATTAGCTTTATGTGTCCTATAGGCCCAAGGTACATGCAGTTGGTTAAGTGTAAATGAGTGGTATGATTTTGAGATTGAGATGTTTGCTTTTTTCTGACTATCATGGAGGATTCTGCCAACAAATTGTCGTTTGCCTCCTCTAGAGCAAACATGACAGTGATCACTTTTTGAAAAGTTTAATTTAACAAATGTAGGGCCATTATCTCCCCTGCGACTCTTTCACTCACTGTTTGTTTTCTCATTCCACTGTCAAAGAGAGTGTCAACCAAATGAAGACAGAAAGAAGAACATTAGAGATTAAAGCACAGCGAGACAAGTGTGAGTCAGAGAGGTGAGAGAGGGTATGACAGTCACACTCACTCTGCTTCTTTAGGATCTGGAGAGAACAGGTGGTGTTATGATATCAGTGTGGTGCTTCAGAGGCTGCCTAGCACAAATGTTCATCTAAGCGGCCAGTTAGCAGTTACCGCAGCATCTGCTTGCAGAGAAGAGCCTCACAGCAGGACATTTAAGACCATCAATAACCCAGTAAACCTGCAGGCTTTCTGCAGTGTGGAGGTCGGCAGACTGCATTTTAGGAGTAGTGTTTCAGAAATCAGTGGGAAACAGGTGCATTACCAATAGTCTTTTCATGGATCATGGGAAATGTAATATTCTGTTTGCCTATTTTGCACTTTTTTTTTAAGCTGTATTAAAGCCCTCTGAGTTTTGTCAAAGTCTCAAATATAAGAACATTTAACCTGTCTTTGGTGTCGATAATCTTTGAAAAAGTTTAAATTCATGTTTTATACCAAGGTGATGGAGTTTTTAGTGGCTATTGCATCTTTAATGTATCATAGCAAAAAAAAGAGTTTTGGCATGTCTCCAGTAAATGTCTGTTTTGCTGAATAAAATGTCATCACATCTCTATTTTGTCTGCTCTAATTCATATCAAACCTCTACGGTAACGTCATCAAGAGAGCGATCAATAGGTTTGAAGTGCAGACAGCTTCCATGGGCTTCATTAATTATCCACAATAATAGTAAATGCTGCCAAGGGTATTATAGCTTTCATACAACAGTCACAGTTTCACTTTTTTTCTACACCAGAGAGAGCACAGATAGCACAACACTGATTAACCCTCTGATTAAGACAAGAGTTGCCATAGCAACCAGTAAATCACTGTTACAAAAGCTGTGCCTTATGGAGATTTATGGCACAGCTGGAATTGACTATGGATGATGTGACTGCTCTGATAAAAATGGGTACTGATGGCGTGTAAAACATTGAGGAATTACTGTATTCATGCAGGTGACTGTCAGCTGTCATTATAGTTACATCCAGTTTTTTTTTGTCTTAAAATGCAAATACTTGCTAAAAAACACTGACTGCAACTTACCACCAGACAATCTTGCAAAAAACTGTAATACGTTCAATGAAGATATCATTTTCAATCGTTATATATGGATGGCAGCTATATTAAGGTTAGACAAAGATTGCGGTTATGTGACTAAAGTTGACGTATTTGGTCAAAGTTTAGACATTTAGAGCAAGTTAGTTAAGATTGTGTTCACAGTTAAAATAAATAGAAGGGCAACGTTAATGGCACCTCCACATCTGTACTGTCAGGGACTCTACATCCTGCATAGGGACTGGTCATTCGCTTTGGATGTACATAATGAGGAGCTGACTTGTCAAATATGGATATCATTTTTTTCTGTAGGGCAGGGTTCGGATGAAACCTAAAACAAGGATTTCTGCTTCTTCAATAAATTAGTCTTCAGCCTTACCTTAATGTTAACTTAACCTCAAAATGCTTTATGTTACAAACAGGTAGGAAAAATATGTAGCGGGACATCATTTATCTGCGTTTCATCTGTTTATACTATTATCTCGTCTCGGCGACCAACACTCCTTGTCATTTATGATTTCAACTGCGAAATACAACGTTTGGTGGACCTAAAATTCTCTCAACTGCCTCCCTTGACAAATTGTCTGGTGCGATCACAACCACTTGCAATGCTTTGCCAAAACCACTCAATTGTGTCTTTCAATCAAAACCATCAATAAACCATCCCATCCTCACCAACTGTGTTGTCGCTATAAAATGCCAAGTGCACTAAACAACTCTGAAATGAAATTCGATAACCTTGAAATTTTGATTGTTTGCCCTACATGTACGTCATAAACACCTGGCTGCCTATACTTTGATAACGTGTCCAAGTATTTAACACATCTGAATGGCACCAGAACATGTCCTCCAGCCTGTTTACTGTCCTGTAGCTGTTTCATCCTGTAAATGTTGTGCAGGCGTGTGACTTCTCCAGCTGATGTGTGATGAGGCCTTAACTTGTTTCTCGGCCACAGGGGAGGAAGGGATATTGAGGACGACGCCATCTTGCATTCCTAACTTCAAGGTCTCATTAGATCACCCGAGCCCTGGCAGTTTGAAAAGTTAAGTTTCTGCAAAAAAGGCAAATAAGTCTCTTTCAGTAGGTTCACACTTGTTAAGGAGATTTTAACTGTTCATATGATTTACATAATACATCGCTAATAGCAGTTTAAATAGAGGTGCTTCTATTAGGAGTAATGAGCAACACAAGTACCTGTCTTGGAAATGACTAAAGATGAAGAACCTCTTACCAATCTTACCAGCTTTTATTGAGTAATTCTCAAACTTTTCTAAATGACTTGCCAATAATTTAGTGTTCTTAAGTTTTTTTCCCTTTTGACTAAACTTGTATAGTAAATTTTAAAAGAGCATTTGCATTTTCAAAAACCAGAGGCAATCCAGCCGTTTCAAATATAAGACAATGTATCAAACCAGAAGGAAATATTAAAATGCCATTATGGTAGTGTCTAAATTATTAAAAAATCCAATATGTTTTGACCACTAGTTTACATGTATATGATATGATGCACTAAAAAGCTGTGACAAAAGAGGGGGGACTACAGTTGAACATATTTTTACAGTAAACATCAAATTATCAAGGATGCTTTTACACAGCCAGCCTATCAATCCAAAGAGCTTTCACTTGATTAGGTAACAGTATTCAGGTTTTTGAAGTACTTTTTTCCTGTTCCAAGAACATCAGACACAGTTTTTATCCACATGGTATTACGTAGAGCTGGGGTTGGGTGCCGAACTCGGTTATTTTAAGGATACTGACCAATCATAGCCCATTTAGAGTACAGAAAGGAAGACAAAGAACGAGACAGACATACAAGGCAATCATCTATCCTGAGGAAACACCTGGTCAAACACAAAATATAAAAACCGAAGCATGTGTCTGACAGCCTTCACACCGAGTTCCCTGCAGCGCCAACAGCTGCTGTTAGCACACTTGCAGACACCCCTGCACTCGAAATGTAGAGCTTAACCCCTTTATCGACGGTGAAATCTTAAGTATAACATCCAACGACTTCGCCAAGAGGTGATTAATTATCTAGTTTAAGAAATTGTTGCTGGAGATAACTGGACTTTTTCACTGTCTTGACTGGCATTATTTTTAGCATTTATACTAGCATTAGCCAAAACTCAGCTATTGGCTATGTCCCGAATTCCTTACCAGTGCTGTATATACAATTTTTGTAACAGTTTTTTCTATGTTATGTTGTACTGTGCTGATATTAGTTTAGATATCAGTTTCTACATTTTAGTCCAGTTATCCAGTTTGATCTTGAATAAATGCCAGTGTTACACCTGATTTAACATCACACTTTTTGTTATTACAGAGAGAGTAAAGTTATGGTTGGGTGCCAGCACCGATTTCCAGGCACCATATCGGCACCGTATCAGTCATCTCCTTTTTCAGCACTTTCATTTTGACTTACCCCAAAACAAGAGGCCAAGAGTCACTGCAGCAGCAGCCAATGGGCTGAATTTTATATATATATACAGTACTGTGTTTTCTTTAAACAATCATAGCCTCTTGACATTTAAGTGGTGAACAAATGTACGACAGAACACACTCATAATAGCATCTAAATGTGGCAAATGTGCAAGTTAGACTTCCTGAGGGACTTTACACAAAAATATACCACGCCAAAGCACAGGTCACTTCACAGGGCCAGGCCCAGCTGATTAGAAAAAGAGGCAGTGAAACGAGTTAAAAAACAGAAGATTAAAGAACTGTAAGATTACAGTGGGGAACAGCCACTGTCCAGGCTGCAGAGTGAGCGAAAGGAAAAAAAAGGGGGGAAGGAGCACTGAGAGAAGGAAAAGGTTAATTGTATCCAAGAATACTTACGACTGTTTGCATTTTCCATCATTCGCCAAGGATCACCTTAAGATTCCCTGACCTTTTGTTTGCTGCCTAATGAAACCCATGTAATAAATCACACCGTGACACACCTCTTCCTTCTCTCCAACTTCTACTTGTGTATTTACTGCTGCTGGAAGTCCATGTGCCACTTCTCTGTCTCCATCTAGTCCTTCTTCTCTGTCTCTCTCTTCTATTCTCTCTCTGCCCGTGTGTCTCTCTCCCTTTTGTGGACCCTGGGTCTGCATTAATAACACTGACACTCCAAACGGGGGAGATAAAGGGAAGTGAAGATGGGAACCAGAGTCTCTCAATATGTGCACTTCATCATATACCAGACAGCCACTGAAACAAGAGGAGGGGGATGCGACAGATTGCAGAGGAAAGAGAAGAGGGGAGGTGTTGTTGTTGGAAGTGGATGGACTACAAGATGGAGGGAGAGGGAAAGGGGTGATGTCACGATGTCGATGGGTTGGCTGGAAGGAGGATGGGACAACTTGGGTTAAAGATGTTTGCAGGAATGGTTGAAAAAGAATTGGAAAGGTCATGTTCAGGTATCATGGGATTGAAGAAGTCTCTGTGAGATCCAGAGGAGTTGGAACAGGGCCAGTTGGAAGTTGGCACGTTTCTTCGGTTTAACAGTGAACAGAATTACACATGGAGGGGCAGCCGCTGCCGATTTAAAGACAAAACGGTGGAGATAAAGAACACACATCACGCTGCTTGTTCCATCCAAGCTGTTTTTAATCATCAAGTCTTAAGATCTAACTTTTATCTTCATCAGCTTATCATGACATTAAGCTTAGTCGCGTCTGTATAATTGGCACAGTCTCCACACTGTCAAGCGATGGTGGTCAAGATTAATGATGGTGCACTGCTAAAAAGCATAAAAATAGACTGCTAGCACAATATATATATATATTTTTTACAATCTTGTGAGTTGTTATTTACACCAACTGTATTTATCATCTACACAGTCATACACCATCAGAATATTAAATGCATAACATTGGCTGTGTCTTAGTGTAAGCCAACAAGGGTCTTAAAAGTTTAACGTTTTAAGTATTGACACATAGCACACATAAACACATTGGGACATCACTGTCGCAAAAAGAGTCAAATCTCCTTTAAGCTGCATGGCAAGTTTAGATGGGTTTTTAAAGGGTTTTATAAGCAACAAAAGTTAGAGAATTTCTCTAAATCAATATTTTGATATCAACTAGGGATGTCAGTTTTGGTTGACTTTGCTTTCGTTAGCCTGAAACCCACTGAAGGTCCAAAATTGTAAGACAGTGACTATTGAATTGATTTCCAAGTCATCAAATAAAGATGCCTTGCATCTAAGCAACTAACAGGTAATTTAAAAAAAAAATGTTTAAAGGTGCAAAATGATTTGAAATGGAAAAGAAGCTTTCCTTTTAGTCCTGGGCTCAATTGACTCGATGAGCTACAGGGCACCACGTTAGCTGTCTGTCCAATGCCCATTAAATGGTATTAATTGGCTAATAATCAAGAAAAGAGGTACAAAACGACATGAAATACAAGAGGAGCTTTTCTTGTAGTATAGTGCTCAATTGAGTCAAAGATTTCCACTGTGACTTTCTCAGCAATTTTTTCTGACATGTAACGGACAGAAAGACTCTGACTGAGGAGCACAGTGGTCTAGAATGACTGGACTTATCCCCACCCTTGGAGAGTGGAGCACACTGGACTGCATCTCCCGGTCAAGCACTAATGAAGTTACAGGTAGTTGTAAAATTTGCTTTTAGCCAGCAGTTTATCAGCGCTTACGTTAGCTTGTCTTGACTTATCTTGACTTTTCGCTCATGATTCATCTTCTCAAAGTGCTCTTCTATACATTTCGTCTCAGTAGCTCTCGATGCAATAACCTGCTCTACTACTACATAACCTACCTACCTTTGAAAGCCCTGCCCTCTACCACACTGATTATCAATCAATCAATCAATCAACCAAGCTTTATTTGTATTGTGCCAATTCACAACAAAAGTCATCTCGCGACGACCAGCTCATCACACTTTCTCCACTCCAACTAGCCTAGATCATCCTCAGACATGGCAGCAGGGTGTTTGTTCCTTATGTGGTACAGAATAGTGCTCGCACTATTAAACTGAAGAGTTGCATCACACCTATTAACTTAGATTTGACTTTCCTTCTAATTCCTGGAGAAAAGGTTCCCACTCTTTGCTTCTTTTAGTGATCTTCTCTCTCTTCTCTCATTTTTCTTTTTTTTACTTTGTCTTTAACTTTAAAATTTGGTTCATAGCATTAATCTTACAGATTAGTTATTTCATTGCAGTATGTCCTGTCACCCTACTAGAATATAATTAAAAGTATTTTTTCACTCCCTTTTTACAGTGCAACTTCAGAAACGATGGACACACAGTGAGAAACTTTGACAGGGACGAATATGACTTCCTGTCTTGTGTCAGATAATCTGTAAAGAGACAACTTGTTGCAGTCATGAACAAGAGGACAATATTACCCCGTCATCATCAGCAACCCTCTCCCTCTCATTGTCTTCGTCATAATCAGCATCATCACCTTTCAGTAGCAGGGTGTCAGACAGTTTGTACATATTCAACTCCCTCCTTTCCCTTCCCATAGCCACCTAAAATATATCTCCAATAAATCTGTTGAAAAAAAGAAAATAGCCGACACTTTGTTTTCAGAAGCAGATTGTTCAAAACTCCCACCATTAATTAACAACACAGAAAGACGTAGGGAGAGCGAGAGGCACAGAGAAAGACAGATCCTCACTTGCTTTAATTGGAACAACATCTCACACCATACAGAAGTGTCGCACCGTTCGCATCAGCATGGCCCTGTCTCCTTTCGTGCCTCCGTGTGCCCTGCTTTTCCCCACATCTTCGCTCACTCCTTGCTCCCTTCAATTAGCACCGGCCAATCAGTAGCCTAATTAAGCATTTTTGTGACTTCCTGCCTCTCTCCCCTCAAGCTGATGAACATTTAGCCATCTCCCAATTAAAGGGATATTAATTAGAATTAACGAACAACAAACACCAACTGCAGGCTCATCATCTCATTCAGTGTTCTGTATTGACACGCGTGGGAGCGTCTCTCTTATGAAATAGAGACGCTGACCTTCAGCGAGACACACTGAAGGACACAGTGTGTGGATGGTACACATGTCATCCATGGTATTATTCGGTCTGTATTTGTTATCACCACGACTTTCACCAAAAGTGCATGTAGCAAAACGGCCTTGACAACAGTGTAAAAAAGATTCTCCCCGAGCTAATCCCAGCAAAACCCTCCCTCTTCCCGTCCCTCCTTTTGTGCGCCGCGTTCCTTCACAAACCGACAAAGTAGAAGCAATGAGTCAAGGCAGCCATGCGTGGCTCCTGCGTACAGCTCTGTGAGCTTTGTTTGAGCTTGAGGATGCTCAATGAGACGCAGAGAGTGTCATTTCTCAGGCCTGTCCCACAGGCTCGCCGAGAGGGCGGAGAGGGGAAAATGGAAGTGTAACAAACAGACTGTTCAATTAGGGGCGGAATGGTGTGAAATTGCCTCCAAATGATAAGCCTCTATTATAGCTGTGGCTGTATACTTGCCTGGTAGGTGAGTAGTTGTATATCTCAGGGAAGAAAACACAAATTTGGGAGACGGTATCCATGGATGCATCTTTACGGTTATGTCAAAACAAACATTATAGATGTGTGCAAGTCCGAAAATGTGGTAAATACAGACATTATTGAGTTAGTGTGAGCAGCTCAGTATCTTATTGCAGAGGGGACTTGTAATGTGCGAGGGTGCACAACTCTGCCATCCGCTGCATGAAAGCTACACTCAGTTGCCAGTTTATTATATGAGTCTAACATAACAGTCCTGCAATAAATCGTCCCTTCATCAGTGTTAGAATGTTTCAGAGGGATGTTGATTCAACTGTAGGATCAGTTTGTAGGATGTGGTTTGTGATGCTGTTGAACTGGGTTGTTTTATGCAGTGTTGTGTTTAGCCTGCTCTCATTGATATAAATGAGTTGTCACTAAAACACAATAAAATTCTGCAGCACCACAAACTGCAGCCTCCAAAATGAGCATCAAGTTGATTTAACACCTCTCTAAAATAGTTTACTTTCACGAAGGGAGGATTTATTGGCTTTAGATTATTATTCAGTGATTTGTTATATTCAGTGTATGTTCAGTATAACTAAAACTTACTGATGCAGATGTTTTATCATGCCTCATACAGTGATGGATTGTTATTTAAGTGCTGTACTCAAGTACAGTTTTGTTTTGTTTATTTTATTGGAAATCAGATTAAAGTTCTCAATATCGGCAACTTCATGTGAACACCTTCTCAACTCGGAAAGTCACAACTTTGGTTCAGGAGTTGCAGAGTTAACGTCATATGACCCTGAAACATGGTGGACAAAAGTAAACATTGGTTGATGGTAACATGCATATTTGTGAAATATATTTCATGGCTTAGATGATCTGTTTCCTTTGCTACTCATTGTTAGTCAAACACTGGAAACAGCTGTCAATGTTTTATTTAAATGCTCTGAGCAACAAAATGCAAAAACATGGCCTGTGTTGCTCCCACATTCTGACTATACACAACATGAACACACCGAAATTGGCAATTTCTGGACTTTGGAAGCGGGACCATCTGAGGAGCACATGAATGCAGCATGCGTCACCATCAGTAGGAGTGTTTATTGGTCTAATGTGCCACAGTGCAGTCTGGTTGTTGTAGATTTTCTACCTTTTGAGTACCAACACCCTTTTTCTCTTTATCTCTAGTCATGTAGCAACAATGTCAAAACTATTTGTGTCTTTCTACTGTGGTGAAATACTTCTTGATGTTCATTGAACTACCTACTTTAACTCAAGTAGGCTCCTATTAATGTGGATGACTTCACTTTTCCCAAAGTAATAGTAATCACACTGTATCTTTACTTGTACTCAAGTATGACATTTGGGTACTTTCTACACCGGCCCCACTGGTGATGATGAGAAAAATACCTGGAATATGAACATTTAGTTTTATTGGTCAGTTGATCTATCGATTAGGTTTTTCAATCAATCACTTCATCCATAAAGCATCAGAAAATAGTGAAAAAGGTCTTTCCCACTTTCCCAGAGCCCAGGATGACATTTTCAAATAGCTTTTTTTTGTCCGACAAAGAGGTATTTCATGTGAAATTATATAAAACAGAGAAAAGCAGCAAATTCTCAGATTAGGGAGGCTTGAACCAGAGAAGTTCCACTGAGAAGAGTCTGGTGCTGCACACTTAAAAATTGTTTTTAATAATTTAAAGCCAATTACAAAGATAACAGTCCTGTTTATGGCTTCCTCACCCCTCCTGTGCCATACTCGACTCCACTCTGACATTATGGATGTGCAGGCCTGCAGCCACTCCACTAAGCTCATATATCACTGGATAAAGGTTAGGGAACAGAACTCTCCTTAGACAATGGGCCCAGGAAAGGGCACGTGTAAGTAATTGTGCAAGGTTTTCTTTTTTTTCCCTCACAATGAAGAGGTTAAAATTAAATATTCAAACTCTGCAGAGGAACATAACTCACAGAGGGAACGACAACAGAGCAAGTACTTCTACCCTCAGATAAACAGGTTGATTAAGACAAAATATGACGCCGAAAATCCAGAGGAGACACTGGTGTAATTTCTCTAGCCCCTCTTCCTCAGAGGAAGGTCAGCACTCATGCATCAAGGTTCAGCTAACAAGAGCTGTGCTGAGGGATGCTGATGCTTCAGCAAAGGCAGGAAAGAAGAAGACTAATAGCTTCAAGTGTGACTGTTAACAATGTTACATTTTGAATAAGAGGAAATGCACACTTGTTCGACTGGTGAACAACAATGAATCTAAATGGAACTAACCCTTTTTTCAGAAGAGAGTGAGATAAGAATCTTTTAAGTAGGGCTGGTTAATATTTTTGAAATTAATTATATTTCATATCATTTCCAGGAATATAATTTATTGTTTAATTATTATTGTGTTATATTCATAATAATATGAATGTTTTCTATATTGATATATGTTAGATATTCACAAAATCAAATATAAGACAAACTACTGTTGAGTGCGATTTAATCTGTTATACATTACATCAGACAAATCAGCATCAGACCCAAATTCAACAGCTTGTTAGTCTGTAGAAAACATTTTCTAACTATATTTAATTTCCATGAAATAATTAAGTATAAAGCTGGCAGATGTTTTATGCCTCGAAATATGTGCTGGGATCCTATTTGTACTGTTGCTGAAGTTTGGTGCTGTTCTGAGCATTATTTGTGGCTATGAGTGGCTTTTTGATGGCGGTTTCTTGTTGGAGGCATATACTGCAGTGTATTGTTGTCGTGCGGTCTTTTCTGAGGTTGCTAGAACTACATAAGCTAGCAGTCGGAAAACTTGATCTCTTGAGGGGGGGTCTATTTCGGTGTCACAGTGTGTTTGACCATGGATTAAACTTACACTGGAATATCCCTTTAAGCCTAGAATGAATACACCATATCTCCACACAGAACTACCTTAACCGCCCCACACCACCCTCTTTTTTTTCTTCAGCTGGGATTAAGCGGCCACAGAGGAGGTGTATTTAAACGCATGTTCACATTGACTTCTCCATTCAGCCGTGGTGGTTGCTGCTTGTGTTAGACCCAAGTCTTATCTACAAGTGTAACAGGGTCAGTGTGGTTTATCCCGAGTCAGTTAAAGCACTTTGGGGATTTGGGCTCTGGGCTCTGTTGCCCTTTTGATGTCTTTACCACTAGAGCCTAACATCAGCTGCCAGAGCCCAGAGAAATGATAATTACATTTTTATGGATGACTTTATCGAGCAGAGTGAAGAGGCTCTCACAGTAACAATGCCATGCAGGTATGATGTTTAAATCCCTATCCTGCTGAAATCAGCAGACCTTACCATTGGTGTTTTTCCTGAAGCAGGTTCCTGACAGTGAAAAATGTCCGTATTCTCAAGCTCAGACTGAGGGACCGAGTGTGAAAGAGCGTGGGTGTGTGTTTGTGAGAGAGAGAGAGCTGGAGACAGTAACAGAGAGAGTGGGGGGGGGGGGGGGAGGGCAGGGTAAAGAGCATCAGACTGTATGCATGAGTTGTGTAGTAGTGCTTACTGAGGTATAAAGGCTGTGAATGTGTCCAGCTCCCCGCTTCTGTTATCCTTGATCAATAGCAGCGGGTGACTGGATGGGTCCCCGCACAGTGTGTTGGGGGGCCAATCTTCATCCCCTTACCAGCTGGCCCTAGCAACCCTACCAAAGATGGATGGAAACACCATGCATGCATGTGTGTATTGACCTGCCCACACTCTGACACAGCCTCACCTACCCCACCGCACGAGACAGGATTCTAACAGATGGGAAGGAAGAGGTATAGGCCCCCCCCGCAACCATTCTGCAGCCACTCGATTGGATAAGGAGTCCTAAGATTTATGGCTGACAGGCTCTTAGCACTTTTTTATGCATTCCTTCACTATCTTTCTCCCATTCTCCTTTTGCTCACTCGCGAACCGTTTGTTGATCATGCTGACATAAGCTGAAAAACCTTGTTGTGGTGTTCAGGTTTCTCGCCCATCTGTGTTGTTGTCCTGATTAAACTCCCCTCGTGAGAAAGCCGGGACCCTCCGCAGAAAGAGGCAAGGCGTATCCAGGAAATGTTTTAATAATGTATTTAATTCTGGAGGAAATAAAAATGAGACGTGGTGGTTTAAGAAGGAGGCCTGTGGTTGGAGATGTTTCCTGATGATGAACAACCGAGTTATTCATCTGCTCAGCAACTCTGCGCGGCGTTTCCTGCTACGGCAGGTGTTTGTAGGCTTGACGAGCATGTTGCTGTGCATCAGGAATGTGATTCATAGAAAAGCCTATAGCTGAGATTACATACATAATACATCGATAGATAAATGTCAGATAATTCATAACTTTACAGTCGTTAAAATATAGCTCACCCGGGCCCCAAATGTTTCTTGAAAACTGCATTTCCCTGAGTGCAGATTTCCCCATTTTGTTCACTCAGAAGCATGGCATGAGTGAGAATTTATGAGTTGTGTGTCCAATAATGTGTTTTCTTTTCAGTCGGCCCTGTGAATGCATCACCAATGTGACATTTGACCTAGGATTTCATGTAATAATGAAGTACATTGTTACTTTCGCTTAATCAATAGGTACGGAAATTGCTTATACTGTAGATACAGAGGCAAGTAATCGAAGGTAGCAAATCTAAAGCGCAAGAAAGAGCTTGCCGGGAGTTCACAGTAGTCACACTGAGCAGCTAATCACAGACATGTAATTGTATAGTAATAAATGTAACTCCCCAAACTCTGATTACCAGTTGGACGACAAGGGTGAAATCTCAAGGGCAGTAGAACGAGACAGAGGGACGATGATGATGAGATAAGCCATAAATTGGAATATGTGGCCTATCTTTCTGTCTGGTGCTGCAGATGAGATGGAGGAATAGAGCATTATGGGTCCGCGCAACCCACCCCGCCCCCTCTCCAGGCCTGGAAGGTACAGAGATGACTGTCCACTCCTGTCTATCAGTGTCTGCCAGGCACTCCTGTTTTTGATTCACCTCCCAGAACTTTTCCTCTGCTTCGACTCTCGGGCTTTAATTATGCCTAAGGCACTACTAGGCAACCTCTCTCTGAGCATAAATACATAAATACATAAGCACAGACGGAAAAAACATCCAGACAGGTGGACAGAGAGGCACACAAATTCATTTGCAACAACACACGCACCTAAACACAATAAGATGCATCGCTGGAGCTGCAAAGAATAGCACATTAACACAAGTCATTTGAATGTAACACAGGAACTGTCAGCTGAGGTCCCAAGGTTCCTCAGTCCAGCCAGTCAGTTAGTCGTTGTCTGGGCTCCACCGCCTCTGAATATAAAGTGTCATAGTGGCTGTCTGTCTTGCCGTGCACCTCCCTATTATGATCCCGGCTGTATGTATAGCATATATACGTGGAGGAGGGGTTAGTGGTCTATTCTATATGTACAGACCATTAACCAGGCACAGGAATCAGAAAATGATTTGATGGGCAGTGTTGTAGGGAACACGTTTCCTACACAGGCATGCAGCGTTATACAATAAATTTTAGATAGCGGGTATTGTGCCAGCACAATTCTTACTGACAAGCAGAGGGAGGAATGCTCCAAGACTGCATTATAACCCCTGATCAGACAGCGCCGGTGTTTCCTACACCTTCAGACTCCATCATTACCTATTCAGAACCTATTCTACCGCACTGTCATGGGACTCATTACTCCATTGCTTTGTGAAGCTGCAGACAGTCGCACGGCTGTGCAGTGGGTAAGAGAGAGACGGCGTTCGCTGACCCAGGGCACAGGTGCTGACATGGAGTGTCTATCAACACACACGTAGAGCACACAGGGTTTGACCGCACTGAGGGAGGTTTAGAAGTAGAGTAGTGCCACCGACAGTCCGCCAACTGTTCAGGGCCCTGCTGGGATCCGTGCAAGCTGCATGCATGTTGAGATGATGTAATATTGTGTGGGAGCAGCATTGGTGAGAAGAGATTGGAGTTTCTTCCATTAAATACTGGGAGAATATGAATGGATAGTCTGCCTTAAAACACTTGTCCATAGGCAGCTTTTAAAAAGATAGGGATATTAGAAAATAGGGCAATTAAAATAACAAGGAAATGGAAATGGAAACAATGGAAAAAGGAAAGACCAGACAAAGATAGGAAAAAAAGAAGAAAAGGGAAAAAAAAATTTTTTTAAAGGATTATTGGTGATCGTGTCTCTTGTCCATTCTTACCAGTCCTTTAAAGCTAAGAAGGTAAAATATATGGAGTATATCATTTGGCCGATATTGGCCTATTTAGGTAGATATGTTGCTTGTTTTTAGAGATTGTGATGCATAAGAAGATACTTGGGAATGGCATCATTTAAAATTATTTAAGTTTATTGTTAAACCGAAATCCTTTGCATATTATTCCATTGTTTTGTGATTGGCAGCCACATTTGAGGGTTACCTAATATCGGTTCAACATCATTCCCAAAAAATCACGTATTGCTCTAGTAAACAGACCGCGTGGACAGCAAAGAAGGCACAACGCACTGAAAGAAGTGCGATCAGTCTGATGACGATTTAGGTCTTGATTAGCTTTCTTTTTTTGTCTGCATTCATGTTCAGCTATTTGTATATAAAGATAGCTGCAATGTCGTCTGGCCACTAATCAGGCTTTAATGGGAGAGGAATTCTAGGTCCAGACATCAGTTATCCGTATAAACACTGACTATACCAGAAGACCTGATACAGTGGCCATTGCCTCCACAGCCTGAACTGTCAAAAGGTTTCTAAAACTGGGATTAGTCGCATCAGGATAGTATCCTCCACAGTCACTTGAATATGAAAACTTTCTTCATATTTGATTTGTCCTAAAAACACAGGATGTTTAGATACCCTGTTCATTTTAGTTATTCATATTAAGTGGGAATCCTTCAACAAAGTAAGTCATTAGCCCGTGCCGTCTAGAACGACACATAAAGAAAGCCATTCTTTGACGTGATGCCAATATCAGGACGACATGGTGTGTTTGTGCCTTCCAACCCATACAAGTTATTGTGTGTATTGTATGTTCTCGACTCATTAACAACAGCTCCGTAAAAATACAACGCTACTTCCTCCCAACGGATAATTCATAATCCCTAAGACCACTAGAGGGCTTTGTTTCTCAAATGTTAATACACCGTATGTTGTTTTGATTGATGCTGTTACTCTTCGTGTGGACAGTCTCCTTTCCATCACTTACATTAGAATTGCATTAGAGAGAGATCTTTTAACAGCCAGTGAAACAGACAGGTGGAGTGATCGCAGCCCCCAATGGCTCTTTAAATATACATACAATGTGAGTATTGTATTAAGACAGACTTTTTAAAAAATGTGAACCTATCCATTAAGTGTGTTTGCACATCTGTCAGTGAACCTGTTTGGCTTCCACTGTGCCTGTCACAGTGTGCGACTGTCTGGGTTCAGAGTAAAGAGGGAAGCAACTGTGGTGTGACACTGTGGCGTCAGACAATGAATGAAAAGATTTTCTTTATCTTGCCTCCTTCACCTCACTCCTCTTGTGTTCCACTCCTGCTCCTTCTTGTCTCCTCCCACAAAGTTCTCAAGACCCGGGGGACTTGGCAAATTAATATCAAACAGCTTGCGCCTGTCACTGGCCCCAGTTGGTAGAACAAACCAGATATTAACGGTAATAAAAAGGAAGCTTTGAAAGAACAGAACAGGACAAGAGAGCAGAAGAGGGAAAGGCAAAAAAAAAAAAAAGAACAGATAACGTGCACAAATCCATATAAAGCACACACATGCACAAACACAAGTTGGCTGTACACACACACACACACACACACACACATGCTGTCACAGCTCTGTGCTATATGATCCAGAAAGAGTGGGATAATGGAAAAGCCCTGTGGGTGTGAAAGGATTGTGTCTTCTCCTTAGCTACAACTCTCCACTGTCCGTTGCCTCACAATCCTTCAGCCCACTCCACTGAACCTTCAGCCAAGCCTTAAAACACTGCTCATTATAGCTTTGTTGCTGCAAAAAGATAAATAAAGTACAACCCAAAAACAATAAAAACATCATAGTCAAGTGGTAAACAGTGTCTTCTCATGCCTAATATGAACTTGAAGTTGCTTGATGGTAATAAAAAGACAAGCTCAGAGAGGCTTGTGTGATTCAGGGAGGTTGATGGGGGATCAGACTAGCTTCGGTTTAAGCCGCAGGCTATCACAGAATACTTCCAGCGCCATGCATCCAATTCCTTTGGTGCTGCATATGACGAGTTCATGATGACACGAAATTAGCCCACCTCAATTAGTGCCACCATTAGTGGCTCATTAAACAGGTGTGCCGTCCCTACATCAGAGACCACTTGGAAATGTCACAATATATACACAGATCAGCTCTGTGCATGGCGGAGTCTCCTGTCCCCTCTGCTTTTCTCTTTTTTTCTCTAATGGAGATAAAGAGAGAAAATGAAAATCAGTCACAGGCAACTCTCCGCCAAATCTGAATCAAAAAAAGAACTACAATTTTATTAAACTAAACAAATGAGAGAGCTTTAACTGCAACTGTTGTACCGATGCCTTATGATATTGACATTGAGTGCCACAGGACTGAATGATCACAAATAAATAAGTTATTATTCCCTAGCGTATTCTCATCTCTTGTGCTTTGCGATGCGTTGTCTTTAGGTTTTTAGAATATGAAAGATATTAAACTTATCAGCGCAAGGTTTAAAGTCACACTGCTTTTTCCATTAATTTCATATGATGGCCATTGCACACGCGCAAACATTTATGCACCTGCTGGATTTACCAAATATGAAAGAAGAAAGCTCCACAAAGAGTAACTTTAAAACAGTTTTTTAATCTAATTCATTCATCTGTATGGCAGTTGTAGTGTGGTGGTACTCCCTGTGGTTATACAAGATCACAGTTTATGTTTATTGCTATAACCCAACATCACATATAATGCCTCAGTGGTCTTCAGAAACTGTCATCAGCCTCCACCTTAGCTCTCTTGTCAAGCACCCCAACACACGTCAGCACACGAGGAAAAACAGGAGAAAAAAGTCACAGGACTAGAAAAGTAAAGTCCCACCTCCTCTGTTGGCTGGGTGTGCAGTCGAAGTGGTACTAGGACTGTGTATTTAATTCAACACACGTGTTTTTAATTCAACAATGGGATTATCATTTATCCAATATTAATATATGATGTAGAACATCCAATAGAGGAAACACTGATGGGTCCAATAAAAAAGCTCTACTGGATAAAATCAGATTTCACATGACATTTACCCAAATCAAGTGAGTAGAATGTTAGCTTTCTCACAGAGGAAGTTTAATTTTGAAATATTTTGCTGTCAGGCTCCTTTAAGTTCATCATGTTTAGTCCCCAAAGTTTCACATTAATGTTTTTCACGTGCTCTTCAATGTCAAACAGAAAGGCTGAGCTGCATTAACACTTCACTTCATCCCAGATATTTGGCGCCTATTTCAGGAGGCATTCTCCATGCTGCCATCTGCTTTTTACTGTTTTCTAGATCCCTGTCGCTACAGAGAAAAACTGTAACAACAATCTGTGCTAATAACCTACATGCTAAAAAAGGGTAAGTTAGCAACACTAAGCTAGCAGCTCATTTTTTCTTTTCTTTAGACGTTTGAATGCCATGGCTTGCCTCCCCATGTGCAAAACAAATTCACCCTGACACTATTTTGCAGGGGCACCCTCGCTGCATCATGGGTTTCTCCTAAGAGGATTTTGATTGGTTTAAAGAATTGCAAACAATGATATACCATCTCTCTCAATGAAACATCCTCACACGTATCATGGAGCCAGAGGTTTAATAGCCAGCCCAGCCCTGTGTAAAAAAGGCAAAACTTGAAAGTGTTGCAGGTAAGACAGAAGGTTTTCTACTGGCATCAATCTTGACTGAGTGTCAAATACTGTTGGACAAGGCACAGATCAGGTACGAGCTGTTGGCAAATGGTAAACCTTGTACCTCGTTGTCTGAAAGTGTTCCTCTCTCGGTGGTGAATGTGCTGTTCCTGCATAGTGTTTGAGAAGGTGTGATGAGCACGAGAGAGTGGGCCGGCGTTCTCATAGATTTTTAATTACATTTAACAGCATATTTCTCTTCTCTCACATCCTCTTCCAACTGTTTTCTTTGATTTCTCCTAACTTATCACCTACACTCATATGCAGCTGTTTCACATTAGCAAGTCTCATTTCAAGGTTGTGATGCCATCTGGGTTTTACAGTTTTCCTCACTGAATCAAAAAAGAATATTAACATTGACTTAATCCGCAAACGTTTCTATATTCAATATTCCTTCCTTCCTTATTTGTATGTGACAATGGCTGAGGTATAACCAAGGCTAAGCAATTGGGACCATTTGGCAAAGGTTAGGATTTTTAGAAGACTGCTCCCAGGCATACAACAGAAACAGCAAAAGTATATGGTGGCTATTTGTTAGCACTGCTCTGTCAAATGTCCTTTTTAACAGCTCAACAACTCAAAATCCACCCCACCTCAAACATAGTGTCTTCTGTATTTAACTAGTGTAGATATCTGAAACAAATACCCACTGCTCCTAATGCCCATTGTTCCTAACACACACACTCTGGTATCACCAACTTACGTCGGAGAATTCAGTAAGATAAATCAATAGACAGTCAAGATAAATTGTGTGAAAGTTATGTCTTGTTTGAAAGCGATTAAATCACCTTACACCCAGTTCAGACCAAAGATTTGACAAGAAAAGTTAAAACTTGCAATGTGCCAGTCTGCAACATGCTGCAAACCTGACCAGTCAGACAAGCTCATTTGCAACAGCTCTCTGTACATCAAGTGTTAACCGCCTGCTGTGGTGAGAAAAATCCTGTGAGAAAGTTAATTTTCAGTGTTTTTTTTGGTATAACGTTATCTTGGAACAATGTTTTTTGACTCAATGGGACGCATTTGGAATGGGATTATGTGATAATTGGCTGCCAGAACAATGGGCAGTCCCCGACCTTATTATAGGAACCTCCGACACAGAGTTCACAGATACAACTGTACAAATGCACAAAAAACAAAAAAGATCACTTGTGTAGAACTCAGATTGAAGTGACCTCCTCGCTAAGCAAAATTCCTACATTTGCACAGACGTTTGTTCCTGAATATAAATCCTTAATGCGGAGTAGTGCAACATGAATGTCATTTTTTGGAGACAGTGTCAATGGATAAAGACCTTTCCTGTCCAAATTCTCTTCCTTGCTCTCATTTGCAAATACATTATAGCTACCATACTTTATTTCTTCTCCACTGTCTCCATCTTGTACCAGCTCTCAGCATTAGACATGCATACCTTATATACCGCTTGCCGCATTCCATGTTGCTCACTTCCCTTCGCCACTTCCTGTCATTCTGATCCCTCCTAAACATGTCAAACTGTGGATGTGCTCCACAGGGAATCCGCCGCCACCAATCTGAATAACAGGTGATGTGGATGTAGGGAGGAGGCAGCAAGATGAGTGGGAAAAGGGGCTCATGTGAGGGGAACCAGAGAGTGCAGAGAGTAACCAAAATAACATGAACCAATAACTTTAAATATAAACAGAAAATATGGAGAGGATGATTGCTGACATATGATTGTTTTAATGGGAATGTCTCTTAACAAGCTCCCAGGATGCAACGTAAAGGGGGCCCAGCCCTGTGCTGATGGGAAGGCACCAAGGAGCTCATTAGGAGCCACAGCCCATCGCTGCTAACCCGCATCTCATGCCCAACCCTGCTCCATCTGCATCTCAGAATGAAGGACAGGACCTAAGCATTGCATCCCATTTTGAACAATGCATGCTAATGACGTGCGTGTACATGCTGTTGTCTGTAGGTCGGTGAAGTCTGCATGTGTAATTGCTCACACTGTAGACAGGCTGTTCTTTTGATTGTTTGCACAATACGCTGCGACATTTCGGGTGCGTTCCATCTCTGGTCAGTCATGATAAATTCATGGTACCTGCAGTGTAAAGCTCTGCCAGTGACATTGACAGTGCATTGACTTCATCGGTCCATCTGGAATCTGACAGCTGACTGGAGCCATCAGCTTTACCAGAGGAGCAAAAGTATGGTATTTTTTCTCCCAGCTAAAACAGCTAAAACAAAGAATAGCAGAAGTTTGTTTCTTCTTTTTTTTTTTTTTTTTGGTCCTTGCTGTACAGTCCATGGTGTAAAAAATGTCTCCTCCAGCCAAAGGCGTCTTTCTACTTGTAGCATGCAAACACATTTAATTGCTTGTGCCATATGATATTGAGGGCTCGAAGCCTTTGTTGTACACAGTGAAGAGTAAAACGCTGGGCCGCCATTAGCTGCATTTGTGTTCTAAATGTGCAGTGGGTGGGTTTTTTTTTTTCTCCTACAACCACACTACATCAGGCAGCCAAGAGCCCTTTACACAGAAGTTGTTATCACATGGACCTTTCCACCAGAACGCTGTCATGTCGAGGTCAAAGCTGCCGTTCTGCAGCTGTTGATTAGTACTACCAGGAGGAAGCGTGACAAGCTATTGTTACATCAACTCTTAACTTTTCATTTTCCTATTGTTTTACCAGTATTGATGAAATGTAGTCATCACATTTAATTGTACATTTAGTGACTACTGTGTCCCTTGCTCCAGAGAAGTTTTGTGGACTATAATACTTCAACAGACTTCCCTCTGCATGAGGTTGAGTAGATAGTGACTGTGTGATGATTTGGCCAAGCAGATATATCCGCTAATATCCACATATTGCAGATACAGCTGCGTGTACTCCATAGTGCTGTGCGATATGGACAAAATTGTACATCTTGATATAGCTAATTTTATATCCTAATAATGATATATATCCCGATATAGTATTTTTTTCTTAGAAATATATATATATATATATATATATATATATGTATTCCAATCAATCACATCTCAGCACTATTTTTGATAACCATGTGAATGAAAGGCAAATTAATGGCACTCTCTCCTTTTATTCTTGACTTTTGCAGGACTGTCAAAAACAAATAAGAATTTGTAAACAAAAAGTATTCCAAGCTTTCAGGCTCGTTTGGTGTGTTTTTTTTCTTTTCGTCACTTCGTGCTTTGTTGCATCGTCTCGCTGTCTCTGTACTGTTTTTCATGTCATGTCTTTAAGTGGTAGAAAAGATTAGATGTGTTCGAGTCGCTTATAACAACTTGTTGGTGACATGTTTTGCAGATTCACGTTGTCTGGTTGGTGTCTGAGTTTTTAATACCAAATCAAAGCCAAACGATGGAATTCCGGTTCCCCCTTTTCGGCTCGGCTTCTTGGGGTTCTGCATCTGTATCCGCGTCTGATGTAACGTTACTAGTAATGTTATTTTCTTCTTCCATTGCGCTCTCCTCCGTCTCCGCCATGCTGCTTTGCCTCTGTATACTCCTGAGCGACCGGTGCCGTAAATGAGTCCTTGTGGGTGACGTAAAAATGCAACCACAAAGCAGTAGCGTTGCTGCAGTTACATTCGCCTTCATACAATGAACTTGTTTTGAACTCAAAATTTGGATATCCAGCGGTCATTCCGACGTTGAGTTGTGCTTTACACGCCGTATTAAATCACAACCGTAGTGTGTGTTAACGTTAGTGTAGCAACAGTGCTAAACAAGTAGCCTACACGGTAAAATTACGATATAAACGACAGAGGGTTATATCCTACGGTAGACATTTTTATATCGCACTACGATATATATCGTAATATCGCACAGCTCTAGTACTCAATGTAAGTGAGAAGGAGTATCACAACAGCAGTATCAAAGATTTAACTGTGTTGGATATCTAGAAACAGCATATGCACAGTGTTTGTCCACGAGAACACAGTTAAGAATCTCAGTATCCAGGCTTAAAAAAAAAAAACACGCAAAAAAAACACAAAAAAACACAAAAAATCCAGATCAGTCAGACCATGTTATATAGGCTTCATTTTCTAGCTCCACAAATTCCTACTCTTGCGTAAGCCCCAACCTGCTAAATGGCATAGTAAGGAAACTATACCCTTCTGAGTGTGTTTGCACAGAAATCTGGAAGCTAAACCAGTGTGACTAGATTCAAAAATATCATAACACGGAAAAGCTTTATGAAAACAAACACTTTGAACACATCTGTCATGGCTTAGCTTCCATTGTCATGTTTGTCATTTCAGTGTTGTTATAGTGTCAAATACGTATTTTATTTTTATTTTATTTTTAAATCTCAGCAAACATGTAGACATCAGTTCAACACCAATACAGTGAACTAAAGTAACCAAAGCCTTGAAATGTGTAAGAAGTACACTGGGACCATGGGCGAAAAGGTAAAAATGAAATAAAAAATAAAAAGTAAAATCCAGTCTCTTACTTGGCTGCTTGAAGAGTAATAATGAGGGCGAGGTTGGCACCTAGTCCTGCTTCTGGCTGGCAGCCTAGGGGAGGTTCACACTAATCAGCCTGGTGTGAAGGTATTAGCCTCGCCTGTCTGCGTGGACCGCCTCATTAAACACCTCACCTGATGGGTGCCACCGACCAGAACCTTTCTTAAGTCCCTCAATTTGGCCTTCTCCTCGCAATGTCCCTGACAACATCAGCTCCCTGGCCACCGCTCACAGGATCTATAGTCCCAAGGAACCTCTTGTACAGTGATTTATAGCTCACTATTGCTCTATTGTGTCCTGTTTTTATTGAGACGTGCAACATCTTTGCATGTGTGAATGCATCACAGTTTTCATTCAGTTGTCTTAATGAGAGTTAAGATCCACACATCACTAAGTTAGAATGTGTTTGGCTTAGCTGTTACGAAATATTAAAGCCCAAATAAATTAATCAGACATCTATGATGCCCTGATAAGGGTTGTCACTTCTGTTCTAAAGTGGGAAAAAAAAGAATATTGGAACTGTAATGACCTGTTTGAATTTATGTCAGTCCACTAATGTAAAGTATATGAGTTGCATTTGAATTAATTTGAACGTTTGCCAGAAAACAACATAAATTCTGTGTGCACTATCCTGAAGCCAGCTTGTCTGGACAAAGAATTTAATTACACTCGAAGAGATTTGTGAATGTATAACCGTCTCTTTCAAACTCAGTAACTTCAAGTCCCGGTGTCTGCAGGCAAATGTGCACCTCTCCTCTCCATTTGTACCTGTGACCTCCTAACACCACTACTATTGTGCAGACTTCAAGGTGGCGACCGTCTATTCAATATAATATATATTTTGCCTCAATCATGATGTCCAAGATGTCAGCAGTGGAGACAGGACATTCTGGTCATAGGCTCTGCCTCCCAGCTGTATTATTATCGAACAGTCATTGCTATTTTGATGCTAAATATGTTTAATTTCCAATGAAATTATTCACAATAATTGTCCCTCATTATGTAGTTTTTTAAAATCTATTTTTTATGAACCAGCAAAACCAGAAAATGTTGGGGGGTTACTCAGCCTGTGGCAAAGCCCTCCACGACAACAACATTGTCCATTGCTTCTTCTGTGGTAGTCTTGGGAAACTACATGCAAGTCAAAACATGTGTAACATTGTTTGATTACAGGCTTTACAGTAAGTATGGTGGGATAAAATAGAGCAAACACAGTTGCAGCCAAGCTCTGCTGGAAGACAAACTAAGAGGGAACTTTTAAAATCTAAGGGGAAAATGAATAAGTGCATCTTTGCCCCCCCATATGTCTGCTGTGGGGAGCTGAGTATTTGCTTTAACAGCATGGCGGATCAGGAGTCAAGTGGCTAGATTCATTTGTTGGAGTGCAGAGAGAGTGCTTGCAGTTAGGAGTGCCACAGAGAGAGGAGGAGTCAGAGTGAGTGTTACAGGATAAAAAGATCGGCAAGCCGTAGGAGGTGAGAGGTACACAAACCTGGAGAGAAAACAGACATATAGAAAAAACAGACAGACAGACGGAAGGAGAGCAAGAGCAACACAAGTAGTAAGAGGACGAGAGAGACGGAAAGAGAGGCTTCAGTTCCCAGAGCTCTCAGACAGGCGCTCTCTCTCTCCGAGAGACTTCTTATCTACAGGGGGCATCTTTGACTTGATAATCCTGCTCCTCGTCACTTACACCCCCCTGAACTCCCCCCACATACACACACAAACACACACACCTCCACCTCTGCACCCCTGCCCAGGGCCCAGGGGAGTGAAGAGCTACCTGTCACTGTGCTTATACCTCCAGGCAGCTTGTGGGGCAGGATGGTGATGGGGGGCGAGGGGGTTGTCAGCGTGCCCGACTAAGAAGTCACCTTTCGGGGATATGAATCTTAATAAGGTGGGATGGGGGGGGGGGGGGGGGGGGGCTAGAGGAGGTGGGAGCAGATGCATGCTGCTGCTGTTACAGTGTGTGTGTGTGTATGTGTGTGTGCGTGTGCGTGTGTGTGTGACAGATGGGGAGTTGTGGAGTGCTGACAGGCCCTGTATGCTTCCTGGCTGCCAGATTATTTTTGGTAATTTATAACCATTGTTGCTTAAAGGGGCTTTTATCTTCAACGGTTGCTGATACAACAACACCCCAACAACAGCAGTGGAGCCGGCTCTAGCAGGCTGCATCTTATTTGTGTGTTTTGTGCATTTGTGTGGTCGGGTTGTCTATATTTGTATGTGGTGGAGCACTGGAGAGTAGAGGTGCTCTCAGTCATAGAAATGAGTCTTTGTGAGAAGGTGCATAGATAAACAAAGGAACTGGAAATTCGCTATACTGTATGTGAATAGTGTAACAGTTTGAGCTCATAAAAATTTACTTTTGTTTGTTTGTGATCACTGTTGTTTCAAACTTTGTTCAGAGCTTCGTGTCTAGAATGAATGGCTTCATTCAATCGTCAGTATCACCGGCTCATTCTCCAGCTGCTTCACTACGAGCTGACTAGTAACCCTCTTTTCCAACCTGTTTCCTTCCCTGGGCGCCAAATACAGCAGCTTTGTGACTGTCCCTCAGTATCTGATACAAACGCACCCATAACGTCTGTATGAGACTCCCCAGAGTCTTAACTTCCTATGGTGTTAACCCTTCCACAGCCATATTAAATGCTCAAAACAATTATCATAATATAAAGAGAGTGGTGGATAGGTAAAACAAATGTAGGATTTTTACAGAGGGACACTTTGTTTGAAGGGTTGTATAAAGTATAAGATTGACATGGCACCTGTCATTAAAATGATGGAGTCTCTATGAATGTTTATGATGAATGTTGTCATTAACTTTTATTCAGTCAGTTGCTGACAATGTACTCATTACTCATGTGACCACTCTTTGTGTTCTGTGTGAAACCAGAGATGGATTACGCAAGTGTTTTCGGGTAAGCTTGATGTTGTACATCATCTGATGCATTCGGACACATCAGGGATGTAACCTCAGGTCACAGAGTGTTTAGGGTCTTTCAGCATTTGAGAGTGGCGATGCCTCCAGGCTAGAATCGACCAGTTCCCGGCTTCTATCCAAGTCTTATCTGTAGTCCAGGAATCAGTCCTCATTCCTCATGGCCATCCTGAGGCCTTATATATAACCTTTAACTACCAGTGGTAAATAAGGTAAACTCAAAAGAACGATGTGGAGGTTTTCCAAAGTTGTAGTCACAGTGAGATGTTCTGTACAGGCCAGCACATCCTCATATCTGATCTGCTGAATAGGTTGATTTTCAGCAGCTCCCAAAATTAGATATATCACTATTCCCAAAACAACAGAGACACATGTACTGGACCTTTGTAGTATAGTTATAGTTTGGTTAAGTTTAGTCTAGAAAACAACTCAGGTTAATGAAACATTGTGGTTTGGAGTTAAAATCACGTCACTTCTGTAACTTCCCATACAACCCCCCCCCATGTTATGTATATGTCCTAATTTCACTACATTAGTAAGCCAAAAGAAATCACTGTTGACTTCTGGTTTCATGCTGGACACAAACAGTGGTCTCCTGAATGAAAGTCCTCCCTCTACGAACTTTGCATTCTTTATACTTCTTCTCCTCACATCCTCCTTTCATCCTCATGTCATCTCACCAATAAGCAGATATTTGACCATAAAAAGTGTAGACAAATTAATTTAGAATTGAGCTAATAATGGCACAAAATGGAGAGTTAGGGAAGCACCGAAATTATTGCAATTTTTCCCATTGGAAAACATGAATGTCTGTATCAAAATCAATGACAATCTTTGCCATAGTTGACAAGAGCACAAATGTCAATTTGATGGGGGCACTAGAGGAAAATAGCCACTAGAGTCATGAAAATGTGCACCAATGTACAGCCAACAGTTTGTGAGATATTTCAGTCTGGACCTAGGGACAGACATTGCCATCCCTAAAGCCATGCTGATACAAATCTCACATGAGACAATTCTCATTCCTCACACCGGACCAACTTCACAAAGAGTCGTCCACATTGCCACACTGTCAAAATAATTCCAGCCGCATATTAAATCCTGTCCTGTTCTGACAGACAGACGTAATCAAATCCAATTATACCACTTCTCCCTTTGCTCCCCATTAGTGCTCATCTCCCATTCTCCTCTCAGATTCCCTTCCTGCAACAAAACATTTGAATGACAATGGCATAGTCCTAACACCCGCAACAGCCACACAGCTCGTGCACTTCTGCTGTGCTTCTCTCGCCCTTCTCTCCTTTCCACACGTTCTCCTTTCTAAAATCGATAGAAAGGAAAACAAAATGACAGGGTTTCATATCACTGCTGTGATACCACAAGACTACACAGGGAAATGACTATTTCCACACACAAAAGGCTCCATTACTGCCAGGTGACCTCTCATCATTGTGTTCCTTAACCTCCGAGTTAGACACCCCAGGATCGGCGCTTCAATGTATGTGTTAGCAGGTGTGTGTCTGTGTGTGTATGTGTGTGGCTAAGCGCCATAATTGTGTGGGTACCAGAGCTCCTCATGCGATGGAAAGGAATCTGTCATTCATACTGACTTTTTTTTTTCTTTCTCACACTCTTTTCAGGGACACGTTAGCAATGACTGCACAGACGTCTGTTTTCAGCAAAAAGAATTCCAGCTTTCGAAAAATGTCAGAGGGAGGGCTAATTATATTCATCCTCTGTACGTTCAGGCATTCTTGCAATTACTCATAATTATATGTCTTTATGGATTGCTAATAGCTAGCTTTACTGTTAGAACCATCAATGAAAAACTGCTAAAGTGCATAAAGTGCATTTTGGCAATTATTTAACAGTTTTAGATTCATCATATACAGTGTTTCCCACACATATTCTTCACTCTGGCAGGCCATCTCACAAAAATAAATACATTTGTCAGGTTTACATATCTCAGCAATGCAAATCGACCACCAGTTTTCTAACCAGAGGTGACAGTTGTTGTTGGTGCGACATCACAGTGATTGTGTTTAGATGTCTACATTCTACAAAGCACCTAACTTCTGGATTAGCCAACTGCTAACTTCAATGCAAATGCTGAAAATGAAAATTTCTTTCTTTCTTTCTGTAGGTGTATCGCCATCCCAGCTCATCGTGTGTCGTACTTACACAGTTTCTCCAAATGGCTTCAAAGCCCAGGGCTCGTCCTGGGTGCTTGTGAGAAACCCACCTTTACTTTGAATCTCTGGGACCAATCTTTTTTTCCGTCCCTCCTTCTTTCCCTCTGCCTGCTTTGTCTCCTCATTTTCCTGACTTTACCACCTTCTCTTCCTGTGCCTCCACCTCCCATTCTTCCTACCCATGCCCCTCTCTACCTCATTTGCTGATTCTCCTGTTTCCACTACCGTCTTCATCCTCCTTTATCATACTCACATTGTTGTCCTCCTTAATCAACCTCCTTTACCACCCTTCTCCTCCACCTCCACCTATGTTTCTCCTAATCCATCAAAAGACATTAATGTTGAACTGCTTTCAGTGTACGTGTGTACTTCTACTTAGTCCCCACTGTAATTTATTGTCCATAATGATACATACTGAGTCTAATTTGTTTGCAGACATGAAGATGATAAACACGAGCATCCCTTAAGTGTGCAGTTTTGGAGATGATGAAACTTTCTGCTGACATTTGGGGAAGTAAAAGAGGAATAACGATGTGAGGATGATATTTGTGAAAGTAGATGCACTGTGCTCTTGCTCAGAGCATGTTCATTCATTTACTATAACCACGCGGCGACGGAGTGACTCGGAACAGAAGCGTAGCTGCTAAGTGGAACAGAGAAGGGGAGCAGCTGGGCGAAATTCACCTGCCACTTCCAATGTGGATCAGAAATTGCACTCACACCGGCAACCCCTCTCCGACAGTAGGGGAAAAAAATTAGGGGAAACAGGAGGACAGAGTATGCTGTGGCCATACAAATCACACACAGTAGATTGAATGGAGAGCAGTGATGGAAATGGGAAATGGTCACATTCTTTGAGACCTGCTGTGTTTGATAGACAAGGTTTCATGGTCTGCTGAAGATGAAGCAACGGGTGTAACGCACTGATTTACAGCAGCAGAAAGATTGACGGATACCAAAAGAGTGACTTACTCTGATGGTCTGTGTACTATGTTTGTGTGGTTTACTTTGTTGAACATATGAACTATGTAATACATAATATTTGTAGCCTTAGTTCTTTGTTTGGTTAGAAGAGATTTGGTTTTTGACCTATCACTTAGCTCTACGCTCTCCGTTTTGGGTTAGGGTTGGGAAAGAGGGGTCGGATGAAGTCTAAATGCCACAAAAAAACAAACAAAGGATTTTCAGAGGCACACTTCAAACCAAGGGTTATGAGAACTCTCTGTCATTTAATATACTGTGTTCTTTATAACAGGCAGCAAACAGTTGCTATCAGTTTGCAGAGGTCTTGATGCCGACTAGCTGGCCAGCTAAGGGTTTCATTGTTATTGCTGATATGTGCATGACAGTCTGACATGTTATAATACCGGGTTTGCCACAGTCTTGCAAAATATATCACCACAGCTGAAGACAGCACATCGGAAATTTCGGGTCACGTTCTTTATCCTAAATGGCATCAATGACAGTTGATGAAATATGAAGGTCATAAAGAATAGTCCCCCTTCTACCTCTGTTCTGAGGGCAAGGGGGGAAATGAGAGGTGGGGGTAAAAATAAGAAATGGGATTAAGCCTAAAAATCATTGTGCTTTTGTCACCTTAGAATGGGCACAGGGAGCGGGTCCTCTTCCATGGAGTTTGCCATATTGTACCACCATGTTTGTACGGTAGCCCAAAAATGGAAAAAGCAAGCACTGGCTTAAGAGAGGGACATTTTCATGAGTTTCACAGCCACACTTGGCTCTTCTACATGCCTGGAAGGTCAATGTTAGTGGAGGGGGATTTAATTGGTTGTGATCTGCTAACTCCTGCACATTGGTGTGAGTTCCTAACCACAACTAGCTTGTCTTAGTCTTAGCTTGGTTTAGTTACCACAGAAGGAGCAGATTTTGTGAGGAAAAGAATTTAAATATGGTGCTTGAGGATTAACAGAATAATCATTTTGCGACTTTTATTACCTCATTATTTAGATGATATGACTGACATGTTTTTTCGAAACATATTTGTAGTTGTGAATTAGTAGTATAAACTGTACAGTATAAATGTAATTTCTAGGTGATGAGATCTTTTTTTTCTCCTTTAAACACCTCTCTGAATACTTAACTACCTAAAGCGGCACTGTGTAGTTTTGGAGAAAGATTTTCAAACTCAAATATTAACGATATTAATGAGGTAATAATAATAAGTCAGAAATGTTTATTTTTGTCTTGTCTGTGTTGTCCTTTAAGGTCAGTTTGTTTATTCAGTTTATCCAATCATGAAAACTAAGACAGTTTGTTTATTTAGTTTGTTAAACCATTAAAAAAATTGTCGATTGAGATCTTTCTCTTCTGATTAAATTGTCTTCCCAAAAACTACATAGTGCACCTTTAACAAATAGATATGAGATATTTCTCTGTAGCACAACATTTTAATTTTGAAGTGTCTCTACCGGTGGATTTCATCATCATGACATCATCTAAACCTGGAGTTAGTTTAGGACTCCAAACTTGCCAAACAATACATTCAGCTATGTCACTGCAAACTTGAGATTTTTGCCTTGGCAGGCATGTTATTAGGAGTAACTTCCTCTTTTTGCTCCAGAATTTTGATCATCCAGTAATTTGCAGACTTAGTGTACGTCACAGTGTATTTACCAGTATGCCACTTTATTACCTCTCCTGGTGAAAGCTCCCAGTGTTTATGTCTGCATGCAATGACTCGTTGCCTCGCAGGGAGGCAGTGCTGTGTCACTCTCACACTGAGGAGATCTGCAGACAGACTGCAAAAAGCCTGATTCAAAGAGTGATTGCAGATTCTTAATCTATAATATATAGTGTCACACACGGCAGTTCATTTAACACAGACACTCCTCTCCATCTGTGACATGGTCTCACAGAATAGGCCAGCCCTGTTTTACCCACCCCTCAGCCCATCAGCATGATGTGCACTTTGGCCAGCAGTCCACAAAACTGGCTCTGTCAGTGCTAGACCAGGAGTAGGAGGAGATGCCACAGGTGCGTTTTGTGAAGAAGAAAGTGCTGCAGTGACTTATGTCTTCAGGTTCAGGGACATCATCTCTTGAGAGAGACAGGGAGACATATTTACGTGTGTTGCAGCATACTATAGACATGCTGTAAACATTTCAGAAAAGCCACAGACAGAGAAACAAATGAAAAAACAGTAAGAACGACAAGTAGACGAAGAGTCATAGGAGAGAACTAATAGACAGTTAGCTGGTCGGTCAGTCATTCACACGGACAGTTATCCAGAAGGGACACACTTCATCATACACAGACAGAAAGTCGAGACGGCCATTATGCGCGTACAGAAGAGACGTCTGCCAGTCGCTCAGCCCAGATATGTGTGACTGATTGACAGCATTATGTAAGGCTACACGGACAGACACCCGGACAATCAGGCAGACAGACGCCCCGATCTCCACACAAACACAAACAGGCGAGCGAACACTGCGCCTCCCAGATCAGTTCATTTTAAAGGTCCACAATCAGGCAGGCAGCAGCTGGGACTGGCCATCAGGGAGAGATGTGGGGCCATGCTGCCCCAATATATCCATGCAACATTAATATTTCAAAATTGTTTTTCTGGGAATTTATAGTCAAGCCAGCTTGTGCTGTTGGCCTCCATCACACACAGTCACTTAAATGTTTGTGTAAAATGATGATTGTTTTCCATTTTCCGGTGTGTGCCACAAAGACAGTGAGTCAGAGTCACATATTACTGTACTTACTATCTATCTATCTATCTATCTATCTATCTATCTATCTATCTATCTGAACTCAGTCTGAATGCAGATAGAGCCACAGGTCGGGTCAACTTAATTTGTTTTCTAGTCATAATTGGAATAATAAAGCCAATGTTACACAAAAAAGGAGAGATTTACACATCAGGTGAGAGGTGGTATAAAATAGGGCTGCAATTATCATCTATTGTTTTTTTTATAAATCTACTCAAACTGCTTGTTTACTCCAAGCAAAGAAAAGAAAAGACAAAAAAAACAAAAAAAGAAACGCAGTAAATCCACACATTTGTCAAGCTGGAACGAGCAAGTTTGTTGGCATTTTAGCTTGGAAAAAGAGCTTAAATGTTATCAGAGTGAAACAAATCTCTAATACATTTCCTGCCGATCCACTAATAGTTAACAGTCCGGTCTGGAACGATGAATGAATGGATGAAAGTTGGCATCTGGAAGTCATATTTTAAGCCAACGTTGCATGCAACTTTAATGAATCTAAAGCACAATTCTTGGCATCTTCTCTAATTAAGTGCTGAGGTGAGTAAAGTCATGCTATTTTCATAAACACTGACAGGTCAAGATATGAAAACATGCGGTTGTGGTCAGTGTGGTTTCCCGGTAAAACGAGAGCTGCTGTGCGCCGTGACGCGCGCACGGACGGGGGGAGAGAGAGAGAGAGAGAGAGAGAGAGAGATCAGCCAGCCAATATCCCAAAACACAAGAAGCGCTGATGATCTGCGCTGAAATCCCCTCTTTGCCTGCGTCCTCCAAACTTCCAGCGAGCGTCCGGCATGAGCGGCGGCAGACAGCATGGATGCGCCACATGAGGCGGACCGCAGAAACTGAAGCCACCGCTCAAAGTTTGCCCCCCGCAGAGCCCACTGTGACACTGACTGAACAAACGCACAACTTTACGCGTGTTTTTTTTCTGCTCACCTAATACTTTGTTTTTTTGCGTCTCTCTTCTCGTCGCCTCGCCTGTTGGGATTGCTTGGATTCCGCGGCGTGTCTTTGTATGTTGAGCCGGGGAGACGTGTAGTTTTTTGTTTTTTTTTTTGTATTCGGGGTGGTCCGCTCAAAGGAAGGTGACATGCAGGTTCTCGGCTGGACCATAGTTCTCCTGTGCCAGTGGATCCTCCGGAAGGTGAGTTAATTATCATCCTCAGAAGAAAAATAAAAACAAAAAACCTTTTTTTAGTTATTCTTTTAAAATTCAACCACATGATGTGAGATGTGTGTGTTTGAAGATAAGCGCCTCATCTCTTCTCAGGGAAATCAGGGTCACGTAGAGAATTTTTTTTTTTTTTTTTGTCTGGTGCCGGTCTCAAAGATTTTACACTTTCTTTTTCCTGCATGTGCAGCCTCTCGTGAACTTGATTCAAAGTTGTTTAGACTCTCAAAAAAACCTGCACAGGACGTGTTTTATCACTTTATTGTGTTTTTTTTCTTTCATCAGTTTGAGTAACGTGCGACTTTTACCCGATCTCCAAAACGCGCAAATCTCTGCTGTCTGTGCGTTTCCTCCCCTTTACTCCCAGTTAAGCAGCCCTCCTTATCTATTTATCTATTTGCGCTCCCGGCAACTTCCTCTAATTTTTCTTCAGAAGTTAAACACGCCCGTGGCTTGTGTTATTATCTCGGCATCGCTGTGGCAAAGAGTTTGTACGCCTAGGTTTTTTTTTTCCTCCATTTTTGCTCTGATGCTGCTGCAGCTACTGATTATGTGGCGTTAAACGCGTGCGTGTGCGCGCGCGCACTCGTCTTGTGGCTGTTTACGCATTATCTTGGAGTGTTTCCCTGATTGCTTTTTTCACACTGACAGTAATAATGTAGTTATTATATACAGACATCAGCACACAAGTGTTCACAATAGAACACAGCAGGGCAGAACACAATGGAGGACTGTCTGTCCCAGCAGACACACACACACACACACTGTACTCAGTGTGGCTTTGGCCTCTGCAAGAAATGAAAGAGAATAAAAACATGACCTTTCACCGTGATCTTCCTCTCCTCCCTCTTCCTCCTCCTCCATGTCTTCCTATTCTTCACCTCCTTCTTCCATTATGGATCATTTCACCCCCCACGGGTTTTCATTAAAAAAACAGTAACTGTATCTTCAAATACAGTTGTAAAAATATTCCTGACACTGTTAAATCATGTTGAGGTATGAAAATACTTAGAAAAAAACAACAACTATCTTTTAATCTTTAAAAGGAAGCTGTGAAAGTCTACAATGAATCTTATTAGTGGAGGAACATCACTTGATTCAAGTGACAAACTGTTGTGCGAGGAGTGTGAAGAGCTGATGAACCCTCACTCCTCACAGAGTTACATGGCAGCTCTCTCCAGACACAGAACAATGGCGACTTTGGGTCAGTTTGGTTTGTTATTCTTTTTTAAAACAGCCTGTTGGCTGCTGGCGGATTGGCGTGAGGTTGCATTGTGACAGGTAATAACACCTACGCTCCTTTTTTGAAGATTGAATGCAAATCATTCCTCCTCCAGAGTGGAACTGCTCCGCATCAGAGTGAAGCTTGGGTTCAAGTACCGGGATCGACTTGATATTAGATTATATCAGCCACGCTTTTCAGTAATGTGCCATTTGAAATCGTATTACATGTTTTTTTCTTTTTGTGTGTGTGTGTGTGTGTTAGTTTGTGTTTGTGTGTGTGTGTGTGTGTGTGTTTCCTGAGGAGTGACGGGGGGATACGAGCCTTGTTTGCCTTCAACAACAACACGTTGTAGATGACACGGTGATTTGGCTGACATAGGGATGACATGTTACATCCTCGGGAGCAATATTAGCTTGAGGGATTAATAAGTGAGGAGGCGAAAAGAGGCAGTGAAGGAGCGCAGGCAGGTGAAATATTCGGTAAACAGAAGGAGGAAAGAGAGAGGACGATGTCAGCAGAGGGGAGGGAAGGAAAGGTAACATTAATGATCTCTGTAACTTAATTTCATGCTCTCTTTGAACAAAAAACGCAGCCATTTACATTAACTTAGGGGCCTGTTGAAGCACATGATGGTGCACAAGCGTCAGGAGAGGAGGTAGGGACGTGTATCGCACAATCACAAATGTTTGAATCCTCTGACTGATTTAAAAGTGGAAAATTGTATAGATCATTTTCAAAAATACATTCTGAAAAAATGTTTCTTTTTACACACTCAGATGGGAACATTTTGTGGGTGGCTTCTCACATTTATGTAAGAAAATATAAATGAATAAACAAATTGCATATGATGTCCAACACTGCAATATTGCACTTCCTCCACCCCGTGCTTTTGAAATGATATCTACAGTAACAGCACTACAAAAGGAGAAAAGATGTGTGAAAAGCTCCTTTGCTGTTTTATGCTCCCAGTAGGAACAATAGCATTAGCCGGCATCTCAACCTGACAAAATCCTCTTATCTCCCCCCATAAAACAACTAGCTATATACCCCAGGGATATTACAGCAACTCAGTCACTTTAATTTCATTATATATAGTCCTACTTCCTTTGCAATCCTGTCTCATATATTCTGCATGGCTTTGCATTTCAGTGCAGTCCCTCTCCCGGCAAAACATCCATGTATGAAATACAACAGAGTGTGTCTCCATGCCCACGTTATGCACTTATTTGCTCCATTGTCGGGGGAAAAAAACCCCATCAGAACAGCAGTATTGGATGTTTTTTTTTTTTTTTCCCACACCACGGATTAAACCAGGTGGTTGGTGGTTTCCCTCCTGCTCGCTGTCTTTTTCGTCCGTCCATCTGTCCTTCTGTGGATCATCTAAACCGTCAAACGGCCCAGTTTCAAAAAAGGCAAGAGGCACCACTGGTCTGTAATCTCTCCAAACGGTATTCTCTGCTCACAAACCGATTAGATATGTAATCTGTTGAATCACGATGACACAAGCAATCACATTACTGCTGTATCTATCGCCGCTGAAATTGTTCCCAGAGATCACAGCATTCTTTAAGCTACATGAAAGAGGCTCAGATTCATGCAGTGTTTTAATGGATTCTAACATGGTTAGCTTAAGGTTAAGCAACGATCCATTTTTATTTAATTTGTTTTCTCCCCTTTCAACAGCCCTATGCCCCATTTTTGACAAGCCATTACTTTTAAAATGAGTTATCACTGGCTTGGTGCAGTGAATGGTTCCACCTCGGGCTTTGCATGAGCCTTAAGGAGAGGGGAATTTAATTTAACAGTGTGAAGATGTCATATATTTTAGACTAATGTAAAATAAAACATCATTAGAGACGTGTGGGTTCTGCTTTGCACATGAATCTGTCACCTCTCTTCAGGCTATGGAGCTCGTGTAAAAACTGCAAACTTGAACGTAATTGCATTTTTTTCGTGATTTAATTAAAACATTCTTTTCCTTAAAAAACAAAGACAGAATTTGGGCAATCATAACCTTTCTCATAATCCCGCAATTTCTCGATCCAGTTCAATCCTGATGCGGTTCTAATAATGGAGGTGAAAAACAGGCATAAAAATGAAAGCTGTGGCGCCCCACACTCAATTACAAACAATGTGCGCACCCTCTGTTTGACTGACAGCTCAACTACACCTGAAGTTCTGAGAAAGGGAGCATTATGTCTCAAATTATTGATAAGGTGATTGTATTATTTTTAAAGCACAAAGGAAGAGAAACCCAGAACATATTCAGGAGCGTGAACACTGCTGTCGCTCTCACTGCTGCTGCTCTCACTGCTGAACAGGCCTGTGGTGAGGGTTTGGTTTTTTCCTGCTGGAGACAACTGTTCATGTTTTGATATGTTGATGGTAAAGGTGGCCCCTGGGTCAGAGATCCAGATACTATGGATGCATAGGAAATGCATTTCATCATTATTATTATGTTTGTTAATCTCAATCGTGGTATTACGATGAATCCTAACCGGTGGCAGAAGTAGTCGCAGTGCTCTGTTAGAAGTAAACATTTCTGCCTTACAGCTATTACTTAAGTATTATGAGCAAATTATATAGTAAGTATCAAAAGGAAGAATATTCAAAATGAAGAAGAATCACCTATGTGTTGCATCATTTGAATTAATGATGTTTACATATGTAGGCAGCATCTTATTGTTGTTGTTGGCAGAGGAAAAGCTTAATTTTACCATTTTATATCCAGCTGGGGAGGAAAATCTATAACAATTTATCATATTCAATAAACTGATCATATATTTTGTATGTTAAATCTGAACCTGATGTTTAAGAAGGCCAGTGTTCCCCTCAGGTATGTTGATGTATAAAGCAGCATACAAAAAGGAAAGTACAAGTAGGTCTGCAATGCAACTTAAACTGATCTTTGTTATTTGAATAGTCTGACGATTATTTTCTTCATTGATTGTTTGGTCTAGTAAATGTCAGTGCGACAAATATCAAGTCCAATGTGATGTCTGTAAATGTCTTGTTTGGTCCTTCTAAAACCCAAAGGTATTCAGTTTAACATGATACAGTTCAGAGATCGACCAATGTTTTTTTTTTTTCCTTTCATAACGATAATGATTATAAGTCAAGCTGACCAATAAATGACGTTTGGACACGATATACATTTGCATTAGAAATGACAATCGTCTTGTCAACATTTAGAATAACCTCTGATGAACAGCATTGAAGTATAATTTACTCAAGTAGTGTATGTTGAGGAACATTATGTAACTTCTTCACCTTAAAGTAACAGCTTCAGATTCATGTTGATGGTACAGTCTTGTAGTGAATGGGGTCTCAGCAAGAGGGTCAGATCGCAGCATTACATAAATGTTAGATAGAAGTTTTGAACACACAACATTGTTATGATGTAATTTTTACAGAGCTGGGATTTGTGTTTCTGACAGTGTTGCTGCACTTAGAAACTGTAGATGGCACTGAATCGCACAAAATGTCAATTTTCATGTACTTTACTTAAGTATCTATTTTCACTTTTAGTCTTCTATGTTATACTTCCACTCCATCTTGCTTATCTGATAACTTTAAAGGTGCACTATGTAGTTTTGGGGAAGACATTTAATCAGAAGAGACTAAATGATAAACAAACTTAAAAAAAAAACTATCTTTGTTTTCATCACTGAATAAACAAACTGACCTTAAAGGACAACACAGTTTCATACGGTTTTGTTTATATGTGGCGGACCCTTCCACCTTTCTAGCCTCAAACAGTGCTCCGAGGACCTTATTTTCCTCTGAGATCAGCTTGTTTATTCAGTGAGCGGAAAAATAAACATCAAGTTTGTATTATTACCTCATCGATATAGTAAACAGTCAAATTCTGTTTTTTCATTTCCTCTCCAAACTACATAGTGCCCCTTTAATATATATTTGACTTTTAAAGAGATTCAGATTATACACTGCTGATAGGCTATTACTCGTAACATATAACTAATCAGAGTTTTTCTTTAAGTGCAACCACACAGTGGGGACTATAGACAGAGAGAGGGTGCTGCACCAGAGCAAACGTATTGCAATTTTCAAATTAATTTATTTTCTCTGCAAACAGGCAAAAAAAACACTTATACAAATGAGCAGAAAAGTGCTGAAAGTGCTGAAAGTCTATTCCTGATACGGTGGAGTAAAGCAGGAAATCTCCATATTTGACATCCGAAAACAGCGTTTTCTGACATTTTTCACAAAAATGACTTCACGATAGATCAATTATCAGAATCTTTGCCGGTTACTTTTCTTTAAATTAACTACTCGATTTATCAACTCATTTGTGCTGACCTAGGAATCTTAGAAATAGGACTAAAGCTTAATATTATGATATATATAATATATAAAGTAAATGTACTAAATTACATTCTGTCACTGATTTCATCAGAAAATGAGCAACAGCAGTTTTTTACCCAGTACTTACACATTTTATTGCATAAGTTCCCACATAGCAAAATTGGTCTGGCCCAGCTCTGGCCCACATAAGGCACTTGCACTCGGCCGACATACCGCAAAGAATGACGGCCCCCCAGTGGCCCGGATATGGTTTTCCAGAGCTGGCTCACACATGGGCCAGCTCTGGGCCAACTGCAAACACACACAGTTGGTCCAGAACTGGCCCATGTGTAAGCCAGCTCTGGCAAACCAGATCCGGGCCACTGGGGGGCCGTCATTCTTTGCGGTATGTCACCCGAATGCAAGTGCCTCAGTTGGTCCAGAGCTGGCCCATGTGTGAGCCAGCTCTGGCTAACCAGATCTGGGCCACTGGGGGGCCGTCATTCTTTGCAGTATGTCAGCCGAATGCAAGTGCCTCAGTTGGTCCAGAGCTGGCCCATGTGTAAGCCAGCTCTGGCAAACCAGATCCGGGCCACTGGGGGGCCGTCATTCTTTGCGGTATGTCACCCGAGTGCAAGTACCTCAACTGGCCCAGAGCTGGCCCATGTGTGAGCCAGCTCTGGCTAACCAGATCTGGGCCACTGGGGGGCCGTCATTCTTTGCAGTATGTCAGCCGAATGCAAGTGCCTCAGTTGGTCCAGAGCTGGCCCATGTGTAAGCCAGCTCTGGCAAACCAGATCCGGGCCACTGGGGGGCCGTCATTCTTTGCGGTATGTCACCCAAGTGCAAGTACCTCAACTGGCCCAGAGCTGGCCCATGTGTGAGCCAGCTCTGGCTAACCAGATCTGGGCCACTGGGGGGGCGTCATTCTTTGCAGTATGTCAGCCAAGTGCAAGTGCCCCATGTGGACCAGAGCTGGGCCAGACGTCAGTCTAATCCATGCTGCATCTGGCCCGGATTAAAAAACAACAGAGGTACAATTATACAAATGACTTTATTTTCACAGCTAATTTCCAAAATACATTTCCAATATTGAATAATCAATGCAAAGTGTTATCAGATAAGTGCAATATGCATCGGAACATTCAGTACTTTTTTCACAATTCAAAAAGCGGCAACATTTTAACACTGTAAGGTTGTATAGCTGGCAGTATATGACTGCAGCCATGCTGCATTCATGGTAAACACACATCCTTTATAATAAAAGCATAGTATCAGAAATTATAGACTTCAAAATAAAACTCTGAGATTTTTCCATTCACATGTACGACCCACTTGGGTCCTGACCCATCAGTTGAGAGCCACTGGCATAGACTGTTCAAAAACATACAATGCAGCGGAATGTTGCATAATACCTTAACATATACTTACAACATATCTGTCAGCAAACACAACATGTCAAGAGTCTACAGAACATTATTACGAATTTAACATTCACTGCCATATCTTCAGTTTAAAAACCAACACTGAACATTTTAGACAAAACAACTTGGCATAGACTTTCACACCATGCATAGAAACATCACGTCTCCATGTGTTCCACCAGCAGTAGCACCTTACAAAAAGTGAAGAGAGTTCAGATCAAAAGTCTAAAATGCATTACGCATGAGAGCTTCTCTCACTGTCCATCATTCTCATTTACTCACTTCCTCCGCTGTTCCCATCAGGTGCTTTCTGCAACCATTTTGCAATCCTGGTCTCGATTTCTTGGTCTGTGGCATCAGAAGTCAGACACACACATACAAACACACAAATTAATGAATATCATAGTATAGTTCACAAGTGACACATCTGATGACTAGCCAATAAATATGATTGGCACTACATTCCAACAGCCATCAGTGTGTTTGGCCATTAACATGCCCCCCCCCATGCATTGAATGGAAAAGAAATTCATGAAACTATTTAACAGTTTTTTTTACTTTATTTAAATTTTGTGATGACGAATGCAATCACATTGCTGCAATTTAAGTTGTTAGAATACACATATAAAGCACTAGGGATGTTCCTGATTAAACGACTGGTCATGTAAATGTTTCAAACATCGCTTGTCGTCACCAGAAATAGTGTAATCTAGTGTAAAAGGTGGCAGCGAGTCCGGCAGTATCTCGACATAGAAAATGAAAATAAGGATGTAGCCTGTCTCAGAGTAAACTGGCATACCGGTATAAGTGCTCGACCGGAGCAATGCATAACCACATTCAGTACCCACATCACACACACATTCACATCAGCCTGCTTGCAGATCTTGCCAAACAAATTTCTACAACATCCCCCCCTCAGAGAAGAAAATAACAGCTGCACCCCCCCAAATAATTATTATTGCTATCATTACTGTTAATATTTTTGCTGTTGCTATACGTCATGTTCCATGCATTGTCAGACATTGGGATGGCATTTAGCTCGGCAGCAGCAGCTTCTCCATCATCACTGAACACAACTGAACTCCGTTTTTATTTAAATGAGGAGCTGTTTGATAGATACCATTGATCCCACTGTTCAACAACCAAATGCTGATATAGTTGTCACTTAGTGGCACACATTAATGAACTGAACTATGTTAATGAAATGTGTCATCTTCTCTGACCACTGACATGCTGTGTGGCTACCGTTAGCAGTGCTAGCAGCAGCCTGCTCTCCGTGCAGGATAACATCCACATCTGATGATTTTCCAACTTTTACTAAATCATTAATAATTAGATGCTAAAATCATAACATTCCATCCATTTCTACATAGGCACTCTTTAAAAAAAAAGAAAAAAATAATTAAAATACCACTGAGCCATCAGCTATTCTGGATTGCACAACCTCATCTCAAACAGGCTGGGCTTTGAAACAGTTTTCTTTACCTTGTAGGCCTTGATTAGCTCCTCTGTTTTTCACCAAAATAGAGAATGAGGCCTCTGATCACATCCTCTCTTCTGGACTCAATGCTGTTGTGCTATGAAAAAAGAAAGGAGATCATGCTAAGTACAAACATCAGAATGCTAATATATAACTAACTATTTAACTGCAATAAGTACATGCCTCATTTACCATGTCACAGGTCTCATCAAGTTTCTTCCCAACAGCTTAGAGGCTCAACAGCCTGGGTGTGTATTGGTCCAACTTCCCCAGTAATGTGAACTGTAGTGGCTTTAGTGTGATCCTCCATAATTCATCCTTGATCTGCAAAAGAGGTCAGAAGTGAGATGGAGAAACATCTTGAGATACAGAAAAAAAGAATAACAGAGACACAGAGCAACAAAAACAGAACAGAGTCATGCATTTTATTCTGACAGCCTCATCAGGCTTACTTTTGCTGCATTTTAGACTGGGCTGTCACGACATTTTTTTCAGTGAAAGACCAGAATCTCTGCCCCCAAAAATTACTTTTTGTCTGGTCCATAAACTGAAATAATCTAACATGTGTCCACTTTCCCCACAACAATTGATTTGCATACCTTCACCAGTGTGCTTGACACGATAAATCATCTGATAAGCACACAATGATATAGTAACTGACCACTAAAGAGATCGTCTATGCAGCACGCATCTCACTCTGCCCCCTGTACAGTGGGCTCTCTATTTGAGAACTCGGCGCGGTGTATCACCTGCAGCGTGGCTCGCTCTGCCCTCTGCTGCGGTTCGTGGCTAACAAGCAGACCTAACTTAACAACCTAGATGTAGGCTAAGTTACCTGCTAGTTAGCAGCCACCGCTGCGACCAAAAACCGGCCACACAAACCCAAACGCACACGGCCGACTTACAGCTAACACTCCTCGCTAACGGGGTTAGCTAACGGCTAACCCCGTTAACGAGGGGTAGCCCTGTACACCGGGGTGTTAGCCGTTAGCGAGGGGTGTTCGCGGCACCAGGCGCCCCTCGCTAACTCTGGCTAACATACTATTTGCCATGCCAGATGTAGGCCAGAGGTGCCGGCTTGATGCCGGATCTGGCCCGGACCCGCTTGCTATGTGGGTTATATTTCTGTGCTTGTGTTTCATGTGATGGCCTCGTAGCATCCTCGCAGCATGGGAATTTGCATTCTGTGTAACGCAACACTTCTCAGGCTTCATTAATTTCCAGGAATATGTATTTTTCGACACTTTCACTGCAGAGGAAACAACAGAGCTCAACCCTTCTTCACAAACTGGCAGTATACGGAGCTTTATTGGTAATCGGGTAATAGGTGATTGTTGGGAGAAAGACAAGTGGAGAGTGAATCAGGAGTTTACAATCAAGTACGTTACAGTCAAGTATAACTCATTGTGGTGTCAGAAATGTTCAAAAAGTACAGAAAACATACGAGGATGATTGGACTTTTTATATCCAGCTACTTAAAAGTGAATGTTAGATTTATTGCCACATTTACTAAAATCCACAGCTTCTTCACAGTTCAGCTTCTACAGTTAGCTCCTTTGAAGACATTCTGGAGCAGAACAGATGTGTCTCAGGTTTAAATGCTGAGGCACATCACACTTCTTCAGGCAGACAGGAAACAGCTGGGAAGAGAGGCTGCGCTGTTTTCACTGTCACACATGCAACCGGCCTCAGAACTAATTTGAGGGTTGGGTCCTTAAACTTCTTAAAAACAGGACACAAATGAGAACTTATTCCCAATCTGGGCCCACTGACCCGTCAAAAACAAGGCTGCCTGTGCTACATTCTGGATGTTAATCATGTTACTGTGAGAGATTCCATCTAGAACTTCACTCCTGATTTTCACAAGCATCACAGATGTAATGAATCACCTTTTTCTCTAATCATTTTTATAAAATGAAAAGTGGTCCTTCACATATTAATATCAGGTCAGTGCCATTTAGATCAACTCAGATTATTGAATTACAAGGGTAGTGATATGCAAAAGGAGCTTTTCCTGTTAATCTGAGATTATTCTGGCTGTTTGGTATCTTTTGTTTATACGCATGACAAACAATGAGAGCTCCTGTGGCACAATTTAGTCGTGAAGCGAACAAGGATGATTAATTTTGTTGTTTTTTGTTGTGCTGCCATCTGGAAAATTATTTTCACAATGTAGTTTGTATCGTTATGAAGCACACTGAATCAGCTAAACTAACGTTTTTTGTGTCAAAAGAAACAGGTTCTCACTCCAAACTTGTGAAATGCGTCAGTTTTGCACACGGAGGACTCTGTGGTCAAGTTCATAAAAATTTGCAATATGCCAATGCACTTAGATTTCCTAAATAAAGCTTACTGTTTACAGTTCACATATTATGACATTGTGACTTTTTTTTTTTTACCATTATTAATATTGTCAAACAGTCGTGGTTTGCTTAGGTTTATCCACAAAAAATGCTTGGTTCGGTTTAGGAAAAGATCATACTTTGAGCTGAAATAGCTACGTTCAGTCTCGTAACGTTCAGTCTTTTACAAATGTTACTTATTTACATTTTAAACAAATCACTCTTGACTCTTCGTACCATCGTACCAACCCCAACTGCCCAATGACTCAGACTTTTCTCTTTCTTTTCTTTTTTCTTTGTTTTCTTCTTTCTTCTCTCTACTGAATAAGAGGAGTGCTTCAAGAAGGGACCTACAGTGACCTACAGCAGGGTCACTGACCAGGCAGCTGTATTGATGTGTTGGGAGTGAGAATGGGCTGGTCAAAAGACAGATATTATAAAAAAGACTACTTCATATGAAGTCAAATATATTGAAAGCAGTTCTCAACTGTGAATCATGTTGAGTATGGAATCAGGATAAAAAAACTGAAATTGAAAATTTGGTGAGACGTCACCTTGGCCTCTAAAAATGAGAAAAGGCCCCCTCCCCAGTGCTTGGTTTGTCTGTTCTGGGCCACTGTAGAAACACGGTGGTGCAACATGGTGGACTGGAAGAGGATCTGCTCCCTCTGTAGATTTAAAGGGTGATTCTAAGGTAACAAAAATATTTGAAGTTTCAGGTGATTCCACGCTAATAAAAACCTGATTATGAATATTATATTCCATTGCTCCCAATAGATCCTCCTAAATCCCACGCACTGGACCTTTAAATAAAATGTCCATTATTAGACAAACACTGCCGGAGATATGCAGGGAAAAGTGACGGAAGACTTTTCAGTCATCACACATGTCTGGCACAGTAGATTTGCTGGAAATTGAACAAATTATTTAAGGAGTTAATTAGTTTTACAGCTTTTGATAACAGTATCCGAAACAAATAAGATTTCAACTAACTGGTGGCGCTAAGGGAAAGGGAGATAATTACCAAAATCATGATGTCCACAGTGGCACGGGTCTGTAATTGAGGCCCAGTGTACACAAACATGGGGCTTCTGGTAAACTCACAGCAACTAAATGATCTGTTGGCTTCACTCTGGTAGCATCACCTCCTGTTCTGCATAGCTGTACAGTAGAATGACTGATGTCATTGCTAATTTTCTGCAGTTTGTCAGTCTTTGGAGGTATTTGCTCTCCATTTATCTGAGGTCTTAGCTGTTTTTCATAGTTATTTTGAAATAAATGCTTTTTAAACAGGACAAGGTATTCCCAGTAAAAACAGAGGATTTTGTGAAAAATAAAGTCATTTTTTCTGTTTAATTTTACAAACCAGCCTCCAGCTGTCAGAAGAGTGTTGCTTCGGTTTGGATCGCCTAGGTTGCGAATGCCAGATGGTGGGCTTTTCACATAACTGCAAATAACGTTGGCGATTGGTAGAAAGCTTTAATGTTGGAAAGAAAAATATGGAAATCAGCGAAGCAGAAGCAAACAACTTGAATAAAAGCGTTCACTCCTGTCTCTTCTGGGCTGCGTTGCTGTTCCAGAAAGCACAAGTTAATATAAAATGGTAAACAGAATGTCTTTCATATAGTAACAGTTCAAAGCGTGATGGCAGATACAACAATATGTGTTTCCATGTTCAGTGATTTACTACCTTTCGTGGCTGAATTAAAAGTCTGTGGATTTGTTCTGTGTGTCATTTGGAAATCAGTGGAACCAAATAAGGGTTGTAGCTAATCACGGTGCCTGCATATCAAACAAGTCACATTCAACTGTGACGGAAGGAAAATGTGAAAAAAATATGCAAAATAAAAGAAAAAAAAACAGAACACATGCTGAAAACTGGAGCATTTAAGTGGCAGCACAGATTGTGCTTGCACAGTTGACAGTTGTGTAGTTACTTTAGAAATCCAGACATACAAAGCATAATCAAAATAATTTAACGTCAGATATTTTTTTTTTCTCACATTTTATTAGAAAGACAAATTAGTATCCAAACTTGCTTTAAAGCCACCAACTGTGCTGCCTAATGTCAAGGCTGTCATATCACGATGTGGGGAAAGTGTAACTCTCAGAGCTGATGAATATAAAGCCAATGCGTAGCACTTTAGGACAATTCTGAGCTCCCATGAGAGTAGTAAAATCACAAATAATGAATTTCATAATGCAATAAGTGTTATTTACATTAATAATGAATGAAAAAAAAAATCCCAAAGAACTACGAGACATATTCACTTGTGAATGACTGTCACAATGGCTACACGTCAAATCCAAGCCACACTGGTGCAGTAGAATAATGAGCAAACATGCATCACAAATGGACAAGCTACCATGCCGCCAAAAAAATGGCGCTGCGGGCGATGGCCCCTAATGTTAGTTATTTCTGAGTCCCCAACAAAACTCAGATTATAACTCCAATGCTGACTGTTCCCTTGACTTAGAAACGATCTGCCACAACCTCCCCAGCATGTCATTACATTATAACATTATGTTGTATAACTCATCTAACAAAAAATATTTACTAAAAGACAGCAGAGGAAGAGGTTTTTGGATATCCTTTTTCGTCTTTTCTTCTTCTTTCTTCTTCTTCTTCTTCTTCTTAATCTTCTTCTTCTTCTTCTTCTTCTGCGTTTATTGGCAGCTCACAAACTAACTTTAAGGGTGTATGAATAACTGAAAATGCCAGTTTCCCAGTTCATCATATTTGGTTTACTGTATATGATTTCTTAATCAGAAACATAGCCAGTAACTATGGCTGTCAATTAAACATAGTGAGGTAAAAAGTACAATACATGCCTGTAGAATGTAGGATTAATGAAGCAGTGAGTACGAGTATAACATAGCATATGCAGTAATGTGAAGTGCATCAAGTGTAGAGCTTGATTAAATGAACATAGTTACTTTCCACCACTGAAGAGTTTATGATGGTGTACTTCACATTAAACCTATTAATTGAGCCGTAATAAGAACTCATGATTGATTGTTAAGCTCCAAATTTATGTCAAAATATAGTGAATAGTCCCTCTGCACTTTATTTTTGAATAAAGAGCTACAAATGTAAAGCAGTTATCTCTGCCACAGAATGAACGCGCCTCAGGCAGCAGCTGAGATGATGTGTGAAAAGGCATGTAGAGTACAGTATGAGGTCAGTCCATCTGAATTAAACCAACGTGACGCCTGACTCACATAACCGCTCTGTTCTCTGCATTATGGCAACGCGCACCATCATGAACCGAGGCCGCACAAGACAGCCATCTTTTCTGCTGAAATTAAATGTGAATTCATGGTGAGAAAACACGCCTTGATGCTTCTGAATAAGGGGGAATAGAGTTTCACCAGTCACTATGCAAGCTTTAGCATAGGCAGAAAATATCTCTGACCTGTTGGTGGAAAAAATTAGCTCTTGAGCTCCAGCGAACACACCGCCTGACAGAGAAAGAGGCAGAACACTGGGCTCCACATCAGACCATGCTGCCTGGGTTTCACTGCCAGGATAATCTGGAGAAGAGGGCCTGTGCACAGCTGTTGCCTCAGCCCCAAGAGGGTCTTACATCTCATGGCCTGATCCACCGTCCAGGCTCCGAAACAGCTTTCTATGACATTGCCAGCTCACACGGTGATGGAGGAAGTGGTGATGGTGGAGATTGTTGGGCTAGGATTATAGCAACTGTGGAAGTGTGTGAAACTCCATGGATGTCATTGTTGTAGTTTTTGCATCATTATCCATTGCTTGCCTGCACTGCGCTTCTCTGTACCCCCCACCTCTCTCTCTCTCCTCTCCACCCGAGTTAAGGGAAGGAGGATAAGGGCAAAGCACATATGGAGGTCCAGGTCAAGATAACCACACCTGATCTGTCTTGAACTGAGCTCTGCCCACACTGCAGAACACACACTCACACAGCATTTTAATGCATCCTCAGCTACCTCAATAGATGCGCTACCATTATTACAACAATACTGTGTGTGACTCACCGAGCCTTATGGAAAATTGCTCCCTGAGAGGAGTTGTGCGGCGTGAAAAAAAAAAGGGAATGTCTGAGGAGACGATAACGCCTGAAAAGGAATCAATTCGAAAATATTACTCGTAATCTGTTTGCTGCATAGATATGTGACACAGACGTGCACGCAAAGAATGGAGCAGTGATAAAATGAAATGTCCCTGAGCACAGGCATCATCACACGCATACAGCCGGGAGGTAAAATTAAGGAATGCGGCGTACACAAATGCCTGATTGCTCATGTTGTCGCGAACAAGGTGTGATAGACAAAGAGCTTATCTATTACGCTGCAATTACCACGGAGGTACTACAGCCGTGATGGCACAGGGGAGAAAATGAACACTTAGCTGAAGCCGATAAAGGGACATTACAGCTGGGTGTGTCACAGCCCCGTAATGCTGACTGCTAAGTGTGCAGACATCCATCACTGCACCATGTTCTGAACAGAGAAGGGCAAGGGGGGAGCTCCACAACTTCATCCATCATCTCGCTATTTAAATGTTGACTCTAACTGTGTGAGACCAAAATGTTTGTGTTCTTTGTTTAAAATATTTGACGTGCCTTGCAGGAGATACTGTAGTCAGTAGGGCTGCGAATTGAACCTCAGCAGTTCTGTGTTGCTGACTTGAATTTACTCAAATTAGCATTGAGTGCCTTTTTAGATTTGTAGATTAATAATTTAATCAATCAGTTTCTGGGATCTACTGTATTATATTAAGTCAAAGTTCCCAAATGACAGGGCACACTTGTAGCATGGCAGCAGCATTGTTGTGTCGTTGCAATGTCAGTCGGTTGACAGTCGCACACACATTCATGATTCCCAACGGATGACGCCCAGTGACTTCATGGGTCCCCTGACTTTTCCTCTTGCGTCACCTTGAGTCTGTCATATCTGATTTTGACTGAAAAGTCTTGACAACTATTGGATGACTTCTCTTGAAAATGGACTCAAGAGGAATTTTGATAACTTTGGTGATCCCTTCACTTTTCATCTAGCGCCATCATCAGTTCAAAATTGTTTCCAGCCTTTTGGTTTATGAACAAATACGAAACTAATCACATTACCGTCAGCCTGATCTGTACTTAAAGTGCTTTAAGCAAATATTATGAAGCATCATGCTAAGCTAAGATCCTGAACATGGTAAATATCACACCAGCACACCAACATTAGCATTTAGCTCAAAGCACCACTGTATGTACCCCCCAAGACCCTAGGAATGGTGCCAGGCTCTGTGGCCTACTTGACATAGTGGCCTAACATTTAATTACATTACATGATGGACAAGCCCCCAAAACACTTTTCGCACAAGCTTACATTGTCGAAGACGAAAAAATAAAGCAATTTTAACATCACAAAATGACTTTTAATATCACAATTTAGACAATTTGAGGCTCTTCTAGCTTCTGGAAAGTCTAGAAGAGCCTCATCATTAAATTGTTTCATTCCCACTCAATTGAGTGGGAATTAAACAATTTAATGAGGAGGGCTAAACCAGAAGTTAAGCACTCAGCTGTCAAAAGGGTCTAACACACAAGCTCTATGGGCCACACAATGCGGAAGTTATGCTGAAGATCCAGGGTTTAATGTTTTTTTTACACCCGGGAAGTCAAGTCTCTTTTGGCTTCATTCGTCACTGACGAGCTTTCATAGGCATGAACAGGGCTCCACCTCCAATTCTGTATCCAGATTTCCCTTCTTTGATCCATGGAACAGCCTCACAGAGCCACCAGCATGGCTGCAGATCTACAATCTTGTTAGATTACATTTAATGTTTGAGAACTTAAGTCTCTTACAGTGAAAGAAAAAAAAATGATTTTGCAGAAAATCAAGATGTCTGAAAAAAGTATTGTTTTTTCGCTTTAGTACTGAAACTTTGGTATCATATTGGCACATGCACTAAAAGAATCAAAGTTGCAAGTTATTCTTAATGAAATCCCTGCTTTTTCTGAGAGGCAGAGATTTTTGTTTTTTCTTGCTTCAGTAATTATTTCGACTGTTGGTTTGCCTGAACCTCTACTGGGGTTTTGTTGTTGTTGTCCTCTTTTGCATGACTTAATAAATAAAGCAGCAAGGGAGACTCTGGGTGTGAAGTGGTCAGCCCTACTTTGGATTGCTCTACTGGTGTTGCTCCACTTTGAGAGGTCCCCAGTCATCTCCGTGATGTGAGCAGCGTGTTAATCTCTCTCTCCGTCTCTCACTCTCTCTCTTTTTCCTGGCTGCGAGGAGCAGAGTCTAGCTTTAGAAATATATCACATCAGAATGGACGCTTGGCTCCTGATGATGGGCACTGTGTTTGTTTCATACATGCATGATGAGTAGCTCAGCTCTCGGCAGGGGCCACCAGTTATGGCATAACGCCGCTGCCCGTGGTCAGTGTGTTGCCTCGTCTTGGCTCCCCCCGGGGAGAAGACACACGCTGGGCTTCATACTTTTGCTATCTGATATAGCAGTGTGTATTCTGATGCGTTCACGTGTGTTTACTGATGCGAGAGACAAGCATGTGAACTGAGCACGGGCTCACACAGAGCGCTGAATTGTTGCAGAATCTTAAGAAAAACTACAGGTTGTGTTGGTGTGTGTACATCTATATATTCTCCACTCGCACTTGTATGATTTGCTCTGCACACAGTGTTTGTATATGAGAGTAGCGCGCATTGGTTAAGAAGGTGTTAGACAGCCTTGGGTTTTTCACAACGTCTTATGATTAATAGTGACACACCTAGGGGAGATATATAGAATAGGATTTGTGCATGTAATGAAATATTAAAGTGTAATCCGAGCGACACCAAATATCATAACTCATGGCGCAGACGGCAGGGAACGCTCAGGGTCAGCTCGGTGTGAGGACCCTGCCACGGACGGGATTGCGGAGGAGGGATTGGTTTTTATCATTTTTTAATATCTCCACCATGGCTTGTAACGCATTAATTCAGACATGCATTGAATTTATTGGAGAACTGAGGCAGGGTGAGAGGGGAAAAAAAAGACGTAGGTAACCCAGCGAGAATGGTGACCCCTTTGCTAAGCCTCGGTATGCACTGAACCCTCTGCAATCTTAATAAATAAAAGATCCTGCAGAAATCCACTCGACATACAAGAATCCTGGGGATTTGATGTTGTTGTTTTTAAAGAAGACATGTAATAAAGGCGTCTTGTTTGCTTCCGTGTCCGTCCTTTCAGGATTCCAGCAGCTACATGGGATGCATTATTGAGATGAAAGCAGGACAGTGTGCTTGCACAAGCTGTTATTATTTTGGATTTGTTCCACGCAGACTGTTTTCCCACGTCGAAACTTTTTCTTTATATATTGTTTCCTGGACTGGAGCTTAATGGAGAGTGTTCAGGAGATTTTCAGTGGCGAAGCGAGCACTCGGCAGAACCATTTGGTCACAGATCCCTCACACTGCTCTTGGCCTATTTCTCTGTCTTTCTCCCCTTCGCTGTCTTTCATCTTACACCCCTCTCACCTGCCACCTGTCTGTCAAAACCTTCACAATCGAGCCTCTATCTTTTTGCTCCATCACCCCATTTCTCCTCTTGCATGGTCTTTCCACCCTTTCTCCTCTCCCTTGCTCCCTCCCTGCTAGATACCGGTCATGCCCGGGCCGCAACTACTTTGCCAGTGTGTCTGATTAAAATGTAGCCCTGGAAGAAATAAAATATGTGAGGAGAATTTCATAGTCTCAGCTTCCTTGTGCTCTGATAGCTCGCGCTCGTGTGGAGACGAGATTTGCGTTTTATTTTTCCTTTTTCTTTTGCTGGTGCTTTTCTGGCTCCAGTCACCATGTTTCTCTCCGGGTGTTTCTGGATCAAGACATGGCAGTTCTCACTGCTGAATTATATAAAATCTCTGCTTGGTTTTTAGTTAATTAGCCCGAGCAACAGAGAAGCAAGGGGGATGGGGAGATTGATGGCAAGAGGGAAGGACTGGTGCGTGCGGAGGCGGCGAGGGTAGACTTTCCCTCCTTTAACTTGGTCCAAATTGGCCCAAAGGAGGTTGCTAGGGAGGGAGTCTAGGTCAGGGCTAAGGAAGGAGAGGAGAGCGGAGCAGACTGAACTCGAGGCTGTGTGGGCAACATCAAAAAATCATCCCACATCTTGACTGCCCTCACATTGGCAAATTTCATTATAGTTTCTCATGCAGAGCTCAGCTGTCGGCGTGTGTTAGTGGACCTTGACATGTATGTTACCACTTTATGCCTTTGATGTTATTACATCTGGACAAGGGAATTACATATTGAAGGGCTGTAGCTGTCTGTGAGGAAGTTACTAATATGTGAGTAGCCTTGCAGGAATACAATTTGTTCACTGACTGCAGTCTGACACGGCTCACTGTGTGTTTGTTCGGGTTAGAGGAGCCGGTGTGGCCCTAAAATCCTTCAGCTAATGATTAGTTGAGGGATCATTTACAAGCCTATCAATCAACAACAATCAATTGGCTGTGGTTGGTGTTCAACTAGTCAGAACTTAATTGAAGACATCTTGAATTAGTTTTTCAGCTAGTTTCTACTTTAAATGGAGATACATGGATACACATTTCAGAAAATATAAGTGTAGTTACACAAAGCATATAGTTATATTCTCCAAAAAAGGTTTTTACTGCTGCTCTTAAATGCATTGTAGCAACCCTTAAATTGCTTTAAAACGTTTAGTGGTCGTATGAGACTTTGCTCATCAGATAAATGACAACATTCTGTCTCAACCTTTAAACCAACATTGAGACTAAGGTTAGGAATCACAGAGTAGCTCACAATATGATGCAATACAGTATGATTCACAATAATGATAATTTCATGATACATCGTTTTTAAGATTACCAATACATGGCAAGCCAATACCCCTCAAAAGGCAAAGAGCAGGAATGATGTAATTATTTACTGCATTGTGGTGTCAGTTTCACAGAATTTTAAACCAGCTGAGATGAAAAATTGGACAAAAGTGCACAAAGTCTTAACTTAATGCCTCTTTAAGAAACACACATACACACACACACTGCTCATGTTTCTATGTGCCATCATTCCAGTGTGCCGCATGTTTTGAATAAAACGATTGATATTTGGTGCAAGCGTTTTGATGGTCGAATCTCAAGATTGACTCCAAATGTTTGATTTGATTCTAGCTCTGCCCTGCAAACTGTTTAAATCCAGATGCTGGGACAAGGCAAGGTGCTCAGTTCAAATTGAACATGCAGCTCTTCTTGTCACCATACTATAAAACACTTCTCGTTGGTCACTGACTAGTCCGGGGTCCAGACTTCAAATGGAGATTGTGAGGTTTAGGCAAGAATAAGATTTAACACTATAATTGTTAGGATTTTTTTCTAAATATAGATAAATCGAAATATCTATTCTTTTTCTCTTTTAAGACCTTATTGACCTTGAGGATGGTGATATTTCTCACTTTGACATTTTGACATTGAGATCTTTAGATTTTTAGTAAAAGATAAATATAACAAAGCTATAACGTAATCAACATTTTCTTGGCAAGTATCGGTGAACAACTGCTCTGTAGTAAACATTAAATATCACACTTTTTGTCTTTTGATTATGTATTTAAAAAGTAATGTCCTCAGTTCAACTCGCTCGAGTATGTCGATTCTGCAGAAAATCAGTATTGAAACCATTTGAATATTCAGTATCAGTGTATAGATATTTAAAAAAAATGTTTTTAAATCCCTGGCAATCCAACAAAAACTCCACACTTTTGAATTAAATCCACTGGATGGTACAGGTTATGACTCAGACTAAGACTCTGGCCTTAATATAGATAGCTTGCACTGCCATCCATACGCTCACCCTGAATCACAGCTAAATTAAACACATTCATATCCTCCCAAAAATGTGCTTTCTCTCTGTGTTTCCTGGTCCGAAGACTTCAGATGGAACCAGTTTCCGGAATCCTCAGTTCACTTCGCTCACCAGATGTCACCCTCCCCTCGGCAGACACTTGGACCAGACCCCAACCTTGCATGTTGCGACATGATAGTGACATAATGTGTTAACCAGAAATGGGCAGAGAATGAGGTCTAGGAAGTGACAGACAGAGGGACAGACGGAGGAACAGACACATATGTTCCACCAGCGAGAGGCCGGACACCTCGCTGCAGGGCGCTGCGCTTCTGTATGTTCAGCTGAGGAGAGTGTGAACAATGTAATGCAGCATAAACAAGCAGGACAACAGCAGAACAGTGTAACCCCTGAAGGACCCGCCGAGGAGTGCTGATCAAACTCTTCTTCCTCTCCTCATGACTTTGGCCAGAGAGGTTGGCAACAGTACAACCTTAAACTCTCGGTGCATGTCTTCTGTAGTGAAATACGTTGCATGAGTGGCTGCATGAAGTTCAGCTAACTACAGTTTAGGGATGAAAAGACAGTAATCGCTTGAATGAATCAAGTTAATTTCCGAACTCTGTGATCCATGTGACTCATCCTGTACACACCCCAGGACTTCAGACTTTCATTTTCTTTTTTTGTAACAAACTTTAAAGTCCTATATTTATGTCTACCGAATTTTAAGTCCAACGGAAATTAAATTGTCTGGGGTTTCCCTGCTACAAATGGTAAATTGTCTGCATTTTTATAGCTTTTCCAGTCTAACGACAGCTCAAAGCGCTGTACAACACATGCCACATTCACCCATTCACACACACATTCATACACACATTCATACACTGATGACGGAGGCTGCCATGCAAGGCGCCAACTGCTCATCAGGAGCAATTTGGGGTTCAGTATCTTGCTCAAGGACACTTCGACATGCAACTAGGGGGAGCCGGGATTCGAACTGGTGACCTACTCATCACTAGACGACCCGCTCTACCCACTGAGCCACAGCCGCCCCTACAGGATTAGGATTTATGTATTTGGTATTCGACTAAAACAGTTTAAATATGATTGATGGATGGTGTCAACTTACCGGAAAAGCTTTGAACCACAACCGACAATAACCTTCGAGCTTATGTCTCCTTGTTCCCTTGAGTATTATGTTTTATGGAGACAAGCCTTGTGTTACACGTCAGGTAGCCAAATGAGCTAACAGACAAAAGGAGAAAATTGCTGCTAAAGTCAAAACGTACCCATAAACATCTGCCTGTGCAGAGAGCAGCTGTGCACATGCCCCTTGAATCTGGCTGTGGGTTGTGCCGGGTTTACGGTGACAGATGTGTGGAAATTGTATGTAGTATGTGGGTTGTGATCAGAGACAGCTCGATTCACATGAATATGTGAAGATGTGGGCCGAACGCACAGGTGTTCAACCAATCAGTGTCCTTTATGGAACTACTGGCAGCTACAGGTTTGGCTTAGGTGTGACAACCAACGAGAGAAACAACGTAGCTGCTATAGTGTCTGTTATGTCAAATCTGAAGAGTTTAAAAAGAAAGAAAGAAAGAAAGAAAGAAAGAGAACTAAAGAAAGAAGAGCAAAAAAACGGCAACCGAGAGCCTTTCTCAGTGGAAAACTCTGGAAACTCAGCTCAGGGTCCCGCTGGTAATAGTGCTCTCCTACTGTTGATCTGATTGGTTGAAGTTAGCCAGGGATAGACAGTGATCGACAGATGGGTCATCCAATTACCTGCCAAGTATCTTTTGAAATTGACAACAAACAGTGATGGCAAAAATTTTAGCGGTGAGGTAAAATGAAAGTTTCAAAATCACAAAAACTGTGGCTCCAAACAGGAACTATTAGAATGAGAAGGGCATAGCAGGAGAATATTTCGTGCAGCGCCATTGAAAACAGACGTTAACAACAGTGAAATGAGCTTGAGTGCTCGTGGCTGAAGCATTCAAAGCACCAGCAAACTGCACAAAACAGTGGGGAGATATGAGTCCACATCAGTCATAATGGTGGTACTTGGAGCACAGTATTTTTTGAGGTGGTACATGGTGTAGAAGACTTGAGAAACATCTGTTTAGATTGAATATTTCAACAATGACTGAATGGGTTACTATAAGATTTAGTACACACAATCCCCTCAATGGGAATTTTTATCATCTTGATGTTTCTTTAATTCTTTATCTAGCGCCACCCTCTGGTCAACATCAATCTGGTTGTTGTTACTGTTTAGCGAATGATTGCATGCTAATAACCAAAACTAAGATGGTGACAGTGGTAAATATTATTGGCGCCACAGCCTCACAGAGCCGCTATGGTCTGGTTTAGTTCTCCCTGCTGTCCCTCACCACTTCCACTTCTGCCGGATCTACTCTTAAGTGTTAACCCAACTCTTCCTGCTCTCCAGGTATTAATTTCCTTTAGATTTCTTTCTCTATCGCTCTGCAGTTGGGTGTTTTCTTGTAGTTGAGATAAGGTGGCCGGCGTGATCTCATGTCTTGCAACATCAGACAGCAGAGTATTGAGAGGCCAGCGTCAGGTCCTGATGGCCCGCCGAGCCGCATAAATCAAACACATGCGGACACAAGGACAGAAAGAAAGAGATTAAAAAGATATCTGTGAGAGATTGACTACCCTGTTGCCTTGTAAAATAGAATTGCCCAAAGGTTAAAAAAAAAACACAAACAACATTATATAAGTACCTGTGCAGTAGCCTGGTATCAAATACGCCGTGTGGACCTTGAATGAGTAAATCCTCGCTTGGAGAGGCCGAATTTATGGCGTAGTTCACCAGCAGAACATCATTCTTGAGATCGACTTGACGACTTAACCTTAGAGTAATATCAAAAATGATGTGTCCACAAATTTTGCCCGCACATTATTGTGTGCCTCAAGGTTTATCACATCTTACAAAATCTCATCAGGCCAAAGCAATTTGTATTTAACTGGATGTGCATTATTTGGAGATTGCCACACAGAGATTAAAATGAGATTTACAAATGAGTGTTGCTGATAAATGTTTTTTGTAATTTTCTCCGATGTTTAATCCACGAGGTCAGTGCTTCCCACAAGCCCTCCCTGTGTCACCCATATCAATTCTGTAATTCACATTCCACCCCCGCCATTTTCTGCATTTTTATATCAGATGCTCTACCTGCTCCGGTTATTATCTTTTACAGCACATAGATCACAAAAAAAAAGCTTTAGATTTAATGTGTGCTTTGTCGGAACCCCTCCCACCAGCGAAAAACTGCTGCACCAAATACCTCTTGGTGTCTTGCACAGTGCCTCGACAATGATTTCTATTTTGGTAAGAACTGATTTTCATCTGTGATAACAAATGTTCTTTGTTGCGATATCAACACACCCTCCCATTTTCATTTACCACATCTGATGTTAGCAAAGATTGGATTCTGTTGCCAAATGGTTCAGTTAATGATTTCATTCCTGTTCTTCATTGAGATATCAAACCCCAGTGTCTTCTTTTTCGTTGTAGAAAAGGAGATTACGGTCTGTTGCCAAATAATTTCACACTTGTTTTTATAGATCAGACTGAATGTCATGTACGATAAAGAGTTGTCAATCCTTTAAGGCTCAGATGTTTTTCTACACGTACATGGCAGTGGTGGATTTGAGCTACTGCGTGAATTTTTATATATTTTTAGCCGTCAGAAAGAGCCGGAGAGTTATTTGGCAGGCAGCTCATTGAATGATATAACGCAGTATGATAAATCTGCAATACAAGCTCATCATGAAGTCAGTGCAGGGGTATGTATGATGGTTGAGATCAGTTTGGAAACCATTAAAAAATGTTTTATGAGTAACAGTTAAAAAGACACTGATATTTAGTGATTAAGGCTGCTAAGAGATTAGATCAACTTGTCCGTGAAAGATACTGAACCTCGGTTTTGCTTGATTAATTTTGAGCCACATGCGTTTTTTGAATGTTGGCAACCCCCTTTATATTCAGGATTTTCAAATACCTGATGTTAGAAATTCCTCATCAGAAAATATAGATACTCAAGTAAAGTACCTTGAAATTGTATTAAGTGTAGTAATTGGGTAACAAATTGGTATCACACATATCATTTTTGGAGTCAGCCATTAAAAAACAAACAAAAAAAAAACAAACATATCAGTTGAACCCTAATTGATATTGATTCATACTTGACTTAAAGGTTTAGAAGGAGCTAGCAGCCAGAAGTTGCAACATTTTACCAGTTTCTTCTCAGCATCAAAGGAAAAGATTTCTGCATTTTATTTAGCAGAATTCCACAAACTCTATTTTGGCACGACGAATACAGCAGCTTACACACAGTAGTGACTTTGTGTTGATATCTATTCATTCTGGCACGACCGAGAAGGCTCCATTTCAGTTTAGTTTTCAATTATCAGCAAACAAACAAACCGTGGTGCCAAAGTCAACTGTCGTGATCAACTCTGTCTCTTCCTCGTCACTCTGAGGCAGCTGGAAAGGCAACAGAAGGTTTTCGGATTCATATGTTTGAGGTTAAGAGACAACAATGTGCTCTTCAGGATCAGAATGCTTTATTAATGCACCAAAAAGAATCACAAAATGTTCTAATATGTAGCCTAGTATTTGCACTGTGAAGAAGGCCATTTGGTTCCTTTATTGTCAGTTTTGTTGATCGTTCTCTTATTGTTTCAAATGTCTTCTTTCAACAATTTACATTCATTTCATCGCTCGTCTCAACACTACAGATTTTCGTCTTTTAATAGAACCCTTAGTACTTATTTCAAATTATCTTTCTTCCACAAGATATTTTCCCAGTCACCCATATTGGTATAAGTAATGCAACGTTTTTACTGTATTTTTCTGCAAGCCAAAGAAATGTTTTCAGCTGCATTGAGCATATAAACGAACCTCTATTTAGCTCCATTATGTTGGTGAGAGGAGAGATGTAGAACTCAGCAAATACACCCCAAACTATCTGCCGGATTAAATCGGATTGAGAACCGACCTTTAAAGCGAAACTCTCACAAAAATGCAACCTAGGCTTTTTTTTGTGAATGTACCCGAGTCAAACCTTTGTGTAAAAGCATAATTACGACGAAAGAGGCACTTTTAAGATTTACCGTATTTTCGTTTTTGGGTGAAACTCATATTCAATGGGAGTGCTATGAGCATTTTTTACGATAGCATCAAAATCGCTATTTTTAAAACACTAAGAAGGCTCCACACAGCATGAAACTTAACATCACCAGGGTCTCTACACATGAACATGATCATTGAGAACATTGGGCCTCATTCATGAACCGTTCTTACGAACAAATTTGTTCTTAAGTCCCACTTACGAAGATTTTACGAAGATTGTGGCATTCATGATATTTTTCTTATCTAGGATTTTTTCTTAGGCAAGAACAAATCCTACGAACACTCAGGAGTACTCTTACGCACATTTCAATGCCGAAATGTTGGCATGGTTGTGTTTTCTTCTCTTGTGTAGTTCAATAAAATGCAATATTACAGTGATAATTCTGTCATATTTATTCATTTATTTGTTTATTTCATATTTTTGGCAATTTACAAAGAATTTAAATTCTAAAATAAATTAAATGTGCCAATGATTTAAGATAAATCAAGTAAATTGGAAACATGCCATCAATTAGTAACCCCCCCACCCTATTTATACGTGGCATTTTTTCCATCCAAGGCCCGCAAAACAATGGCATATATATTGCTCCTGCGGCTTTCATCAATGTAAGAACACAGCTGCGAACAATTCTGAGGCTTACGAACGAGTTGGTGAATCTGACGTAGGGTTTTCTTAATGAACCTCTTAAGAACAACTTAAGAAAGAATCTAAGAAGATTCTTAAGAAGATATTGGTGAATGAGGCCCATTGTTAGCAGATGCCTTTTCCGCTAGCCGCTGTCCTGCCAGTAGAGAAGTGTCAATCTCCAAATGCAACTTAACACAGATGAGAGCCTAGGTTGCATTTTGGCGAGAGTTTCGCTTTAATGAAACTTCACCTTTTCTACAGTTTACCAAATTGAATGTCATTTCTAACTTGCATTTGTGACTCTGAATGTGGCTGGTTTGCTGATTTATAGAGAAGGACAAAGGTGTCATATCGCTATTTTCAGACCTGGTGTGGTTAGGGCACGAATCAGATTGGTAGAAGTTAGTGTTTGCTTTGCCGAGGGCTTCAGAGTGCAAGATGCATAATGTCATTACTGATTCAGTCAGCAGAGGGTGTTGTCAGGAAGGATGGAGGGAGTAAAGAAAGAGGAGGAGGGTGCAAAAGAGAAAAAAAAAAAAAAGAAAAAATCTCAGCTAAAATTAAAAAATGCCACAAAATGAAATAAAGATGAGTGCTCCACTGAGCCACAGACTGAATATAAAAGACAATCCTGTGAAATATACATGGCTGGTGGAAGAGTTGAGCAGAATGCTAAGCTCCAAACTCTACCTGTAACCCACAATAGCGGGCCTGATCCTGAGCCCGCTCATCATCCCAGAACATTTAGGGATCAAGCCAACCGCTGCGATCTGTCCAATGGTGCGCTTCCTTGCTCGTCTAGGCAACAACAGACAGGAAGACATTGATGGGAAGAAACCATCTTCTATATTTAATAAGATTTGGTGTTATTTTCCCCTGTCTGTAATGCCTTTATTATTGCAGATTGGCTTAGCGGTGAAAGGTATTGATTGTGAGCCAGAGCCCCAGCTGAGACTGAAGTGAAGGAAGCAGTGATGGAGGGTGTGGACTGTTAGCAGCAGGTGATTTGTGCGTGTTTAAAAAAACATGTTCTTACCCGTTGTGGAAGGTGTTATTTTCCAACACACTTTACTCAGACGAGCGGGGTGCATTTATTTATTTATTTATTTTTGAATAAATCAAAGCAGTCGTACTTCAGTCCCTGACAAAACTACCTCGGGCACGTTTTTTTGTGGCATGTGGAGACAATCTAACTGTAACTGCCGGTGTATGGTCCATGCAGCAATGCTAGAAAGATACACCTGTACACGTAATATCATGTGTCAGAGAGAGAAAGACAATAAATGGAAAATATAAGTAATTTGTATTGTCATTTTTGGTTAATTTGATTCTTAATAAAAAGAGAGACATTAGATACATATTACACATATATTTGGAAGTGGAGATGATGTTCAAAGTTTAGTTCAGAGCTGGTCTGCTGCACACTTAATCCCACATGTGCTCCAGTTGGATACTGTTTGAAAACCCCGACCAAAAATAATGAACTCAAGGACGAAAAAAAAGCAAGGAGGGAAAGATATATGGAGATGATGAGTGAGTGATTGTGCTGGTGTTCCTATTCTTAGCCTTGCAGTGGGGAAGCAGGACTAATGATGCCTCCTGACCTTAATGCCTAGCGCTCAAGGTCAGCGCCTACCACTGATGCATTGTGGGCAAGGTGTCCCAGACTGCTGAGGAGCACTGCCAGATTGAGTTTGTTGTTATTGTTGTTGTTGTTGTGGTTGTTCTGTGACTTTGCCCCAGAATTTATCACTGTTCTCGCTGAAAGAATAACAGATACAATCACAGAACAAGCAATTTATTCAGCAGTGCGGCTCTGAAGGGAACTACCGGCACTTGTTCTGCAAGTTACACACCCCATTTTTCACTGTTTCTTCGAGCTATGCACTGATAATTTCGCGCTAATGCTGAGAGGAAAAATAATGTAAGACAGACAAAGGATGCAGAGCGAGCTTTACTCATGGTGTTCACGCAGCAGCAGGCACATTAAATTGAACACATTTGCATTGAAAGTGAAAGCAGAGATGTTTGGGTCACAGTCGACAGTCGCCCCATCCGAACATGTATCCGTGGTTGATTATGTTGCAGCTTTTGTGGGTGGAAAAAAAGAACAAAATAACAACCCTGACGTTATGGCATCTGTCTGACAATCCCTGTCTAAGTGCTGTTTAGAGCGGCTCAGCCTAGTCGCCTCAGTCTGTGAGCAAATAACGTCACTAAACGATGAGACCAAGTCGAGTAGCTCGTTGAAAGAGATAAGAGATGCAGAGTGACTGTTCACTGCCAACTTCATGTAAGCAGACGGTTAAGTCATTACACAGATGAGTGTGTCCCTGGTTGGTCCTTTATCAGCGTGGCAACAGTTTAATAAAAAAAACCAGATATCATAAAAGAGAGGCTTGCGACTTTTACTTTATGTTTTTTTTCTTTTTCTCCTGAAGTCTCAGTTTGTTGTTGGATCAGCTAATTACAGAGAGTACATGCCAGTCCTCTACATTAACTTCTGTGAAGAGTAAATCTTCACAGGTGACCTTCATCATCATAGAATCCCGTAACAAGGTTTGGTTAGGTTTAGGTAACAACACTAATAGATTACATATGTTAAAACAAGTCAGTGTTGACTTTTGGTCACACAAATAAACCAAATAATGGTTTACTCGGTGGAAGTCCGGTATTGTTTGGAGGAGGTGAGGTGCGTAAAGAGACAAAGGGAAAAAAGGATTGAAGATAAAAACAAAATGAAGGAGAAGAGGAATAAGAATGAGAAGCCAACGCAGAGGAAGATGCGACCGGGAGGAAGGCTAAATGTTGTCCTGGAGGGAGGGAGAGTCAGCCTGTCTCACTTGCTTGGATCATTAATTTGTGTTCTAATTAGCAGGAATGCCACAGTTGGAATGTGAAGCCTGCGTAAGGACGAGGAGTGTGTGTGTGTGTGTGTGTGTGTGTGTGTGTGTGTGTGTGTGTGTGTGTGTGTGTGTGTGGGTGTGTGTGTGTGTGTGTGTCGTGTCTGTGACCTGCCCTGGCTCCAAGTCTCCTGGCTTGTTAGAAATGACAGATTGGCGCTCTCCTGCACCCCCCACCCACCAGGCCCACCCCATTCCTCTACCCAACCCACCCATCTGCTCTGGAAACATGCCAGATCCTTAGACCCGTCTTGTGTTTACGCTGTGTGGGTGTTTGTGTGTGCGTGCGCGCGCCAGTCAGTTCAGTTTTGTCACCGTGGGTCTGGTTGGACCAGTGGGGGAGCTGAAGAGATTTCTAGTCACGCTTTTGTTGCATCTATCATTTTTTTGCTACTGTGAATGCCAAGGCCGAGCTGGTTCTGTTGATATAAGCTGTTTCGCCTTTTAAGTGCATATTGTCCAAACTGAAGCTGTGCTGCACAGACCAGAATATCTTTGACATCTCTCTGTAAACCAAGTTTGTTTGCTTAAGATGCACATTACGAGTTCGTGGATTGAAAACTTACAAAAAGACCAGTAGAAAACTGTGTGTTCAGCTGAAACTGGTTAAGCTTTCCACCCACTGACTGTCAGAAGAGTTCTGTGAAAGTGCTGGAACTGACTTCATAGGTCACTATTCATTTCCTGTGTTTTCTCTCTCATTGTGGCTAAACTGCTTCAGCCAAGCTTTTCATCAGCTGTCCTCTGATTTTTTAAAGACCCAGACGGTGCAGTGAGCCTCACTTCCCCCCGGGCCTGAAAACATTCATTTAGATAGTGCCAATATCCAATCTTCCGATACATTTCTTCTGGACATATCTTTAAGGAAAAAAACGAGGCAGAGAAATGTATCAGTGTTGATATCCTTTGGTCAGTGACATCACATTTATAAAGGCTGTGTTTGTGAGTGTGTGTGTGTGTCTGTGTCTGTGTGTTAACTGAAGCTATTCCAGTAAAGCATCTAGCCCAGGGACAGAGGAGAGCTGCCCCACGCCGTAATTGAACCACAGATTCTGCTGGACTATTAGTCACAAGTCTCGGTCTGTCCAGAGCCTTTTATCGCCGTTGAATCAACACAAGCTGTGTGAACGAGAGCGGGTCAGTAATACAAATGTAGCAATCGCAGCAGTGCCACAATTTTCCTTTAAACAAATCTTCTGCTACAGGTTGCCTGTGCCTGAGAAAAACTGTAAGAGGTTTTCTTTTTTGCAGAAGCTAAAGTCTGCTAATGTGACAATCAGACTTTATTGTAAATGAGAGATGAGAATTGATCAAGCATCATCATACCAGGCAGTCTATTTAAAGGATAAATCCAGTGTATTCCTACATGCTATTTTTGTAGGTTTGTCCATGTTTTTGAGAAGATTGTACTTTCCTAGTTGATTGCTTTCTTTGCAAAAAATAAATAAATAAATAAGTAAAAATAAGTAAGATGAGGCAAGGAGCAAGCACTCAGATGATTGGACTTTTAAACTCAGATTTACTGAAAACACAATGTTTGTTTGCCTCCAGGTAGAAAACCTCTGCATCAGCATAGATATCATTTAATTGTCTTTTCTCGCAATGTTATTTCAAAGTGTATACATCTAATTCATCTTCAGTGCGTGTTTGATGCTTTCATATCTCATTGATGAAAAACACTTTCACTAATGTCAGTTACAGTTACAGCTGAAAGTAACAGAACTAAACAAGTTAGCTGATTTTACATATTTTCACAATGCCTCGCATTGCTTTCGTTTCGTAGTTTGCTGACCATTGCCAGTCAAAGATATTCGCACATCCCTCTAACTCCAATGCAGGTGTGTTGGAAAGTGTCACATCAGTCTTAAAAAAAGAAAATCCGCCACACCGCTGTTGCTCAGCATTGTAATTTATTCATTTAATGATGTTTCGGTCCTCCTGGACCTTCCTCAAGAGCGTTTCAGACTGTTCGGACAGCAATGATCTGAGATGGACAATGCACTGCCCATTCATTGTGCACATGTATGGGTCAGTTCTCCTGTGTCTTTCTTTTTGTCAAACAGAAACAATGACATATTTAATTGTAAGTGTAAAAATATACTACCTGGTACACACATGATAAATCTTTCATAACCAAATGTAAGGGATCCAAATGTGTCAACAAAATGTCAACATAAAAAGGAAAATACTATTACCCAATATATGGCTTTTTCAGATTTTCAGCAGCTAACTCTGCATACAATGTTAGTAGAACTATAACCAAAGCAATGAAAACACTTGTAATAAACTCAAGGCATCTTATACATCTCTCTACAGTCAGTTAGCAGGCATTATTGGATTTTCATCTCAAGCTGAAAGAAAATAGTTGATTGCTGGATAAATAATCAGCAATCGGGTGACAATCAATTTGTCATTTTTGTGATTTTTTCAGCCTCCAGTTTTGAAGAGCTGCAGCTTTCTGTTTGTCTTATGTAATAATAAAGCAAGTATATTTTTAAGTTTTGGTCAGGCAAAACATGACGTTGATGACATCATCTTGTGCTTGAGGAGGTTGTAAAACGCTATTTTTAATTACTTTATGATGTCTTTTATTTATGAAAACAATAATTAGTTGCTGCTCTATTTGCATAAACTTGACATCAGCATAAACACCAGATGTGAGTCTTGTAAGCATCTCTCAATAGGGTGCACACACAGGTGTGTTTGTTTTTATGTATGCATGTGGGCAGCTGTGGTCAAGGATGATGTGTGCGTGCCTCCGCATGTGTGTGTGTGTGTGTGTGTGTGTGTGTGCGCACATCTGGGTGTTGACAGTGACCAAGTGTTTAGCCACCAGGCAGCACCCTGCAGGTGAGATGACCTGAGCTAAAACCAAACGACTGTGCTATCTGGTAGAGGGAGAGAACGAGGAATATGGCCATCCTCAGTAATGTGTGCAGGCTGATGGAAAGACGGCAGGCAGGCACAGAGAGATACAGGCCTACTTAGAGCGGTGGAGAGCATGACACAAATAACTTCAGTGGACACGATTGTGGATCTGTGGAAAGACAATCCCATGTTTCTCATTTCTCTTCACATCTACTCGATATTGGGTCTCGGAGTGTGAAACCAAGTCGAATGAAGGAAGGACACCCTCTCTGGAGGAGGGCGTGCATAGAGGAAAGACAGAGGGAGGGTGAGTGTGAATGAATACTTCGGACAGTTCTGGATGAGCAGAGACACTGACAGCTTCTCTTTCTTCATTCTTGTCCGTACCGGCCTTCGTCTCTCTCTCATTTTCCCTCTCAAAATATCATTACTGCTATATTCCACTCCTTCTGTCTCCAGAGAGGATTTTCTGTGAAGTACAGTACGCACTAAGCAGTCGTTGGATTGATTAGGTTTCTATCTACCGTATACACACGACCCCCATCTTGCGGCTCATCCTGAGGAGCAGAATGAGAGCAGGGCCGCTGGTCAGCACTCTGGTTTTCTGCGTCCAGATGGTGGATGTGAAAGATCCCAGTTAGGGGTCCCAACGCTGTGTCCTTGAAGCCGGGTGATTTATACACTGGCAAAGGCATCCAAAAGGCAGTAGAGGAGAAAATGTGCTATACATTGTGAGCTGGTATGTGTGCATGTTGTCCTATCTATCGTATCTATCGTTTTATTTTCAGTTCCTTTTAATCAAATTACTCATCCAGAATGAAGCTGTGCTGGAGCTAATCTTGTGCGTTCTATGCAAATAATACCAGAGGAGCCTTCAGCCTCAGCAGCAGGTGTGTGTTTCTGTGTGTGTGTGTGTGTGTGTGTGTGTGTGTGTGTGTGTGTGTGTGTGTGTGTGTGTGTGTGTGTGTGTGTGTGTGTGTGTGTGTGTGTGCATAACCTTGAAATGAACAGGGGAATGTCGCCATGCCCTGCTGCCAGCATCTCTGAGGGGTTTTATTCATCAGAACCTCCCACTGTTTTCTCTCCAATTAACTCTGCCATCAGCCCTGGTGAAGACAGGTCTGCCCCAAGCCAGAGGGCCACGTATCCCCTCACGGGTTTGGGCTTTGCCCCCGCCAAGCCCTCCTCAGCCCCACATGGCTTACGCCCCAAATGCACAAGAGCATCCTTAACAGCAGGGGGGAAGCAGACATGGAATCGCTTAGGCTTTTCATCTTTGTCTAATCACGCTATTACATCCCAAAAGTGGACCGACTCCCAAACCAGTGAGAGAGAGTGGGAGGCTTGGGCTCTGGCAGCAGGATGAAAGGAAAGTGGAAAGGATGGATGAATGGAGGGATGGAATTAAGGACGAAGGATTGAGGAAATTAAGGAGAAAAGTATCTGGAGCTGGTCACAGTTATGGTCATGAGGACATGGATGGTTGGAGGGACAAATAGATGGATGCATGTCGGAAACTAAGAGAGTAGGGGGGGAAAGGGGAAGATGAGGGAATGGAGAGAGAGAGCGATGGGAAAGGGAAAGGGATGAAAAAATGTCAGAAGGAAAAAGAGCGGAAAGTATCTGGAGGTAGCCGTAACAATGGTCATGTCATAATCATGGAACTGTGAAGAAATAAAAGGACACTTGGAGAGAGGAAATGAAGCAAGAAGGATGGAGAGATGAGAAAATAAAGGAAGAAATTAAAGATGTAAGAAAGGTCAAAGGATGAAGGAAGTTAAGGGAGAAACAATCAGAAACAAGTTGTAATTCTCAGTCATGGATGAATAACAGGATGGGAGAGGAGAACATGAATGAAGAGAGAAATAAATGAGGGAAGAATTAAAGAAGATGGATTGAAGAAATTATGGAAAGAAGGAAGGATCAGGAGGTAGTTACACTATGGTCTTGGTTTCATGGATGGGTTGGCAAATGAATGTAAGGATGAAGGAAAAAATGAGGAATGGAGGGGAGATTTAAGAAGTTTAGGGGATGAATAAAGGGCTAGTATCCGTTCAAGGATGGGAATGTGAAAGGATACAAGAAAAGAGGGGAATAAATAAAGTTAGGTTGAAAAATTAGGCAGAAATGATAAATGGATTGGCATTAAGAAAGAAAATATCGGAGAAATGTTTTCCTGTCATGGATAGATGAATTGATAGAAAAGAAGGAAAAAGAGGAAGAATGCATGGACAGACCGAAAAAATTGTAATGAAGTAGAGAAAGAGGCATCAGGACCCAGGCACTATCTAAGTCTTGGAATCGTGGATTGGTGGATGGATAGAGAGATGAAGACGTGGGCGGACTTAAGGAGGGAAGAAAGAAACTGGAGAGAAAAGAAAGTAGAAGCAAAAAGTGATGGTGATGGATTGAAGGATGGAGAAATGGCACGATGAAGGGAAGAAAAAAATGAGGAAATGAATAAAGGATATAAAGGTATTGGATTAAGGATGAGAAATTCAGGAAGGAATGAAAAAATGTGTTTTGTTGGTCAAGTCGGATGGGTGGATGGACAGATTTTGGGAGGAAAAAAGGAAGGGATGAAGCAAGAACATGGGGATGTTCTACATATGAAAGATATGAAAATTTGGGAAGGGAAGAGAGAATTAAGTGCCAGGATGAGGTCCAGTTATTTCATCAATGTCATGTCAGATGGATGAAATGATGGAGAAAAGACAGATGCAGGAAAAAAAGATAGGCTTGAGAGATGGATGAAGAAGGAACAAGGAGGTAAGGAAGGAAAAATCTGAATCTGGTCGTAATTCTTGTCACGTTATGGGTAGATCGATGAAGACACAGAAGAGTAAAAGAAACAGCTAATGGGGGGAGAAGTGAGAAAAATAAAGGGATGAAAAAGGATATGGAATTAGGTATGCATGGAGGAATTGAGGGGTGAAGGAAGGCACAAACAAAGGCAGATTAAAACAGAAATGAAATGGGTGGTAGTCATTGGGACTGCAGGTGGCTGGAAAGAAGGGAAGCGAGTGGAAAGAAAAAGAACAGGTCTTTATTATGGTGACTAACTTTGACACGCTCGTGTTGCGCCCAGCGCCAGTCCATCCGTCATCCAGCTCTCCTACTGATGAGCACTGGAAACAAATCTGAGGAAGCGGGGCTTTATTTTGCCGCCTGGTTGACTTGTCGGAGTCGTCACAGGCCCATGTGTCCCTGCATCCCTCCCAGACTGACGTCTCCCAGGCTCAGTTTCACCCGCTGGGAATCTCTGCCTCTCTTCTCCCTCCTCCTTTCCATCTCTTCTATTCATTATGCAGATAGTTTGTTCCCCCCCCCCCTTCTTCTTTGCCAGTCCCTCGTGTTTATTTGATTCTTTATTTATCTTTCTGCTGTTTATCTGTTTGACGAGTCACTGTGTATATGCGCTTGATAAGTCGTGAAACACAGAGGGCATCAATCACTGTCACTTAGCTGCTCAACACGTCGCTCATGCTGCCAGAGCCCGAGTACCCTGCACCTCCGCCGAACCTCTCTTGCTTAGTCTAACCTCAATGAATTTCAAAGTCTTTCAATACATAAATCTATGAGAGACAGAGAGCGAGAAGAGTTGAGTAGATGTGGGTGATGAGGACAAGCGCCTTTGTGCTTTTGCAATCTGAGTCAAATATATGTTTACACGTTTACAAATGAGAAATCCAGAAGCGCAACGTCAGTTTTCATATTCACCCACGCCCATGGCAGCCTGCCTGGAGCTGCGGCCCCCTCTGGTAGCAGACTTCTGAAACAGTTATTTAGATGAATGATTAAAGTTAAGGCACAGCCAGCCTGAGTCTCACCACTCTTATTTAAAGAAGAATGGGATAGCTGTCATCTTTTGATGCATTGCCCGCCATCCGGCATGCAAACGAGACACCCTCACTCCACTGGTTTCCTCCCGGCTCCGTTGTCCCTCCCTTCTTCTCCGATGGGTCCCCAAAGAGTTGCCTCGGGTGATTGATCAGGTGCCATGGCATCACTGGAGACATGTGTGAAGTCTGCCCACCCAGCCAGCCAGGCGCAAACACTCCGGCATGCTGATCTGATGTGATCAGTAAGATAGGAGGAACAAGGGAGGACTACTGCACGCAGTTGATCTATGGCCACTGAAGTCGAGCTCCTGAGTGCAAAATCTTCTAATGACTTTAAAGATAAAGCATGGTGAGGTTTATATTCACCCCTTTCTTTGTCTGCCTTTCAGCAGATGGTGTAGGGAGATGTTAGGGATGCAGGATATGAGAGTTTAGCTGTGTTTTCATGGTCCTGTTTGATCAATTTTGTAGATTTTAGGGTTAGGGCAGGTGTAAAATACTTTTCATTCAAGTTGCAATTGACAAGAATTAAGTTCACCCGACAAAATTTGTCTGGTTTACCTGCAGGATTACACAAAAACTAGTGAAGGGTTTTCCACGAAACTTGGGTGGAGGATGGCTCTCGGCCCAAATTGAACCCCATGAATTTTGGTGCAGATCCGCATAAAGGGACGGATCCAGGGGCTTTGGGGGAGGTATGGGATCTTATGAGTGCCATTCTAGATTATATATATATTTGCAAGTTTAACTGCTGGACACATAGGCTCGCCTCTTAAAATAAGATTTTCAATGAGCAGTGAGAAAATGTACACTTCCAGCAATATATATATCACACCAAACCGACATGGCTGACTGTTGCGCCCCCTCACAGGAGTGTCTGTGTCGCAGCCAAAAAGCTGCACGTTGCAGAGATTTTAGCAGACGTTCAAAGAGCCCGCTTCAGAGATGATAACTCTCCATATCACCAGGTAGTAAAATAGTACGTATTCACCATTCAAAAAGGGAAACCAGACTGCAGATATACATAGTCTTGCTAACGTGGCCACTTCTTATCGAGTAAATGTCTGATGAAAAGTTACAGATTGCCCTGGCGAAGAGGCGTAGGCGAAAAACAAGGAGAACCTGCCATAAATGGGAGAAAGTATAGATGTTGCAGCAACAGGCTCAAAGATCTTCCTTTTTCTTTTTCCGGATTTCTCAACCAAGAAGAATATGTTAAGAAGTGTGATATACCCTTGTATTTAATAGATCGTTAAGAATTATAAAGTTGTAGTGCATGAAATGATCCATACATCCTTACAGTAGTGGCTTCAGCAACATGTCCTGGTTTCACAGCTGCTTCGAGCACTGATTGTTTTATGCAGTGGTTTGTGCTACATATTTGTATTCTTGTTGTATCACAGAACCTGGTTGTGGCCAGTAACAGTAATGAGGTTTTATATTTTGTGACACGAACATAGCCTACCTTGCTACAGGCTTTACTGTGTTCCCCGAGGACACCAATCCAGTCACAAGGTGTCGGCTTTTGCTCTGCTGCCATCATTAGTCCACATATCGACCAATATTAACCATGTGTAGGTATAAATACACCACAACCTGCCTGATCCATTGAAAGGTTGTTGCTACATTTCCTTTCTTGGGGTGAATATAGCTGTCCTATTGTTTTGTCTAGGCTGGTACATTTGAGATTCGAGTGTTTTCACTGATTAGGCTGTGAAGCATTGTTTAAACATACATGAAAGAAAACTCCCACACACGTTGCTTGCATTGACACCCAATGTTTCTTAGCTATTGTATGATTTGGCAGCACTCATTGGGTGATTGTACAGTCCTCTGGGATAATATCTTACATAGTCCCATAATCCACCTCGTTTTTACGAAAGATGACGTTAGCAAGGACATTCTGGTCTATTTAGGGCTGTTATGTGAGTACATAACCTTATTTCTTTGTGCTATGGAGGCTGTCAGTAACTGTGGAAAACCAATTGATTTCATCATACCTCCAGTGTTTGCTTGTGTTGTTCTTTTCAAATTTGTAATTCATTGTGACCTTAGGTTCACCCTAGTATTTTACAGCAGAGAGTTGAGAGTGGCTGAGAGTCATAGTAAAAGCGGTTATCAATTTATTGCAATGTGTTTCTGAGCATTGTACTTAAACTGTAAGCCAGAATAAATGTTGGCAATGTCCTTTTCTGCAAACCACGGATATGTTGTGTGCTTACAATGTAGTCAAAAATCACTTAGTTAGGGTTAGGAGAAGATCATGTTTCAGCTTAAAATACCTGTTTTGTTGCCAGTACACTGTTTTGGAGGTCCCAACTTCTAAGAAATATCCAGGTGGATATTCCAGGTAGAACTGCGATGAGGTCTCCTTGAATAAACCAGTGGCGTCACACTAACAAATGCTAAAACTTAGAAACGTAGTCTCAAACAATGGTCACTGGCTCCACCACCATCCCCTCCACCTCCCTGTATGACAGGTGCTAACTTAATAATGTAATGATGTGACACATTTTTAGAAATGTCAATATGGCACAACTGCCCAATGTCATACTTAGATACAGTCAGATACAGTCAACAGATGAGCATAAAGACTAAGGGAAACAGCTGGAGACTTCGGGAAGTTAATGCGCCAAAACAAGAAATAGTCCCATAATTCCCCTCTAACTATACAACCTAACAATAGGTTGTTTTTGTTACCGTTGGACAGAGCCAGGCTAGTTGTTGTGATAACCTAACCAGCTGGTGGCTGTGGTTTTATATTTACTGGCACAATTTGAGAGTGGTCTCCATCTTCTCATCTTACTCTCTGCCAGAAAGCAAATGTGCATATTTCTCAAAAGGGCAAACTATTGCTTAAAATTCATGACAAAATGTCTTTATGCTTGATTGGACCACCGCACGATGTTATGGTGATCTATTTGACTTTTATCAAGGTGGTTTTATAACAGTAAAAGAAGGCAGAACAACTCTGCACAGCACTGTATAACTTCTACTGACCCCTCTGCCTCCACTGGATCCCAGTTGCAAACCTTCTGCCAAAACACAATCGCTATCATAGAGATAGTCATCTATCTAGTGCTTAAGGTTAATTTAAGATGCTAATTAATGAAACATGAACTGTTCAGTAAAATACAGCAAAACATGAAACCCTGAAGGACTTTAAAATGTTTTCCAAGTGCCAAAGCAGGGCAGCAGAAACTGAAAACTGCCACAAAGGTTTTTTCTGCGGCACATCTTTAGTTTCTTAGTTACCTCGTGCGCCACAGTGTGCGATTTCCACATTTCCCCCTCAGTACAATCGTAGTGTCATCTGCAATATTTTGCAATATTGTCAGTGTATAACACTTAATCTAGCACACAATACCTTCATAAATCCTCTTGTAGACACCAAATGGCAGAGAACACCGTCTCACATCGTTCTTTCTTTCTTTCTTTCTCTTTCTCTTTCTTTCTTTCTTTCTTTCTTTCTTTCTGTATTTCCCTCTGTATTTCTTTTGATACTTCATCCGAACAACACTTTGGTAGAACTGCATATGCGGTACATATGAAACTTTTGTTCATGATCAACCAGAACACTTTTTGTATTTTGCCTGATACATGGGGAAAAATACTTCATCGCTTCTTTAACTAAAAATTATCTTGGAGCTGAGCCGGTCTTCTTGGAAACAATATTACAGATATTACTTCTCAAGAAACCTCTGATTATTCTCTATGGGGTGAAGTGATTCTCATTTTTGGCTTATTGCACTCATAATCTCACTGCTTGTCGTATATATATTGTCTTTTTACCTTTTCTCTCGTTCTTTGCACTTTCTTTTCATATTGTCTTACAGACCTCTCTCTGCCTTCTCTACACTAGTTCTCTTATTCGTTTTCTCCTTCTCCCTTACTGTGTTATCTGTCTCGGCTCCATTTCCTTGCTCCCTGATACTCCCTGACTCAGTAGCTTTCATTTTCATGATAATCCAGCGACACCACTGGACTGCGAAATCGCTTTTACTGCCTTTTCTTTTTCTCCTTCTCTCTCTCTCTCTCTCTCTCTCTCTCTCTCACTCTCTCTCACTCTCTTCGTCTCCACTCTCTCTCCCTTTATCTTTCTTCCTCCTGGCTTTATTTTGCTTTTTGTAATTAAATGTCATTTTCAGTTCTCCCATTTTTGAGGGTGAATAAGGAAGAAAAGTTTCCCTTTTTTTAAATATGTGATCGTTGTCAAAACAGAGAGGAGTCACTGCTGGTAAAATTGAACATGTCTTTGCCAGAACCACCAGCGCATATTCAGTTCAGCTCTCTCTGCCTTATTTGCCTCACACATTACTTCCATTGATACAGCAGCAGTGAGTATGTTGAAAATTATGAAATTCCCTTCAACCAAAATTGGTATTGTTTCAAATTCTATCATATCTATGTCCGTCTGTCTGTCCAAAGACATCCACCCGTCCATTTTCATCCCTTATTCAGCTTCAGGCAAAGAAACCGAGACAGTCTTCTTTTCAGTCCCGCCCGAAAACATTTCCAGGGGGTCCTGCCACATTCATAAAGGTGGGATTTTGTAATCCCTTGGAGGAGACCTGTGTATCTGCCTCAGGCAAAACAGCGAGACTGCAAATGCCCAAAGCACCTCAACTGACCCCCCTTCAATACATGTAGCAGCGTCTGTGCTCCAAGATCCTTCCGGATATCTTACCCCTCAACCAAAGGGCGAAGCCCAGACATCCTGTGAAGTTCTGACAACTCCAGCATTTTTTCACACTCAACTCTCAGATACTCAAGTCTTAAAGTCCCACTTGCTTTGTGTGTTTTCCTTTACCTGCCCACAAGTCAGCCTCAGTGAATGCCCCCCCCCCCCCTTTAGATCACCTGCCAAGCAGCATTCTCAGTTTATCTCAAGTGCAGCATGCTCTTCATTTTGCTTAAGGCCATATTTTCTCTCTTACGTTTTTGTCTTTGTGTCCACACAATATTGAAAAAAAAAAAAAAGACTGCAGTATTTTTCTTTTCTGCGTGATGTATTGTATAGAACATTTTGAAATAAAAATAAAAAAGTGCCCTCAAACCACACAAAACAGTCAAGCAAATAGCAATTAGCAATCTAATAAACATCTCTAAAAACCAGCACTGATACAGCACATATACGACGAACAAATTCAATATTGGTGTGGGTGTGATAGTGTGAAGGTCTCGTCCCACAGGTCAATCCACCTGATCAGGTCTGTTTTGTTTTCCCCACTAAACACTCATTTATGTTCCATTCACATATGAAAATAGATGTGTCAGTTATAAACGATATAACCGTCTCTGCCCACTTACTTCCATGAATTCTTCACATTGGCATGGATGTTAAGCAATACAACCACTAGAGGGCACCGCTCAGAGTCAAACTGGTCTTGCACTAACCTACGCTTGTCCTTCGCCACTGTCCAGTCTCCTCCCAGCTGTTCTTCAGTAATGTCTCAGTGCCAGGGCAAAGTAACATCATACAGATGTTTCTCACCAACTCGCAAAACCTTTCCTCAAAAAGTCAGCCATTTTTAGTACTTATTCCTCCTTTGGCCAAACGCTACACTGCTCCCCACAACTACCGAAGGTATGCATATCTTCAATTCATGTTGAGCATAAATGAGCCTTAACCCAAAACAGTTGAGTTACAATCCAGCTCACGAACACAAAAAGAACACTCAACTCTACACCCAGTAGCTCCTGAAGAAGCTCTGACAAACAGAACCACACATCCATCTGATTATTCCTCCTTCTTAGCCTTCAAAGCTTGTGTTTTACCACAGGCTGCCTACAAAAACATGACTTTACAAGATGATCTGATACTGAGGGTAAGCCTGCCGTATCTCTTCTCCACTGACGACTCTGAGACATACTCGCTTTGCATGCAGAGCCCTGTATCCAAAAGCTCTTAAATAATATATTATATCATGTGTCTTTTGTCCATTAGCCATGGAAAATAAGAACCGTGCTAGTTTTACTTTTTTTTCTTCCAGCAGCAAAAAAAGTTGAAGCATTTTCGTTACTTGTCATTGGACATTCTGCACACATCGCAATGTCAGTGCTAAAACGAGAACAAGAAGCCCTACTGCAAAATTAATTAACATAATCATGCTGCTAGAGGTCTCTCCATCAAAACCAAGAAAACGATTGGGATGGATTGATGATGTTTGAAAGTAGTTTGTGATTGTGGGAGTTGTTGTCTTCATTGTTAGACGACCACCATTGCAGATCTATGAGACATGACTCAGTTTTATTCCATTTCTGTTTTGTCACGTTCACAAACTTCCTTCCTCACTCTCTGACATGTCACCTGGTGTTTCTCTGGAAGTTATAGCGACAGGTGACCAAATGAATCACACTGTTGCCTTGACTAAAATTACTGATTTCTCGTGGTTTGAACGTTGTTGCAAACGTTTGATATAATCTAAGAACACAGCTCGATAAAATATATATCGAAAGTCTTGTAATTTTATACATTTTAATGCAGAAGTGTATAATATCTTTTCAAGTAATTTCTGCCTACTTGCTGCTTGTACCCATTACGTGCTACCAACCTGCAACATTTTTTCTTAATCTGACTTACTACTGCAGATTTTCCTGCTGCTTGATTCTCTGTGTTTACCCGTTCCAGACCTGCCTGTCTGTTGCCAATTACAGATCTCAGAGTCTGCTTTTGGTTCCCTACTTTGTCTACCACACAATGCATCTGCTGCTCACTGCATTTTTTGTTCACACTTAGCAACATATATGCATTTCCTTTGGTAAGATCACAAATCTGATTGTAATCCTGTTTGATATTCCTGGGCAACATGCAAAGGCAGGTTGGCTCGACTCCAGCGCCCAGATAAGATGTTTGGTAACTGCCAAAAACTCCAGAAGGAGAGCGACTTGTACATTTTAGCAAATGAGTCACTGCAACAACTATCCATCAGCAAACTCAAACACAGAAGATGAATCACATTTATGGATTAAGAGCCTAAGACTTCTTCTTCACAGGCTTTCAGTCACCCACACAGATCATCAACCACTTCACAAAGTGGTTCGAGCAGTCTGATTTCAATCCGTCGCAATGCTTTCTAGATGAAGTTACACTACTAAAGTGACTAAATATTAAATAGTTTAAATGAGGTTAGGGTTAGAACTCGTGAAAAGGGAGGGGTTGAAGCTAGGGGTTGGGATGATATAAGATTTTAGTGCTGATAACGATGCGAATACTCAGGATAGTTGTTTTTGATGATTTTCCATTATTGGGATACATTTCTGCACCAACAACCAGCAAATTCAATTTGGTCCCCCATCTCTATGAAGAAACATCTAGTTCTGCTCATGAAACAGTTGGATTTGTTCCAATAAGAAGCAATTTTCACTAAACAAAAAAGATGTGTCCTGTGTTTGATGCAATACAAATATTAGTTATCAGTTATTAGTTATTTTGTATAAAGTTACATGATTCCAGCCAGTTTCAGTGCCATTTTAAGTTTTTTCTTAGATAAGATATATCATGAAGGAATTCTGTATCAAAATGCCTGAAAAAGAATAGATCGTTGTTGTATGGCCTATTTTGTTGAGCTGTGTACTTACAGCACATTATCCCAAATGTTTCCGACAATGTTCAAACCCAGAGATATCCACACGTTTACTCCCCTCAGTAGAAAGGGGACAATTCACTGTTTTCAAACGCTGTACATTTACTTGGAGGTGCTGACCCTCATTGTATCCGCTTCACACTCAGCTGCAAAAAACTAACCCAGCGTGCACCTGACGACACAGCCCAGTGAAGCCAAAAGAGAACATCATGGAGGGAAAGGCATTCTGGACCTCAATAGAATAGTATCTCAAATTCAGGGTCCTACAATGCAACTCATACCTCGCTATCGATAGTTGCTTAAAACATGATTTTCAGAAATGGAGACGGAGCATTTTCAGGCAAACAGTGACTTCAGAGTAAGAGCTGATGTGTGTTAGGCTTTTACAACATCTTATCTTGAATTTGTAGCCTCAAACTGCTCACAAACAAAGTTCTCTTCCCTTCAAGAGAAAATATGAGTTAAACCTGAAAAGACCTCAAAAGCCATTTCTGCTTCTAATCACAACAAGCAATAAAGAAGCAGAAACAGAAAGTTGAAAAAAAAAAGAAAGAAAGAAACTATGAGGCATCAGAGCCTGTGGTTTATAGTGCGGTGGGAGTGGAACTGTACATTTGACTCTGTGACAGCAGATCAATGCAGCCTGGAGCTGAGATAGAAATGAATTGATTGTCCCCAATAAAACTCCAATTAAACAAAAGAACAAGCCTGGGAGAGAGCTTGGAGACAAGCAGCTCTCATCTTCTCATCACTTCTCGGTGGGGGGGAGGGATCAGGCGGATGGGGGAGGGCAGACGAGGGGAGTCGGATGTGTGCCGGGGAGCCGGTGAGCGAGGCCCATTTCCTCTGAAAGCTCTCGCTATCAAGGAGGTGGGGAAGTTATGGATGAAAGGGAGAGTGCGTGAACTGCCGACAGGATCAGATAGCCGATAGACGGGAAAGAGGGTGAAAGAAAGGGAGAGCAGAGACATCGATCCGAGGCTTCCTTAATGATGAAAAGAGATCTTAATTGTGGTGGCATGTGATATATCAGGTTTCTGGAGCTGATCTGACCTTCTCCTATTTAATAAGTTCCTGTGAAGCCTTCTCTCTCGTCCACTAACCCTTTTTCTGTCTGCCGGTGTCTCGTCTTCTCTTTCTGTCGCCCGCAGTTTCTCGCTGTCTGAGCGACACTCATAATCTCGTCATTGAACAATCCCTACATTTCATTCTTGCCTGTACTTCCAGGTAGGCGTCCCATCTAAGCAGCGACTAAAGATGCTCTTTGCTCATATAAACCCTCCAAATGAAGTTAAAGATGATTAATGTTCGCCATTCCTAGAAAATGTACAAGATCTCCTTACTCTCTCCCCTCCTCATCTCACTTCTCCACTAATAGCATTTTCTTCACTATCCCCCTCTATCTCCCAAGCTCTGTAATCGGATTGTTCCTTCTATGATTGTGCTGTTATTGAGTTGCCTGTGTCATACATATGTATAAGTCCACCACAATACTTATTCCACCTTCTGCTACAATTTCCCGCAGCACTATAGCCAAACAGGAACATCTTTCCTAAATGGAGGAAACACTAATGCCATGTTGACATGAGAAAAGCATTACTACTTGGGGGGATTTCACATGTTGGGAGCCAGAAATAGCCACGTGTTGGGAACCTATAGCATTAAACAGGTCAAGTCTGTCAGACTTTTATTTTGAAGTCACTTCAAGAAGCTGAGAAGCTGTTGAGATATTATAGAGCTGGAACGTACATGCTTGCTGTCCAACACTTTGGTCCAGACTTAAATATCACAACAATTATTCAATGGATAGTTGTGAAATTCGGTGCCACATTCGTGGTGCCCGGGGGACGAACCTCCTAATGACTTTTGTGATCCCCTGACTTCCTGAAGGGCCACTAATACGGCTCGTTTTTGCTGTTTTGAGTAAACTATCTATTAATAATAACTATTCGATGAAAATCAGTACAAACACTTGAGTCCCCATCGGGGTGAATTATAATAACTTTCAAGTGATTCCCTCACTCTTTATCTCATTCCCAACTCCTTAACCTCTAAGGTTATCCATCCATCCATCATTTGTCTGTACCTGCTTTATCCCTTTTATTTGGTCGCGGGGGTTTTTGCTGGAGCCAATCCCAGCTGTCTCTGAGCGAGGGCAGGGTACTCCCTGGACAAGTAGCCAGCTCATTGCAGGGTGCTCAATGATGGCAGAGGCCGCCATGCAAGGTGTCAACCGCACATCAGAAGCAATTTGGGGTTCAGTATCTTGCTCAAGGACACTTCAACATGCAGCTCAGCTCAGCCCGGAGCTGGGATTTGAACCAGCGACCTTCCGATCACTAGCCAACCTGCTCTACCCGCTGAGCTACAGCCGCCCCTCCTCTCAGATTATTGGAAATGTAATTCATTTTGCAGTATTAAAATATCATAAACTAATGTATCTGACAAATATAACGTTCTTGATAACCATGAGGAACTTTTTATTTTTATTTATCTGATACATTAATTAATTACATTGCCATCAGCCGTAGAGATCCAGGAGTTGGGAATGAGATAAAGAATCAGCTGTTTTACAATTGTATCTTGAATTTGCGAATTAGGCCTGCTAATGTGCTAAAGAAAGATGCTGCACACGGTAAACATCAAACTTGCTCAACATCAGCATGTTAACATTGCCAGTGCCACTATCTATTCTGGCTGCTGTCATAATCGATGTCTAATATGTAAAAGCTGAATGATGTTAAGATCACCATCTGAACAGATTTACATGTCAATATAGGCTTTCCGTAGATTTAGGGTGACGCAAATAGGAAAAAAAAAATTATTTGGGTGACACCATTCGCCCCAGAATAAAATCACTAAATCACCAAAATGTGATTCTCCTAAAGTGTGACTTACAGGTGGTGCATGTTGCTGCTCAAGCCCTTTTCAACTGTAACATTTAAGCCTCCCAAATTAAGTGGCTCAGTGTGTAAATAAAATGTGTCCACTGTGTGTTTGTGCATGCGTTCACCTGAGTGTGTAGAGGTGTGCTCGTCTCTGCAGCAACATCCCTCTGGCCCTCTGGTTACTCCTCACTCATTGTAATCTAACAGAGTAGAGGCTGAGGAGGGTGAAAAAGCATGTAGCTGTATTTTTCAAGCCGTCTATCTTTCACTACTTGCAGCGGTCTGATGTGACCTTATAGCAAACATCCGCTGCTTTGCAAAAAGTCCATAGCTTATGGATTTCATGTCAGGAGAAAATATCTGATATTTCTTCTAACAAATCCTCGCCTTTTAAATGGATTTACTGTCCAGGGCAAAGAAAATTCATATTTATGCTAATAGAAAGTCCATCTATTTATTGGTGTCTGTTGGCATTTATTACTTTTGTGCCACAGAAGAAGAAGCCCTCTCTCCATGCCCATCTTTCTCCACTCAATCGATGTTCTGTTAAAGTTGCTGACTGTGTACAGTTGCCCCCCAGAAAGACTCGCGCCATCCTCAGCCCTCATCATAAAATCATTTCTGGGCTTCATACAGTTGACCCTGAAGGTTAGGCTGAGGTTCATAGCGTGATGTTGCCGCTGAAGACGGTTAAGGATTATGATGATGGTGCTAGTTTGAGCTGTGTGCCATCAGCAAGAGAAATGATTAGGACTGCACCAGCAGAGTGTTGGCCCTGACAGATGGCAACACATGGAGCTAGCTGACAGCACTGCTGACAGCGCATTCACAGGAAGTCCCCATCTTGCATGCACTGTACACGCTGTTTGTTGCTGTCCGTATTCTGATGTTTTTCTGCCATCGGCTTTAGCTTACTCCTACCCGTCAAACGCCAAAGTCAGCTCGCATCACCAATTCACCATTTCGGAATTGCAAGCAGACTGCATAGGCCTCCTGTCGTAGTACCGAAGGGAGTCGAGGCCTGTTAAAAGTCTCCCCTGGATCATTATCCAGGTCGCTGGTCATTCATCACACCTTTCATTCATTCCTCGAGTGGTCAATACATTTTCAGTTATTTTTCCCTCAATCAATCTGCTTGGAATCAGCTCTGCGGGCATGTTAATGAATGGCCAAAAGACATAGATACATTAATTGAATGACTGAATACATTAAGGGCTGCATTGAGTGCCGCACTGTTGCCTCTACGAATAGCAAAATGGAGTTATTATTAGGTTCAGTGATTGATGAAAGATAAGGAGAGCTCGAGCACAAACCTGTCGGTTCCACTGCCCTGGATACGAATGAAGGGAGACAGAAACTGTCCCCGCACGTGTGCGAGTAGACACAAAGATCTGATCCTGTACTCTTTTTTGAAATGGTGTTTTTCATTTATTTTTTTGGTTTGTTTATCCACCAGGAGAACAGTTTTAAACTCCATCCAAATACATCCTCGGGGGAAGCACATGTAACCTCTCCGAATAGTTGTAATACTTCTCGCTGTCACTTCATGACAGCTCCAAGCTTGAAGTGTGCATGTGTGCGAACGTGTGGGTGTGTGTGTGTGTGTTTTTAAAGTGTGTGTGTGTGTGTGTGTGTGTGTGTGTGTGTGTGTGTGCGTGCATGTGTGTGTTCATATATGCATATGGATGGGAGCATGGCAGTGATGTGATTGATGAGACATGAAAGAGAGCAGAGGAAGATTTCCAGTCAATCAGCCCTGTGAATAACCACCTAGGATGTGGATTAAAGGCAGAAAAGCTGTCTGAACTAACAAAGAGTCACATCCATTACCTTACACACGGAGTTGTTTTTCTCTCTGGAGCAACACTGACAACAAAATTAAAGTGTGTTAACAGAAATAGATGGTGTTGTTTTCTCGTATTTTAAGAGATGAAGCATAGCAGGATCTAACACTGGATGCTCAGGAGAAAAAAAAACTCTGCAGAAGAGTGACCTATACAACATTTAAAATTACGGTAATGTGTGTCAAATGAGATGACGCCTAATGGGTTTTCTGTTTATTAGGTTGTGTCCAGACTGTTACAAGATTGGAGTGGAATTATTGTCAATTTTTGGATAACCTAGCTTCTCTGGTTTCTAAAGAGGTAAGAGGTCAATCAAGAGCTTGTTGAAGGAGGTTGATGGTTTAACCCCCAGTAGTGTGAGCAGCACAATGGAAAGGGGACTGGTATTATATATAGTATTTTGCCCACTACTTTATGTTTAGTGCTCTTGATTAAGATGCAGAACCACTGAGATTTAGAAATATGGATGACACACGGCGCGCAGGTAATTGAGTGGTTAGAGCGCATGCCACGTCAGCGGTGGACCCTGGTTCGAATCCGGCTGGAGGACCTGTACTGCATGTCACACCCCCCATCTCTCTCCCCTTTCCTGTCTATCCACTGTCACATAAAGGTGTCTATGCCACAAAAAAAAATTCTTAAAAAAAAAAAAAGAAAAGGAAAAAAAAGATGGACGACACGAGTGAAGCCGAAACATCTTGATGGTCCCCTGGAGGTCGGCTGCAGCACACGTCATAAATCCTGCCATCTTTAGGGTTCGTACAGGTGCTGGAAATTATTTTAAAGACTTGAATTTCAGTGCAGTATTTTCAAGTTTCGAAAGATGCTTGGAGTTAAGAAACTGCTTCATGTTTGATGTATAGGATGACAAGTTTTCAGACGCAGGAGACATTTTTAAACTTTCTTGTTTTTTTCACCTTTTCAGCTCTCTGTGGAGAGATATCATGAAACATGATTTTGGTTGATTGTAGCACAACAACATCAGATTTAAAATTATGAAGTGAAATAATTTTGGGAGTATATATGTGAATGCATATGTATTTTAAAACTGATGTAAGATGCCCGAAAAAATGCACCAAGAAAATGCTCCAATCTGGCAAATGTCTAAGTAGAAGATAGTAGATGTAGAAGCTGTAGGATCACTGCACCTCAATGGTAGAACACTGGCTGAACTAAAAATTGAAAACATAAAACACATCAAAAAATGTTTTCCCAAAGATGCTCTCGGTCATTTTAGTTAATTTGCATCACACTAATGACAGTGTTCAATTTTCTGACAAGTTTGTTTTAATTCGTTATTTCAGGGTAAAACCTCACCCTCAGATGACAGCCTAGCCCTGCTAGAGACTGAGTCAGGCGGGTATGTGTGCATTAAATCAATACTGTGCCTCCACAGCTCGATCAGCCTGCGTAGACTTTGGCTCCAAATGACATCGTCAGCACAATATGGCACCACTTTTATCCAGAATATTTAGGCTTCATTTTTGTACAGTGGTATTAACAGTCACAATTGTATACCATTTAATTTTACCTTTAGTGTGTACTGCAGCTGCCCTTACATAGTAGATACTGGTGCGTGCAGTATGCATACAGTTGGGACATACTACTTCTGTTGACAGTGTGCCTTGAAGTTTGACCCTCTTGCTCCTTTATCTGTCGTAGCCTAGCGTGTAGTTTTGGAGTACAAAGAAAAGGTATTTACACTTGAGTGCGTCATTGCGGAGTCTGTCATTCTGTCACATGAGCTGTCATCTGTCAGTGAGCTGTGTAATTTGTGCTCTCTCATCCTTGTTTATATTTGTGTGTGAAACACTGTGACGTATCTGCCACTGTGCAGAGGATTGCATCAGAAAAAAATGGAAAAGTATGCTGCAATTTTGACATACTGCGTCGCACCTACTTCATATTGGGACGTACTAAACCTTTTTCTGGCATACTAAATAGTATGGCAGTGTGAGTGTTGGAGCGCAGCGTATGTTGAAATGCATCAGCCATCTTGAGATGTGTCAGTGTCCGTAACCCTGAAACTGCTTCATAGTTGTGGCAATGTGCCAGGTTGACATTGTACGTATTAAACCAGATTTTAATCCCGTATTGGTTGCACCACATTGGACTGAATTCTCAGCAAAATTCTGACACCTGATCAATTTTCCAAACAATCTGAGCTTTGGATGCTCAGATGGATTGATGGCATGTCAAACAATTTGGTCAGCTGTCGTAAAGTTTGAGCAGTTCTTTAACTGTTTTCCATAGGGCCGCTGTCAAAACATTTATTTGAAACTGTCACATAGTTTGGGGGAACTTCCTGAAATGAGTGATGCTGTCGGTTTTTCGTGGGCATCGACAGTTTCCTTGAGAAAATGTGAAAATACAAATTTAATAACCTCTGACCCATCAATAAAGTTTTTCTTCTTCTTTCTATCTTGTTTCTTTTCACTCTAGGTCCAAGGGTTGGAGAAGCAGGTGGACTTCTCAGAACTGGGCCCAGTGGGGTCTGTGATGAAGACTCTTCCATATGGCATGGGTGGAGGCCCAGTGGGAGGATCGACAGGTGGCGTGGTGAAGCCTCCTTACCAAACACGTATCTTCTCCACTTCCATTGACCAGACACCCATGAAATCCAAGCCACCCACCTACAGTTTCTTTAACCCATACGACACGGCACGGAACCAGTCCATGCTCCTGGACCAGACAGGCTACCGCTCGAAGCGCAAGCCGTCACTAAAGACGGCCATGAAGACCAAGAAGATCTTCGGCTGGGGCGACTTCTACTTCAACGTCAAGACCATGAAGTTCAGCTTGTTGGTGACGGGGAAGATTGTGGACCACATCAACGGGACGTTCACTGTCTACTTCCGCCACAACTCGTCCAGCCTTGGCAACGTGTCGGTCAGTATCGTGCCCCCGACCAAGGTGGTGGAGTTTGAGGTCCTCCAGCAGCAGCAGCTGCACCCTCACACCCGGCAGGAAGTCCAGCTTCAGGAGACCCACCAGACCACCATCGACCCCAAAGAGACAAAGACCTTTAACTGTCGGGTGGAGTACGAGAAAACCAACAGATCCAAGAAGCCCAAACCCTGCCTGTACGATCCATCTCAGACCTGCTTCACAGAGCACACCCAGTCCCACGCTGCCTGGTTGTGCGCCAAACCCTTCAAGGTGATCTGCATCTTCATCTCTTTCTTTAGCATCGATTACAAGCTGGTTCAGAAAGTGTGTCCGGACTACAACTTCCAAAGTGAGCACCCTTACTTTGGATAAGTAAGTGAGACTAAACTGAAAAGAAAAGAGAAAAAAAAAGAGACAATATTAATGACTATGATGATTTTGATTACTATGAGGAAGCAGGGGACAGTTTTTTGCCTCTACGCTGCTGTGAATTGTGGATTTAAACCAAGTATAAACAGAGTTAAGGATGGTTAGGATATGGCTGATTTCTCTGACTTATTTTCCAACTTTGTATTTGCTAACTTCTGTTTTTATTTGATTTTTCCTTTCTGTAAATAATGTACTCAACCGCAGCACACTTACTGTTTTTAGATATTTGTTTCCCAGTGTTATTACTTTTTTGCATTTGGACAATTCGGTTGAAAACAGCTGGAATCAGTATCACGCCCTCCGAGTACAACGGGAGCCTCCGAGGCGGCTGTGCTGTGCCGTCACCGTGCGGCAGGCGTAATGTTCTGGTAGACTGACTGTTAATCATCCTCTCGGCTCTACATTTCAAACCCTGGATATAAGAGAGTTATATGTATGAGAAATGCTATGCTGGATATGCATACAATATACTGTATGAAAAAAGCACATTAAAATCTCTTAAACTATCTGTCTTTCTCTGTGTCAATGATTTTTTCTTTGTCTAGAGCTAGAAGCACAGTGTCAGGGCACAAGCTGTGCTGCACATTCATGCTATCTAGCTCGCTATAATGAACTAAGTTACATTTCTCTCTGATTGGGAATCCATTCCTAAGCTCTCTGTGAAGATATGTAATTTTAATTTTCTAAAATATATTGAAGGAAAGTTGGTTATGGATTCAATTATAACATGAAAACCAGCAGTGAAACATTCTTAAGATGATGATAGCGTTTGACTCCTTTTAATGGGAGCTGGTACGTAACAGCAGTAGAATCCAAAGCAGGTGTCTGATATGATTTCTGATCACATTTACCTTGAAACTGAAAACTGAAAAATAAGCATTGTCTTGGAGGCAATATGACTGACAGATTTCTGTTTGTGTGATCGCGCGGGCAAAGTAAGTATTGCATATCTGAGCAAACATTTTTCAGCTGCACCTAAACCTCCAGGTGGCTTCATCACATTTTATTGACTGCTGTATTACTGTTGTAATCTCAGCTACCTAATAATATTTACTTTTTCACTTCTCTCTTTGTGCTAAAAATATGAGCTTATGGAAAGATGAAGCATCCCAGCGTCGCTATTGCTTAGAAAATATGCATCCAGATTAAAGATCAGCTCACCCGCCTCTTCCTTGACAACATTTTTCAGCAAACACACCTCAAACACCTTCTGCCTTCCCCCAAAAATGTCCTCTTTTTCTCTCTCAGCGCTGAGTCGTTGGCTCTTTGCTTGCCACACTTTTGATCTGACGATAATGGTGCTCAGAATTTCATTAGAAAACACGCAGCCGATGCTAATTGAATCTTCATCCCACTCTGGCTCGATACCCTATTATGCTCTTGATCAATTACATTGAGATGGAGGTCCAGGGAGGTCCATGTATCTTACACAAGTTGCTGCGGACAGTTGGGACACAGATTGATGGAGTCGCAGCGACCCAGATTCTCTGGAGTTTCCCTCGTTTTCACAAAGTTTTCTTTACAGTGGTTTGGTGAATAATCACAGGTTGGTTGTATGTGACGGTACATGTTTGTGTGTATATGTGGGTGTGTGATTCTGATTATCTTTATTTATGCCCCTGTTTGTTTATGATTATTTACAAGAACTCAAACAAAAACATGTAAGAGATAGAGCTGGCTCTCGCCACTGATATCCTGAACCGATTCAGCTCTGATTCACAAGCACCCAATTCGATTCAATACGATTGGATTCGATATTGATTCAGTTAGGGATACTCAGTCACAATACCAATTTCGCTTGGTTATGATTGAGATTCTGAGAGGAAATTATGCAGCACAGTTGTACAATGAACTATAGTAATGTTAACATTAAGAATTTAATCAAATATTTTTTATGAATTTAGTGATCTAATGATTAAAATTTGTGAAAGAAAGAACAAGAATTTAATGAAAGATGTGGAGAAGCGCTGTATTTACACAGCAAATGGAAAATAAATAAGCTTGCATTTGGCACTTGTTTATTTGCATCAGCTAATAAGCAGGCTTGGGGAGTAACGGACTACATGTAACGGCGTTACGTAATTAGGATACAAAAAAACAGTAAATGTATTCCGTTACAGTTACAGAAAAAAAAGACGTAATCAGATTACAGATACATCTGGAAAAAAATTGGGATTATTAGTTGGATTACAATTAAAATATATGATGATGAATGATGAATAAATGTGAATGAATTAATCTAACACTTGCCAATGCGGCAATGCCGTATGCACGCGCGCACACATTACTACAGTTCACTACAAGTCAGTCACAACGACGCTCTGCTCTCAAGTGAAGCCAGGCGGCTCATTATGGCCTCGAGCGCTAGAGAAAAAAATACTTTCACTGCGTGGAAATTTCGCCATAACTTTGTTTCTAAAGAAGTAAGGGGGAACAACATCACTGTACAGTGCAAGCTATGCCTCCCAGCTGTGCACACACTGTCATCGTCCAAGGACACCACATCCAATTTAAAGAAACATTTAATGGTAGCTAAGCGAAACTGCGAACGTTAGCTAGCTACACAGAAATTATGTTAGCTAAAGTTAACATTAGTTAGCCTGCTAACCAGACTGTCATTGTAACAACTACTACTGCTGCTGCTGCTACTAGGTACTACTACTGGGTCTGTGGGTGGTGCTGCTGGTGACCGGGTTGGTACGTGTTTAGGTTTTTGGTAGTTTTGAAGTCTCGTTTTGGTTCGCTCCCGTTTGCCCTGTTAAAATTAAGACATTACATTGTTAATACAAACTCAATACTTCCTGTGTCCGTCTCAAATTAAAAGTCCTCTAACATAAATAGCTCAGTAGGCTTTTATTGTGAAACATTTGCACGGACTTCATCGTGGAAAACTCGTTGACTTTCGAGGGCCCCATAGGCACTTAAAAAGTAGCTACTGCCACCTTGTGAGGCTTGTACATTACAAAATTGCCTGAAACACCTGCAGTGACTGAAATGGGTCACTAACACTTTAGATCACAACAAGGTATTAAAATAGCATGATTATATTAGGAAATTGTATGGGTAATTTTGGGGGACAAATAAGTGACACACATCCTATATGTGGGGGTGTTTTACAACTGCTATTACTAGAAATAGGCCTAGTAGTCACAATAACACTAATAATAATTGTTACTATTATTATTATTATTATTATTATTACTACTATTATTGTAATATGTGATGTAATTCTTGAATACAGCAGAATAGTTAGTAGTCAATGGATAAAACTGAATAAATCTAACAAACCCTACAATTAATTACATTTTTAATTTGCTTTATGTGTTCCTCAGAGGAAGTCTTTATTTGCATTTGTATTGAGGTAATTAACTTAAAGTAATCAAGTTACATTACTTTAATATTGTGGTACTTGGATTATGTTACTGAGTACATTTTTTAACAGGTAATTAGTAACTGTATCGGACTACATTTTTAAAGTAACCCTCCCAACCCTGCTAATAAGTAACAATAGGTCGAACATAGTTTTGGACAAATATTGGATTTCAGATGCCTTTTAAAAAAAACTTTGGCTTAAAATTAGTGAATTTGTGTAAATATGCAGCAAATAGCACAGTATGTAGTTTGCCACTCACATATGTACTATATGTAATGTCAGTCACTGGGATTACAGATTTAACTGAGCGTGCCATTTTCTACAGGAGGCTGTGGCAGTGAGCTCATTTAGCTAAACCTAGACTGTCTCCTAAAAAATATAAAATGTAGCCTCTTGAGTATATAATATTAATTAGTCAAAAGTCAGGTGGTAGAGCAGTAGTCCACCTATTGAAGGTCAGTGGTTTGGTTCCTAAGCCCCGCTGTCTAGCTGTCAAAGTATCCTTAGGCAAAAAACTGAATCCAAATCGACTCCTGTGGCTCCTACATCCTACATCGGTGTGTGAATGGATGAATGCAGACTTGTGTTGTAAATAAGAATACAGTCCATTTACAAAATTACTCTCACTAACACATGGTACAGTATAAACAATCATGTCAAAATGGTTGCCTAATTTTACCTCTGGTACAAGCACTGCAAATGTTTCATCCTTATGCCTTGTGGTATGGACAATTAAATTATTTTTTAAAGGTTTTTTGAGGGGCATTGATCGCCATTTTGGTACATAAGAAATGAGGCAGAGAGAGATGGGGGAACAAAGCACACAGTTCATGGCTGTAAGTGTACTCCAGTTGGTTCTGTTGTGGGTCAAGAGGACGTGGTGCCTTTCTCAGGAACCCACATTTGTGATTGGTTTGAAAATAACCAAGTCAGACAAGAAAAAGTCACACGGGAGGCAAACGGAGCTGGAACCCAGAGAACCTGTACACACAGGAAGAACCAGCTATTCAAGCTATGAACCTTAGGTGCAGCAAAGGCGTCCTAATTTTCAATTAAGTAAATACTGATTTTGATTATTGTTTTTTTTTTTTTTTTTTTTAATGAAACTACATAGTGTACCTTTAAGTACAGTACTTAGTTACATTCTATAACTGCCTACAATAGATACAGTGGCATATCATTTTCACAGTGTGGACAGGGGTGTTTGGAGGCCTGTGTATTTTAACATAAAAAATCATAAAGAATATATAAAAATACATAAAATAAATAACAAAGGATCGGTAATGGGCACAGTCACCCTTTGAGCATGAAACTGTGAGCTTGTATAAGATGAATGGGTAAATGACTGACAGCTTTAGCACCAACGTGGACTACAGGCACATGGACGTTTGGTAAGTTCCTCACACAGGCCTACAATTCCCATGTGCCCTTGCGGCAGGTTAAACGCGACCAGCCGTTGCTAACAACTTCAAACAGCCCTTTCGGAGCCTGTAAGCGGTGTGTGTTGGCCGGCTGTGCTGCTTCTTCCCCTGGCCTGAGAACTGGAAACATGCTCTCCTTCGCTCTGAGACAATTCGCACGGGTAAGAGGATGATGAACTACTGTTTTTGTGCCATTTTCTAATTCACTGCGTGTTTGAGTCCGGCATGTTAGCCAGGTAGTTCTATGGTGTTTGCTAACGTTAGCTTAACGCCAGTGTGTGTTGGTACTGCTGTCGTGGGGGTTTAAGTTGCCCTCCTCCGCTTTAGCAAGGTGTGCAGTTTGAATACCAAATGGAGGACACTTTCTCTTAGCAGTTAACCGCTAGCTGTCTTCTCTGTCTTGTTCTTATTAACCACTACTGAGTTAGCCGATTAGCAAGCACGCTAACCCAGGTGTTAGTGCATGTTTGTTGCATAGCTGGCTCTGTGTCCACGTAATGATGCAACAGCTACTGCTCAGTTTCATCATGTGTGGAGGAGACTGCAAGAAACAACACGACTCCGTGTGTCACTATATCAGAAAAACAAATCGGATTAAAACATGTTACATTATTCACTTACAGTAGCTTGATGGAAGAGATTTGCGCAACTTTATGCAGTTATTTTGCAGTTACCCAGCACAGCACAGTATGTTTTTAAAGGTAGGTATTCAGTGAAGTCTAAAGTAAAAAAAAAGCCTGAGTCGGGAGAGTGCTGCAGATAATGCAAGAGAAGGCTGTAGTCTGATAATGATATGTTAAACAGAAATAAGGGGTCCTGGCCCCAATAAAGTCCAAAGTGCAAATGAGTCTGAGGGAACAACAAGCACATATTAACCTCATACTACTCATACAATCATGCAACAGATAAGGCTGTGATTTTTGTCAAACTTGGGAAAGTAAAAGTCATTGGTTCAGCAGTGTCAGCAGACTCTTAACTGCTGACATATTTATTACTTTAGGAGAGCTATAATGATAAAGTAAAGCTTAATTGACCTGAAATAGATATTGTTCCTAATATATAGTGAATCTACTGTAAGCTCAAAGGTCCACCGACCATTGTAATGGTTGGTAAACATTATCAGCTATCACAGATATGTCAGTATCTTTAAATTCCCAGTGTATTTACCGTTTCAGTACAGTAAGATAAGTTTATTGTTCAGTTGTTAAGTACCTTGCCTCCATTACGTATCTTTGTCACAGAAGATGTGGATCGGCTGATATATCTATCAGAAATGTTTACCCCCTAAAATCTTTGTTGGTATCAGCTCCAATAATCAAGTGTTCGATCGTCATGAAACACTGATACTAAAACGTATATTTAGTTAGCTGTGATTGAGTCAAATGGTTTGGGGAATATACCTTAAACATATTTCAGTGTAACAGAAAACGGTTCAATAGCACCTCAAAATGAACGTGATAACCTTGTATTTATTGAAGTGTTGTTGTATTAGTTTTAGCTAACATGATAGACTGGCAACTGAGTGTAAATCCTAATATTTCCCCCACTTCATGTTCGGGGTGGGACAGGCAATATATTGTGTCACTTTCACTTGCAATGCAGTTATTGATACACTGAAGCCAAATTTAGATAATTTTATTAAAACATGTACGTTCTCTACAGACAGATTTCCCTTATAGAGTCAGAGTCACCACTCCATGGCTCCTTGTGTTGTTAACTTTTGTAACTTAATTAGCATAGATCATAGACAAGAATTTAATGAGCCATAGTTGTATCTGCTTGTTTTTAATGCCAAAACCGTTCTGCTTTCTGTTAGTTCAGCCTCTTGCCAGTTCGTTTTAGTTTGTAATAATGGCACACATGGATTTGGACAAGTTGCTGTCAGTGTTGGTGATAAAGAGGTACCAAGCTAAGACTTTATACACCGTTTTATGATTTTTTTATTGGTTCATGTCAAATTTTATGAAACTGGTACCATAATTTAGTAAAATTCAAAATTTCTGTGTTTTGCCTTTGGGGTATTTCATATTCTTTCATATCCATCTAGCTAGGATATTGTGGCGTATTGCTAAATTATTGTACAGTGTATTGATTATTACAGAACTGCTGTATTGTGATTTTATCATTATTGTGGGCGACTTGGAGTGAATAGTATCGTTTCTTGAGAGACTGATTCTCATCCCTACAGCATATACAGTACAGTTATGTTGGAGATATAAATATACAACAGTCAAAACAACATAATCTATGTTTAATGAATACCAGTACAGCAACACTATAAATAACCTTATGATTCAGAGTACACCTCTGTTGTGTAGTGTTGATAATTGAACTTAGCAAATTATACACTTCACAAAGGTCTGCTCAGCAATTTAGATACATTTTAAAGTCATTTTTTTATTAGATAAATTGTTTTGATTAGAAGAGAGATTTGGTTGAAGGTGATGTTGGGGGGGAAAAAGTTGAGGATTATAAATAGCCTAATTTTGAACTTTAGGAAGTGACCCATTTTGCAGATGGTGTGAATTTCATACAGTTTCTCTCAAACAACTAGGCTATGCCAAGTTTGTGCCAACATCTTGTGGCATGTATTCAGACCTAGTTTTATTAGCGACTGTCAGTGTGTTTCAAGTTTCCTATCACATTTACTGATTCACATGTTTGCATGCTTTTCCTATTCATGCTAAGTGGTTATGCGTGCACCTTCATTGAATTTCCAAAGAACTCACAAGACTTTTTGGTCAAAGCACGCAGTGTCCTCACAGGATCTCTGTGTGTATGTGTGTGAAAGATTCCAGTCCTTGTACAGCATTTATTCTTGCTTTTGACCTAAATTATAGGATTGGTCTGAAGATGATTAACGATGAGGGAAACTAATCTTTTGAGATTCCAGTTTGTCAATGTGAGAATCAAGAAAAATCTCTAGTACCATAAGCCAAAAAAAGCAAAGTTCCTGTCAGCTGTCACTTCTGATTACATTAAGTTTTCTTTTATTGATCATCTTAATTGATTTTTGTTCTTCTTTTAGTTGACCTTCTTTTGATTTTAACTTGTAGCATTTAAGGCTGTGCTTAATAAGAAGAGAATGTGATTCTTGTCAGCATTGTCAAAAATATACAAAAGTCATTCTAGAGTAAAAGTTAAGATATTTAGATGAAATAGTTCTTTAGAATAGTATAGGAGTAAAAGTCTTAAATGATCTGCTATTAAGTACGGTATACAATAAGTATTAAAAGCAATTTTCTGGCAATAAAGGTACAAGTAAAAGTAAATTGTAGATATATTTACATGTATGTAGGTTATCTTATCCAATATTAATATTAATACATATGATATTTTGTTTGTGTGATTATCTGAATCATTAGTGTAATCTGCTAAAATAAATGTATTTAGAAATGTGCAACCCTTGCTCCGATACAGTCTGCATTCTGCAAAGTAGGAGTATAAAGTAGGATATTTGCCTCAAAAATGTAGTGGTGTGGAAGTATAAAGTAGCAGGAAATGGAAATATTCAAGTTAACCACAAGTACATCAAATTTGTACAGTAATTGAGTAGATGCAAGTTAAATTCCATCCCTGGTTCTAGTGCATATGATCAGCATGGATTATTTTATTTATTTTTTAAATCTTTGAATTAAATATATAGGAAATCACTTTAAAGCGGTCGGGGCTGTTCATGTTTAATTTCAGTAATGATTTTTGATGATGTGAGATGCAGCCAGACATTAACACTGTTAAATAACCTTTGATTTAAAAAGGACATCAATTTTAATTGTCATTGAGTACACATGAGTAGAGCAAACTGGGTGGTAAGATTTTATTTTGGCAGTTCAGGTTCTGGTCTTAGACATATTTGGCACAGGAGCACTTACAGGGTGCTGCTATTTCCACAGACTGATGCGTCTCTGTACATCCATCAGAATTTTTTGTCAAATTAACTGGATGTGACGCAAGTCTAGACGCGCCACAACTAGACAAAGCAACGTCCGCATGCCAGGGATGTAGCCAGGTAACCATGAGAGTAAAAATGTTTTTTGTCTTAACAATCTTTAATTATCAGTTTAACTATCAGTGCTGGGCAGAGTGGTTGGTTTTTAATGGGTGTGTGGAAAATGAGTGTAATTAGTGCTCACACTGAGATTTCCCTCATAGGCAATTTAATCGCAGTATGTCTTTGGTTATTTTCTTGTCACAATGCAGAGAACCTTTACAGGGCTTTGGCCTTTGTTTTGTGAGAAGATGTGCTTCTTTGTTGTGTTTAGTGCATAACTTTTACTCAGCTCCACAGTCTTTTGTTTGAAGTTCTGAGGGAAATATTTACAGTAGTCCTACTTTTTTCAAATGTCTGAACAGAGGTTGACTCGGTTGAAAGGAGGCTGCAACATTTTTGTTTTAATCTATGTGATGCCAACATCAATCAACAAAGTGTTATTGGAGTATTCAATATAACCCTCCCATAAGTTTTCAGTTTTGTTTTTAACCTACTTTTTATGTTGTTTGAGAAACAGTTTTTGCTGTCACCCTGGACGCAGCCTGTCTGGCTTCATCACCTCCCACACAGAAATCACAAAAATTCAAATGTAATGCTTTTATACACATCAGTTTTTTGACAAAGACTAATGTAACACTGTTGCGTGTTACTCCTTCTATTGCCTCTATCCTTCTATCAGGAGCAGAGTAGAAGCACTGTAAGGAGAAGAATATTTCTATAGCAGATTGGACACGTGCCAATTTTTGTAACAAACAATTAAAGAATCTTAAACAAGTAATCATAAATCATTATGTCCCACAGCAAAAATAAAGCATAACTAAATGGTGGCAACCCTTATGTCCCTGTTGTTTTTTTTGGTTTGGAATGCGTAGAATATACACACATCTGATATAACTTGTTTTTGTGCAAGCCATAGCTTCAGCCATCATGTGTGGCTTCGGCATTAATCAAAACCAATATGCAGTAAGCTGGACAATTTTTTTTTAAAAATAATTGCGAGGATAGTCACGATCATCACAATCATGACAATTCAGCAAAATGAACGTAGCCCGTGTGAATGTTTTTTATCCAATCCGCCGTAAAATCTTTTATCATTGCATTCCTATTTTTGCAATCAAGGATGCCTTCTTTTAACAAATCATACATTCCAAACACATGCTGGTTTAGGCCTTCCATCCATTTCTATGTCTTACATCATTGTAAATTGAATATAACTAGGCATTTTTTTCACTAGTTTCTGACATGTTATAGACGAAATGAGTCGCTCATTGATCAAGAATGAAAATAATCATTAGTTGCAGCTCTAGTTTAGTCAAGTTCACAGTCCTTTTCCATACCAACATTTGATTTATCTCCTTTTACTGCTGATAGAACATCCACTGGGGCTTTTTTAATTTCGGATGGGCTTTTTACTTTTTTATAAGACTGTGACAGCCGAAGACAGACCGGAAACGGGGGGAGAGCGCAAATCACTTGTGGTTTAGGGCCCAGGATGGAATCAAAACAAAGCTACTGCAGTTAGGACTCAGCTTTAAATTCATGGTGCATATGGTTTATTAGGTGAACTACTGGGCCACCCTGGCTCAACATTGTTTTTTACAGTCAAATTTCTCTATTTTCAGTTCACAAGTATGCTGATTAACAACACCACTTATAATCTATCCATTTTAAGTCAATCAGTACTAGTAATATAATCATAGCACATTTTCGTCAATAATTTATAATAAATATTGTAATTTATATTATTAGAAAATGGTCTGATTAGAGCACAGACCTCCACCAGGTCTGGGTCATTTGTGTTGTACTTTAGTGCACTAATGTAGTTTGCAGGCTAATAATCCAGGGTTTGAATTTTATCAACATGAAATGCAAATTGCAAATTTCCCCTTTGTGGGATGAATAAAGAATTATCTTATTTTATGAATTGCCAGACTTACAGTTAATGTCATTTATGTTCATTATATTTATGCTGAATAAAATTGTAGTTAATGTGCTGTTAATCTTTTTCTACTACAAGCACTGAGCTTTTAATGAAAAATCAGGTTATTTGATAATCTCTGAGAGCAAAAAAGACAAATGAACAAAACAAGAAGACACTTGTCTTCTTGGATACAGATACAGATAATTTTAAGTTTCACATTCTGTCATCTAAAATTTATGCCATTACTTTTGATGTTTTAGTTTTCCGCTGTGCTATCGTTTCAGTATCGAGATATTTTAGGCAGGTATCGTACCGAAGTCATAATTTTGGTATCGTGACAACACTAGGCCCCATGAAGCTCAGCGTAGAGCATTTTCACCATCATCTTCACCACAAGTTGCAGAAAGATTAAAGCATAAACCTGTTGTTCCACTGCCTACACCTCCTGAAGATTGCCTCTGTTGCTGGCATCGCTTAAGACTCAGATTGCCACCCTGACAACCCTTTGACCCGAATAGAGTGGAGTCACCCTCCGTCCCTTCACGCCTCTTCACCCCGTCCGGATTTTTCAGTCTAGTGTTATCCAGACTGAATCACAGGGCAATTTGTAACGGGCAGCCCTGTTATTAGTCAGTGACAGGGGAAGAGGCAACTGCGTGTCAGACTGACGGATGCAGCTGCCCTGTTGACACTTCTTCTCTCTAACCTTACAGATCTTTTTTTCTTCTTTTCTCCTCTCTAGTCCCTTCTGTTTTCCTTCTGTTACCAGCCTGATTGTTGTTTGGTATAGCCACTGATGGACAGCAGTCATCTGTAAAATTGACTCGCCTCAGGAGCAGCTTCAGGAAATGGGCAAAAACAATACAGAGCTAGGATTAATGAAATAATTTTCCTTTCATCCCCTTTCTTCTTCTCTGCCATTAGTCTTTGGGCACAGATGTTTGACAGGAAAGTTAAACTGCCAACAATTACTGCATCATTGTCACACAGATTCAGCGCATCTGTGAGTCTGCCATTATTTCTTGCTCGGCGCCCAGGTTGATGTGGCCTATGCCGCCTCTTTTCTCACAGCAGAGTTTTCATCAAGTTCACCTTCAAAGGACAGCGTCATCTGTTGCCTAAAAATAGTCCCACTGTGTGACATATTTGGTGCTTGTATCTTGGCTCTCACTTTTCTTGGAACAACTCATCTTGTTTTTATTAATTAATCTCCTGTAATGATCAGGGCTGGCAAACAAGTCAGGAAAGCGGAGAGGCACACCACAGGGACTGACCTGTGTATGGTTTGTGTAAGCCCAGTGGACACCGTGGCAGTGTCATCGATGACAAGACAAACTAATAAAAATGCCACGACTGTGTTGAGTGTACTTAGCAGTGTGGAGGGACATGATTGGGACAGGAAGATGGTATGAAAAGGAAAGCAGGGATGAAGGTGGAGGTGAGTTGAAGGGAAGAGAGGCACCCTTGTCTGTTTTGCGGTCGTCAGAAGCAATGTAACCGCTGCGTTGCTGGCTTCAGCTGGGTTTTTCTGCCACTGCTTTCCCTAGCCTTGGTGTGTCCCAGCAGAAACGCAGACAGCGAAGGACAGTTCCCGTCAGCATTTAATGACCCGTGTGATTTCTCTGTGAGAAACGTGTCCTCCGAGGCAGCTCGACCTGTCTCCCCAGGCCCTCATCTCCTCCAGAACCCGGGGGGGGGGGGCCCTCTCCCCTTTTCCACCATCACCGCTGCCACCGGTGACAGAAGGCCAGAGTAGAGCCAGTTAGAAATCGGCCATTAATGTGCCAGACGCCTCCTCTGGTGTGTCACCACTGTCCCCTCTGCCACCCTGGGGAGCAGATGAAGAGGCGGAGACGAGAGGGTGGGCCGAACAGCGATAGAGTTGATAAACTATCTGCAAGCTGTTCCTAAGGATAAAGCTTCTTATTAACTGTTTTTCTCTTTCTTTTTTTTTTTTTTTTTTTTTTTACAAAGAAAGTTGCATTATAGGTCTATGGTTGGTCATTTTTCAGGCTGTCTGCTGGTCCTTAAATTTTATAAATTATAGGCCTCATTAAATAGTCTTGAATTTAAATTTGTGAGGTCCTAACGGGGCTCTGTGGAACTTCTGTAGTGTGCTGGAAGCCGGTCATCAATTTCTAAACTAAGGTTTGCTAGAGCTGTTGCTCTCTGTTAGTGGAGTGGAGAGAGGGACTGAGATGAGGCCCTCAAGCATGTGCATAAAGTCACATCCTTTGGACTTTTGCAGAAAATCCTACCAGAGTCTTTCGCAAAGAGACCCACAGTCCAGCAGCATTGAACAAATTAAAACAAATCATCCACATGCCTGTATAGACATCCAAGAGAAAAGGGGAAGGTCTTTTTTTTCACATCATGTTACAACCTACTCACACATTGTTTCATACAGTAGTGCAACAAACATTTTATCTAATTTATTTATTCATCTTTTAATTTACTTTGGCAAAATGAGTCATGCTCTTCTGCATGCACTTTTCTGATATCAACTAACTCAATTAAATAAAAGCAACATATTCTTACCTACATACTGACCTGTAATGCTTGACTAAGATGGAGTTGATTTGTCCAAAAAAGGTCTTAAAAAGCATTACATTTAAGTGTATTAAACCCTCTTGTGTTAACATGTATTCACAACACTAACATTCGAATGTGTTTAAAAAAAAATACAAATAAAAAATAAAGGAGTTGTCCTCTTTTCTAAATTTACTATGTAAAAAAGCCACTACAGGAGATTGAGTGCCCCCAAATATTTTGCACCACATGGAATAAGTGTAAATTGCGTTTTTAGGTTGTCTTTTCATATGGGTGTCCTCAACCAGTTCTGAGCATTATGTTAATTGTTTTTTAATGGTGCTATTAAAGAGAGGTTGTCCCTCACACCCCAGCACACCTGTACAGATGATAACTACAGGTTGGCAGTGGTGGGATTGATCTCAACACAGAGTCATCATCATATTGTTGATTAAATGATGGGAGAGAGCCAATTTGTTCCAAGTGCAATCAACATGTCAAGGAATGTTTTTTTGTTCTGTGTGCCCTCCCTGTTGATTAGGGTTTATAAAGAGAACTTGAGCACGGAATAGCACATGTACAGCTTTAATACATGACAATCATTTTAAAGAGAATGCTGTATGAAACGCCAAGTGTTTAAATATTCTATCACAAGCATAGTGCTGCACAGAAGAACAATGTTAAAGTAGGAAAAAAGACACCGGGAGAGTGAAAATTGTATGGACTCTGCACACTAATATGATCAGGCATTGCAGCAGCAGCAGCAGCAGTAGCAGCAGCAGGAGGACTCGCCAGCCCCAGTCCAGATTAGATAAGCAGGAAGTGCTGAATCTGTTCTCTATATGCCTCCTTCGGTACACTGAGGGTGTAAAAGTCAGTCCCTCAGTTTGTAGAAGTGCTGATAGAGGCATAATTGAACAACCATGCTGATTATTGATAACATGCAAACACGCCAGTTTCTAATTATACCAGGCTACTTATTTGAGAGTATGAGGAACAGAGGAGGACTTGAAATGTCTTTTATTTATATAGAAACAAATTATGGTGTTACATCAAATGTGTAAAATGATCAAATAGGCCTACATTCTGCAGAAAAATAAGTTTAATTTAATAATTTTGATGGCTTATTTCAGCCGTCACAAGACACATTTAGTGCCCCTCTCTTTTAACGTAACCCCTAAACCTGCAACTTCTTTCTGCCCATAGCCACTGTGCCAGCGAGCCCCAGTTCGTCTCAGCGTACGTGGCCAGCAATCCCACGCTGCCACCCGCATAGTAGATGAAGATCGTCCATGGACAGGCCAGGAGAGCCTGGCTCAGGACGACCCTGAGATGTGGGATCTGCTGACAAAGGAGAAGGACAGGCAGTGCCGTGGCTTGGAGCTCATTGCATCTGAGGTAAAAAAAAAAAAAAAGAAATGAAAGAAATGTACAGATATGAAGCTCCACTTTTTAACCTCATCTGTTTTTGACAGTTTAAAGGCCTATTTGATCAGGCCTAGTATTACCTGTGGACATCCAGTGATTTGTCATAATTGCAGAGGACGTCCAAGACCTTGATCCCATGCAAATCTGCCATGTCTATAATTCATAAAGTTAAAATTCCTCTGCGTAATACTGCCAAACACAGAGGTCATGTGATAATGTTAGTCCCCTGCAAATCGTCATGATGGTGATTTGGGGTTGTATTTCTTTTTAAACCTCTAAGGAATTTGATTGCGCCTCTTAATATGTTGAGCAGCTGTTAAAAGCTGTTCTGTGAGATTGACTATATTGACATTTAAAAGTGATGACAGAGAAGGTTAGGAGCAACAAAAGGTTGTCATATTCAAGTACAGCCACAGAGCATCTTTTATTTGAGCTAAATTAGCTGCAATTGTGCCTATATGCATGTGACACATGTGGAAAGTGGGCAAATCAACTCTATACTATACTAATAACGTGGCTGCTGAAATGGACGCCTTGATTCTGAAAGTTTATGTTACATGGAAGCTTGACAATCATGTGTGAATGTGCTACACAAACGTGGTGTTTACAGTGGAGGGAGATTGGAAGAATGGGATGAAATTAAAAGGTATATTATATAAAAAAAGTTTTCAACCCTGATTTTAAAACCCACGTAGGACGCCATTATAATTTTGTGTGCTGCGTATGATGTATTAATGATGAACTGGCTTCCTTTAAAATGTTATACGTTTAAAGTGAATGAGTTATTGGAAAATGATGAGCAGATAGCCTGGACACAACGATACATTTCCTTGAACCCCTTGATTAGGGAACATTTGGCCATTGCCTTAAAAATGTTGACATGGAATTGACATGCTGGCAGACACTTGAATAAGGAAAAGATTTTTCATTCAGTCAGCCTTTAATAGACTATAACGACCCATCTTATACCAATTTGTATTGATTGACTCATTTTTAAAGAAAGACAGTCAGTGTAAACAGTTACTCAATGCCTGTAAGAGCTGGCAGCGCCTCTCCTAAATGTTGGCAGTGATGGCAGCTGAGAATGCCTCATCACCTCTGATTAATGTTTTGGCTAAATGGATGGATGAATGAATAGACTCGCTCGCCTCATGTATATCTATTCTGGTTGTATCTTTTTTCCCCATGTTATTGCTGACAGACACTGCATTGACAGAAAAGCTCTTATTAGTGGTTTGCTAATAAGGGCTCATACTGTAGACAGATACATTACGTACAGCACATCAAGTACAACTAGTTATATGAGCATTTTAAAATCATACACTGCAAATATCTGGTTATTTTTTTACTCATTTCTTCTTAAATCATCTTGCTGTTGTATGTTTGAATATGTTATTGCTGTGAATGTGCTGGTTTTTTTTTATGTTTTCAGTGTCTTGCTAGTGACCTTCTGGCTCAGACGCACAAATAATAAAACAAATATCATGAACTTTGACAAGCATATTTTTTAAAAAGAACAAATTCATATCAAGTGATTCAAACTTGACATCTTTAACAGTGAAAACACTGACAGGATGTATTGTTGTCTGTAAGCCAGAGTAGCTCAGTTGTTAGGGAGAACTTTGGGTATCTCTTTGTCTGTTCTCTTTCCAGGGCTGTACGGTGTGAAATGGGAAATTTTACTATTCAAAAGAGCAGACAAGGTTTTATCTTGTATTGTTCCTTCTCTCTCCTCTGTTACCTCTTCACCACAGTAGTTGTTCAGTGGAGTATATCGGCCCCCTCTGTACACAAAGCCTGACCACTCTAGTGTGAGATAAAGCTGATATCTTCATTCTGCCTCCTCCCCACCTCACTCTGCAAGGCACACAACACTCCAGCGGCATTCCTTGAATGAAAAAACATACATGCTCCCACGCGTGTCGACACACATGCCCTCACACACATGCCCTCACACACACACACACACACACACACATTAAGATGGTGAGAAGCAAATGCATTTCCGTTTGTAATAAATGCACAGTCGTCTGCATGACAGACAGACGTGGAAGAAAGCTGTTACTGGAGTTGTTATCTTCCTTGATCTCCTCTTGGCTTTTAGGTGAAGCATTAGCATAACACACACATCACAGACATGAACTACCCCAATGAGACTAGAGTTAACTTTATGTGTGTGTCAGACCGTATTACTGGGCGGCGTGATAACGTACAGAAAGAAGTTTTGTTAGGTGCCCTTTAATAGAAGAGGTGTCTATTGTCAGTTACAGTCAGGGTTTTAGACATTTGCACAGTAAAGGTGACAGATAATAAAGTCAAGTTTAGATCATCCAAAGGATTGTATGGACAACAAAAAGAGACGAAAAAGGTGTCATTGTTCACGGCACGTTACAATGCACTCACAAATAGCCCAGAAAAAGTGAATATATGTAAATTGTGACAAAGTGTTCCATAAAGGAATGTAGGAATTATGGCTATTACTAATGATTATGTTCATTATTTATTAATCTACCAATTATTGCCCTGGTTAATTGTTAAGTCCTTAAATTGTTGGATAATGTGACAAATACTCTTAAAATTCCCTTTAGCCTGTAAGAGGACTCCTTGAAATTGCTGGTCTTTTCGACCAACAGTCTAAAACCCAAACATATACATGTTTACTATCACAAGCAGAAAAACCACACTTATGGGACGCTTGAACAAGGAATTTGTGATATCTATTTATTTAAAAAAAAAAAAAAACAGTCAACAAAATATGTTATCAAAATAGTTTTTCGATCAACTTATTAATAGCAGCTATAGTAAAAAAACATTTGAAAATCATCATTTGAAAATATTTAAGGTCTACTGAAATCAGGCTACTAAAATGTCTGATTTTTCTGATATCAGTTGCTGGTATTGGATTAAACAGAAATATTTATGTCTTTTTTTATCCTCAAGCACACAAAGCAAAAATATGAAGGAAAACTTTTAGCGGATAATTATACCCCTTTCACAGCAAACCCTACAGAGTAAGATTTGTTTTTCTTGGAAAACGCATTGCAGAGTGATTAAAAAAGGCCACACCAATGTATCTCTGCATGTGCAGAAAAGTTTATTACATTATCTTGTATCCCGAAGCAGCAAGGCGATAAGCATTGTGAAGTGCAGAGAGTTAGTCTATGGAAGTCCAGAGGTTCAATACTGTAATGATTGCCTTTAGCTGGAGGGGGATTTCTCACTATCACTTAACAGACTTTAATTTGCCGTCCTTGTCCCTTCTGTCCACTCACGCCATTGATCTGACTGTGTGTGTGTGTGTGTGTGTGTGTGTGTGTGTGTGTGTGTGTGTGTGTGTGTGTGTTTGCTCGTGTGTGTGTGTCTCCACCCCAGAATTTCTGCAGTCGAGCAGCTCTGGAAGCTCAGGGCTCCTGTCTCAACAACAAATACTCTGAAGGCTACCCAGGGAGAAGGTGAGTTCAGTCACACCCAGCTTATTAACACTGGTGATATTCACTGCGTTAGGATATTTGTTACAGACATACACACATAAACACACACTCATGTATACTGTGTTTTTGAGCTTGCCCTATAATGGTACATGCCAAGCACACAGCAAATAATCCACAGCCTCTGCCTTGCCAAACAAGATTCCTGAGGGGATACACTGGAAGAATTTAGTGCCCAGGCTCATGGTTGCATATTTTCTATTTTCAGTTTCCTATTTTCTGTTATTTTTCCTCCAATAATTCACATTTATCAGCAGCAACAGGGCTGACATATTTTGAAATGTTCCTTATTTGATGCTTTTAGATTTTTGGATGGCGAGCCTACCATAAATCTCCCTCCCACTGAATGTGTTTTTAATTTAATTTATTTTTTTATCCCCCCACATCCTACTCGTCTGCTGTTTTACACTTTAATGTAATGAAACAAGCAGATGATCTCATTGAATGATTGGTTTGTACAGGAGCCATCTGTAATTTCTCAGAAAAAGATTTGATGAGCATTTTCACCTGAGATATCCCGAGTTAACATTGCTCTAGATTTTTGTGACACGCAGCGGCCACTTGTGGCTGTAACAGACCTATGACGACTGTAACGTTTATTTATGGATTTAAAACCATGCATTAAATAGGACTGTACTAAGTTTTGGAATGAAGCATTGAATGTATGTCATCATATCACCTTTGAAAAATGATCCTCTAACAAAATCTTCAGTTTGAAGAAAGTGATTCATAGCATTAAATGGACTACCAAGTGAATGAAGATACTTAAAATTAAGTATTTTTTTGTAAAAACTTGAAAAATGAAATTTACCATTCGGTTAGTTTGCTGCTAGACCTCATTAAAGGTGCCGTTTAAGTGACTCTGTAGAAATATAGTTAATTATTATTATTGCTCTTATTTCCACGTTGTCAAATGTGATTTGGTTTGATTGTAGGACCAGAGCAAACAACCATATTTGACGGAAATATGGACTCAACAATCAACTATCATGCAAAAAAACTAAATACCAGCAAAACATTGAAATATCAATTGAGACTCTGAATGTTATAAATGAAGATTTTAATGCTATACATGAAGCTTTGAAGCTTCAAACCACTCAATAAAGCTCTAGTATCTTTGTGACTTGTTTTGGTTCACTCTCACTGGTACTGTTGTTTTAAGCCTCAGCTGACAGCTGTTTAAAAAAAAAAAAAGATTGATGTATGATAATGTAGTTCCACAATTGCTGTATTCTTAGTTAGCTCTATCAACTCTTTAGGTATAGATGCTACGGTTTTACCTTATTTGGCAATAACATCGGTTATTGCATTTTTAAATGCATTAATATAAAGGGTTTTCTCCTGCAAGTTATTTTCAGGAGTGATGCATCTATTAGTAAACTGCCTAATGGTGATCTTTTGTCCATCTCCACCCTCAGATACTATGGTGGAGCAGAAATGGTCGACCAGATTGAGCTGTTGTGTCAGAAACGAGCCCTGGAGGCCTTTGACCTGGACCCAGCTCTGTGGGGTGTTAACGTCCAGCCATACTCTGGCTCCCCTGCTAACTTTGCCGTCTACACTGCAGTGCTCAACCCCCATGACCGCATCATGGGCCTGGACCTGCCCGATGGAGGACAGTCAGTAGTCACTGCTGCTTTCTTTTTATTCTTAATCTTCAGCCTGTCACTTATTTTCTCTTTCTATCACATTTTTCTTACCATAGTCATTTTCAGGACCTGAATCAATGGCATGCAATTTTTTTCCCTGCACATGTGTTTACAATAAAAAGTTTATTTCTGTTCTAAATCTTTTTTTTCCCCCCAAGGTAATGTAACTGAGTGTGAGTGTTTGTGCTTGCCTGTTTCTTTTGCTCACCACAGCCTGACCCATGGCTACATGTCTGATGTGAAGAGGATCTCGGCAACCTCAATCTATTTTGAGTCCATGCCCTACAAGCTAAATGTAAGTAGAAACCCTGACTACTGATATCATTTATCAAGTTGTGGACTGTTTAACGATAGTGTTACATTTTCAGCGTTTTTTGGCAATGGTGAGACACAGTATTAACAGTACAGAGACAGCAATAAAAAAGTGTTATAGTGATATAAAGGCTGTGAGGCAGGTGCAGGCTAAATGATTTTTGAAATGATAGTAAACATATTTTGTGCAGATTCATATCTGTTTGATCCCATTCGATTGTCAGATGAAATGAGTTCCAATAAATCAGTCCTTTATAAAGTGAAGACAATCAGGAACATTTCTCACAGTCGGGTGTTCTCTATGACTGACTCGTGAACTGACCCCCACACGATCTGTGTGTCAACGTTTACAGTCTTCTCAAATGTCAGAAATGTAGCTGTTCAAAGCATTACTTGTTCTGCTGCAGTACTCGGTATAAGGTCTCCCATGTTCAGTTGTGCTATTGGTCATTTCTACTTAATCTGTCGGTCTCTACCTTTAATGTTACAGTTGTTGGTTGAAGTAAGATATTGCACCAGTCAGGGTTTTCCCTGCCATTATACGGCTTAGGCTCGGCGCCCAAGCGTTTTTGCCTCCCGCCTAAGCAGGGTTGTCCCCAGACGGTGGAACAGCGGCGCTGCACCGCTATACCGCTAGGTCAGCGGCGCTATACTCCGCGCGTGACGGTGACGAGCGTCCGTCCCCCGGTTGACGGCTAGGAGCTCCCGGCTGACGGCGATGCGCGTCCGTCCGTTCCCCAGCTGACGGAGTTGATGACCGTCCGTCCGTGTCTCTCCCCCCCCCCCCCCGGACTACGTTGACGAGCGTTCGACACTGTGAAAATGAAAAAATGATATTGAAGCGGTTATTTAAGGTTAAAAAGTAACATAATGCTGCTTTAAGAAGTTGCAATCAAATAATTTAGACTTTTTTCCTTTAAAAGATTGCTCACACATTTACTGATCATCCAAATAGTAATTACGCTGTGGTATTACAGTGATCTTTTTTGGGGGAAATCCTGTTTGATTTCATGCCCCCAGAGGGAAGACTCAAGGCTGTGTGGTTAGGGATTCAGTGTCCACCAGCATTGAGATCTGTCCTACCAGGGTCCCTCACATGTGACAAGTAATTTTCTTGAGTTAGCGCGTAGATATGATCAGTACGTCGAGTATTAGTGTATAGTATTTTATCCCTGGGGTCATAGTTGTGTGGTAGTGTTGGGTAGCGGCTGATGGATGGCCATGAGAGTGTGCATGTCCAGACGTGCTGATGTATGAGCAGGCAGGACCCCTCTGCGAGAGAGATAATGGGAAATCGACAGGCTGGCCAGCACCACTGGCTCTGTCTTCACAATGAGCAGCTTGATGGAGTGAGGGGGCATCCATAGATGTGCTCTGGAGATGGGAGATTATCAGGTTGTCTAAATAAAGCTCTCCCTCCTCCTCTTCTCTCTGCTTTTTCTTGTCTGCGTTTCCCTCATTTGCCGTCCGTTCTGTCTCTCACCACTCCACTTCGCTCTCCCTCTCCCACCTGCACTATCTCTCTTTTCAAATGCCTGGAGGAGGAATAGAGCGGGTAAAACCGGAGATTCAGGCGCAGGACACACTGGTCATTTGACTGGTCCAGTCTGACTCCATTTCATGTGACTCTGAGGTACATCCCCTGCACAATGGATTGTCCAACACATTTCTCAAATTGCTCAATGTAAAGAGCAGGAAAAAGCCTCTAAACCAAGCTCTGATCTGTTCAGCCTCATCACACCAGTTGAGTAGATCCCTAAAAGGTTGAATTAGGATAAGTAGGGGTGCATTACTGCAATTGCCCCATCTTCTTCCTTTATATGAGAGGTTGAAATGTCTCCCTTAGATAAATTCTTCCCCCCTTTTAAGGTAGCCAAAATACTTCAAATGCAGCTGCATCAAATGATCTTCAAATAGAAAAAATCTCTCTTCCGTGATATGTTTGCTCTTGATCTTCAAGATATCTGACAACTTATCTTCATCCTCTCATGTTGCTTTTTATTTTCCCCCTGACCCTTACTCTCCTCTCTAATATCGTCATATTCATCCTCCACGTCCTGCGTCTCTCTTTTATTCACTCCTCTAATCTGTCTCCCTCTCCATCTCTCTACAGCCTGCAACAGGACTCATAGACTACGACCAGATGGAGATGACGGCCAAGCTGTTCCGGCCCAAGCTCATCATTGCTGGCACCAGCGCTTATGCCCGCCTCATTGACTACGGCCGCATCAAGAAGGTGCACAGAGAACTCTCTCTTTATTCAAAACTCACCCAGCTTTCACCCCATCTCTCTCTCTGTGCGTGTACCTGTTTCCTCCACCTCTTATCGAGCATTAGGAAGGTCAGACCAGCCTTTGCTCTCTTATTTAAAACTCGGTCAACCTTTCCACTAAACTGTGACACACACACACACACACACACACACACCTGCTTCCCCACCACATCTTCCAACAACATCTTCACTAATTTCTGTCCCACACAAGAGACTAAATACTGTGCATTCACTTTCAAGCATCAACATTTCCAAACACAAACCGAATTTCAAACACCGCCGCTTTCCTCCTCTCTTGCCTACTCATCCGAACTAAACGTGGATGCTCGCACTGACTCAAACGTACACAGCAGCAACTTTTCACCGCACACTTCACTGCTCTCTTTGACAGTGCACAAGAGGCCCCTTTATCTGTTTTGTTATACCCACCCGCTGATTCACTTCATTCACTCCATGACTGCTTCCCTTTGTTGCAGAGTTCCACTTTAGCTTGTACCATCAGATGGAGTGTCCCGCCATTACAGAGCTGTGTTTTTATTAAGCACCATAACTACTTTGCCACTAGGCCTGAAGTGGGGGCTATATTTTCCCCCTGGCATGTCTCTGTGGAACTGTTCACTGTTTTATGGCAGAATCTGCCGGGCTGGGCTCCTTTCCAGTTTTTCAGCATTGTGTTACCTAGATTAGAGCTGGCTCCTTTTTTTATTTTTTAATCTGTAATTTATTTCACTATCAGCGTTCATCAGCGAGCGCACATCACCCTCTTGTGTTCTTTACCCCCTCAAGTAACCCTGCCATCTATTCTGCCTTTTAATCTAATAAACATGTGCTGATCCAGTTTAGATATGAGAGGAAGGGAGATTGTCATGATAATGCATATTAATTGGAGCACTAAAAAGATTGCTTACTGCTCTGATCGTTCGCCAGCAACTCATTTGCATGTTAGCGAGCTATTTATTGTTTTTGCTTTTTTGGCAAGAGACGGCAAAGATTTATTGAATTACGCTGTGGAATTTCAGTCCTCTGAAGACTGCCGAGGAGTATTATAACAGCAGCTCTGATTTGAAATATCTGCCCTTTACGATAGGCGCTGCTAACAGATGTAGAGTTGGTCATCAAATCTTAACCGTGGGGTAAAAGATGTAAGAAAAAAAGTAAATGTTTTTGCACCGAGAGAGTCTAGCTCACATTTTTCATCTCATATTTCAACTTATATATAGCACAGTCAAATAAAACACAGGTCACTGATGTTTAAACATGCAGTTCAGTTTTATGGGAACTATTACAATTTCTTGTGGAACTCTTTAAATAAAGAATAATGTATGCAAATGCAGTGCACGTCATAAATATTTGGACAATGCAGATTTTTGCTCTGTCTCCAGGACACTGCAACTGAAATTAAACAGCGACTGTGGTTGAAGGGCTGATTTTCAGCTTTATAGAAGTGTGTCCACATCTACACTAATCAGCCAGAACATTAAAAGGGTTACATGTGAGGTAAATATATTGAATGCATGATTAATTATCAGCCTGATATCTGGTAGATATATATTTTATTATACTTATCAGTATCTGAAATTCTAGTCAACCAAATTGTGTTCATTGACTTAATGATTGCAGCATCTATAAACTTGGGTACAGTAGGTGTAGGTATGCTCCTTTAAAGTCAGTTTGTGATCTGCCAATAAACATGGGGAGGAGAAGAAGAAGAAGAAGAAGAAGAAGAGGTTGCAGCCCGGCAATATGCAACACATCTTCCACAAGGGTTTAGAGGAGGAAAAAGGCTGAGTTTTAAATGTTTTAGAGCTATAGGATATTAAATCATCCATCTTTGCTCTCGACATCTTAGCCTTTCTTAACCTCAGCTTTTCTTTTTTTAATAAAAAGTCGGAATTTGTTGGCTATATTGTCTTGACGGCTGAAAAAAAAAATCCCTATCATGCGGGACCATCGTCTTGGGTGCTGTTATTCATGTGGATGCCACTTGACATGCACCACCCACCCAAGTATCCTTGCAGATGAAGTATAACCCCTGTTGACAGTGGCCCTACCACACCACAAAATTGCTCATGAATTACGAGATGAGCTTAATAGAGAGCTCAAGGCATCAACCTGGCCTCCCAAAACCCCCAGATCCAATTCAGTTGAGCATCTGTAGGATCTACTGGAACAGGTCTGATCAATATACTTTGATTCACCCATTAGTTCTTTTAATGTTGCTTTAATGCTGAACTGTGTATATTGGGTTAACAGTAGCGCCTGACCAATAAATAGACCTGACAATATTATTGTATACATATTTATTGATTATTATTGAACATGATGCACAAAAAAGATTCTTGGTGAAATGTGCAAGTATATAATTATTCAATTCTCAGTCAAGTTTGTGTCAGTGCACCGATGGAATGTGCAATAAAGTTTTGTTTTTTTAAATATTAAATTTTCCAGCTGCCATTACATACAAATCCTGGTTTGTATGTAATGTTTGATAACTTCATTTGAGTGGTCATTAATGTCATGACTTCGTTAAAAATGTCCTGTCCTGTGGTATAAATTACAATTCTAATTGTGTGTTTCTCTTTCCCTCTTATCCACCTGTTTCAACCTCAGCTCTGTACTGACATTAAGGCCTACATGCTAGCTGACATGGCCCATATCAGTGGCCTGGTGGCAGCCAAAGCCATTCCCTCTCCCTTTGATCATGCTGACCTGGTCACCTCTACCACGCACAAATCCCTCAGAGGAGCCAGGTGAGAACAAGAGAAATTTCAGTGAAATCTCATTAGAACTGCTGTAGTGTTGTGACTGAAGCTAGGGAGCAAGCTAACAGGCTCGTTGGAGGTGCATTATTGTTTCTCGCTGTCACTGACCTTTAGAGCATCAAGGAAATTATCAGTTATTTCTTATTAATGGTAGTTATGGTATTTTGTGATTTTGTGTTTTCCTCTTAATCAAAAGGCCTACGGGAAGGGACAAATCAAGTTACTAAAGAATAAATCTTGTTGGGTTTTCAAGAAGGATATAATGAAAAATGAATTCTTCCTCAGTTAATTAGTCTCTGTTGTGTCCAGGGCTGGCCTCATCTTCTTCCGCAAGGGTGTTCGCTCAGTGGACAAGAAGGGGAAGGAGATCATGTACGATCTCGAGGACAAGGTCAACTTCTCCGTCTTCCCCTCGCTGCAGGGTGGACCTCATAACCACGCCATCGCTGGTGTGGCTGTGGCACTCAGACAGGTCAGCGCAGCTCACAAACTTCAATGAAAAAGTGTCTCACTTTGTTTGTATTGATGTAACACTTTATTACCCTGGTCTGCTATTCATCCTAATAAGAGGTTGATGATGGGTGAATCAAATTGTACAATGAAACTAAATCTTACCGCAGAGAGACTTTGGTGCAACAAGACACAGGCAGTTGCTTCCTGGGCTGCTGTGGGCATCTGCTCCTTAACTCTCAGGGGTTTGAATATTAATGCTGTGGTAGACGGATATTGATATTTGATCTTTATTCAGATGTTTTTGTTTTTGTTTTTTTAAAACAATAGGTACTCTATCGAACTTATCGAACGGACATTTCAAGTTTTTATCTTAGAAAGTTGACTACATGATTATTTTTGATCAGCACAATATGAAATTTAATGTAATTTATTTATATTGTAGAAAATTGCTTTCTTGACGGGTGCGCAGGTGGTCGAGTGGTAAGAGCGTATGCCATATACGCAGCCGACCCCAGTTCGATTCCGGCCGGAGGTCCTTTGCTGCATGTCACATCCCCCTCTCTCTCCCATATTTCCTATCTGTCTACTGCTTAATAAAGGTGTCTATGCCGAAAAAATCTTAAAAAAAAAAAAAAAATTGCTTTCTTGAATCATTTCTTGACCCCTTTTTACTGTTGATTTGTCCGGCTGTCCAGGCACAGTCTCCCATGTTCAAGGACTACATCTCCCAGGTAATAAAGAACTCCAAGACCATGGCTGCAGCTCTCCTCAGCAAAGGCTACACTCTGGTATCAGGTAATTTAACTTGTATTTAAGCATCTATTTTTTCATTTTTTATTTTCAGTAAAAAACATTTGCTTAGCAAACAGCAGTAAGAAACACTGAAAAATCCACAACACAGTCAGTCAAGAGAAACATCCTGTCACAAAATGCAAATGAGGCGACGAACAAAAAGCATTTAAATTCATGATGTGCAAATAGGCTAATGTCCGTGTAGCTGTGCTGCCAGTCAACAAAATAAAACCAGATGAAAGTGGTCACTTCCTGCTTGATTCTTGTACTGCATTTAATTCACTGGCCTCAGCGCTTTTTTGACATATAGCCTGTGAAGAAACACACACTTGTCCTGAGCTTTCATTACATATTGTGCATTTAAATCCATTTGTAGATCTTAGTGTTAAAAACAAAAGTGAAACGTGCATTCTATTACTTCTCCAGTCAGTAAAAGACTTGCAAAGGGAAGTGCATAATATTCAAGCTAGTTTATAACATTAGTGACTAAAGGATTTTTGACATTTTCAATTATGCAAGTTTTTAGAGTTGTACTATACACTTACTTTGCCAGTTTATTAGATACACCAAGCCAAAACTAATGTAGTGCTACAAGTCTGTAATAAATCCTCTCATCACAAAGGTTATAATTTTCAGTTCTTTTTTTTTTTTTTTTACAGAAGTGTTGATTCAGCTGAGATCATTTTAGAGGGTGTAGTTTGTGGTGCTGCTGAACTGTATTGAGCTGATTCTCTGTATTGATTTTGAAAAGGATGGACAAAATAATAGAAATATCTGCTGTATAATGCAATAAAGTTCAACAACACCATCCCTAGAACGGCTTAATCAGGCTGCATTAGTTTTATCTAGGGTAGATCCTCCACAGAGCACACATGGATACACAATATGTATATGCATCATTTGTTAAATTTATATTGGTATATGTTATCAGTATCAGTGAAATTAGTAGGGATGCACCGATCCACATTTTTTCACTTCCAATCCAATCCCAGTACCTGAATTTGGATATCTGCCGATACCAATACTATTCCAATACCAGAGCTGTGTTTGCTTTAATATTCTCATTACCATTATTGTTGATTTTATATGAAGCTGAAATAAACTCCTCTCTACAGTCAAGTATGACATTGGGCAGACATCTGAAGTCAAAATATCTGTAGTAAAGGTCAGGGCTGGAACTCCTTTTAACTTCTCAGCTAACTTGCTTGACACTCAGTTGTATAGTTCAGGTAGTGCAGTCTTTGATAAGTATCTCCTGGATGGTAAACTATACTGTGGCTGCAAGTGTACAATCAGGCTGCAAAATCCCACGTTTTCCACCACTGATAACGGTTGGTCATCGAGTACGATGAAGTTGAGCAACTTCGTGGTAATCCCTTTAGCTTTCACGTTGTCTGCTGGGAGTTTACCTTGCTTTTGGAATGACTCCAGAAGTGATTCCTGATGGCTCCTTCCGTCTTTCTGCTCCCTGGCTAAAAGTTCCTTGTGCTCTTTCACGTGGTGCTCTTTTAAAATGTTTAATTACGTTAGTGGTGTTGTACGTCACGAGGGGGCCTCTGCCTCTCTGAATAACGGCTTTGCAAACATTGCATTTTGCTGTCTTGCTTTGCAGTGTTTCCAGTTTAAAATATTTCCACACAGCAGACATGTTGGCCAGCCACAGTGCTGCTCAGTGTTAGCCTGCTAGCTGGCTGCAAACTGTGGAACGGATTTCCTGGAGCCACGCCTCCGTTCAGGAAATCCATTCCACAGATTGCAGCCAGATAGCAGACCAGCCAGCAAGAGTCACTTGTGGAGTCATTTCAGCAGACAACGTTAAAGCACAGACATGGCTCATGGATTGGAAATTTCCAATCCGTGAATTACGTTAGTATCAGAACTGATACCGATACTGGATTGGATCGGCCCCATCCCTAGGAATTGGAGGCAATAAATCAATAGTTATAAAAAAATGTCAATTTGTTGGTTACTGTTTTATTGTCCGCTATGACAAGCAGGTAGTTATTGTTTCTCAACTGAGAGGACAATCGATATTGTGTATACCAAATGCTGTAACATTACCTTATCCATGTTAAACTAAAGTTGAGATGGTCTGATCAAAGGATTAAAGAGTAAAGTCCATGTGTATGAAGCCTCAGACTTTCCTCCTTTTCAAAAGTTCTTACTTGGAATGCTGAATTTAACAGGCGGGACCGAAAACCACCTGGTCCTGGTGGACCTGAGGCCTAAGGGCATCGATGGTGCTCGGGCCGAGAGGGTGCTGGAGCTTGTGTCAATTACTGCCAATAAGAACACCTGCCCCGGGGACAAGAGCGCCCTGACTCCTGGTGGCCTCAGGCTAGGTAAGGAACAACCTCGCATTACACTGTATTTAACGAGAGTCAGACAAGGTCCTGTCATACTTATTATGGGTATGATCAGAAACCAATTTAAAAAAAGAACAAGGTGCTGATTTGTAAATTAAGAATAAGCCTTCAAACACCCGTACATGATTATTGTCAAGATAATCAGTCTTTCTATGTTGGTGAGGTTTTTGCCAAATGTACACTTTTACTTACTTTTTAAAAATGCACGTCTGCATATGGAAATTAGTCCACCACCAATTAAGCCAGAAGCAGATCATGATTAATTAAGCATGTTTGGCTTTTTAATCATCTTCCAGGAAGTTCAGGGGCTCCACATATACACTGCCACATTTTAGTATTGTCTTAAGGCAAGGTACTTCACCTTCAGTTCGATGTGCTGAACATATTACCTTCTCAGTTCCAAATAATTTTGAGATTTGGCCTGAGTCTTTGTGACCCATCAACATTAGTGTAGGTGTGAAACATCTGGAGTCTCTGTGGATTCATCACTGAAATTTCAAGCTGCTCCAGGATTCTGTTTCTTTTTTCCAAAGACCATATGGTTTCTAAATAGAGGGAAAATGCAAAAAAAAATATTGGAGACAGTTGAACCTGTGGAAGGTTAACTAATTGTTAGTCATTACTTTGTATTTCAAGCTACAGATTTTGTGCTGTGTTCTGTTCTAGGTGCTCCGGCCCTGACCTCCAGACAGTTCAAAGAAGCTGATTTTGTGCAGGTTGTCGAGTTCATGGATGAGGGCTTCAAGATCGCCTTGGATGTCAAGAAAAAGACAGGTAGGTCTACTATGAGGTTGGAGATGGAGTACACTGTAGCCTGGTATCTCAAAATCAGTCCTTCCAAGGGTATCTGCCGAATTGCATTGGTTTTACTGAGTACTGATTTATGTTAAATCAGTCGTGCCACTGTGTTCAGTACCTGAAAGTACATCTTAAGAGTAACGTTATAGAGAGAAAGAGAGCATGATGTCACCCCTGCAACATGTCAGAGTGAGTCAGTCGTTTGTAATGCAAAATACAAGCCATTATCTAATCCAAAACTAATATTCTATCAGGTTCTTCATTTTAGTCCAGGGATCCAGGTCGAGTTAAGAGAAAAAACAGCTTCCCCCGTTGAAGCAGTGCTGGTCATTTTATTCCGTTTTTTTTTTTTTTTTTACAACTGACTATTTTTATTTTTGTTATGACGGAGACGGTAAAGTACCAAAGAAATAGGTAGCATTGAATACTTTTTCTGGTTTTGGCTCAGTTGTAAACAGTTTCTAACCCTGCAGGTGTCATCTTTTTTTACATTTATTTTAAAAACAGAGTTTGAAACTCTGTCTTTATTAGACATGCTACAAAATGCTGTATGTTATATATGAAATTATTTGATGCTAAGGCAGTAGGGGCAAAAGCCCAGTGGTGTTAAAACAACGCTGAGCAATTTCCCCTTTCATCCCTGTTGTGTTCTCCAGGAAAGCTCCAGGACTTCAAGAACTTCCTTCTCCAGGATCCAGAGACTGTGGCTCGCATCGCCGATCTGCGCTACCGTGTCGAAGCTTTCGCCAGGCCATTCCCCATGCCGGGCTTCCACGACCATTAGACAAGCCTATATAGAGTCAGGGGGCCATAACAGCCAGGCGGCAGAAGAGTGCAAGGAGAGGGGAGAAATGTTGTGGTGGTAAAATGTGGTTGGTGTCTGTGAACCGGGTGATTCTTGAGTTCCCTTTTTTCCAATCAGATCTGGGAAACCACATTTTTATACTTCTTTGCAGTCATCCATCAGTCTATTCTTGTAAAATACAGCCTCCACGTTGAGGTAAAGAAACAATAAACTTAGGCAGATTTTATAGAGCCGAACAACCTATTTTCTAACGTGTGTGGAAAGATCTCTCTCAGTTGACTTGACACCTTTTCTTAAATGTGGGTGTGTGAAAGGAAAATAATATTTCAACCAACGACCAGCAGCTCTTAGTGTCACACACCTGTGACTTGATCAGTTTATAATTGGTTATAATAATAAGACAAGTTAATTTGTCTTAATGCTGTAAAGAGTCTTAACTAATGTCACTGATATGTCTTGTTCTAATCACATGGGTGTGTGATTTTGTACCATCATTTTCTGTTTATGAAACTAGGTACGAGAGAAAAGCTTCATGAGTTTGAGGGCGTGTTCTGCCATAAAAAATTTATTTTGGCCTTCTGAGTGCTTGTTGGGGAATTCTTGTTTAAATTTAGAAATTAGCCCTTTAACTTGTCTCTCTGGTGAAAGATTATACAGGAGGTGGACTCAATAATTTTAACAGAATGAATAGATTATTGTCAATTATAGCAACACTACAAACTGTGGTCACAAGTAATGTATAAATACTGCGTCTCACACACAGTGTAAACAAACTTCAAATATCATATTATTTAACAAGAACTTGTATTAGATTGCTTTAACAAAAAAGTCCACCTTGTGAAAATCAGTTTGAAAGTTTAAAAAGTTCGAGGTTAATTTTTCTTTTTACATTGTGATTGCTTTGTCTTTTTTTTTCTTCCAGCATTTCATCAATGTCAGATTTTAATTGCTTTATATTTTGTTATGACAGTTAACCAAATGAAATAACAGATACGCCAACATGCATTTTTCCATACTTACTCCTTTAAGTGCGTTTACAAAGAGTATATACTTTTCTATGTTATTTAAATAGTTACCTATCTAACTGACATCACTTCACATACATCTTAAGGTTTTGGATACCAGCTGATTAGTTGTACAAGTAGAAAAATGATTTGTAGTACAGTCTGCATGATTTAAATATCATTTGTTTCACCGCTGTGTTCATTGAAGGAAACTGTGAAGCAGCTTGATTTGAACATTATGTCTGTTAACTGGTTCACAGATCAGAACTGTTGTCATTATCACTGCATCAGTGAGGAAGCATTCTGTTTGTGAAAGGGTCTTGCTGCACAATTAAGAGATGGTATGGTTAATGTCTTACTTTGCACAAAACACATATTCTAAAAACCAAAACATGATTTATCTACGTCACAACTCGCTCACAGCCATTAGCTTAGACATTCTGCCAAAAACAACAAGTATTTTACTACAGTGTCAACTGTTCACTGTACGTCAACATAAGCTTGAACTAACTGTCTTTTCCAAAACTTTTTTTTATTAATTCACACTTGATTGTTTTTAGCTGGGTCCTAATAAAGTATTGCAAATTGTTTGTGTTGTGTCATTGATGTTTGTCAAAATGTGATCATGTTTATCTGAATGGTTCGGGTGTGACAAAATGTGGACTGATACTGAACCACATATCGTAATGAATACGATTAGGAGAGTCACTGGATTAGTAATACTTTCATACGTAGTTTATCTGGCATGAACTGGATTTAAAAATGTGTGCCATCAGCCTGTGAGGTAATGAGTACAGTTAAGAGCCATTTTAACCACCTCTTACTGAACTAATGCTGCAATTGTCCTCCTACTTTCCACCTATTTTGCATTCATGAACTGTAGTGAAGCAAATTACCATATTCATTGTACTTGAGTACATTTTCATTTCATACAACTTTATATATCTTCATTAAATGGAAATACTTCCTACATAAACTTGACGTCAAGTAACAAGTTAGGCCACTTTATAAATTAGATTTTAACCTACAAAACATATGTTTTTAAAATATTGAGCATGTATTTTTGATATATGTTTTTGAATCCACCTGAAAGTTTTTTTCAGTTCTCAGTCCTTTCAGAGTTTTGTCTTGGCTGCAATTAGCCAAATTGGGTCAGATTTTCTTTGCAGCTGCAGTGTTTATTGCTGGTGTTGTGTCCCTGTCTCTCCCTGTTGATGTGTTTCCCCATAACTTCAAACACTGCGTCTTCAACAGGGGGTCCCTGACTCCTAACGGGTCCTAAGATTTGGGCTGCCAATTTATTATATGATAATATTTTGAAGATTTGTTCTTCAAAAGATTTTAATGTGCCTGGAAATGTACAAAAACCTGAATACAAAATATTGTCAAAGATATTGATAAAAAAAATTAAAATTGAATCCGCATTGATAGTCTAGCCACAGTTCCTCATAACCACACACTAAATTACCGTGAAGCTACTAGACAGCGGCAGCCTAATCACTGGCCAGTCATCTGTATGAATATCTCAACTGTACAGAAATTCTTGTGAGCAGAAATTGCTGAGTGCCTCATTTACATATTTGGCCACAGACTAAAGTAAATGACAGAGCGAGTTTACCCAAAACAAGCAGTTGGTCTAGTCGGGGGGTCCCCACTCCATCTCTCTATCAGTTAAGGGGTCCTTGGCTTGAAAAATGTTGAGTACCCTGCTTTAAACTGTCCTCAACCTTACCCTGACCTCGACATGGTTATCTGTGCTACACTAAACTAAACTTCACAGCTGGACAAACAGGAAATACTATCTGAAGGGGAAACAGACTTCCAAACAAGACTTCCACAGACTTATTCATGTCTTTGTTTTTGCATGCTTCTGCGATTGCAATGCACTTGTCACCTGCCTTCGCGCATCCTCAGAATGCTGCTCCCCGTATTTCCACAAAGACACATTGGGCCTCATTCATGAACTGTTCTTACGAAGAAATTTGTTCTTAAGTCCCACTTACGAAGATTTTACGAAGATTGTGGCATTCATGAATTTTTTCTTATCTAGGATTTTTTCTTAGGCAAGAACAAATCCTACGAACACTCAGGAGTACTCTTACGCACATTTCAGTGCCGAAATGTTGGCATGGTTGTGTTTTCTTCTCTTGTGTAGTTCAATAAAATGCAATATTACAGTGATAATTCTGTCATATTTATTCATTTATTTATTCATTTCATATTTTTGGTAATTTACAAATAATTTAAATTCTAAAATAAATTAAATGTGCCAATGATTTAAGATAAATCAAGTAAATTGGAAACATGCCATCAATTAGTAACCCCCCACCCTATTTATACGTGGCATTTCTCCTTCCAAGGCCCGCAAAACAATGGCATATATATTGCTGCTACGGCTTTCATCAATGTAAGAACACAGCTACAAACAATTCTGAGGCTTACGAACGAGTTGGTGAATCTGACGTAGGGTTTTCTTAAGGAACCTCTTAAGAACAACTTAAGAAAGAATCTAAGAAGATTCTTAAGAAGATATTGGTGAATGAGGCCCATTGTTCCTATTATTTTGTCCCTTCATAGCTGTTAAATTTAGGCTGATTTTAAGATTCTTCAAACAACTTTAAGGCCAAACATGTTCTGGCCCCCAGCCACATTACTGAACTATTGATTTCCTTTGCTCCACATCGCAGCCTAAGATCATCCAGCCTGCCCTTGCTAGATGTTTCTAGGTCAAGGCTGGTGACCGAGGGAACCAGGCTTTTGCCATGAAATGCAAACACGTCTCCTGTTTTAAAGTGATCGCCTAAAACATACACTATATTGCCAAAAGCATTCACTCACCCATCCAAATAATTGCAATCAGGTGTTCCAATCACTTCCATGGCCACGGGTGTATAAAAGCAAGCACCTACATTTGTGAAAGAATGGGTTGCTCTCAGGAGCTCAGTGAATTCCAGCGTGGTACTGTGATAGGATGCAACCCGTGCAACAAGTCCAGTCGTGAAATTTCCTCGCTCCTAAATATTCCACAGTCAACTGTCAGTGGTATTATAACAAAGTGAAAGCGATTGGGAACGACAGCAACTCAGCCATGAAGTGGTAGGCCATGTAAAATGACGAAGCGGGGTCAGCAGATCCTGAGGCGCATAGTGCGTAGAGGTCGCCAATCGCTACAGACCTCCAAACTTCATGTGGCCTTCAGATTAGCTCAAGAACAGTGCGTACAGAGCTTCATGGAATGGGTTTCCATGGCCAAGCAGCTGCATCCAAGCCATACTTCAGCAAATGCAATGCAAAGCATTGGATGCAGCAGTGTAAAGCACGCCACCACTGGACTCTAGAGCAGTGGAGACATGTTCTCTGGAGTGACGAATCGCGCTTCTCCATCTGGCAATCTGATGGATGAGTTTGGGTTTGGCGGTTGCCAGGAGAATGGTACTTGTCTGACTGCATTGTGCCAAGTGTAAAGTTTGGTGGAGGGGGGATTAAGGTGTGGAGTTGTTTTTCAGGAGCTGGGGCTTGGCCCCTTAGTTCCAGTGAAAGGAACTCTGAATGCTTCAGCATACCAGGAGATGTTGGACAATTCCATGCTCCCAACTTTGTGGGAACAGTTTGGGGATGGCCCCTTCCTGTTCCAACATGACTGTGCACCAGTGCACAAAGCAAGGTCCACAGTGGCGGTTCTAGACCAGTTTTAATAGGGGGGCCAGGTTGGGGCTGGCTTTTTTGTTAGGGGGCACATGCAACCCAGAAAAAAGGATAAATCCCTCATTCAGGCAAAGCAGTGTTTACAATTCAGCAATATTGATTGGGTAGTAAACTGCTGAGACACTTTATTTCTGCCTTTCCCTTCAGAACAAAATTATTGCAAGAAATCTGTCATTGTATTATCAATGCAGACTCCCTGTCAGGGGGGCCACAGGGGGGTCCAGACTCAGAGTTACGGGGGCACTGGCCCCTGTTGCCCCCCCCCCTAGAACCGCCCCTGAAGGTCCATAAAGACATGGATGAGAGAGTTTGGTGTGAATAAACTTGACTGGCCTGCACAGAGTCCTGACCTCAAACCGATAGAAACACCTTTGGGATGAATTAGAGCTGAGACTGAGAGCCAGGCCTTCCCATCCAACATCAGTGTGTGACCTCACAAATGCGCTTCTGGAAGAATGGTCAATGGTCAAATTCCCAGAAACACGCTCCTAAACCTTGTGGAAAGCATTCCCAGAAGAGATGAAGCTGTTATAGCTACAAAGGGTGGACCAACGTCATATTAAACCCTATGGATTAAGAATGGGATGTCACTTAAATTCATATGCGAGTCAAGGTGAGCGAATACTTTTGGCAATATAGTGTATTTTCAAAGCCTGTTGATGGCTGATCTGTGTTTTACATTATATTTGATGTCATCTAAAACTATGGCAGCCCGTGTTCTTCATTTGGTTTTATTCTTATACATCCTGTGTAGCACTTATAACTCGCCATGGTTCTTAGTTTTTTGTTTAGCTCTGCTGTATTCTGTGAATCTTATTTTAACCTGTATTTTGCTTATCTGATTTTCACTTGAATTTTATGAGAAGCACTTTGTAACCTTGTATATATAAGTGCTATAATTATCACATTATAATTGATATTATTATGTATTATCCTTCCAGGTGACAGTAATTTGGAAGCAAGGTGATAATGGTGAGGCCAGCAGGCTAGCTCAGAGCCAGTTGTTGACGCTGCCTCGCTCACACATGACAACCTCGACTTGATGCAACACAAATCCAACGCACCCTCTCTGATGGGGCGGGCGATTTAATCCAGCCCATGTGTGGCTCCTCACCTGCAGCTTCACAACTCACCTGTTGAGCACTGAAACACTCCAGTGAACCACTTGTGCCACCATCGCTGCTCACGTAGCACTTTATAAAGAAGCTAACATGCCAAGATTTTGATTATACAGCTGTTGCTAGCTGCTGCAGCTAGTCAGCCACCCCCCTTTTTTCTAAAGGACTTACTATCTTCTAAGATGTGATGCTTCACCAAGTAAGTGTGCTAACATGCTAACGTGCTAACAGACCCTTTCATAGCTCCTGTAGCTGATGTCACGGTTTCTGCTGGCTGCTAACATTTCCATCGTTGATGTCTTTCTCACAGTGGATCAGATTACTTCTCCTTTATTTTTGACAACATCTTCCAATGTCTGGTTTTACCAGTATCCAAAAATTATTAAATAAACTGTCAGAGAGAAGTAAAGAAACCAGAAACTATTCATGTTTAAGAAGCCGGAGTCAGAGGATTTTGACTTTTTGTTGTTGTTGTTGAAGAGATACTTGAAACGATAACTTGTTTATCAAAAGTTGGCAATTAATTTTAGGAACCGCTCTGAGAAGCATTGTAGTGTATATGAATGAATATGTAAGCAACTCTCACAGGCGGCATTATTTTGTACATTGTTGGGGGAATTTTAAAGCCCCCTTGTCATTTTTCGTCGGCCATTTTACATAATGGGGCTCTCTCTCGTCCCTGTGGAGGAGTTAACACAATTTCTCCGCTCCTGAGGAGCAACGCAGATGAGCGATATCTTTTAGGAGCGGGGTGGATCGTAAAAAATCACTCCGTAAAAGGAATAGGTCCATAAGCAGGAAAAAAGTCCCATGAAAAAGTACTCTTCAGTTGTAATTGTCATAATTGTACACAGTATTACCCATCTGGTACATTTCCTCATAATGCTGGTCATATTTCAAAGCCTTAAAACTCCCCTCTAATCTGCCCTCTGCTATTGTACACACACACACACACAGCCACACACACATACACATACACACACACTGAAATGTATGAAATGTGAAATGAAGAGATGATAAAATTCAGTTCCCTCGGTAGCTGATCTGACAATAAATCATGTCTGTTTAATGAGGAGAGGGATAAATGACAGTGTCAGCAATTAATCAGTTCTGTCGTGTGTGTATGTGTGTGTGTGTGTGTGTGTATAAGTGTAGATACAGTACGCATGAATGTACCTCTGTCACTTCAATACCTGCCGTGATTAAACCTGACAGGAGGTGATATGATCGTAAAAAGATCTAAATATAGACGGGAGGAGCTGTCTGGACATGGTGACGTTCCAAATCATATTTAGACAACCGCAGCAACACTAATGCGCTGTAAGCCTAATTATCCTGTAATGAAACATGAGTACTCTTCATAGTGTAAGATGCATCACTGCAGTGTGTGTGTGTGTGTGTGTGTGTGTGTGTGTGGTCTTGTCAATAATCCTAATCCCCGTCCTAATCCCTCCTCACTACTACACCTGCTGCTGCTGCTGCTAATAACAATAACGAAAGTTTTATTGTCATACTTCACTGTACCTACTGTAAAAAACTGCCGATGAGGCGCGCCAAAAATAAAGGAACGGATCAAATAAAGACAAGTCTGCGCGTGGGGACAACTTGCAATATTTGACTAACCAAAATAGGAAAAACACTCAATATTAAATGCCCTGCACACACACACACACACTCACACTCACATTGTCTCTTCTCGTTGAAGGCTGGCAGAGCAAAGACGGGATTTACATGTTGTCACAGGACTCAGGTGCTTATGAGATTGTTAAAGGTAAAACTTGTCCATGGAGATAAGATGTCAGTGAGATATTTATTTTAGTTGCAGCCTGTGCACAGATGATCATGAGAGGTGGTTTAATCAGCCAATACTAGACTAATCTGGGGCTGAACCTAGAGCCCAACCATTCTGTTTTTACAGGGCTGTGTCCCTCAGTTATACCTATTTTACACATGGATTTTCTTTTTTTAGCTTCACCTTTAGTAAACAAACATTTTGTCACACCTGCAGCAGGGAGCCAATAATTGAAACCTGTTTTTCTTTTTTGTTGTGTTTTTTTTATCACCTGCTCTAACTCGATGGAAACTCTCAGCTCCTGAAGCGACGAGGGATTCTCAGAAACAAGACTGCCAACGCAGCATAATTCTTTGTCCTGCCTCTCACACAGCGCGAGCTATTCTCACGCTGTGTATTATAAACATGCCGCCGGCATATTTAGGAATCCATACAGGCAGGATGTTTCTTTGTACAGTGTCATATTTTTAGTGGGATGTGCTGTCTGTATTTCCCTCTGCAGCTGTGTTCACAAGTGGCTCACTCGTGTTGTGGTTTCATGATCTGTATTGGTCAGCGCAGCGTACTTGTATAAAGTTTGAATGAAACTGCTGGCGTGGTGATATTATTATCACACAAAACTGTGTCTGTGTGTGGCTACAGCAGCTGAAATGTCTCATTGAAAGTAAAACAGCCCTTTTAACTAATCCGTTCAGATCGACATACCAACACAAAAAAATCTATTTTCAAATTGATTTTACAAAAACAGAGTAATTTGTGTTGTCGGCCTGTACTGTACCCTGTTAAACTTGCAATTAGCCCATTTCAAAGACATGTTATGTCGGATTTAATGGATGAAACAAATTCTCGTTAGACCAATGCAAAAAAATCCTTTTTCAAATTAAAATTTCTCCCTCACTAATGAACATCAGATATTAGTTATTTATAGAATACTTTTGCAAGAATCTGCATGTAGAAACTTTTTTTCCCGAAAATGAAAGAACACACTTCAGAGAGCAGGTTAACACATTTTTTTATCGACGCATTCATCTCTCCATTTCATTCAGAAAAGGCTCCTTTTCGCAGCAATATTTGGTCTGACGTGCCGTGTTTGGTCACGATATTGTCAGCTCTGTCAGTCATTTCGCATAAAAATTAGTAGTTGACCTCCTGAGACATTCTTCACACGACATTCTTCCTACGAATTAGATATGTTGGACTTCGGTGCGTTTCTCCATGCATCTCCCATTGACTTCAAAACAGTCTGACACCAAAGCAAGATTTAGTGACTTAATAACTAGGAGTCGACCGATGTGGCTTTTTCAGGACCGATACTAATAACGATTATTAGAAATCAAGGAGACTGAAAACTGACTGAAAAAACGATATTTGTGTCAATATTTTGAACAACCAGTGTTGAAATAAACAGTACATTTCACTCAAGTACTGTTCTTAAGTGCCGTTCCTTTGAGGTGCTTCACTTATTTCCATTTTATTCCACTCTGTACTTCATCCCCACTTCATCTATTTGATGAATTTAGTAACTAGTGACTTTGAAGATTCAACTGCTCCAACTAGAAAGTAGAAGTCAAGTGGAAAATCTCTCAACTTTTCAGATAGGCGTCTCGTCCGCTTTTCTTTCAGGCAACCGATCCTAAATTGGATCCGTCGGCCCCGCCACCTGTTGCTCTGGTAACCAAGAAAGTGGTTGTTCGGGCTGTGTCTTTCTGTCCTGAGCTTTATCAGACGGAAACTCTCACAACAGAAACAGAGGAGTCCATTTGTGAGAATGAGAGTGTCTGTACGCTGAATGTCGCCATTGAGTTACGCGCTTTTAACGCCCTACATCATATGTGTCAAACTCAAGGCCCGCGGGCCAAATCCGGCCCGCCACGTCATTTTATGTGGCCCGCGAGAGCTTAAAAGGTATACAATTGTCTTAAAATAAAAGTCTACACTGCTTTACAGTGTACAGTGACCATAAACTACATCTCCCACAATGCATGTCGATGACCCGATAACCCGACGTGCATTGTGTGACCCGCGAAAAGACCGCATCCTGCCGCGAGATCCCAGTGTTTCCATATCAGCGTTTGACTAAAGCGGATTTCTAAGAAGTGATGGAGAAGTTGTCCACAAATTAGAAGGCAGACTGCAGCTGCAGCAGAATGTGTTCACCAAAGCTACCGCTAAAAGTGATGCAGCAGTGAAAGCTAGCTTTATTGTGGCTGAAGAAATCACCGGAGCGTCCAAGTGTTTTTCGGAGGGCGCATTTGTGAAGCGGTGCAAGCTAAAGGTGTGTGAGCAGGTGTGTGAGCAGGTGTGCCCCGACCAGAATCAGACTTTTAACAATATCAGTTTGTCAAGAAACACCATCGCAGACCGAGTTAAGGAACTAGCAGACAATCTGACAACACAGCTGGCCGAAGAGTCACGCAGTTACCTGCTTTTTCGCGGACAACATGGATAAAGCGCATCTGTCCACTTTCATAAGAGGCGTGAAGGCAGACTTCACCGTCAGCGACGAGCTCTTGGATGTAGCTGCCATGCATGGGACGACGACAACGGGCAGGAACATTTTTGATGCGGTGGAAAGGTCCGTGAGTAAAACTAAATTACCGTGGGACAAGTTGATGGGTTAACTACCGATGGTGCATCTGCAATGTGTGGAGGAAAAACGGGCTTGGTTGGATTAGTGAAGTCATCACACAAGAAGTCCGACATGGTCACAGCTTTCCAGCGAAAACTACACCTGTGGAGGTCCCAGTTGGAACAGGACAATGTTGCCCACTTTCCTGTCTGTCAAAGCATCTCAGCCTCAGTTCCTGGTGCTTTTTCATGTGCTCTGTTAATGCCACATATTCAGTGTGTTTACAGGTGTATGTGTTCAAATATTTACTGTAATCAAAACCATCTCTCATTACCTCTGCAAGGCTCTCTGCTTTTTGTTTTTCTAAAATGCCACACACGTGAGACGTGTTTTAGCAGCTCAGAATTATTTGTGTGCCATAGTTCTGCCCAACTCAACAGTGACAAAAACATTTTGAACAAAGTTGATGTAATAACTTGTGTGTGATCATATTTGGCTTATCTTTGTTATTAATTTGAAAAGTTTGATCTGTGATTGATGGAGTAATGGTGGGTTTCTTAACCTGATAAATTAAAGGGACCAGTTATTATTACAGAGCAATGTGCTTAAATATATTTTTACATTTATGTAAATGCTTGTTCAATATTTGTACAGTTGAATAAATAATAATTAAATGCAGAGACACTTATTTGTTACAATATTTTACGGAGTAGTTACATTCATACAGTCTTACAGTTACAACCGGCCCTTTAAGGGCAAGCATAATGTTGATGTGGCCCGGGCTGAAAATGAGTTTGACACCTCTGCCCTACATGTTACTCGCCTCTGTTACATAGCGTTAGCAGATGTTGATAAAAAAAAAAAACAACATGCAGCCTTTTTCTGTCTGAAACATGAACTGAGACTTCAGAGTCCCAGTTCCAGTGACATGATATCAACAGTATTATCTCTATTTATAATGTTGTGTTAATCAGTGGCATAATGGAAATATTATGAAAAATAAGACTCAAACAATCAAAGCAATACTTAACTTTAACAAGTAACTAGACTTGTTGTCTGACAGCATCTAAATTTACGTTTCAGTGACACTTGTAAACATGGACATGATGCACATACTAAAGATTTGTTTCTGTGATGTGACCATTGGATATAAAGACGAACTCATTATATTTTATAGTACATTTCATTAGGGGGCTTTTTTTTAGATGTTTTATGTTTTACAAAGTCAATATTGAAGTCCTCCTTTGTGGAAATGAAACTCCACAAAGATGGCACTTCACGCTCAACCATCTGTTGGTGCACGGTCATGGAAATGTCATAATATTCTTGCTATGCTCTTTCAATTAACTGAATTAACCAAGACTTGTTTCCAGTCTTATTTAAAACTATAATAGCAGCTTTTAGTATCAAAGTAAAAAAAAAAAAAGTAATTAGTATCAAAAACCAAGCCGTGTTTTGTGATTCTGCCATCACCGGGTCAGTACAGGGACCTTTTGTTCTTAGACAGAATATTTAGTTGGAAATTACATCAATCAAAAGTAGGAATAAAAGCCTTGTCTAACCTAACAACCTCTCCTTTGTGAAAGGTCACTCCATTTGAAGCTAAGGACAAACACCAGTCCACGCTTTGATTCTCGTGTTCCACCTCTGGGAGACAACATTAGAGGATGAAAGGGCCCCGCTATCTCCACTGGATCAGTGGATCTGCCCAGGGCCTCACCGGCCTCACCAGCTTCACCAGCCCAATGCTGCCTGCCACTGTTGCCTCCTGTTTTGCAGCATGTCCTATTTACTTATTTATTCGTCCCTCCTCCACCCACGACTCACTTCTTATCTCGCCCATTAAAATTAATCCTCATCTAAAAATATCTACTCTGGCTCGTCAGAGAGGATGTAATCGAGGAGGAGATGGCCTCTCTCAATCGCCCCCCCCCCCCTCCTTCTGCCTCGCTCTCGCTGATGAGCGCTCAATGTCTGTTGAGAAAGCGCTCTCACTTCGACTAAATGACGAGGTACGAAAAATGACAAACACAACCTGTGTTTGCAAAGCTGAGATCTTAATCACACACCGCCATACTTCACTGCTTACAGAGGCCTGATTGGGTTTGTGCATCTGCCTTCACGCGTGGGTTTGCTGACACATTCGCTAACAGTTGAAGCCGTACGAATATAGTAATTAAGCTCTACTTTAGGCCTGTTTTATCTGTAGCACGAGTTGGAAAAATGACTAAACGCAGGCAGGCAAAACGTGTCATTAGATAAAAAAAAAAAAAAAAAAAAAGCTTAGAAGAGACACAACGAAGGGACGGTATGTTCAGGTGTCATATTTGAAGTGTAGATGGGGAGAGCGTTAATGACATAAAAAAAATAGAGAGAAAGAAAATCTCCATATTCTACAAACTCTTATCCTAATTGGTAAATTGCTTGATGGCGAGCTGCAGTTCTGCGTTGCCCCCCCGGCCTTAAAGTTTTATACTGATACTAACAAACTGAGGCAATGCAATCACAACGGCCTGCGAGGCTGCTCGGGTTGGATAATAACTGTCCCCCCTCTGTGTGTGTGACCTTGTGATTATGCCCCAGTGTGATGCTTTGGCCCGGCTGATTACCTGTCAGCAGGTTTTTTGTGCATCACACACAAACACACACACACACACACACGCTCGCACACAAATCATCACCCAGCAACAGACAATACCCACTGGGCAGGTCAGCACACTGCTTCAGGAGGCATATTGCTGTTTAAAAAGGAGCGCACACACATAAATGGGCCCACGCGGCGTCTGGAACATAGATTGTCTATTAAGGAGTGTATTAGGAGAACCCAGGGGTCCGACATTGAGACAGTTTGTGCGCCATTAGAGCGGGATTTTATGTCGTCTGGTGGCCAGTGATACTGAGTGAGAGCACACACGGACACAAACATTCATCATTCAATGAAACTCTCCAAAATGGGAGAATTATGGCTGCAGGAGGCATATTCGCAGAAACTACTGATTCTGAGTCTTGTCACTTCCCTGCTCCGCACCTAAGTGAAAATAATGTTTTTGTTTTTTACAGACAAGCAGTGATCAAACAGTTTGCTGGATTGTCTCTTTGGACTGCATCTTTCTGGGACTGAAAACTGGTTTGAAAGAGCTCTATGACCCACACGAATATTCATCGCTCATGATTGATTTCTATTTTGGTCCTCTTCATCTGCAACTTCGTATCTCAGCATGTGTGCATGTGTGACTTGTCCCGGCAGCGCTGCATCTGTGGTGTGATGAGCACAGTGAATAGTGTTTTTCTTTTTCTTCCCCTTGGAAATTGAAAGCAAGATTTAGGTTTTGGTCGGGCACAGAGTTCATCGGCATAGTTAAGCCCAGATACTGGCTGCCCATGGTCAAAGACTTTAGTTTAGCAGCAGGGTGGCGTAATAAGCCTGGATGGGTACCGTTCACGTTTAATTGTCCACCTTTATACACACACACCGGCTTGCCTGTCCTTTCTGTTCCTCTCTTCCAGTATGTGCCTGCTGCTCTGTTGACTTTCTGCATCAGTAGTATTTTTCTACAAAGACAGCTAATACACACAGCTCATGATTTTCCCACCCCGATTCCGTTTTCACAGCAGCAGGTGATCCGTGTGGGGAGGAAGCTTGTTGTTAATTCTGTCGACTGTCGTAACTACTTGAGAGCAACGTGGTACCAAATGACATTGCAAAACAACCAGGTGCTATTACAAGCTTGTACGAAACGATGGCAAATATCGGCCTCCGTTAAATCGGAGCATCCTTCTCTGTTTCTCTGCAGATCATGAACGAATGTCAGTAGACAGCAGGTGTGAAGTGAGAGCAGATTGTCCACTAGTTGATCGATCGCATACAGCGGTATTCTGAAAAATGGATACAAACATAAAAGTGTAAAATGCTGAAATGGGTCAACCGAGGGAAGTCTATGTGTGGGGAACAATGAAATCTGGCTCAATAGTAACTCAACATTTCACATTAATGTAGTGATCCATCAGACTCTGACCTTTGACCTTTCAACTGAGGGATTCATACAAGAGATCATTTTTATTTCTGTAGCTGAAAAAGTTAGCGATTCATTTTCATCTCCTATATTCCCCCAAAGTAAAATATTTGATGAATACGCAGCATCTAAACAGCAGTGTAGCTTGCATACCATATTATATATAATGATGAAATAATGAACCAGCCTTCTGTCGCATGCGATTTTTAATAGTCTTTGTTCACATGGGTTGAGAGGAAATGTTCAGGAAGACGCGGCAGCAGGAGGTCATGCCAAACTTGGTGCCCCCGGAGTTGCCTGGAGGACCTTTAGAAGTCAGGGCCATCTTTCTTCAGGTTCTTGTAGTCTGTGTTGACGGCCACAAACTGTGGAAGGCAGGAGGAATACATTTAAATCTGTTTTGCTTAAATTAAATTCATCAGTGCTGTCTTTAGGAGAACGCGTGGAAAAACAAAGAGGCAGGGGTGAACATTTTATCCCTCTCGTGCAAACACACACAGCCGGGCACATTTATTCACTGTGACACTTTCTATATCATTCATTTTCTACATTCTTGTCTTGCTGAGTTTGTTGTGGATGATGTATATGCCGTACGACTACATAAGTGTGATATAAATACATGACAGCCCTCCAACCATGATAAACTAACATTCTTGCCGTGATTATTTTCTCCCCGTATTTGTCTTGATTGGTCTGCCATTAAGACTCTCGCCTCTCACCATTGCCCTCCCCTCTTTCCCGCTTCCCCCTCCTCATTACGATCATTGTTTGGACTTCAGTGGAATTTCGATGCGAGACCTTTGCCTCGCTATCGAGAATTAAACATGCCGTGTCCTGACCTTTTGTCTGCAGCGACTTTCATTCCACTGGCAAGCAACGCAGCCTTGAAACCCTCAGAAAATGCTCTTTTCTCTCAAAAACACATCATCGAGCTCTCCTCTTCTGGGACCCGTCAGTTGGTTGTTTTTCTGCTCTATTTTGGGTCAGCGTTAATATTTCCAATAGTTTGTGTGTGGCTCTGGCCTTGTTCAAGAGGTAAGGCAAGTCATTACAGATTACTACAAGCTACTGGTTCCATCTGCTTTAATTTGTTGTGTTGAATGACACTTTGTTGTACTTATGGTCTGAACAGATGTGAAGAAAGCGAGGAATTATTTTGCCTGCATTAATTGGTCCAGATTCATTTGGGGGGAATTTTGGAGCTGGTGACGAATGTTAGATTTTCAGTGACTCGCTAAAAACGGTGCCATTCATGTCTAGTTCAGTCTGGCAGGTGTGATTGGTGTGGGCAGGTACATGGCCCCTCAGGGTGTGACAGGGGAGTAGGTACCTTGTACTGGTAGGTCGGGTCGAGCTTGTTCCAGGGCTCTGGGTTGTTCCTCCTGTCCCAGAGGCTGCACATGTGGAGAGATACAGAGCATGCAGAACAGAGAGAGGAAGAAGGAAGAAAGAAGACAGTTATCTATGATGGAGGGCAATGTATACTCCTTTCACACAGGGAAAAAAAACCTTTTAACATTTCTTGCCTAAACCTAACCAAAACATTTTCTTACCTGAACCTAACAAAGTAGTTTTCTTACCTAAACCGAACCAACTTGTTTTCTTACTTAAACCTAGCCATGTAGCTTTCTTGCCTTAACCTAACCAAATAGTTTTCTTAGCTAAACCTAACTAGGAAGCTATTCTTGCCTAAACCTAACCAATCAGTTTTGTTGCCTAAACCTAACCATGTGGCTTTCTTGCCTTAATCGTACTAGGAAGCGTTTCTTACCTAAATCTTACCAATCAGTTTTGTTGCCTAACCCTAATCAAGACATTTCCTTACCTGAACCTAACAAAGTAGTTTTCTTACCTAAACCTAACCAACTTGTTTTCTTACTTAAACCTAACCATTTAGTTTTCTTAGCTAAACCTAACTAGGAAGCTATTCTTGCCTAAACCTAACCATGTAGTTTTCTTACCTAAACCTTTCCAAGAATTTTTCTTACTTAAACCTGACCAAATGGCTTTCTTACCTGAACCTAATCAGGTTGTTTCCTTAGCTAAACCCAACCAAACTGTGATGGCGCAGGCACAGTACATGTGTCACTGTCATGTTGTTTTGGGAGATGCTGACAATCAACCTCATTCGGTCATGTTGGTATGAGGATGTATTGTGATATGTGGCTTTTGTCTTTAGTTGGAAGGGCTTAGTTGGCATTCAATCACAGGTCAAATAACTCTGCATTAGTCACAGGTATTTATCGGTTGCAGATCTGATCGGCAATGATGGAAACATGGCATCGGGATGGACATGATCATCAGCGTCAAAAAGAGACTGAATTAAAAGATACTGTACAAAAAAATAAACTTTTTATAAATGAGTATTAAGGTCTTCTGAATGCAGTCTGATGATCATGATCTGTTGTTTTGAACTGTTCCCTGTTTTTCGGCACATTTGTGATGTCAAACGTGACCCAAATGAAACAAAACAGAAGGGCAAATTCATCTACCGCCGGCAGTGGGAAGGTGGTCAATCACCTTGTTTTAGTGGGTTTATCCATGTCTTAACAACCTATATTAAATATGTTAGTTTTCGAGTGAAAATTGAGAAAATTAAGATTTGGAGAAGAAAAAACCAAGGTTGTAAACAAATACCTGGAAAAAGAACATGGGAACAGAAGGACTGGGACAAAAGGAGATGAAGACAATGAAGTTGGAAAAAAAAAGATTATGTTGGATTATGAGATGAGGTGAACTCGGTGACTTGGCAGATCTCCTCTGTTCATTAACCAAAGTCTGGATTTCACAGCACTCCGCTGTGACTCTCCAGCCCTCCTCCTCCCGCTCTGGCAGTAGACACGCAGCCAAAGTACAAACAAAGAGAGCGAGAGCGTGATGGCAGAGCGGGCATGTCTCCCCCTCTCTCTCCATTACCACAAACACTAGACGGTCTCTGAGAGAGAGAGACATGGAGAGAGAGAGAGAGAAAGAGAGAGAGGAAGCCACTGACCACAGCACTCACCACCAGCTGATGATGAGGTCACCCGTTATGGCTGACCCTCAGAACAAGTGGTTATGTGTGGCCTCAAACAGGACATGAACAGGGTACATTCACTGTATGTGTGCAGTCACCGAGTTCAGTGTGGCTTGTGCAGCTTCGGAGATATCAAAATTGAATACAGTCAGCTGCTATAAACCTTCAATACACATTATCAAATGTGCTTTTTTTATTGATAAGGATATTAAAATCTGTGCACATACATGGATGACATTAGGGTGAAGGTTTGATGGCAGTTTTTCAAATCTGAATGCATACGTGCTTATTTAAACCATAAATCCAGTCTGATTCAGATTGAGCATCTCTGATCTCTGTATTCTCTGGGGCACTGAGGCGCAGAAAGTCGTGATACATTTAGAGTGAAATAGTTACAAACCCTGGTAAGGATTAAAATTTGTACAGCTGTCTTGAACTACATGGGAGGGACATCCCCCAAAACACTTCCCCACTTTGAGGGATGTCTGAGAATATGTAAGTTCTCATGTTTTGCCGTTTATCTGAGCTATGTGCTCCAGTCTTATAGGATCTGCTCGCTTGTTCTTATCAGCAAGGAGCAACGAAAAAAGCATTCATGGAAGAGGGATTCTGAATTTGAGTTAGTGCTATCTGTCTCTTTCAACAAAGGTCAAATCACAAATGTCACCAACAGAATATTATCAGCTGTACCTTTATCAATATAGATTTTGAAAGTAACCTGTCCGAAAGACTGAAAAGAAAACTCTCGTCAAGTTAAAGAGTGCTCTGCAAGCCTGTTTTACAAACTCTAAAGACAAATGTTTGTTAAACTGAGTCGTATCAGAGGGTGGAATCTCCTCGTTAAACCTTATTTATTTACATCATGTCCGTATTTGGTTTGACATAATGACTGGTTTGTAGTCAGCATCTACATCACGTCTGACAAATTGTTACAGACCTGGGATTTGTATTTACGACAGTGGTGTTGCACTCAAAAATTGTGGGGGGTACCAAATCGCACAACATGCCGATTTCTATAATGTGTTGCATTCATGCATTACATTCTGAATTACAACCATTGTTTGTTATTTTGTTTTTTACTTGGCTGTTGATGGAAGTAGCTCAGGAGTGAGCCATCTCACTTCCCTCTCATCTCCTGTTGACAGTTGCATATGCACAGTACCTATCAGGCAAGACCTATCAGGCAAGACGTCAACGTCTGCTCATGTGATGCAGTTGTTACAAGGCTTTGTAGCTTTTTCAAAACATCTGCCTGTGACAATCACAAGAAGACAAGTGCTTGACTGAAAATATCTCTGACAACCCTGACACATAGAATTGACAATGAAAACTGTTTTAATGTCAACAAAATGTTGCTTCCTGGAGAAAAGAAATTTGATTGTTGAGTCTCATCCCCAGATTGTCAAGTACTCACACATTTGGTTGGCAGACGCCAGACGCCGTCCCAAAGCATGACAACCTGGGGATGAGATATAAACTATATTTCTCCAGGAGAATACACTTGCTTTAAAAAGGCTGCTGAAAATGTCTGGCCCATCTCTGGCTCCTGGTTTTAAAATCTGACCCAGTTGAACTTGTTGAAGCAAATGTAGTTCTATTGCCAACCTGGACGAAGATCCTAAAGAGGGTTGACCATCAGATGCCAACTCTGTTTCTCTTGATGTACACAACATTTGGATTCAATTGACAATAACTGAAAAGAAACCTTTAAATATCTGGATGATTGCAACAACGGCTAGTTTAGACAGATGGCGAGCTTACGTGACATGTGGTCCTCTTGCCAGACGAATCAGATAGAAGGTGGCCCCTGTGAGGCCCACAGTCAGAAAGACGAACTGAGGGATTAACTGTGAAGAGGAGAGGAGAGGAGAGGAGGAGTGCATCAGTCCACAGAGACATATGAAGGTAAACACACATAATTCCATCAAGTAGTTGGCTTGTGATATGTACCATGAACGTACACCTTTTGTGAGATACACACACATTATACACACATACACAGGTAGTTGTTATTCCTGTTTTCCCTCCGCCTGCCCTCCTCCATATGCATGAGGCCCGGGCCATGTGTGAGGCAGCTCACTGTCAGCCTGGGTTGAATGGGCAAGGACGCGGTGGAAGAGAGAGCTGCCGCATCTCTGCGTGTGCCAGCCTCTCCTCCTCAACACTATACCTGTCAGACTGAGCGACAGCATCACACACACAAACGCGCACAAAAAACTGTGGGCGTAAACAAACGCACACACACATGCACGTAGGTCGGCTAACACTCACAGTCTGAGAACCTCCAACACACAGGAGTGAATAAAAGTGTGTGTGCATGGACACACTTTTTTTTATTTGATGTTTGAGCTGTGATGATGACAGGAATTAGAATATAAAAGCACATTAGGGGGACAGGGGGATAATGTGATATGTCATCTTAAAACAGCCGAAGCTTAGCGTCAATCCTCTCACCATGCCACATCTATTTATTCATCAACACTACACCGTGATACTCTGTGTGTGTGTGTGTGTGTGTGTGTGTGTGTGTGTGTGTGAGTGTGTGAGAGACGGGGGGGGGGGGGGGGGGGGGGGAGGGAGAGTCACACCGCTGGTGAACAGCTGTTCTCAGCACACACAGATCTAGTCGAGCTGTAGAGAGATGACAGTTTGATCAGGTTGAACTGAAGGATGTCTCTACTCAGCTGTATCTGGACATCTGTCTTCTGTCTGATTGCGTTGCCACTTTTCTTGTTGCTGATTAGGAGAAGGTCTGGTGATAAAACTTTGATTCACTACTTTAAAGCAAGAGAGATGAAGAAAATTTCCCTCCCCAGTTTTCATGCTGAAAACCACTTTGCGCAGCTCCGACTGAGGGGAAGGAATCGGCTTTACTTGAGTGCAGTTTGACAGCAAGCAGAACCAGTCAGTGTTTGGTATTTTAGAAGAATTGTACTCAGCTTTCATCCACCAAACGTTTAAAGCAACATTATGTAGAAATTGGCATTCGGTGCGATTTATTCCTCTCACTGATTTTGAAGCTGATATTTTCTTGTAGAAATGCTGCATAATGTTGCTTTAACTTTTTACTGTACTGTATTTCAGCACCAGTCTGTTTTCGTGTACGTCGTGCTGCTCACCCAGCATGCCTGAATTCTTCTCGGAGTATGTTTACTGTAATTTTTTTTCCAGGATAACCTTGGAATAAACTGCATGCACACACTCACTCACACACACACACACAAGTGCACATTGAACATGTGCTATGCGCTGAATGCAGACACTCAGCTTCGATCACTGAAGTAGACACACACCTCTGCCGTGCGCACAAAAAAACACGGAAGCAGGTCAGCTTTGATCACACACACACACACACACACACACACAAATAATCGAGGCCTGTGTGTGTGGGAGCTGTCCACTCCCCGGTGCTGAGATCTTCATATCGTGCCACACAAGAGAGTGTTTCACCTTTTACCATTCAGCCTGACCGATATAGGATGTGTTTTATACTCGCTTGGGTTCAATACTGTTGCTGCCCTTATTACTTTTCTGGTGCACTGCCAAACCAGCCCTGTCAATCCATGAATTTGGGTCACCCTCAGCATAGCTGCGAGGCTACAGAGAAAACACAAGCACAGAGAGCTTCTGTGCCTTTTCAATAACTTTCTTTCTTCATTTATTATGATAGTATGACAATACTAATGAAGATATTACTGTGTACAGTCACAGTACTTGTTTAAAAAGACTCAGGTGAGCACATTGATAATTATAATTCTTTTAATGTCTTATGTAACTAAAGAATCTAAGCTAAAAGGTCCACTTACAAGCTTTTAGAGCTTCAGGCTTCATCTCACAGAAGTGTTTATATTATATTAAAGGTGCACTATGTAGTTTTGGGGAAGACTTTATAAGAAGAGGAACATCTTCACAGACTGTTTTTTTATGCCTTAACAAACCCGCTTTGTTGTCATAGCTGAATAACCAAACTGACCTGAAAGGATCATTTCAAACTATTTTACTTTGTTTGACACTAGGAAGGTAGCAGGATCTGGCAGATATGAACAGTGTTCTGAGTTTTAATCTCTTATCAAAATCTGCGTAGTGCCCTTTTAATGTCATTATTTTTTTAAACTATAAAATGTCATAAAAGGTTGAAAAACATTCACAAGTTTCTGGAGGACATTTTGTAATTGCACTTTGTTTAAAAAGTATATATCTTCTCAAAGGTAGATTCAGTAAGGCCTCAGTTTTCAGTTAATTTAGATGGATGACCTAAAAAAGCTACACACATGAATTTTAAAACACAGTCTATTACAGTCTGTTTTTTTAGGCTTTGTGTTTCACGACATTATGTCAAAAACAGCTTCATGTTAGCCATAGAAATAATCACACAGCTCAACAGATACATGAGTATGATGCAACCTACCCCCGGATGTTTCTTCGCATGCTGAAACATAGTCTTAATCATCTTTTATTCTCCCGAAACAAGAAGCAGATGAAAACTAAACCATGTGAAAGCAACGTCAAAACTAAAGTCAAGGTCTGACAAGTGTATCCATGTGAATGAATGTTTGTTAGCTGAAGTAGAGTGTTGGCCAGGGCAGCAAAACCTGTTGCCAATCTCCCCCCTCGGATCTGTCCCTCTCCCTCCCTGCCTCCCTCTGTCCGTCCCTCCCATTGGACGAATGAGAGGGTCAGAGGGGAGAGGAGGACAGGGGGAAGAGAGGGTGAGGCAGTCCTAATCCCTCATAATCACATCTGTTGACGACACTGTATGTTTCCGCTGAGGCTCATTGGGTACTCTGTGTCCCAAAAGTGTTTTTGTTATACAACAACAAAACTGCAGGTACTGAAACTCAGATTTCCACCGGCACAACAGATGCAGACGAATATTTTCTCCTGGAGGTGCAGCCTGCTCCAATAATGGCTCCGTGTTTAGACCTGACACGGGAGAGCAGCCATTGTGTTGGATAGTTTCAAGTTATATTGTTGTTTTCTAAAATGACAAGCTACTGTTTTTATGGATAGTCATTACTCTGAAACTTTAAAATAACCCCCCAGTGGCCATTAAACTGTGCTGTTTTCGCAGAGCGTGTCGTTCCGTGCAAAGAGGAGAGAAATAATAGCGGTGTCTAACACGTCCCTTGGGTTGAGACCTTTGTACCAGGCATGATAATGGCAATTGATTAGTCGTTGATGCAGCGCCCGCAGACCTTTCAGGTTCCTTAACAGCACTTTGCAACCTAATGTAATTAACACCAAAATGCTACGCTATGCAAAATGCAGAGGTCATTACTATTCCTTACTTAAGGTTGTTCCCAGTGTTTATCATGCTTAAGCGGATGAGGCGAAGTGGTTGCAATTCCTTTTTTTTTTTAAGCCACACTCATGTTGCGGCTATTCGATGGATCATCATTACATTTCATACAGTAACATTTAAGGTCTTCAGAGGATGAACCATAAAAAACTTTGGTGATCCCCTGACGTTCCATCTAGCGCCACCAGCAGGTCAAACTTTTCACTTTCCAGGAAGTATTCCAACGTCCACGACTACCTTTGAGCAGATATGTATGATTCCCAGATGATGTACCTTAATGATTAATTCATCTTGACAGGATTTGAGGGACTGAAATGACTTTTGATTCATACTCTCTGTTCCGCACAGGATGAACTCAGATGTTTGTTGAGCCCCTGAATTTTTATCCAGACATGCACTATCATCTGGTCATCTTTTTTTTTTCTTTCTTTTTCGTCCAACACTTTGTTTTAGGGCTGTACGATATGTAGTTTCAGCATTGACATTGCAGAGTATGTATGTGCCATTGCAGGATGTCCAATGTCAAGTCTGGAAAATTAACACATTTCCTGCTACAAATCTGTTTTCATCATCATCATTTTCCATGACAAATCAACAAGAGAAGAATATTAGATCATTTAGTCCGATTTTATTCTTTGATAGATGGGAGCAATCCACCAATCACCATCATCCTTGATCAATTTATCAAACAACGCATGGCCTACATTGGTTGTTGCACTCCCCAACAAAATCACCCCAATTACGTCTACAATGATAAATTATCTCCAAATAGTGCTTAATCCTGTGATCTGGTGAAAACTCAATTTCATATCACAATATTTGTTGCAGAAAACCAACATTTTGTAATGTTTGTTTATTCCGATATCGTGCAGCCCAAACTTTGTTTTATGATATAATACCTGCAAACCAACATTACTGCTGTGGAAAGACCATGGAGAGTTGTGTAGATGATGTGCTTGCTGTTCATGGCGTGAGAGCGCCGATGCTAGGTAAATGGTAAATGGATTTAGATTTATATATCACTTTTCTAGTCTACTGACTAATAAGAGTGCAAAGGTTTTTAAAAGCCGCCGTGGCAAACAACTGAGCAAGCTAGATGACAGACAAAAGATTAGGCTGTTAGACGTAGTGACTTCCCCTCCACTGAAAAATCCTCTTCAAAGGCCTCCGGCATTTCTGAAAACCTCAACAAACGTGTCACAAAGCATGAATTTGCAGCTTTCAGAATATTTCTGCTCCTGAGGACGTAAAGACAACAAGGAGGGAATGTTAATGACTCTTCATCTGAACATGGTAACAAGACCCAATTTTGAAGGCAGCAACTATACATGCTTAGCATCAGCATGTTAGCATGCTGACATTGACATTAAGCTAATCTGTTAGCCTTTTAGCTCTTAGTTTTGGTAATTGTAACTTCTTCTAAAGTCATCATGAAGACATGACAGTGAACGATTCCCTACTTCATAAAACAAATGCTGCCTTTAAAGTAATTAAAGATGTGAAAAATACAACAAACAGTGTTATAACTTTTAATCTAAACCTCATTTAACTGGCCAAATACTAAAAACATTGTTATCTGCAGTAGCAGCCTGTGGGATAAAGTATCAGGGAGATAACAAATCTCTCACCCATGTGTAGAGGCTTGGTTTGCAGGATGTGCACCCGCTTCCTCTTCTTGTAACTTCTGTTTACTGCGTCAAAGTTGTCCGATATTATGAGTGATTTATGCCGCCCTGCCTTCGTCCTGCAGTCGTGTGAGTCACCCGATGTTGTTTTACCTCACGTTTGTCAGTGGAGAGTCTGCTATTTCTGTATACCACATGACAAAGGTAATGGGCGCAATTTTTCACCCAGCAAGGATAGAGAGATTGATGACGGTTGATGGGGAAGGAAAGGTGTTCAACAAAAGAGGATGGGGGGGAAATGAGATGCATTAAGACGAAAGAGGAGAGAGAAAAAGTCAATACATGCTCCCCGTCCCTCATCAGTCTCCTCCATTGTTCCCCCCCTAACAGATCGCAGCCGGGTGTTTAAAAGAAGAGGCAGAGTGCAATATCCAAATCTGTTTCCCACTGGTGATGTGGTTAAGAGGAAGAGTGGCTTTAATGAGATTTCCTGTGTAAGAATGGATCCAGTAGGCCGAGCCCGTCCCGATTCCTGACCCGACCCCCGACCAAACCTCCACCACACTCATACACTTACATACCAAACATACACATCTGAAGACAAATGACATGTTACATATTATCAATATTTTTATTTTCAGCTTTTGTGTTTCCTCGCTTTTCTTTTAGATACATTTCACAATCACCGCTTTGTAGCTGTACTGATTCACAGTCCCCACCGTTCCCAGAAAGGTTGGGACGCTGTGGAAAACATGAATGGAAGAATGGAGAATGGGAAAGAATTTCACTTTCAGTGTCCTCAGTTCCCAAACCCTGACCGACTGCTGTTCAAAGAATAGATGCAACAGGCTAGTAAAAACGCCCCTGTCCTCACATTTTTTATTGTAGTTGATGTTACAAAATTCAGGATCGTAAACAAAAAAAGCAATACATTTGGTCAGTTTGAACGTTAAATCCATTGTCTTAGTACTGATTCAGACGAAAATGGGTCAAAAAGTATCAGCAAATCTTATATCAAACACACAAACAACAATGTTTTGATATTATCAAAGGATCAAATTACTTTGTTACCTGTAGTGATGAACTCTCCCAACTTTGCAGCTTCCCTCAGCTTTACATGAAAAAATGTCTTGGTATTTCAGCTCTTGTTTTTTCCATCCCAAATCTTCGATGTTTTTGGTTCACTGTCACTGCTCTCATCACATTGTTTTTGCCACCCCCCCCCCCCCCCCCCAAAAAAATAAAAATTGAGCATTTAGTAGTGAATGAAGCAAATATTTTTCTCTGGAGTTGGTGATGAAAAGGACAAAAACAGAGCTCCAAGAAAAATTCATGTTGGACTTGGAGTCATACGGCAGTGTGCGAATGAGCCACTACTTATTAACTCATTCACCTTATCAATTTAGAAGGTATCAATAGATAGGTATCAAAGATTTTCTTCAAAAAGCCATCAAGTGAGCGAAAAGTCGATTCCTGCAGGTATAGAAATGCTTAAAAACCCTTTAGCTCTTTTCTTTTCTCATTTTCTTGTGCTCTCCTTCACACAGACAGTCACAAAGATACACACTTGTATAAATACACACTTCGCTATAGTGAGGTCGTGCAACCTGCTGCATCCCAGAGATCCACCACATGACCCGACACACACGCTCAGTACTCCTATAAATTTCCAACAAGTTTTTCTTTCATTCCTTGGAGAGTGGTGAGTGGCTGCGACTCCCCTCAGTGACACGACTTTGAAACACCGGGGAACATGACGCTGTTATCCAAACATCAGTCTGGCCCCCTGTACAAATAAGTGGTGACCCCGAGATGTGACCCCAGTAGGATAGCCTCAGAATAATAGATAGCTGTGTTACCGATGTCTCTGTGTGCGATTGTGGCTCCTGACCGTACAGAGATTGACTGTGATTGTGTTTATTTTCCATGTGTTTCTGCTTCAAATATTGAACACTGGACGATGAGTGCCGTCAATACACTCGAAACCAAAGAACACAAACCTTCCACCGAGCTACATCCCATTTACTGGGATGGATCAACATACTGAAGAAGAATAAGATGAATCATGTTTAAAGATAATTGCAAGAATTGAACATAATCGTTTTCTTATCTGAGAAACAGAGACTGCAGGGTTTGTATAAACAGAGCAGAGCCTTGTGGACAGCTGCAGTCAGACTGAGGGCCTTTAAATAGACCAGCAGACCGGGGCATGGGAGTGATGGGCCGAGCAGCCTGACATGACATCGTGTCCAGCCAGAACTAGTTCATTATAATTAGAGGGCCAACCAACACATCAGCTGATTTTAGCTTGTCACAGATGCTATCGGCTTATATGTCAGCTGGTATATGATGAGAAAGAAACTTGCTGTGAGGAAATCCTTTCCAGATTAAAGGTATCTGTCACGACTTCACCTGCTTCCGAGGTGCATGGAGAAGTCTGAAAGTCTGAAAAGGTAGAAAAAGCTCCAGCAACACTTGGATTATATAGAGCAACTTATTCAGACCGACATTTTCAGGACCTTTTCTTAAAACCTATACAGAAAATATGTTTGAGACAATATAGGAAATTGTTTTTTTGTTATATTTTTCGACTGTAACAACATTTCTTGCTGTGAACACTTTGGTCACAATTCTTTAATTAACCGAAATAACAAACATTTTCCTTGTTTCAGCTGCTCAAATGACATATTGTAACCATGAAATCAGAGAAGATATACAGTTGCATATCATGAGAACAATATTGTATCAATATTGTGCCCAGTCTTTAGTGAGAATTAGCCTTCCTTTACATCAGAATTTAAACTTCCCCTGAAAGAAATGTTATGAAAGGGTTCCTCTTAAGGTGATGCTATAGGGTCCACACATTCTATACAGCACATTACATACATGATGAACATTAGAATCTACATTAAATAACATTACTTACATTAATATGAAAAATACATTAATATACAGATCAAAAGCCAGTCAACGCTGTATATACATTTAGGTGGTCTACTGATTAAAGACAAACATGAAAATGATGTTTTAAAAAAGAAAAATTATACGTTTCATTATAAGTGTTTGAGTATTGAGAAATTAGCACTTATATCTCCACCCAGTCGGTCTGTTCTCTACATGCCAAATTGATACCACTTCATATATTTAAAAAAGATGATTCATGTTTTATTCGATGATTTTAAGGTAAGTCCTCGGGATGGGACATCTGTAGTGTTGTTGTGGTTATGTGTGTTATTATAATAAACGAAGCTGGTTGAACAGACATGTGCCCATCTTGACTTAAAGGGATATTCCTGTGTAAATTTAATCCATGGTCTTAATCATCGTGAAACTGTGTTACACGCCCTCTCAAGAGATCAAGTTAGCAGACCACTAATTTACGGAGTTTTTATCAACCTCAGAAACGACCGCACGAAAACAATACACTGCAGTAAACGGATCCAAATATAAACCACCACCAAAAAGCCACAAAAATGCTCAGAACAGTACAAATAGGGTCTCAGCACATAGTCCGAGGCATCTAACCTCCGCTAGCTTAGCTGGATTTCTATTGGAATGCTAAAAACATAGTTCAACTCTCCTCCATCAGCTTCCGGGTCGGGGAAGTCCCGCCGCGTCGATTACCGAGTGTGGTTAGAAATGCTCAATTCCGTTCTTTTCCCTGTCCGCTCTTGATAATAACTGTTATAAACTGGCAGGTAAGACACATATGAACTTTGATTGCTTTTCCATGGAGTCATAATCATACATTTTCATCCATGAGCCGCGGAACTCTACTGCACTCGGTAATCGACTCGTCGGGACTTCCCGTCAACAGGAAGCTGCTGCAGAAGAGTGGTAAATTTTGTCAGCTTTTAAGTAGAAATCTAGCTAAGCTAGCGGAGTTTTAATGCCCCGGACTATGTGCTGAGACCCTATTTGTACTGTTGCTGATGTTTGGTGCTGTTCTGAGCATTATTTGTGGCTTTTTGGTGGCGGTTTATATTTGGATCCGTTTACTGCAGTGTATTGTTGTCGTGCGGTCGTTTCTGAGGTTGATAAAACTCCGTAAATTAGCGGTCTGCTAACTTGATCTCTTGAGAGGGAGTCTAACACAGTTTCACGGTGTGTTAGACCATGGATTAAACTTACACCGGTATATCCCTTTAATGGTTCATCAAAAGAACTTTAAAATGATGAACATGTGATATTTGCTGCGGTCTGTACTGAACAAACATGTTTTCTCACGCCTGGATAAGAGGATTTGTGGGCCAGGACATTTCTGCAACACTACAGCACTAAATTATGATGCTGTTTTCTCCTACATCGTACCTTTATCATAAAATTGCTGCTGCGATTTGGATATTGCACATAGCCATATCGACATTTCTATAATATTTCCATTAATTGTGCTGCCCTAGCTCTGAGTTATTGGCTATAATGATTATGCTTCACAACCAAATCAATCAAATATCAGCACATGTTTTAGTCAGGCTTTACTCATAATGACCTTCTACACAGAAATCGTCATATGTTGCCTACTTACCAGACAAAGAGCAGAAGCGATAATAATAACTGTAGTAGTAACAGCCTGAGCTTTGCTGCTTTAAGAAAAGCAAACTTATTTTTTTTCCTATTTCAGAGAAGTCTTGGCCGGAAATTACAAAGCAGGAGATGAGTGGAGAGTACGACATCTGTGGGGAATTATCCATCTGTGAGTGATCTCATTTCAATTCCTCGCCATCAGTGCACATGTAAGAAAGTCATAGTTAGACTGTGGCCCTTCGTTATTTTGCGATTCCTCCGACAGAAGGTAGCAGGCAGAGTTGTTCTTAAAGCAGAAGGCATTTCAGCTAATAGCCCTGTGTGAATGTAAGCATGAAAAACAACACAATCTGTTTCCAAGTTTTTCAAGAAGGCATGAAAAATACCCGTCACCGCCACGGACAAATTGTTTCTGTACACAAAAGGCGCACACACACACACATTTCATATCTGAAATGGGCACATCCGCAGGAATTACAGGAATCTCTGTTACCATGGTCCTGTCAGGGCACTAGTTTTTATTATTAAGTGGCACAGTAGCACATTTCAAACCCTCCACTATAAGCAGCAGCAGCAGCATCCCTTCCATCCTCACCACTGAGGTTTGGATGATGGTCACGACTTTGTGTGCCCAAACCCAGTCCCACGAGTTCTGCGATTGCTTTGATGCATTTTTCAAAAGGGCTGTGACATGAATGCCAAAAACGCATAGCTTCCAATGCCTCCAGACAAGCACACACTATCCTCGCCATTTCTTCTTTGTCACATTTTCTTTGCCGCGCTGGAATTTCTGTAACAATAATATAAGTTCTGTAAAGAGAGCCCTATAATGTACCTCCACACTGCCAGCTGACAGAATCGTGGCAGTGCTGAAGTTCTGTTTTGGTACACTTTGTAATGAAACCCTCTCTCTCTCTCTCTCCACTCTCTCCTCTTCCTCTTCCTCTTCCTCTGTAATGTTTTGTAGGTTTGACCTGATTTTCTGTAGGTTTGTGTTTCTCTAGACCGAGGCAAACGTACTTGGAAGTTGTCTCATTGCAACTTTCATTTATATAGACGTGTTTTTCTTTTGTGATTTCATGTCACTTTGAAATTGATCTCCCATCACTGCTTGGTAGCTGGGTGGTTTCATTTAAAGCTGCACTAATCAGTATTCAATGGTTCACTTGTACAGACAAACCCAAAAGAGAGTTGTCTACTACAGAACATTATAGAATTTTGTAACTTATTATTTAGTTTTTTTTGGAAAACAAATTCTGCACATGCTGCTACTTTCATAAAAAAAAGAAACACTAAACTTCCAGCACATAATACAATTTTATACCAAAAGTAGTGCGTATAAGCATGTTTTTTTAAACACAGTTAGACCTGTTTCGAATAAACAATATTGCCCCTTCCCATTGCCAGATGATGACTTTGCGTTTCTCTTTTTTTGTGGTTAGGGTTAGGTTTAGGTTTAGGGTGAGGTTTAAGGCTGATGTTTTGTGGTTTGTGATTTAGTGCTGGGTTTAAAAAGTCCTCCTTCATTTAAATGTGGGTAGATTTTCTACGAAAAATCTGTAATGGCTCTCCACAACACTGACAGAACAATGTTTTCACAAAAACAGCCAGAAAATGAAGAACTATATTAAAAGTCCCTCCTGCGTTATTTTGACTTTTGCTCGGCTGTCTGTCTGTGAGGGAGTTTCATCATCATTTATGTAATGATATCTTAATATAATAATAATAGACTTTATTTGTATAGCACTTTTCTTAATACCAGATGCAAAGATGGTGCCCATTCGAACCAATGAGAGCTGCTTGCCTAGCGCATACGCGAAAATGTTTCTGGCTTCCGCGTTTACTTGCTGGTTGTGAAGCTCACTGAAGACTTCTATATCACTCTTCTCAGCTTGAGGTTTTACAAATATAAAACCTCCATGGATAAAAAGTCATAATCGACCTTGTATGAAATTGCTTAGTAAACATTAATGTTTCTTGTAATGCACGGGGTAAAACAAGTTACAGCATTGGATCTCTCAGAGTCTCTTTCATTTCCAAGCAAAATTGCCAATGTAACTGAAATATCCCTAACCAAACTGATATTGAGTCAGTGGCGATACCCAGCTGTTGTCACATGCAACATCACAAACACTCTGGCATTCGATCTTAAAAAGGAAGGACGTTCACATGACTGAAAACAATTATGGACCAACATCCTTAACTCAGGTCGGCCCTAATGTCATGATTACATCTCTGTTGGGCATGAATACAAAATCCAAATGGTGTGTGTTTTTTGTCCAGTGTAAAAGCCGTTATAGAGACAAATAACCATTCACATTCAGACCTATGAGCAATTTAGGGATGCTGTTTACCATTTTTGTACTCTGGGAGGAAGCCGAAGGACCCAGAGAAACCTCCCACACGGGGGGAGAACATGCAAACTCCTGACAGACAGCCCCGTCTGGCCGGCGAGTTTGAACCCGAACCTTCCTGCTGTGGGGTGACAGTGTTTACCACCGCACTGCTGCTTTGTAGCTTTTGTTCACTCATTACTTTGGTTTCTAGTCCTCAAATTCTGCTCTCACACAATCATTAATAAACCCACAGTATGCTTCCTGCATGGAACTGGTTTGTTTCCAGACCTGTGAATTGCCCCATCAGTTAAAACGGGGCCCATTGACAGCTTTTCTCCCAACTAGTCGATCAGAATAAAAACACATCATTACATTCATTTGCCATTATCCTGCGGTGCAAAGAAAAGGTGACATCACACTTTCCGTGGAAGAGTTTTACACATTCTAGTTTTACAGGTAGTGCATTTCTTTAACACCCGCTTTGGGTTTATTAGGCAAAAAAAACTTGTGAAGAAGGTTTTTTTCTAAACTGATCGGATCGTTTTTTTCTTTCTTTCTCCTTACTTAGCATCCTGAAGATTGAAAATCTTACTATAGTATAAGATAAAAACAAAAAAATACAGCAGTTCCACCAGAAATGATCGTCCCTTCCACGGCTGCAGCACAAAGTCACGTTAAAACTCTCCGCCATTGTCAGAGGGGAAACTCTCCACACGCATTATGAATTGACTTGAATGTCATAAATTCTGCCAAATAGCCTAATATCATAATATTAGAGGCAACGTCATATCTGAATATGAGAGGAATAATAGCTTTTCCTCCTTCTGTCTGCCGGTCTTGATGAAAACCTCATTTTATTGCCACAATCATAATGGAATTATCTCCAGGTGTGATGGGGGCATTTAATGAAATCATTACAAAGGATTACTTGCTCTTTTTCATGGGCTTATTAAAAAGGCCTTTGTGATAGGAGGCTGAGTGAGAGAGGGGTTTTTTTTCTTTCTCTTCTGTTGGTTTTTTTTTTTTTTTCTCCCTCTCCACTTTGAGTGATTGCGTGTTTGTCAGTCTGGCACTCGCACCATTTGCGGCTGGCATAAAAGCCTGCAGGGAGCTACAAGATCTGATTGGGAATCTTAGGGAAAAGAAGAAGAAGAAGGAGAAGAAGAAAAAGAAGAAGAAAGAAGAAAGAAAAAAAATACATTGGCTGCTGCAGCGTTGTATTGATGTGTTTGAACGCAGGGCTCTCATATCCATGCCCTCAAAGCACACATAAAAATGGTTTTTCAATAATCGCCACACTTTGATGCATAGTTTATCTGTTCGGGCTATAATAATGGCGGCTCTCTTTCTTCCTCTTCCCCGCCGTCTACTCTATTTGTGTACATCCTTTTTCCCTTTTTTCTATCCGTTCTTCTTCCTCTCCTTCCTCTTTCCTGTCTTGTACCTCTTGCAGCTCGCCCACCTTTATTGGCCGCCGTGTGAATTCGCCTCTCTCAAGTACTGAACTGTATTTAACCTGCTCCTGTAAATCTTATTCCTGCATCGCCGTGGGGGGAGACATACACTGTGGACGTTAAGCTTAATGAGCAGCACAGGCAAATCACAGTCGTATCGCCATCCATAATTCTCTTTGATTGAGTCCTGAATTGTAAAATCAATGTCCTCTTGCCCCCCGTTCGCTTGTAGTTAATATTTCTCTCTAAGACAAAGCAACGTTGTTTCTGCCCTCATCAACCAGCGGTGGCCCGGGGATCGCCCATACGTCAGCTCTCGATGGCAGATATACCTCGAATCATTCATCTTTATTGTTGTTATTGGTGTTGCTGTTAAGTCAAGAGAAAATGGGAAAAGTGGTGTTCACTCATATATTTCTCTAATGGCTACCTCATCTGGGTTTAACTAAAACTGCTCGTTAGGGCGGTACAAGTAATCAAAATTGTAACAAATTCCAATTTGGTCAAGGGCAAAATCAGAATCACAGGAGGCACAATTTTTAAATAAAAAAGTAAAATGTGCAACAGCATATTATGATAAATGATGTATTGTGGGGATTTCCGTCCTAGAGATGTTCTTCATATGTGAGAAACCGTGATTGTTTGGAACAGACCCCGACCACAAGAATCACATCACACATAGTTTTAAACATGAGCTTTAATAGCTTATACCACTCAACACCCACCAATGTGAGTTTCTCTACCCTCAACCTACAGAGGCCTACACAGAATTAATGATTTCAAAGCATTTTACAGCTGTTCACACTGTTATTATATCTGTCACAGTCTTACATACTTGGTGTACTGAACGCCCAGGCCACCCTAACGTAAATACCTTCATATCAAATCAATAGGTGAAACATTCAAATGGCAAAAGTTTGTAAAAAATTCACTAGGATTGCCTTGAAAAGCCCCAAAATCCCCATCTAACAAAGTGTGAACATAATGGTCTGCTCTTATGAATCTATTAAGTCGGTTTCTCATGATGTATCATTATTTATGTCTGTATATCAGGGAAACAACAGTTGTTATCTCATGATAGTGACATAAGTAACTTGTGATCGCAGGAAAACAAATTAAACTGAACTCATTATCAAGATTAAATGGAGAAAATAATATCTTTGACTCATAGCCACATTTATGGCTCCCATAAGTGGAGGTGGATGTCTATATGTCCTCTCCTGTGTGCTATAACCCATTTATTAAATGTGTCTCTTCTGGTCACAAAGGCTAAGTACGTGAACTTGATGTGTAAATGTTTCTACTAATAGTTCTGTAGTTTTATTTCAAGTCCTCCTCCGGTCAAAAATGTGTTCTTATTTGTTCCTTTTTCCTACCGATAAATGTTGGAGCTTCACTGTGTAGAAGTGTGTGTGCAGAGTTTGACACCCAAAGGCTGTTTTCAAAATCTGATTCTAAGAGGTCGGCCAATGAGCTTGATCTGTGACATCACAACTAGTTTGGAAGCCAATCCATACAGTGTGATGTGTAAACCTGAAGCCTCCAGGACACAAACACTGTCCACACAAAACTATGTCAGACACACACACTAGCGAGTTTTTACATACATGTTTAAGTAAAATTAGGATTACAGGAGCAAAGACCTCCTGTATTTGTATTTACAGTTGTTTCACCACTTGTAAAGTCGACTTCCCCTTTGGGCAGCAGCAAAACAGCAGCCTTAAAGATATCAAACTACTTGGCGGCTTATTTTGAACAGCCCCAACAAAAGATCCAGTTTAATTACAGCTCTAAATTCCCCTTAAAAAAAAAAAAAAAAAGAACAAGAAGAACAAGAAGAAGAAAAAAAAACTTAGTAAGTAATTCGCAGGCAGCTGAGTGGCTGATTCTTGCTCTGCAGGCCATCACTTCAGCTGACACCGAGGCTGAACAATGGTTACGTTCACGGCTGTTGTCAAGCTGTGATGAATAGCTCGGCCTAACTACTGAGGAATAATGCTTAAAACAGAAAATGAATCCGAGTCGTGAATAAATGTATTAAACATTTGTGTTGTGCCTGGTCAGCACTGATTCCAGTTAGCTCAAGGAAGGAGGGAAGGCCGTGGGGGGGGGGGGGGAGAAAAAAGAGAAGAGCGGGCCGAGTGGTAGCTGTAGTGGCACAAAATCAAGCACTCAGCAGCTCCACAATACCCCATTAGTCTTCATTTTGAGCGGGACATGCAACAGGGCCCTTACGTCTTGAGGAACAAACTAAAATTTATTGGGTCGGCCGGTTCGGGCTAATTGAAAGAAATTGTCTGTCTGTTTGCTTTCCATTAGGTCTGCAGAGGGTGGTGGGTTGGGGCGGGGTGATGATCCGGGGGCCCGAGCTTGTTGCCCTCCACCCGTCAGCCCGAGCCTGGTTTTCCCCGTTAATGGTTTGATCCATGAGCGCTCTCCACTGAGCAGACAGTCTGAGCTGTGGGAATCATTTAAGGAGGAATCGTTTAGGGAGGATTTATGAGATGCATTCATTATGAAGTGTGTACAGGCAAACAGACTTCGATCGGTTACGGCAGCTCAGCAGTGGTTTACGGCGCTGTTTCTGCACTTGCTGTAGTTTTGGTTCACTTCGCTCCCAGAGTGCAAGCGTACTGATTATGACTGATCATCTCGGCCGTGCAAGTCTGAGATTTTGTTTCGCATCTTTCGTGAATGTTGATTTGGGATGATAGCTGGTTTGACTGCAGGTCAGGTTTATTCTTAGGTGCTTCACATAATTATAGTGTTTTGTCTTGAAATCTGAGCTAGTAGTTATGATTTTACCTTACAGGGCTGCATGATCTGATTAAAAACTATAAATATGGGGGTATTTGGAACAATATTATGATTGCAACATGATTTTAATTTGTGAGAATGATTGTTTTTGCATCACAATTTCCATTTTCTCTGAAAAAGATGGGAAGAATGTTTCAGTTTTTGGGGTCTGTATAAAACAAACATGTTTTCTTACATCTGGAGAAGAAGATTTACACCACAGTTACTACTGAACCTCGGTCAATATATAAGATAATGTAATGATTTCTAGAAAAAAAATTAAAGAGAAAAGAGAATCAAGTTTTTCTTCAACCTTGGTGTCATATCTCTCTCTCAAGGTAAAATTTTATTTCAACTTCTGTGATCTACAGTGGCAGTCACCAGAATAAGAATGATGGCCATAAAGGTTTCTGCAACCCACTGATGCGTTCATGTGTACGTGTCATAGGATATGTACCATACTGACATTTTTCCTAAATCATATCACGTTCATATGACATGTTTATGAGCTGACTTTCACACGGGGGATGGAGAGGAAATTACAGGCAAGGACGCTGCTTAAGCCAGTGACTCAAGTTAGAGATTGTGTTTCAATACTTGTAAGTGTGAAGGCATTCAGAAAATATTTGTTGAGAGACCTCACCAGCTGAAGATTTCCAGACGCATTTGTGGCGACAGAAAACAGATAATTTATTGGGAGGTCAGGATTTCTCTAGCCTTGTTTTTTCAGCAAGAAAGAAAAGTATTTAAAGCTAAAACTTTGTTGTCTTTTCTTGACCCTAAGTGATTTTTGTGCCTAAACCAGATCATCCAGCACAGCCTTGTTGTCACATCATGAAATTGAGCCTAAAGAAATGTAAAGTTTTAACATAAAGAAATGTAAAGTTTTAACATAAAGAAATGTAAAGTATTGACATATCCGTCAAGACAGTTTGTTACTGCAGCACACTTTTGTTTTGACATCCAAACAAGTGGTTCGGATAACTAAGTGAATCTGATAACTGTGATTTCTGCTCATGTTCTCTGCCCTTTTGGACTTCTGCTAGATTGTAAAAATACATTAGTTTCCTTTTAAAGTATTTGCACGTCTGGACAAGATGTACATACATTAAACGTACTTTATTATAGACAAGGAAACGTAAGTTTCTTCCAAACAAGAGTTGTTTGTTGCACTCAAAGTTGAACACTTCCAACCTATGGCAAAACTTACAGGTTTTGGGGAGTACTACTGAAAAAAGTAGTATAAAGCTTTTTGTGGCTCCAGAGGAAGCTGTGTGCAATCTGATGTGTCCAGTGATGTCACTCAGTGGCAAAATTGCATTGTGGGTACCGTAGGGGCCATGTTTTTAAAAAAGAAGAAGAATGAGTGGAGTAAATAAACGTGATTTCCCTGGTTTTAATCATTTGTTATTTAAATTGTCGATAATGAGTCCAACAGTATTAATAGAGTGCAGTACTACCTAGTGAACTACTCTTCACAACCTGGCATCTACATTACCCACAGTGCAACTGGAGGTATATGCACCTTTCTCTGGAGCCACAAAAGGCGTAAAGCTACTTTTTCGCATAAGCTCCCCAAGAGCTGTTAACACTCTTTAATGTGGAAAATTGGTGGCTTTGTCCTTTAATATCAAGGGTTTTTTTAAAAAATGTTTTGGATGTTGCACTTCATCAGCTGTGCAGCCTTAATATAGTGGGTTGTAAACCTTTATTAAATGTTTGTCTTGTGATTTTGTTGTATCACATTTGTTTTTTTGCTGTGCATCTTACGCTGAGCACGTTTTATGCTTATTGTGAGTAAATCTTCATTAGGAAAAAAAATTTCCGGGAACAAATGCCAGACGCCCTTTGGCCAAATCAATACTTTTATGCCCAGTTTGTCTTTGTACTAAACATAATTGTGAATCTACTGTGGACAAACTCTCAGTATCATTACGCGTTGCAGAACCGTGCATCCACTTTTCTGACGTGTTGCATCAAAAAAAAAATTTTAAAAGGAAAAAAAAGCACAAGCTGAATGGCCTGGCTGCATGATAGACAGGTGACAGGCTTTCAGCTAAGTTACAGTAACAGACAGTCAAAAACATAATCCACAACTGCTTGAAACACTTTGACAACTTATGACTGCTGCTGCTGCTGCCTCCTCTCCTCCCCTTTCTCCCTGTCACTGGCTAGATAAACTCTCTGCCTCTACGTCTCCAACCCCACTCCATAATAATTGCTCACATTTAACAGCCGAATGAGGAGGAGAAGGCGACACGCATAAGTAATAGAAAAAAAAAAAATAAACGCACGCATCTCTGGTGGAAATTGACTGGCACCGGTGTTTAAAATAATAAGATGCAGCTGTTGATAGTAGCGACTGTCTCCAGGTTTACTTCCCCGTGGCCCCTGTGGCAGCAGAGGAGCCGTGATGAAGGCAGACAGCTGACAGGTGCTCCAGGATGATGCTGCCATCAGGTGCATCTGCTAAACTTAACTCCGAGACAGGAGAGGGGAGATAGGAATGAAGAGAGAGTGAGGGGGGAGGAGAGGAGTGGCCAGAAAAAATATGAGGAAAAGAGGGTGAAGGCAAAAAAAAAAAAAAGAAGAAGAGGAAGGTGGAGGAGCTGTGTTTGTGTGCGCAGTGTGCATGATGGAAACTTTATGCCAGCCCCTTCCTGTGAAGAAACTCACAGGATGCCTTTTGAACCCACAAGCTTGACTGAATAGGTGCCTCTCCGTCTAGACACTGACACTCCTGAAGGGCTAACAAGTTTACAGAGCAGGTCAGGAGAAGGGGAGACAGCGAGGGGGGGAAAGGGTAATAAGGGGGAGATAATGAGCAGGTTGAATAAAGTGATGGAGAGGAAATGGCAGGAAAAAATATTAATGCTGAAAAAAATAAAAGAAGAAGGTGCAAAGAGGCAGCTTGTCACGAAAGAGAGTTTGAGTATGCATATGGAGTAAGGTGTGTGTGCTGTTGCCGTTACCATATGTTTATATATCGCTGCATGCATCAGCAGTTTGCAACTACCTCACACACACACACACACACACACACACTTTCACACACGCCTCCCAACTGTCAGAAATGCAGCCATAATAGATTCACTCTGCATGCTGCTGTGACGGTTGTGACGCCAACGGTGTGTCTGACTCTCAATAAGAAAAAAGCTGCAGCAGTGAACCCCCTTGAACCCCTCGTGCTGGGGGAGGGGCCCCTCGTGGCACCCGGGGCCGGCCAGATAAAGTGTTGCACTCGAATCACGACTCGGTTCAAAAGGTGACGGGGAGTGTAACCAAGGAAGCGCTCTTCTTTTTCTTGGGTGTGTACACACACACACACACACACACAAATGCACAGCAGTATGAAAGGAGAGGAGCCTGACAGAGCCCAGTGCATCGCAGGTAGCCCGACAGAGTGGCTGGGAGCGCTGTCACCAATTTGTTCCTAGCCATGGGGGACATGCAGGGGATGGAGAGGCGATGGCAGCTCCCTGTCCTCATCATGGCTAATGAGGCCCAGGCTTCTTCCTCTTCCCGTGTGTGAGTGTCTGAATGTGTGTGTGAGACATCGGTTTGTATCAGTTGGTGTCACAGTGCTGCACAAAGCTCCTTATTCCTGAAAAAGCGAGGTTGATATCTGGCACAGACCACCATGCACTCTTAGTTCTCCTTATACAACTCTCCTGACTGAATTATTTACCGGGCCGGTAAGCGCACACATACGCATACTTGCGCACACACACACACACACACACACACCCACACACACACACACACACACACACACACACACACAGAGGGAGAGGAGATAAGGTCTTGTTCAAGGCAGCTACCATTCAACACGCTGCAGATCTTCAGGGACGCCAAACCAGCTGAGGGTTTTCTTGTTCAGCTGAACCTTCGAGGAAAGAGAGAGATGGCCTCACGCTGGACCTGCTGTGATTATATGCAGCCAGAGATAATAAAAAGTGCTCAGTGGTCAGCGTGTGATGACACTTAACCCCTGAAAAAAATAATATCGCGGTACAAAGGCTTGTGTTTTAAGTCCAAGTGTTATCTGGTTATCATGTGTCTGTGATAAAAAAAAAAAAGAGAGAGACAAAAAAGAAGAAGAGCTTTTTTCTGTTTTGAGTAATTTCACAGACTGTGCACCTCGACTTTATCAACGCTTTGTAGACGCCAATTTGTCACATTGAACAACTCTTAAGAAGTTTGGTGCGCGCGAGGAGCGATGCTCTTTCTTGTGCAATGATGCTCGTATCTATCTTGAGGACATTAAGAGTACAAAGACGTTCAATCATATGAGAAATGTGAGCAGTGTGATGCGGTTGCATCAGAGGGAAGAGGAGAGAGCGGTGCTGTATTTGTAGTTCAGGAGCTCCCCAGTGTGGCGGCGAAGGAGAAGTGCAGCAAGATGGTGCTTCAATACACCTCTTCTTATATTGTGTGTAAATATAATATAAAGGTGATAATAATAATAAATGCAGTTACAATAAAACTTGAAAAGAAATCCTTTTCTTTCCTTTTTATTAGAGCTGCGTCAATATCTTGATTAGGTGTAAACTATCAAATTTGTATCGATTTTAGTGTTTTTTGAGTTCTTTGACTTCAGCCTTTTGAAATGTGAATATTTTTTCTAGTTTCTTTACTCATAGGACAGTAAACTGGAAATCTTTCGGTTGTGGACAAAACAAAACATTGGAGGATGTCGTGTTGGACTGATGGAAGCACTAGTGAATGTTCTTGAAGAGTATGAGTCTTTAAAGCGAAACTCTCGCCAAAAAGCAACCAAGGCTTTGTTTGGGATTGAATATGAGTCAAACCTTCGTGTGAAAGCATAATTACGACGAAAGAGGCACTTTTAAGATTTACCGTAGTTTCGGTTTTGGGCACGTTAATTTTGAACGGGAGTGCATGGGGCAAGACATGCTAGCATCAAAATCGCTATTTTTAGAACACTAAGAAGGCTCGACACAACATGAAACTTTGCTCGTAGCATCACTAGGGTCTCTACTCATGAACAAGAGCATTGAGAACATTGTTTGTGTCTCACGTTAGCTGCTGCACCTCCTGCGCGTTGCCCTCATGCCAGACAAAAAGTGTCGATCCCCGAGTGCGACCTGACAGGCAGGAGAGTAATGGTGAACCGCTCCTCAAGGGTGCCTGTCAGGTCGCACTCGGGGATTGACACTTTTTGTCTTCATGATGGCGAGGCGCAGGAGGTGCAGCAGCTAACGTGAGTAGTTCAAAAACCTTCTTTTTCATAAACTCTGTGTACACAAACAATGTTCTCAATGCTCTTGTTCATGAGTAGAGACCCTAGTGATGCTACGAGCAAAGTTTCATGTTGTGTCGAGCCTTCTTAGTGTTCTAAAAATAGCGATTTTGATGCTAGCATGTCTTGCCCCATGCACTCCCGTTCAAAATTAACGTGCCCAAAACCGAAACTACGGTAAATCTTAAAAGTGCCTCTTTCGTCGTAATTATGCTTTCACAGGAAGGTTTGACTCATATTCAATCCCAAATAAAGCCTCGGTTGCTTTTTGGCGAGAGTTTCACTTTAAAGAGTGTTTTTGAAGTGCGTGGGTTGGATCTGCTCTAATTTAAGTTTCATGTGAGAAACCTTTGTTGTGAATTGATATTGTATAATTTAAACTAACTTGACATTTTCTGACATTGACCAAACAAGAAAATCATTAATTGAGAAAATAATAAATCGACAACAACAATAATACTTTGCTAGATATCTTAAAGGGGCACTGTGTAGATTTGGAGAAATTCAAGCTCAAGATTTTAATATTTACATTGTTAATGAGGTAATTATGAGTAAAACTAATTTATTTGTTTTTTCCATAACTGAATAAACAAGCTGTTCTCGGAGGAAAATAAGGTCCCCAGAACACTGGTTGGTTATATGTGACGGACCTTTCTTGCTTCACAGTACAACAGGATTTAATTGTGATGTCCTTTAAGGTCAGTTTGTCTATTTTGTGTATTCAGTTGTGAAAATAAAGGTATTTTATTTATTCAGTTTGATTCAGCATTAAAAAAAATCAGACAAGAAGATTTTTCTCTTCAGAGTAAAACTTTATTCCCCACGTTTGAAAGTGCACCTTTTAAACGTGCCTCCTCCCTAGACAAAAAAAAACAAAAAAAATGGGTTTAACAAAAAAATTGAAATCCAAGATGTAAAATAATTTATTATCAGTGCAGAGGAACTAGTTTTACTTGACACGTTAACAAAAAGCTAAACAAACCAGGTTGCTCTCATCGACCACAACTGATGGCAGATTTGCGTTTGCAGCTTGTTTCTGCTGCCCCCAAGAGGCTGATAGATATCATCACCTAGGATATGGCTGAGATGTTGGCAAACTGCTGCTATAGGTTATCAAAGGGAAATCAGCACCTGAGTACTCATTAGTGTTTCTGGATGATTAGCTCTTGTTTTTGTTCACCTGGTCGCTAACTCGTTGCCCGAGTGTTGTTTAGTGCTCGGCAGGTACAGTCAGTTTAAAGAGACGTTTGTTGAATACAGCCATTGAATGTGATAAAAGTGAACGAGAGCAGCCAAGATGCCGGCTGTAAAACCAAAGCAATTATCTGAAACAGTGATGGAATGTAACTGAGTACATTTACTCAAGTACAGTGCTGAATTACAATTTTTAGATACTACTTTTTGCTCACTATATCAATTTAATAGCTTTATTTACTAGTTACTTTGCAGATTACACGCTGCCTCAGAGCCAGAGTAGCACATTTTTAAATTAATTAATTTTATCAGCAATCAGATTTAAAAAACAAAACATATCTGAATATCAATAATTGGCCAGTAATCATTGACAGATAGCATAAATTATAAACATACATGTTGATACTGTATGTATCATTTACTTTTACTTTTGATACTTAAAGTCCAGGATATTAAAGACACTCAAGACTTTTACTCCCCAAAGAAATAATACACTCCATCTTAAACTTTACGCACGATTGACTCATTCATATTTTTTAACAACACAGACTGAAGGAACAGAACTGAGGAAAACTGCAGTCAGCTGTTATCTGTAGTTTTTCACTAAGAGTAATCTCGTTTGTATTAATATAATGTAGTAAATATTGATCACAGCATCTATGAGGCACCAAATAAAGTGATTAAATATAAATTAATAGACTCATTGTGCGATGATGATGATATTTTGGTAGAGAAACAACAAATGTAAAAGAGAAGATCCCTTTTAATAGTTAAATACAGTCCATTCAATCAGAAGAAAAAAAGAAAACCCTCACAAACCAACATTTTTCATTCAAAGCTTGAAATGAACTACAATCAGCTTCTACTCCTAGATTAATGAACTCCAAATTATCGCTTGGGCAGTGGCATTTGCAAAGAGAAGGAGAGGAAGACGGGAGAGGCAAACAGATGCCAGGAGAGATACTGAGAAGAAGAAAAATAAGGAGGGAAGCAAAACAACAGCAGAAAAAAGGGGGTGTAGGAAAGAAAAGAGGAAAGAGAGAGACAGAGAGAGGTAGGAAACAGACAGAGCCAGAAATATTCTGCTGATTCACATAACGCCAGAACATCGCAGAGTCAGCTAACAGCGAACAGCGGAGCAGAGATCAGCTTATTTTTTCCTCGGGGAACCTTCACAGCATTAAGAGACAAACCTGCCTACTGAAAGTGCTTCGGACTGAAAATCCCTGATCAAACTTCTGATTGTAAAATAAATATTTGAGCTTCCTCAGCCTTTTTGTTTCTGTTTTTTTGGAATGCACATATATTAAGGCATGACTCCAGACACACTTATCCTACAGTAACACAATTCAACCACTTTGATTCTGTTACAAATGCAAACTAACGCTGGAAACATTTTTTACCTGAATTCACAACAACAAAGATGAGGCTTTTTTTTTTCTAGATGAAGGCAAATGAGTAAGTGATATGTACAGGCGTTTCTAATTATGGCCATTAACAGTCAGGATGTTTGTTGCCTCATGAGGCAGCGGAGGAGTGGAGAGGGGTCATCAGGGTGCAGGTGTGGGTGGTTTAAAGAGACCAGTCTTTCTGAAGTAGCGCACGATGAGAGGCACCGACACCAGAGTGATGCTGATGCGAACCGGAGCGAAGAGCTTGTGGATGGCGTAGGCCAAGACGAATGTGCTCGTCCCTGCTGCCATCTTAGAGCGAACGACCGTCTCGCTGAAGCCCAGTTTGCACAGCATGGCCGCCATATCGATCCCACTGGGGAGACAAACAACACAGACAACTTGTCACAAGTGCACAGAATTCATATTAGAAGATCACTCACAAGTGTTTTTCTTCTCTTTAAATGAGTCCACGACACATAAAGATGTCCTGGGCCTGGTGTCAGTGACCATATTGATCACCCTTCAATCACCACAACTCAGAAAAAAAGATGAAATAGAATATATAATATATTATATGATAGAATAAAATTCCCAATAAATGAAATGAAAATTGAATTAAACTAAACAAAATAAAATAACATTCACAATAGAATATTAAATGATATAAAATAAAATGTATTTAATGTAGAAAAATGAAAAATCAATTTAAAAAAATGAAAAAAATTAAATTAAACTTAATTTAAACACAAACACCAATATCAAATAATGTGCAAAAATAAAACTAAGAAAATATTAAATACAATAAATTAAACTAAATTAAAAAATATTAAAAGAGACAATTTTAAAAAACACTTCCAGTTATTTCATTTTATTTGATTTAAAGGTTCAATAAAAAATTAAATAAAAAAAAAAATTAAATTAATAAATTAAAATTTATAATAATAATAAAGAATAACTAATACAAAAAATACAGTATAAATCTGAAAATATTTTGAGAATATCAAAAGACACTACTAATAATAGTGAACTACATTTGCACATTCTGCAATGTCAGCCATGCAAACCATGTCTGCAACAAATCAATAGTAAGGCGTCTGTGTTTACAAAAACATCTCCTGAAAAAAATCAATGTTTAAAACTTTCAGGTGAGAATGAATCCTGAAAGCTTCGCACCACAGGGACAAACCTCCGTCTCACGGCTCCGGGCTGGTTACATCGTCAAGGATTTCCTGAGATTAAATACAAAGTAAACAAGCAGAGTCTGCTCCTCCCTGTGGTCCTGCTTACATGATTAGAAGTGCACCTCCCATCCATCTCCAGCAGAGGGAGCTGTGTTTAGTGTTGAATGTTTTATAATAGTTCATTTTACGGCCTTTTGACCCATTTAAGCATAAGAAGCGCTGCCAGCATGAAATCACAAATCAAAGCAGCTTTAACAAGCTACACGTAGCTCTGCCCTTGTGAGGAGGTTTTGTGGAGTCGTGGCATTTCCATACGAGCTACTCGGGGAGATGATTATGTGAGTGAGTGTGCTAACACGAGGCTGAGAGCCGCTTCAATCAATACAGAAGCTCTCTCTCTCTCACTCACTTTAACAGCTCTGTTGCACTCAGCAAACTTTAGTCAGTCGGCTAAATATAAAGATCCATCTGCACCCTGACAGCTGTTTGCCCAGCGCACAGCTCTGAGTCCAGGCATGTGGCCTGCTAATACAGAGGCCCCACAGTGATAATTCTCAATAGTTGCCGGCTACAGAGTCAGTTTTCACTTCAAGGGCCATTATCATGCTGTACGAGGAAATGTCTAAGCTGTCAGATAATCTCTCTGGTATTTGGGCACCTGGCATGAGGCCAGAGAGAAAAGACAAAGGCTGGAAAATTGTCCTTTGCCAAGATTTAAGTTGTGCTTACAGAAAGTTAAAAAACTGCAAAAGATAGCTGAATTTAGAGTCAAAGATTTTGTGCTGTCGTAAAGATTCTTATGTTTTATTCAAGCGCTCAACTTGGTCTTAGTGTCTGTGTGTGATTTCAGCAGGGCCGGTGTAATGCGACTGACTGAGTGGACATCTGAGCATGTACTCTGCTTTTCTCTAATACAACGGCTCCCATTTGCTGCCAATTTGCAGCAGACATTATGCATTCCTCTGTGTAAAAGCAGCCCACGAGTCGGTGATTTCCTGTGGACGTCTTTAGGTTTTAAAGGAAATGCTGCACTCGGATGCCCTCATACTGCTGCTGGATAATGTCAGCAAGTGATGTTCGATGCACTGCAGAGTTGTTTTTCCTTGGCTCGTTCCATCTGTTTTTTTTTCCAGTCTGTGATTTCCCTACATTTCCACAAATACTCAGTGGACCTTTCGGGTCAAAAACAGGAATCTAGCTTTTGCTTGTTCAAAGTTTTTTTCCCCTCCTTCTGCTGAGAATCAGTATATCTATATTTAGGGAATACTGGATACGGGACCAAATAAGGTTACGGTACCCATTGTTCAACCCTGCCCCCACCTCACCCTGTAGAAAACGCAATGATCTGATGTTGTGTTACCTGGATATGAGGAGGTAGAACATTCCCAAGGACATGAGGGAGATACAGATGTGAAAGGAAACTCCCACGGCTCCATACTCCTTGAAGACTTTCTTTAGTTGTTGGGTTTTACTGGGTTTCCCTCCCTCCGGCTCCGGCTCCTCCTGGGCTTTCACTGTCGATGAGGAAGCAGTAGAGGCCTCCTTTGGACTCTGCTCCTCCTGGACAGAAAAAGAAAGAGTGCAAAATAGCAGGAAGTGAGCAGGACAATGTGAGATAGGGGAATTAAGAAAACATTCCCTGGAGAGTCCGTAAGAAGACTCTCTGCATATCTGGACAAAAACAGAGAGTAGATGTGGCTGGCAAGGAGGAAGTGGAAGAAAATTGTGGTGACAGTTTCCACAATCGTGACATTTTTTCACATTCATATTCATCACACACTCAGCTACGAGCTGGAGGCTTCGCTTCTGGTTCAGCGGATGTCACGGTTTTCGTACCCAACAACTAATTATGACCTGATTAATCCACATGACATGAGATGGCGATGGTGATGTGTGTCACTTGTTGGTAAGGTGTAAACTTTACTCGTAGACAAAGAGCTGAATGAGTGGCGACACCAAAGCATAACATGAATGTGTTACTCTTTTCTCAACCAAGCACTTGCTGATGGATATCTCAGGGGACCATTATAGCTTTTATAGGTGCAATAAGTATACAGGTTTTGCTCACAGGTATGTTACCATTTGAAACTTTGTCAGATGTTTATATTAAGCTTCACCAACGTAACATTGTGTGTGTGACAAAAAAATACTAATCTGTATATAATCTGTATGATAATAATCAACCCTGACCATAATCGGTCAGGGTTGCAAGTTGTCAGATTAGGCTACGCAATTTATCAAAACGAATACATGGTTGCAGCAACATTATTATTTTTTTTTTAACAAGCCCAGAAGTTCATTCTCCTGGTTTTGCAAACAGAAGATGTATGTCAGAGTTCAAACTCAGCTACAATTATAGGAACTGATGCATCATCATGATATAAAAATAAACAAAAACACTGTGTGCTGTGCGTCATCTGGTTGAAAACTGAAGACGAACAAAACTTTTTACAAGCTTCCTCTATTCATCGTTCTGCCGAGTCAGCTGACCAAACACAGACTGCTGTTGTTTGTTTAAGGTAAATCACTTTATCACTCAGCCTTTCACACACACTCACATGCGAACAAAGTCCGTAACTTTCTCTCACAAACACACACATTACTCCGTGTTTGTGACCTGTGGACACGCCACTCGAGACACAAGAAGAACAAGCAACAGACACAATCCAGCTGTCTGAGCGGGGAGCAGCAGGGAGCAGGCAGGTCACGCCTGCGCATGTGTGTGTGCTGGCTGTAAAACAGATTAGTGAACGACAACACACTCAGCAACAGTGAGACCACCACAGAGCACTGAGGGTGTGGACGTGGCTCACGGGGCAGCGAGAGAAGCGGGAATCTAGAAAAGTGAGAGAGAAAGCCTGCAGTGCGTTAATATAAAAGTAATACCCCTCTAACCGAAGGGCTGTGTTTGACAACAGCAGTCGTGCTTGATGCAACAGAACCAGTTTAACTGGTACGATAGTATGCAAAGTGTCTTCAGAATGCAAGATGACAGGGCAGCACAGTGCTTTATCAACATATAAACAATTTTGCAGAACATTATGATGCAACGGGGAAGTTGACCTTTGACTTTTAGGATATAAACTGGCATCACTTCATCATTTAATCCAATATTATAAACACAACATTTGAATTGTTGAGTTATGACCACAAAGGAGTCATCTTATATGTTTGTGCCAAATTTGGAGAAATCCCCTCAGTTTGAGGTCCCGTTAGTCAAATACATTTTCTGCGTAGAGAAAAAAAAAAAGCCCCTCTCTAGCAGAGCAGGAAGTAGCTCCGGCTCGCGTGGAATGATTTTATTTTTAGACAAAATATTGACCTTGCCCCTACAAAGCTGAGACAACTTGACAACAATGTGTAAAGAACGCTGGCTACAGTGACCTCTTTCAAAAGGGAATGTATTATTGTAGCAAACTATCCATTCAAGGTCAACTTTAAAAGTGGTGAGGACAAAATACAGGCTGATGGGAAAATGTGCGTGGGAGCATATTTTTCCTCGTAAAGCAGCAGAAATGAGCAGATGAGAGAAGAAAGAAAAGAAGCAGCTTTGGTGACATTATGCTTAGTAGAGTAACTTAGAAGTCATAAAACCAACAGGAATGTTGTTTATATGAGTCTCACTTGATTTAGGACTGAATGGGGGAACCGTTTACATTAAATCTTTTAAGTTTTAGATAATAGGTAATAAGGCCTTTTAATTTTGTTTATTAACAGGAATAAGTGGCATAAACATGTTTATTGTTAGATTATAAGATGTTTATGCATTTCATCAACAGATTTATTGAGTTTAACATCTATTTTTATCAACCCTTTTCAGCCTTTTGTTGCATTATGACCATTTATGTATTTATTAACAGGGAACTATGTATTTATTAACAGTTAAATATGCTTTTTGTAGCTCCAGGTTCCAAATTGAGAACAAAGCCTTACTAAGGTTAATAAATCCTTCATTATACACATTCAAAACTTGTTCCATTGGTTTAAAGTTTGGTTACTTTGTTTGCAACTTCTACATATTCAACAAAAAAGTTTCATTTTTCCGGGTGCTGCAGGGCCTCAAACTGCTTCCTTGACGTGCGCAAGATCCTTATACAGTATATATTTACTTTGAAACATGAAACCATCCTGTTAGTCTGATAGCCTTTCAGATGTTTGAAAAATGTGACATAACTGGTTGAAACGGATGTAGCCTGCTGTTCATTGGGCCTGACATACAGTCATTTATGTTCATGTCCGTCTACGCCTCTATCGCTGCACTGACAGTCTGCAGGCTTCAGACTGTCTTCCCTTGTAGGCCCGAGTCAGACAAAGAAGAAGAAGAAGAAAAAGAAGAAGGGAACGGGAGAAAAACAAGTCTATCTTTTCACTTCACTGCAATTTGTCTTGCTAAATTTTGGCCCGAGCCCCCTGGATGCAGTCGCGGCCTTGGTGACGTATTCATTGGCCTGCAAACAATGGACAATAGAAAAAGTGCCAGAGTGGGCGAGGGAGCGGGCCTTTTTGCTTTTCAGCGTCGAGTCAGGCCAAGCTAAAAGTAAAAGGCGGACGGCAGCGTGGGAGGGTCATGTGAGTGAACAGCCAAAGGGAGTTGTGCCAGGGAGGGTGTATGGGAGGGGAACAGTGGTGCTGCTGTGTCCGATAACAGCTTTTCAGAGGCGTGGAAACACATGCAGATATTCAAAGTCACGGTGGCAATGTGGACACAAAGACGCACACAAATACAGACACAGAAGGGGAGGGAAATGTCAGAGGCCAGCGCAGGAAAGTAAAAGAAGTGACTGTAAAAAGTGTCCAGTCTTAAAAAAATAGAGTCAAACTGAAAAAAGCAACAGAACGGTCTCAGCTGAGAGGCAACAACGGCGTTAACTAGTATATATCCTATAACACCTGGATATCTGAACAAACTGTAGGCGGGGGGTTTTGACAAGGAAGAAGAACGGGTAGGAAAAGTACCGTATGGTTCTGCTGCATCAATGTCCCGATGTTAGGGGGGTGTATTGTTAGATCGATTAACTTCTATTTTAAAAAGGGACCCAGGAGAGAAAATCCACCTGAATCCACTTTGCCTACATCCTAAAAATGGCAGTTTGGCAAAAACCTCCATTAGCTGCCTGCTTGCAAAGGATTTTATCAATATTTACATGACAAGGGCACAACAAGAGTGCTCTGATCGATCTTTAGATGACAGCGAGACTCACGACCCGCTCTTCCAACATCCTGTGCCTATGAATGAGTTTTTCTGGAACGTTTTAAAGCTTGAAAGAAACCTGCTGATATTTCCTGTTGCTTGTCAGGCCGACATTAGCGTCAGTAGGACTTCTGCAATGAGCAGATATTTATTGATGCATATGAGCTTAGATGTAAATAAATGTGTCCATCTGTTGCACGGTAAGTTTTTTTTGACAAAATAATGATCTGACAATGTTTTGAAGCCATGCTAGCAGCTGGATGTACATGTGGATCATTCCACCACTTTGGAACCAAAGATCTTACATTAAAAATCAAAAGAGCGCCCGGGTTTAAGGTAGTTTCCATAAGGGCCCATCTGTGTAATTACAACATATAGTGATGCACTGGGGCCCAAAAATACTTTTTTCCATAAGCTAACATTGTTAAGAAGCAGCTGTAAAACAGTGGATCATTTATTTCATCAAGTGATGCACTTGGGCCCAAAAAGTGGTGTCACATCCCCTCGACGGAAGTCTCTGGTGCCCACGCTCTATGAGCCCTACAACACGGAGGATCAGGGTAACTTTACAGCCGGAGAGTCTGGCCATTTTGGCTTTCATGTGCCAGACTTCCGCCAACCAAGCTGGCTAACTTCCGGTCCAACCCCCGGCTCACTTGAACAGAGATAAAATGTTTTAATCTTGCGGCTCTTCTAGAATTTCCCAATTTCATTAAACCAAATGGCTCCGGTTACGATAGTCAATTAAGTCATTGAGCGGCGTTCTGTTGCTCCCAAAAAATGTATCCACCGTTTTACAGCTGCTTCTTTCGTTAGCTTATGGGGAAAAAAGTATTTGTGGGCCCCAGTGCATCATGTGATGATGTAATTACACAGTTTGACCACTGTGACATGGCTTCAATGCCTGCTACTCTCCCTGTGGGCTTGTTGTGAGAGTGTCCAAGCACCACTGTGTCTATTCTGGGGTCAAAGAGCTGCCAGCGTGGCTGTTGACTCGTACTCTCACAGCTATCCAACATAAAAATCATGTCAGCCTCATAACAGTCAACATCAAGCAGAACACAGCAGTGTAATAGTGTTTTCTAACATCTTCTGGCTGCAGGCTCACCCACATGGTTGTGTCTTGCCTCCCCACCAACACACAGCTGGTGCCAAGAGCTCACTGAACACATTCCTATTCAAATCAGTTTGGACAAAATGACTCATTTCTCTGGTTTGCCTGGCAGGTCGAACAGCCACGTGTGTGTGTGTGTGTGTGTGTGTGAGCCTGTTGAACAGTGAGTCAGCATGTTCTCCCTCGGCTCTGTACATGACACTTGTGCCTGTACTCATGCTCACAGTCATGATTAATACATGGATCCTGTGAGTTTCCTGCACATGTATTCTTGCCCACGCAGCTGCGCGCGTCACGCCGCGTTGTATAACGAGCCTGCCTGCTTACATGACACTGAAGAGGCCCAGGCTGGCAGCTTCGTGCATATTTCATGGGGGTTTTTAGTTCAGTCCTGGCACACACACACAGACAGACACACACCGGTTGAGCTGCGAGGACACACACTCGGACACGCGTGCTCTTATAATCTGCTCCCCGGGGTCAGACAAACACTCGAGTTGTATAATTTACCCCTTTGTTGCCGTCAGACGGCTGCTCCTCGCCGGCGTCGCTGCTCTTCTTCGCGGCCGCGGCTCTGGTGTGCATGGTCCTGGTGTTGGTGGAGCAGCGTCGACTGGAAACCCCCCCGGTACCTGTGAACAACACATGACCCCCCGGCCCTCCTCCTCTGAGGTTCCTGTGAACCAGCGGCTGTCCGATAAGATCTGAGCTCCCGGCTTGTCTCTGCGCGCTCTTGGAGAGGCTCGCGGCCACAGCGGCCACCCGGTCCAAGTGAGCCCAGTCCGTGATCGCCAAACCCGACGAGGAGTCCCGGTCCGGCTGTCGTTGTTTCCGCAGGTGCGCACGGGTTTCGCCGACGGAAACACAGAAGCACCGGTGTCCCTGAAGCTCGTGCTCCTTGCGTAATGTCAAAGTGACGTGCTTCAGTCTGTTCGCTTCAACTTGCACCAGAAACGAGCCCGCGGACTTGAGAGCCTGATCCAGGGTCGCTGCAGACAGCCTGCCCGCGCGACACAAAAACATGGTCCGCCCCGGAGCGAGCTCACCGTCTCCCGTCAGAAAACAAAAGAAAAACAAACACGGCGAGCGAATCCTTCAGGACGAGCTAATTATGTGCATGGAGCGACTGTAAACATTGCCGTCCCGATCCCTCCTGCCTCTCTCCGGACCGATTGTTGACCGATTATCACCAGCAGCCAATGAGGGCTGGCGCGCAATCGCAGATAGTAAAAGCGCTCAGGAGGAGGGAGGAGGGGGCATTTAAAGGTGTAACCGTGTTAACGCTCACAATTGAGTTATATCATGAAACCTCTCTGGGGTGCATGTAACCGACCCCGGGGTGTTGTTTTTAAAAGTGCACTATGTCAATCTGGGGCGAGACATTTTAATCAGAAGATAATTATCTTTATTGACGGGTTTATTTGTGCCTAAACAAACTAAATAAACACACTCTCTTTGTTTGTATGACTGAATAAACTGAATAAACAAACTGAGTTTAAAGGACAACACAGTTTCGTACTGTTTAACTGTGTTTTTATGTGGCGGACCCTGCCACCATTCTAGCTTCAAACAGTGTTCTGGACACTTTTTTGCTCGGAGAACAGCTTGTTTATTCAGTTATGGAAAAATTAATATTCCTGGATTTGTATTTTTAACTGTATTGTAAATATTCAAATTCTGCATTTTAATTACTTCTCCATAACGACACATTTGCCCTTTAAAGCCATGAAGCTCCTGTTTTTATTTTCCCCCCAGTTTGAATAATTATGACTCTCTGCAGGAACAGGCTATTCACTCATCAGATAAAATGTGTGCTTAAATTTAGTCTCCTAGTTATTTTTTCAGACATGTGAAATCAAAACAGTCACTCGACAAAAGACAAAAAAAAGACTTGAGACCTGACTTGGACTTGGAAGCCGAAGACTTGACTTGAGTCATGACAACTCAAATGACTTGTCTGCTTTCAACTTCATTTTCCGTTTTCTGTTTGGTTTCTTATTTTCACTTATTTTCCAGCTGTCAGTATTTCACTGTTTAAACAAAATGATATCATCAGTGATATCGGTGAAGTCAGATGTCGGCACAGAGCCCAAAGAATCCTAAAATAAAACACCCTCCAGCCACAGTCTGTTCACTACGGAAGCCCTGAGGGCCAAGTGAGAATCTTTTTTGAGATTTGAGAGTCTGATCTGAATAATTTGTTACTCTCCTGTGTTTATGACTTTCCATCTGGTGGGGAAAAAAAGTTTTGCTGTGACAAGTTCCTCTTTTTTCTTCCATCTGTGAAAAATCTGTTTATTTTTCTTGATTGTAGGAAACTGAGTAAAAATCATGAAATAATTGTCCTGATTTTTTTCAGATTGAAAAACTAAATAAATGAGGAACTTATCATCTCAAAACTTTTTTTTCCTGCATGTAACTGAATATCATTTACTTTAGTTTTTCCCCCGACAGGAGCATTTCTTAAGCTCGACTGGATGCAACCTGCGACTTGACTTGCCCAGGAAAAAAAACGACTTGGGGCCAAATCGCTTCAGTTGCACGTCTGTTATTTTCCAAAAGGCTTTTGTCCACATCAGGTGGAGAATGAATGGGTTCAGACGCGTTTCTAGTGGTTGACATTACAGTAGGAGATGATCCAAGTTTCACAATCGAGCCCATGAATGTGTTTGTTTACATATTTTAACCAGGTCGTTGGCTGAACATGCTGTTTTAACAGAAAACACCGGGTGAGGAGGTCAAAGCTGCACAAAAACTATACAAAAAGAAACACAACAATCCATGAAAAGAAAAATATACATGTTTGAGCATGCTACAGCAATTACACAATAAAATGTATCAAATCAAACAACATAATCACACAAAATTCTTATGATAAATAACACATAAGATGGTAGTTTTCATTGTTGGCCCTTATCTTCTGTGGTTTCGGATGTTACTGTGTGTTACGGGGAGATAAGACGATTCAACCAACAGAAGGAAAAGATATCAAAAGTCGCTTTTAACTGTCAGCATGATGCCTTGTAGCCGCCTACATCTCACATTGAAAAAAGTCAAATGAAACTCTTTAAAACTTTACAAGTTTTGTCCTTTAACTCGTAGCGAAGCCGAATCGTCTCTCTGTCCTCTCTCCTCCTCTAATTGTGGAATTATTGAGACCTTTAAATCACGTAAAAAGTAGATCTATCACAATAAAAGAATATATCTCCATCACAAGTACATTATAAATATTATCAGAAATTTACAAACAAATTGGCACCAAGCGTCACGTTATATTTTCTAATCACGACCTCGTTACGCTCAGTGTTGCAGAGGAACTGACTTGAATGTCTTTATGTGCCACTGAATAGTTTAATCTCATCATTTTAAGAGATGACTGCCTGTTTTGCATGTATAATCGTGATCTTCAAAGTAAGTAGTAACTATAGCTGGAGTTTCGTTGAAGTACTTAGGTAGTTTCTTTGAACCTTTGTCTTTATTTCTCATGTAAATGTGCATGCCTATGCAAAACCAGACAGAAGTGTTGACCTAAAAAGGAAGTGGTAGGAAAAGCACAAGATCGGAAAAATCTCCCTTTACATCGGCCTCGACGTGGAAAAACTGCAGCAAGATTGCTTAATTATCTCGTAGTCATATGTCAGAAAACTGAATCATGATCAGTTTTCAGATGTGAAACAAAAGAGTGACATTTAGAGCTTCTGTCTTCAACACGAGTCACAGTTAGAAAAGCCTCACCGCCACACTTGAGAGAAAGGAGAGAGTGAGTAGGAGGTGAGATAAAGAAGAGGGCTGGATGTATGTTTGGCAGGAAGCCACGACTAAACGGCCCACAGTCAGTGCAGCAGCGGAGCCTCTGACCTTTCCTCAGCAAAGCCACAAGATCAACATGAGGGCTGATTTTAAACAGCTACTCTTTCCAAACCCCCACTTCGTACTTGTGCCGGGGTTAAATATCCTTTTAATTAGATGAGACTTGAACACGAGTTTGCCGATAGGGGGACACGTGACGTTAACGTATCAGATCATAAGTGGGGTGTCCTGCTGAAGTGAACATGTTCTGCCTCCCACAGCAGAAACAAGGGGAAGAAGTTCGGTTTAGTTCCTTCTACTATCAGCTGAAGAGAGTTCACTCCCACACAGAGCATGAGGAAAACTTATGACAGCCCAAGGTCACAAAAATGATTCTTACTTTCAGGTGACCAAACACTAATCGAAACATTATTATGTATATTATACAGATTTATGCCCCTAAACCCTGCACACGGCATCCTTTTAATCTTTACACCCTGCTGTGGATGTCAAGGTTCAAACAGTGACCTTCTCTGCTTTGTAAACACTGATTGAGTGATTTTTCAGAAAAAACGATGTTCAGATATGAAGTTAAACCAGGCTAAATTAGGTTGAAAAGTTATATCGACTGAATCGTAGTTACTTCCGGTTAGAAAACTGACTGTAGATTTGCACTGGAGATCAGTAAAATCAGGAAACTTGTTTATTATGTTGTCATTTTCAGCTGAAACTGTAACATTCAAAAATATATACAGTAAACCGTGGTGGTACAAGTTGTCTGACATTTCCGTTCGGCTTGTTTAATGTACTATGTTGCTTTGCTGGGGTCTTTGGAATCTACACAACAACACATCTCCGGTAAAAGATAAGCTGTCATTTTCATGGTAAGTCTCCAATGGAAGGTTACTAAAAGTTTTGTTATTGATAAGCTGTGACAGTATCCAACATGCAGTTCAGACATTAAATATATTTGAATGATTGATCGATGAAAAGATGCTGAAACAACAATTATTCGACTGCAGGGGCTCCTAAGATTCATCTGACGGGTCAGAAAATAATTTAAGGAATGAGAAAGACAAAACAATATACTGATGTTACAGAATAATATTACAGTTTTAATTATTTACACTTATTTTATCTGGTGAAGTCCGAAATACTTTTACCTCTTCAGACATCACAAACCTTTAAATGAAACAACCTATGCAGGAAACATTATTCTTTATCGGTTTAACTTGCTCATAACATCATACCCGCATTTAGGCCATAAACTGTGATTTAGGGTTACAGGCAGACATTTGGTTAATTTAAAGGGCTTTCTTTTTGGGTAGATTTAGCTGCAGCTGCATGTTTTCAAGATGACTCGTCTGTCTTTAAAGTGTCATAGTGACACCTCTGAGTTATAAAATGCTCTCACTCAAACAGTACTGCCACAGCAGTCACTGTAAACAGCATTAACAGACTGATGGTCGGACAGAATAAATAATCTGTAGTTGTGATTGTGTCAACAACTGTAGCATTCTGTTGAACTAACCTGCACACTTCACTTTTCAAATCTAAAGCAGTCAGGACAAAGGGAGTCTTGTTGACAAATCAGCCCTGTGTTCCAGTTAAATCCACAAAATCACTTCGTCACAGACACGTCAGTCTGTTTCCTCACAATGGTGCCAAGTTAAGCTCTCCCATTGTTCCGCGAATTCTTTTTTTTAATGTTTCGTCATCTCTAAATTACATAATTTATTTATTTATTTATTTTTTTTTTACTGCAGAGTGCTGGTTCTGACTATGTGTTGTTACTATCTAGGGGCTTCCTGGTCTGGCATCATGTGCTGTTGCTAAGGGACTGATGCAGAGGGAGGAGGACATGCTAAGAACTATACAGCCACAGTAATTTATCGCCACTCACAGCTGATAATTTATTTATGCAGGTGGACATTTGTACGATGAGGGAGGGAAGTGTCGCAGCTCTGGTGACACACGCAGAGAACGAGTTAATCAGCTTTATTGGAACCGACTGGAGTGTTCATCCTCTGTCAAAAATACGAAGCCGTTTAAGAGGAATTTACTATAACGTGTGGAAACATAGAAACATAGAAACAACAGAACGGTTTGGGAATTTAGGATTCCAAGCAAATGGGAACGAGATGTCATCCGGTGCATCGGGGCCCTCAGACAGTGTGTTCACCATCTCTGTCAAGTGAGAAAAACAAATCTGAACTTTGACCTGATGATGACCCTCGATGTAAAAAATCAGGGGATCATCAGAGACAGTATGTTTCATCCTGAGCAGGACATGAATGCCAACAAAAATGTAATCGGTCCAGTAGTTGTCAACATATTTCAGTTGTGCTTCAACTCCCTTAAGCCACGTCATGTAGCTTCAAGCAGACATTTTGATCTCTTCCTTTGCTGTCCTCGGTTCCTTGGGGAAGTAAATAAAATCAGAACGTTGGGGATTTTTCTATTGCTTGATGTGAAATATGCGACACAGCTGCTTTTAGGCGTGTTCGCTACTGGCAGTTTTTTTTTGACTGGCGTCGGCACCAAAAGTCTGCTTTCACCCAAAGGGAGCTGTGGTCGTTCTGCCGACATGAAAGTGAGGTGTGGCTGCTCTCATCTGTTTCAAGAAGTCACAGAATTAAAGGCAAAGACCACTGATGAGTTGTTTCAGGCGCTTCAGGAGCTGCATCTTCAGTGGGAGAAAGCCCACGTTGGACCTTGGACTTTTTAACTTTCAAGACTTTTAAACATGCACACAGTGAAGGAGGGGCAAAATACTGAAAAAAGCATAATAGGTCTCCTTTAAATGACCAATATTGTGAGAGTGATTTCAACTCGGTATGATTTTCACGTGGCAGGAGCTGTTGCACCGGCAAGGCTCCTCATGTCTGTGAGTGAGCAACCGACTCGTACCACTGAGCACAACTCCCTCAGTCGACAGCTCTTATCACCAGTCGGACAGACATCGGCTCGCTCCGCTCAGGCATCTTAAATTCTGGTCAAACAGGACACTGAAGCCCTCTTAAGTCCAACAGATCCTGGGAACCGGGCAGACCCACTGAGCCATCCCCTCCGTCCATTCATCCAGTCTTTTTGTGCAGCTCTTCTATTCCGTCTTCTCGCGAGCTGGTTGGATGGTCAGTAGTTGTGGCCTCCTCCCAGCGCAGGCCCATTCTCAGTCCTGCCATCCACCATTCATTTGCATGCCTTCTTTATTTAATCAGTGCAAACATCCCTTCTTTTCCATCCATCCCTCCATCATGGCCATCAGCGCCTCAGCAGCTCCTGGCATCGGTTCATTTTCCTACTTTATGCTCCACACTCGTGACTCCACGGTGCCTTCTATCATCATAGCTCCATTTATGTGTCCAGCAGGGTGGACAGTATGTGCCTGTATGCTCTCTCTGGCACCGATCCACTTCGCCCTTCAGTGAAGAGGACTGAAGGACTGGGATCGGGGCCAGCTGGCCTGGACTTAGCGCAGCTCAGGCACAATAGCAAAGCCAGGCCACGCAGAGGAGGTTAATGCAGTGTGGATTTGTGTGATTTCAGCACCATTGTGCTTGTGTCTGTGTATATGCCCTGGACATACTGACTGTGCCCGCAAGGAGCTTCGGTTGAAAGGCTGATTTTCTCCTAATATTTGCTCAACTGTAGCCTGATGGAGATATTTGTCTAATAAGTTATGTCTGCTTTTCAAATCCCTGAGTTAACATATTAGCCAGTAGGCACTGCTTTATGCGACAGCCTAATGTACTGTAAATACTGATAAGCTGCTCCATAAAAGACAGACGACTTGTATCCGAGCCAAGTCGTCGCTCCCCTAAAATCAACAACAATGAAACTGAAGAGCGAAGTAGCAACGGCTGCTGAAAGTGGAGAAAGTGAAGCACGTTAAATGGCATTATAAACGGAGAGTCATAAAGTCTTACTTCTTCTAAAACCGTCTTCTTTTCCCGTCCCTCTAACCCGACTGTGATGTGTCTGAGCAATGACTGCTGAGTGACCCCGCTGCCCCCACGGCCGCTGAATGAGAGGAAGTTCACAAAGAGAACGGAGGGGGGGAAAAAACAACACAGAAAATCATTGAAGGAAGCAGTTGATGCTGGGCCAAGACCCTGACAGCTGTGCGGTGAAGGACGGTCCAGCCTCTGTCTGCTTCAGAACAAAACAGAGCTGTAGAAGCCTGGCGGAGAAAAGCAGACATGTCAGGGTGAAATAGATTGTTAGTAACCTTCATACGGCGTGCAAACGTGCGCTGAATACAGTGTGTTCATCAGCAGAACGGCGTCTGAATACATTTTGAAGAAAAATGATTCTGCTTCTTTAAAAGATGAGCATTAGCTTGTGGTTTTGCAGAAACAACACCTTAGCTAAACATTTACTCTGGCGATTGGACTGATGAAAAACGTAAATGGGAATGGAAATGTCTTTGAATGTCTTGTTTTGTCCGACAAACAGACCTCTAACCCTCACATTAGAGAGGCTGGGAGCAGAGATGTTCAGCATACATGCTTGTGAGCAGTCCTGCAAGGCACATTATAATAAAAATGGTAAGGAACCCATTGTGCAACTCCGATTCCCAAAAAGTCAGAATGCTATTGTCAAACAAAATGTATCTTTTGCTAATCTTTTTTTTACCTTTACTCAACTAAAAACAGTACAATGACAATTAATTTAATGCTTCACTTATTCTAAAGTTGATGCCAGCAAAATATTTTAAATAACTTGGGATCAGGGCAACAAAAAACTTGGAACAAAATGTGGAAATTTTCACAGGTCATTCAACAGGTTCATTAGGGGCTGGTGTCATGGTCAGGTTTAAAAGGGGTTCGCAAACACAGATGGGGTTCATCACTTTGTGAAACATTATATTGTATCAGGGATATTTCTATGGGAAAACTTTATAAAATGTATTATTTGCAGATGACTCATTCTATTTATTGATGTTTAACACATCGTTCCAGCTTCTTTGCAACGTACCTCAAGACACAAAAGAGCTTTACTCATTCAGAAGAGACCATGTAAAATTCTCAAAATATACAATTTATTCAAAATATGTTAATGCAACCATCAATATATTCCAGTAATTACAAAATCAGTAGTTTTTCGTCTTTATGATCTTATCCTTTATAGACAAGGAGGCTTGCAGACAAACACAAGCTTTGATCTATATATTATACCATGAGAGCACAGGGTACTTTTTTTAAACAGCCGACCGTCTCTTTCTGGCTAATACTGAAAACCAGGTTGTAGTTCAGTGTCACAAATTCAACGCAATTGAATTTTATCTTCAAGGAGGCAGAACTGAAATTTCAGTGGAATAGACAGCAACATCTGAAACATACATGAACCGGAGTAACTTCTATGAATTTCAGCTGAATCATAACAAGATGATGTCACTGCCTCGGGCAAGGGAACCAAGAATCAGGAAATTAGCAATCTCTTTGACTGTGACTGAAGTCATACTTCCTCAAATTGAGTTGAAAAACAAGCTTCCTACTATGAGAGCACAACATAAAAACGAAAAAAAACAAAACAAAAAAAACGGACCTTTGCAGAGAATTGCACAGAAAATAAAACAACCGCAGACACTGTTCATTGCAACAGCAGGGAGGAAATATTAAATATGACAATGACACCTGGATGCAATCCACTTTACAGATAAAGGGTGGGGGGTGCCTACGTAGACTCACAGTTTCCCCCCGAAAACCAAATGTCTGCTAACACTGTTAATCCATGTGGGTAGTTGTATCATCTATGTTCAACGGTAACAACACGGACATGTAAATGCAGTTCATGGGAACAGAGAAGAGGATACTGATACATATTTACAAATGCATCTGTACAAATATTTGACACTGTACAGTTGATGTTGAGGGGATAAAGTGATAGTGGCATTGTGGGCCACCGCATGGTTTAAAAGGGTTGGCCGTTAGAAAGCAAAGAAATCTCTTAAACGGCAAAGAAGGCCTCCCCCCCAAAAGTTTGTGTTTGTGTAAAAGCTGTTCTTATTAATCACAGAAGACTCTTTGGCACTCACAAGGAGATTAGAGGACCAGTTATTAGATTAAAGGAGTAGTTCAACATCTTGGGAAAGATTTGCTTTATTACTGAGAGTTTAATGAGGAGTCTGATAACACTCGCGTATAACGCTGGAGCTGGCAGCTAGTTAGCGCAGCACAAAAAATGGAAACGGGCAACCCAAAATCATTTCTAAACCTGACGTTGTCATGGAACCTGACAGTGCAATATAAAGAGTGACTCATGACATTACGGATGGCCATACACCAATTAGGTGAGTAAGGTCTAAGGTCCATAAACGCATTGTGCGAAAGTGCTAATAACACAACCAATAGTATATTTTTGCAAATTGCCTTGAACAATTTCCATTTCTTTCCATTCTTGCTTTGTCACAGATGATGGTGGTTATTCACCTTAAGGTGATAGCAGGAGTCTTTTGATGTGGGGTTATATAAGGTACTTATCCTTAGTCAGTGTATTGATGTGCATTAGATGACCGTCAGCTCACAAACTGCCATGTTACGGAAAAATTCATTCAGTGTAGTTTTTCTTTTTGTAAACATTTACTGACATTTGGACAGTTAGGGTTACCAACTCTCTCTTCACCTCCCTACACTCATATTATCAGTTATTTATTTGCAACAGAAAAAGAGACAAAACACACAATAACCAGTTAAAAGGCATTTTCTGTAGATATCGTGATAATATTGTTTTGTGGAATCTTTTTAAGCCACAATAATTGGTAGTGAAAATCTGATATCGTGACAGCAACGGGTTTATGTAGGAGCTATTTTCTTTGCACCGCACTACACTCGGCAACTGCATCACTGTGCAGAAGGAAGCAGGCTTCTACGCATGGATAAGAGGCTCATGCTTGGGTATCTTAGTTTACTTAGCCATGAGCATCACAAGTCGAGCGCTGTCTAGTTTCTTTATAGTAGAGACAAGGCAATCCAATCTAGATGGATAAATAGCTCTACAGCCGAGAGGAAACTTCTGTGCTTTTTATTTTGGAGTGAACTGCCCCTTTAAGCAATCAAAACATGACAGTGCCATCAATCTTCTCATGTAACTCTCGACAAGAAAGTGAGTTAGAATATTTCCCAAAATGTCATACTATTCTTTTAATTAAGCAGTAAAGCTACTTCTAATACTTGTTGTAGCTCAGCTGACACAATATCAAGTCCATGTGTGGGAAAATGGTAAAAACAACAATAAAAACAGAGGCAAGAATGGAGTTCATGTGTATCTTCAGAAAACTCATACTATACTTACAGTAATTCATTACATAACATTTATAACTTCTGTTAACAGATACAGTGACTGGGGAGAAAAAAAGCCACACGATGGCCACCAGAACAAAAGAAAGAACAACAAAACATTAACAAATAACACAGTTATTTGTAGTGACACTGATATGAAATCCATCCCGGCAGGATAGTTTGTTTGTTTGATTTTAATAACACACAGCGGACAGTAACCCTCACCTCACTTCATCAGTCGAACATTTGATTTTTTCCATGTCAGAAGGTGCTTTTCTCATATTGCATTCACACTCTCCACACACCACCCAAATAATAAATACACTCACCTTTAGGAACCATAACTTCTTTTTGGATTTTTTTTTTTTCCACACATAACATTAATTTCATAAATAAAGAAATGTACAGTAATTGTCAACCATGTTTGCTTAAATTATCTAAACGACAGAGCACAAAGTGGATTGTGCATGAAACAGAGCGCGACTTTGTCAGTTCATGTCGGATGTGAGAGGACGGTGAGGTGAAGTATAAGCTGACAGGATATCGTGACAGTCTCCAACACTAGTGCGCCACTGTACTCTTTCCTGTTTGAAGTACACTTCCTGAATATTTAACACTGTTTTATGGCATTCCTTCCCTTTACTTATGCAGGCAGCATTTTTTTTTTTTTACACGACAGACACTCGAAAAGAGACGTCACAGATCTCTTTTTTGCTACGATTTCGCTGTTTCTGATATGTTGAGGATGTGACGCGACGCACCTGGATGCACGGAATATGACAAAAAAGAGCAGAACAATGTGGTTTGACAATGGTGTGTGTTGGTCCTGCAGAAAATGCTGTTTGATCACATGATAACCATCCACATGTAAGGTACAAAAAAAACCTCTTTTCTGTCTTCATCTCTGAGGGCAGAACATGCACCTTGTACCTTGAGATCTTCTCTACTTTCTTGATTCATTCTTGATTCATTCTTGATTCAACATTTTTGATACTTTCCAGGTGAAGAGCTTAAAAAACATGTCCACACCTTGACTGTTAAAGGTGCACAGGGGACAACTTTGTGCACGCTTTGTATCCGTTTGGCCTGTCTTGTAGAGAGACTCCATATATGAGAAGGAATTTTAATCCAAGCGAAACAAAGTGGCTCTACTCAGTTCCTTTCCTCTGTTCTGCGTTTTTAGGGGGGGAAGGTGTCTCGACCTGGAGCAGGAGTCACATGACAGGGGGTAAGGTTCTCCACCGTCTTCTCTGGTTCGAAGGGGCCAAGGAGAAGGATGTCAAAATACAGGAGCACTTCTTCTTTCCTTCCTTTCCTCTTCCAGCACGTTTCCTTGCTTCCCTCCTCTCTGTGCAAACACTTCCTGTTCTGTCTACAGTCCAACAGCCAGGACGCTACGACACGCAGCAGCAGGTCCTCGTCTTCGGCTGCTCTTCCTCCATTGGCTGTTTCAGTCTGAGGAGGGGCGGGTCGCCGCTGGCCGGCGTGTAGTAAACCGCGCTTCCGTTGGAGGAGACAAGCGGCATGCGGGGGTCCTCGGAGTTGTTTTTGGCATCAGTGAAGGAGTCTGTGGAGCCGTTACCTAGGTGACCATTGAACAAGGGGTGATTCAACAATTTGGCGGCGGCCCTCTGCTTCTTGAGCTCCGACAGAGTCTGAGCGCGCTCTCTCGGCCAGGCTTCCTCCTGTGCCGGCTGGGCGGTGACGACCCCGCCCTTATCAGACGACGGCGTGTTGCCATTGGATGGCTGCTGTGGCGGCACGGACGTGGAGACGGTCGTGGAAATGAGGCCGTTCTGTTTGCCGTTGCCGTCTTTGAGGATGGTGGGCAGCTTGGGTTTGTCTGGCAGCTCCACGGCCACGACTGGCTTGACCTGCAGGACATCAATAAAGATGATTACTTTAATCAGGCTATAAGGCGTCTCTTTTGGATGATTAAATACACGGAGGCCTGACTCTGTACGTGGGGGAGATCACATAACTTTGATCCTGTGCCCAAGCTATCAAATTAGCTCTATTACAATTAGATCTGAAGCCAATTTTGAATTTTTCTTTGCTACTACAAAGAAAGTTTCCCCTCATAAATCATTGTTGCTCGTTTGTGATAAAAAATACTTCCATTTCAGATCAAGTCTTTATTCTTAAACCTTAGATAATATATTGCAGTAGTGATTGCAAAATAAAAGACAAGTATTTTCCAGGAGTGGAAAAACAACTGTATCTCTCTTCACTTCCATTTCAGTGACTATGCGGCATTCTTATCTCCTGACACTGCTGTTGGTGGCGGATTGTGTTTCCCCTTTTTTTTTTTTTTTTCCGTTGTAGGTTTCTTCCTGTGTGACTGCTTTTGAGGAAACATTTTTAACTGTGATACACCTACACCAAAAACCTGACATTTAGACTCCTGGTGTGTGGGACTGATGATCACTATTCCTGATAATATAAACATCCTTCATGCTGTGCTATGAATGTCTCACGTCAGGTCATCAAGTTAAAAAACACGCTCAATTCTCAGATGGTTCTGTGTAACTATGCAGTTTTTTTTTTTACCTTCTTCTACAGAACATATAAAAGATGAATGATCTGAGGACTCACATGGACCACCTGGATGTTCTCCTGATCAGACTCCTTCTCTTTTTCCTCCTCCTCCTCCCTGCCTCCCCTCCACACGATGGCCTCCGTCTCGTACTCCTTGCGGCACAGGTTGTGTCTGTCCGACAGGCTTGCTCGCCGCACCACTTTTCTGCAGAAGCAGCAATTTTCGAGTGAGACAGTGCAAGTAGGAATGAAGAATGACCACAGATATGAATACAGCATTTTCTAAACACGATTATGATTTATTCAATATATAATAATGTAGAATAGCTTTTCATAAAGGGGACTTCTGGTATTTTTAGACAAATGTTGGTGTGTAAATGACTTATAGGTTGAAAACCTTTCGGAATTGGTCTCGTAGATTGCTGGCAGCTGCGACATGAGCTGTGACGGCTTCATCCTAATCCCTGACCTTCAAAGTAAGTCCACTAAAAGTGCTTGTGATAATATCGGGAGGGAGACAGAGAGGGGGGAGAAGCAGCAAGGGAAAACGGTGTATAGAGCAAAAATATTTTCAACCAGAGTGATAGTTTGAATTGTGGAAAGACAAACCGAGATGGTTTTCGTGAGTTTTTTTTTTCCTTCAGCCATTTTTGGTTGAACAAACAGGATCTCACCCTTTAATCTCTATAGGGATCCTTTATGTATGTTGTCAGACACTAACGCAGGATAACAATCTCGGCCTGAGTGTCAAAAACAAGCACTTTTTACTGGACAAAACTTTGAAGCTGAAGGTCGTCCTTAAGGATTATGGTGCGGCAATTGCAGTCTGTGTCACGGCTGGATGGTTTAACACGATCCACTGGATTAACTCCATAAGTTTTGCACACGTGAGTCATTGACCCAAACAAAATATGCAAACATAGAGCCCAGGTTTTAAAATACCAGAATTACCCTTTAAGTTGTAGATTTGACAATTAAGGGGAGGCTGATCCGCTCATCTAAAAAGCAGACTTTGGAGCACATAAAAAAAACAAACAATTATAAAGCAGACTCAATATTTGTAGACTGAAACACTGCTCTATGAAAGTAAATTAAGCAGGAGCTTTGTGTAGAGTGATCCCTGCTGATCTTTCCTGTCTCTTCGGGTCGACACTTGTAGGAGCAGCAGTAACACCAGCAGATGTCAGCACTTACCCACGACTGCCTGCACTGGACGTTCGCCGACACAGTGAGGTCTTGTGTTTGAGCTGTGACTTCATGATAATGTCATGTTTGTGTTTCAGGTCCAGCAGGATGGCTCTGAACTCCTCGTCCTCACACAGATCTGAAAAAAGAAAATGAGAAGCCTGAAGGAGGAAAGACGTCAGCTCCTTCTAAAAATGAACCTGCTGCTCTCAAATAAAACAACAAAACAAGGATAATTAAATTAATTTGTTGAGATAATTATTATCCTCAGTGATGCCACTTGTCTCTCATACCGACTGTAAACACACACTTAAGTTGTAACAAGACTACCAAAAAGGAAAAGCTGATGGAATTGAAAGGTTTAGATTTGCTTTGACAAGGTCAGAATCAGCATTTAACCGCAATGAACCCACGATGTAAAACTATCGACTGAACAGGCTTGAAATGAGACCGTGCTGAGATAGGACATTAGTTCTCTTCCCCTCCCGCCAGGTGTATTGATTAGAGAGTGTTGGGGTGTAAATATACCGATTGGGGTCTCCTCTAAGAAGGTCTTGGCATTGAGACTGGCTCCATGAGACACCAACAGCTCCGCCACATGCATCTGAAAACAACGACAACATCAGCGGTAAATGACATTAACGTTTGCGCGTGTTGTCTTATCTGTTTCCTGCTTCCTGTTATGTCTACCTTACCTGACCCCAGCACGCTGCGGCATGAAGAGGCTGCCATCCATCTGAATCTCTCAGGTCCATGCGAGCTCCCCCCTCCAGCAGCAGCTCTGCAGCCTGCACGTAGCCATTCGCAGCCGCGATGTGAAGCTGCAAGGGCAGAGGAAGAACAATGAATGGATTTCTCCAGTGCACTGGATTTGCTGTAGATCATTCTCTGTGCATAAAACCCTGTGTGGATTCCACACCGAGGCCACAATATAGATGCATAAGAATAATGTGCAACCGACGGCCTAAAATATGTATAAAACATCAGATAATTGCAATCAGAGTTTCGGGATTCACGTGGTGTTTCATCAAACCAGGCCCAAAACATTGTAAGAAGGCTCTGCCATCATTTCAAGCTGATGTGTTTCGGGCCTGCTGGGAAAGCTCAGCTTTATTACCATTTAGAGATAAAGACTGATCCTGCCGGCCTGAGATGACCCTCTCTGTTTGAGGGAACATTTATCAGGGGCTGAGAGTGAATCACCATCTAACTTTTTTTTTAGGATCAAATCCATTCTGTCAGGATATTAACTCCACTCTTAAACTTTTAACCCTCTCTGAACCAGCGGTAGGCCAGTCAGTACAATCTCGAATTATAACAGCAGAAGTCACAGTTCTTTGAACTCTCGGGACAAAGTTTCCAAAGATACCAACAGTGAAATGTCTGTTTCTTGTTCCCACAGATGACATCTTCAGATTATTTACAGAACCACCGAAGAAATTCAATTTCCTCTCAACCCAAAAAAGACAGAAAACTCTGCTAAATATTCACACAGGAGATGCTGGAGCCGGTGATGATTTGGCATTTTCGCTTGAAGAAATTCTTTAAGTGAATAATCAATTATTGATACCAGTGGGACTAATTGGATAATTAATAAAGAGCTGCAGGACGCTGATACAAAATATGATCTTATCAGAGAGCAGAAAAACTATTTGAATAACCTCAAAGGTGCTTCGTGGAGAATCAGAGGGAGGAAATGGAAAATGCTCAGCTATAAAACTGAGTCTGACTCATATGAGGTGTGTAGAGATCTTCATGTACATTATGTGAGGTGGTTAATCATACGGATAGCAATAATGAGGAGCCTACTGGTCGCCCCAAGAGTTCAAACAAAACATGGCAGAGCCTCATGTTGTTCTCATGCATCCTGGAATAACCTCCCTGATCATATGACACAAATCCTGGCTGACTACTTTTAAATCAAAGCTAAAAACGTTCCTATTTTGCAGCGCCTACTCTGACCTTAAAACTACAGCTGTCTTTGTTTAGCTTTTCAAATTACCTTTGTATTGTTTAATGTTTTGAATCATTTAATTTGTTCAATTTTGATTTTTTCATACGAGTACTTTCTGTAAACTTTTCTCTTTTACTATCCATCAGTTTAAACTGCATTTCTTGCGTTTACTTCTGCTTGTTTGAGGAGTGAGTCTTTTAATGTTTGCTGTATTCTCATCCACTAGGGCACAGTGAATTGCTCTGATGTATGAAATGTGTCATACAAATGCAATTGGAAAGCCTTGTCTAGGGTTGTCCTGCGTTTTTGTCCATTTTCACAGACATGAGACCAGTATTACCGGGGGACCTCTTGTAATTTGTAATACTTGCGGAGGACATCTGTGATCTTAATCCTGTGTGAATTACCTACCATATTCTGTCGAGCGCAGAGGTAATGAGATAACATTAGATTGGAGATTGTATTTCTTTTTAAAACATCTGTTTTCCATCAGACGAATGAATAATTGAGGAGTCTGAGCGTGGCTCATGCCGGCGAATCACTGAATCTGTCTGAGATACACACACACTTGTCTAATGCCAGCCTTAATTCCATCTGCATGGGGAATGAAGCCCCTAACGATTTCTCAGCCTGAGGTTCTTTCATTGCCTCATCGATATGCTTTCACCCCTCTCAAACTCAAACATAACCAAACAGGCTCATTAGGAAGACTGAAGACTGGACTTTAAGCAACCAGTTACAGCATGAGCTTAGACGCGCTGGAGTGTTACTGAAGAAGAGAGAGGGAACAGCTCGCAGCGCAAGATCCAACATTATTGATCCTCATGCGGAAATTAGGATGTGCTGTAACTGGCAGAGGAACATCACAGCCCCGTGCACTGCAGGTGGCTCAGACACACACCGACATGATGATATTCATTATACTGTAACGACTCACCGGGATGAGTGAGACGCAAACACGCGAGGACGGATGCAAAATGTCATGTGAAAACTGAGATTTAAAAAGGATACAGAGTAGTTTATGTAAATAAAAAGCAGCGACGAGTTAAAAGTAATAACAGGCAGCGTTTTCTCTTTTTTTAACAAACTGCAACAGTTTTACGGCAGTGTTTTTTAAAAGCAGGAGAGGCGGTGCTGAATGTAAACAGAGATAAATCACTTGAATGTGTCAAGGTTTCTTTTTAAAAGAAGCTTTTTTCTGCGGCACTTGGTAAATGCAAACAACCCACAGTAGATGTGTTCCGCACAGCATGCGCAGATAAATGGAGAGCGGAATTTGAAAGCTGAATTCAGGCTACTGTTCACTGATCTTCAAATATTAAAGTCGATGTTTATCTTCAGTGCTACAACAAGACAACAACATTTAAAGTACATCAGGAATGTTGAGGTCCATCGGTTACTGGGTTGCCTGTGTCTGTCTCTCTTTTTATTGCCCTTCAGCCGCTGCTGAGGACGAATTAGACCCGCTGCTGCAGGGAAACGTCTCGTAGGTATTCTGCTAATGGACGATTTGTTGCTTTTGTTACCGAAACACTAAACACAAACTCAGGTGTCTGTGTTATTTAGGCAAACACAGCATCTTCACAAGTTAATAGTCTCCTCACAGACTTAATTCTACGTTTCTAAACAGGTGTTACGTTCCCTGAATCCTTCTGTGGCTCCAGAGAGAGCTGCAGGAAATCTGACAAACTGCCTCAAACCGTGTCACCTGGGTCAAGAAATGACAGTAAGGGGCCAGTACACTTAGTCAGAACTAAATGCTGGCGTTGTCAGTGGTGCATTGTGCTCAGTGTTAATGTCAGCGTGCTAACATGATGTGTTCAGCAGGTCATGTTCCCCCTGTTAGTTCAACCCACAGGCGTTTTAAGAGGAGACAAACCACTTCAAGCGTTTAAAAAGACGAGTCCGTGACACCAGAGATGGCGGCTGCATGACACCGCCTCTTCTTCCCAAAATTATAGTTGAACTGGGAAACATATCAGCCAGTCGTGTTGTTCAACCAAACTGGAAGCAGGAGACAAGGAGGATATCACACTAACACTCATTTGTTCAGCTGCTCTTGTTGAATGAGCTGACGGCATCATGACTTCACTCTGGAACGAGCCGTAAAAGACATTTGTGTCAGGAAACTGCACAGTCACAGTGGAAGTATAACATGTGGTGATAAAATGTTTTAGGGCAAAGTCGCTGAACATTTTATGTATTTTTTTATACGATTTTTGCTGTTTTTATGTTCAACTGAACATTGAAAGTGTAGTTAAGGTTTTCCCAACATTCATTTCGATAGAGACGTGGTCTTGTTAGCCTGACATAAGTCCCCAGGGGGGTTGCCAAGATGGCTGCCAGGCTGCAAGACTCGCCTAAAACATGGATATAACAAACTTGTTTATCATTTGAATACGGCTTCAATAATTTCATCGTGTGGCTATCTTGACTTTTCAAATGTTCTTGGTCTGTACAGATGGTATGTCATTACTTGGGGGTCGTGACACTCAAAAAAAGTATATGTATATGTACAGTATGTAGCCACTGTTTTAGAGACGCTTCTGTCACAATGTAAGCTTAGTTTTGCACACATAAAAGTAATGCCAATGCATACATTTATGTAAGTTGTTGACACACTTCACTCAAAAGCAGAAATGTCATCCTCAGGGTTGGACTAGAGGAAAAGTCAGCAGATCGTCAAAGTCAGTGTTGAGATATTTTACATCTTGACGAAAGCAGTGGTAGCATCACAAATGGATAAAAAACATAAGCTTGCTATCGTCTGCAGAGTGATCTGCCTGTATTTCCATAGAGCGTTTCATTTTCCTCTCACAATATCACTGGCAGCCTGTCTGGGGTGTAACCTGCCTCTTGTCCAAAGCACGCTGGGATAAGCTCTCTCTCCGTCTTATCCAGTTTTTGGCCAACAGTCAAAAGACGTGCCCTTTAGGTGAACTGGAAAAACTGCCAGTAGGAGTGATGGTGAGGGTGTTTGTGTCTGTCTATGCGAGTTAGCCCTGCGGGGGAGTGTTCAGGATCTCCCCGGTGACTGAGCAGGATAGGTGTATTAAGAGGAAGGATAAATGAATTGACTTTACTACAAATAATCACTAAAACCACAGTCGCTTCTGAAATGGTTTCCATTTTTTGTGTTTTTTAAAGCATTACGCAAACTTTAAAACGCTTTGTTTCTATATACTTTCTTGTTTAGTTCTGCTTAAGTATGAATCATATTATCCTGGATTACAGCCCTAGGTTTGTTATTTTGTTTTTTGTGATCCGTTATCGTTAATTTCACATTTTTACAACGTCTTTGATGAGAATTGATCATCTGGTACCTACTCTGTTTATCCACAGTGACATGGACATCCTGTATGCTGTGGTTCCTTACCTAGATGAAAATCTTTGTTCGTGCACATCCAGACAAGGCCACAAAATGCATTTCAGTGGAAAACAAAAGATTAATCTTACGTAACTTCCTACCAGCTCCAGGTCTCTTCCGGTCTTCTTTGCCAGACATTTTAATAAGGCATGCTCTAGTTTGCTTCATCATGCTCGAATGAAGATTAACAGGACGCATGAAGCAGGAGGGGACAAGCAGCTCAATCAGACAATCTGTTGTAAGACTTTAAAGCTTAACAGGGTTATTTGGGGCTACTACCATGTAATGTCCCCTAGCTATTTTCATCCAGTGATCTGTCGCTGTGTTTCCTCTGCATAGCTAAATCCCTGATACATAATAAAGACTTCATTAAGTCATCTGACATCGCACGCGCTCAGGAAAATGATTCACTCTCAATTTTTTTTCTCTGCTTTTTATTACCTCAATGGACTGAACTTCAAAATAAAACAAATTCAGTGAGGACTCTATTAGGTAATACTGAAACAAATAACTAATCTCTAATGCATCTAATGCTATGTGCAGGGTTTTTTGAGTCTCAGTTGTGCCCTAAAAGGTGCACAACAGCAAGGGCACTTGAGTATTGAGTGGAAGTAAAGCAATTCATGAGTCATGATCCTTCTAGGAATAGAATCCAGAGGCCAACGAGGGACAGTTCAAGACTGTACAGAGACACTCATACGTGAACAAATCATGCAAAAAGCCCCCAAGCGGTCTCTTTGGTGTACAGGCTATAGTCCAGCAAAACAATAACAATAATGAGCTTTTATTTCTATAGCACCTTTCAAAACCAGAGCTAAAATACAATGCCATGTGATATAGGTGCAAAGCAAATCATAGGAATACATGAAAAGAAAATGCAACAAAATCAGGGAATTCGAGTCGAGTCGAGTCGTACGGCTTTGTGGAGCCGAATGATCTCGTTCTGAGTTTCGTTCTGAAAAAAGTTTGCATATTCAAACGTAACATTTCAAAAAACGCATAATGCGAAAGATTTACTGTCTTAATGGAAGTAGTAGCAGTAGCAGCTTCTTTGCTTCAACTTGACATTCTGAAGTAAATACTGACTTCACAGTGTAACGGCTGTAGAAAATGACAACAGATGCACGTACAGATTGGTTCCCTATACACATGAAGGTTGGATTGTGACACGAGGGAAGCGATTATGTCATTGTGCAGCCAAAATGAAGTTGATGAGTGATAGAAACCGAGGTAAAACAAGGGTGAACGGACTGCATTCACTCAATGGAGGGGACCAATGTTGTGTCTAAGTCTCTTCCCCCAGTTGATATGCGTTTCCCCCACAACCGAACATGAGACCAAAAGACCAAAAACAACATTCTGTCTAGTAACACCTGCGTACTTATTACTACAGCTGGGTGTTGGACTTTCATAGCACTAAGATCAGAGTTTCTTGGTCAAACTGGGATTCTTAAGTTGTTTTTATTGTTGTCTGGAGAGAATGAGAACGTGCAAATGCCAGGCTGTGGCTATTTCCTGGAAGCACTACATACCAGTGCAGACACCATGCACATGTACCAAATCTTTATTATCTTTTACATTTTTTTTTGCCATCATTGCGAACAGTCTTATGGTTCCATGTCACAGTAAAGTTTGACACAGGAACATGTCGGTGTCAAACTTTATCAGCTTTGTGTATCAAGAATTTGTTTTATCAAAATGTTTGTTATACCACAGGAATCCTCTAAATCATTGAGAGCTTTATTTGTTAGACCATAAATTATTATCTTGAAGTTTCAAGTTCAGTCATCTCTCATTAATCTTGTTTTTAAGTCTAACCTCCGAGCTTGTTTATTAGTTTCATGCTGGATTACATTTCATTTCAGAGAGCCGAACCGAGACCGCTTCAATCACCAGCCAGAATCAGAAAAGGCTTTATTGGCCGTGTACAGTTTTGACTCTGGTTTACATCGCTCTCAGTGTACAACAAGAAAATGGACAAAGCCAGGAGCAATGACGACAAAAACTGACCAAATAAGATCAAGAATGATAAAAAAAGACTTGTGAACAGACAGGACTACAAGTCAACCATCCTGTATGTTGTAAACAGTACAAGTAGTGAAAAGAAGCAATAGAGTTATAACAATTATAAATATTGGATGGAATACGTAAATTATATGCATGTATACATGTCTTTATACGTTATATACAGAACACAGGACTTATATTGACAAAGTAATGAGACAACTACTCAGATTTTAAGTAGAATTCAGTATTTCTTGTGTCAGTTTATGCTTCCTCTGATGCTTTTAGCTTTTATCATCTTCACTCACTGCTCATAATTGTTTTTCCTGAAAGCCTACATATGAATCACATGTTGATTGTCGTTCGTCGCTTCTTCATCCACGACTGCGCGTCTCCTCACTCCTCACAAACACATCACTTTCATACATCTGCATTTATACATTTATGTGAAAATCACACAGCTGATTTGACTTGAAGACGATTATGATGAGTCTCTAAATGCCTGATGAGCTTTCAGCTCTACGGCGTGGCAGAGCACATAATCATTAACAGGTGAATCTATAATAAAGACAGTCCCTTGAATATTTATGCACACATTAAATTTTTTCCTCTCCCAGTGCAGACCTGGTGCTCGATGGTTTGATAAGCCTGTGTGTTTCTGCAGCAGGAACCATTACAGCTTAGACTCTGACAGAATCTATTGGCTTGGAGGCAGTTAGGGTGTTGTTACTTAGCTCTGTTATCTCCTTCAGGCGTTCAATTCACGTGTGTGTGTGTGCACGTGTGTGTGTGTGTGTGCACGTGTGTGTGTTAGTCCGTAGCTCATCTTGCACACTACTGGACCAAATCAGACAAATATTCTGCACATTTCTTACCTTCAGGACATCTTGTGGTTGCTGTATTAACAATTCCTTTGGTGTTAACTAAAAACATTAAAGGGTAACGCCGCCTATTTTACACATTTGAATGCGTTCACTCTGGGAAGTACTACTGCATAATGTCTAGAAAGAAGAGTAATCCTTTTGCAGCTTGAGAGGAAGCTGCATGTAATTTGATAAATCTTCTCAGGTGATGTCGCTCCATGTCACCTTCTTTTATTCCACGCATTCTCCTTGCTTTTCAAAACACGGCGCCTACATTACCCACAAAACAACTTAGCCACTGAGTGACATTACTGGAGGCAATTTATCAGATGGTAATGTTTATGTACAATATTGTACATGGTACCTCCAAACACGAATAATTCAAAAAAAATAAATATACACACATAATGCTAGTTATCCTGCATGCATTTCACCGTTTGTGTTTTATATCTTGTTCTGTTTTGTTTTCATCCTGCATTATTCCCTTCTTTATAAACCAACAAACTCAAACTGATTGTACCGTTTTAATGGTTTGTCGGATGCTTTGTCAGAGAAGCGACATTTTGATTCAGCTGTATTTTTTTTTTTTAAACAGTTGAAGAGATAAGAAAAAAAACAAAACAGAGAAGCCGTCACTCTGCTTGTTTTAAAGAGTCGATACGAACAGAGCAGAACGTCTCACCAGCGTGGCTCCCTGTGAGTCCTGCTGGTTGACCTCCTCTCCCCGTCTCAGCAGCTCCTGAATGTCTCCCAGCATCTTCCTCTCCGTCGACGCTCGTGTCTCGTTGATCATCTCCTGGGTGATGCCTGTCAATCAATTACAAGCGGAACCACAGTGTTAATGACAGGGGAGGCAGTTTTCTCCCGAGGGCCGTCATACGGAACTGAAGCATGTTGACGGGGCAGTTTATTACTGATCTGAAGGACACGGAGGGACAGAGACGCAGCTTTGAGGCACAATAAAATGCTGGTAACACATAAAACCGTGTGTTTTTATAGAGAGAATGCTTCACTTTTTGTATTGACAGGATTGTTAAATTACACCAAAGCTTTTCTATGAGAAACGGTTCATGGATTTCACAATAAAACATTGTCAGCAGGTATCAAAAGTTTAAGATTTCAAGGGAAATGAGAAAGACAGCAGCAGACACTCATTTTTGTCGTGTTGCAGCAGTCAATAATGGGGACAATGAGCCATCAAGTCATGAAAATGAAAATTGTGTTAATGGTTACAGGAACGTTGAAATAATCATTTCAGAGTGTTTAACTTGGGTGCGACATGTCGGCCTCATGTACTTTAAATATATATTTAATAAATTAAGAGACTGTTTTGTCTGAATGAGAAGCATCTTTCATGCGCTTTCATGCAGAACTTCCTTGGCAAAGAGTTTTGTGGTGTTTGGCCCAGGTGAAGCTCAGGTGAGTCCGTCTGTCACAGCTACGCCAAATTCCTCCTTTTAATCCAGCGCCCTGCAGCGAGGCAGGACTCGACACTGCGACCGCCACACTTGACTTCTTCTCCGACAGCTCAGCAGTAATGTGCCGAACTCCCGGGCAAACGTAAAGAAATGTCAGGTTCTCTATAATGAAAACAAGGCCGTCAGTCAGACACTTACAATCCTGCAGTGTGTGACCGAATGTGTGAGTCATATTTGAAGAGTGACTGAGGTGAAAAAGCTACAACGAATCAGCTCAAGTGTTGTGGATGTGAACAGGATTACATTGCTTTTTAATTTATTTGTCACATGAAAAGGTTAATTATCCTTCGAATGATGATTGAGATTTATCACTCGGTTAATTGAAAGAAATTGCGAAACATATGTTGGTTCCAGCTTCTTAAATAGAAAGATCCGCTTTTTCTTTGGGCTTCCTGAAGACGTCGCTCGGGGCTTCAGGAAATTGTTTTTTTTTTTAACATTTTATAGACTATACAATAAAGGGGTGTAGTTAAAACAAACTCAAACTTTGATTGTACTGTTTTTATTGTCTGATGTTTTGTAAGGGAAAAGACATGTCGTTCCAGCTTTATTTGTTTTTTTATAGATAAAAAAAGAGAGAAAAGCTCAGTCGGCATGTTTTTAAATTAGGATTGGAAGAGAAGTGTCGATACGGGGGTGTCATAATTTCATAAAGTCCTGATTCAATTCGATTTTAAAAACTTTCTGCACTGACAGCTACTGCATGCCAATGTTAGACTTAGACACTCTTCAAAATCAGAGAAAAGCAGTGAAAAAAATAGAGGAATAAAAGCCGTTGAAGGACGATAGAGGAAGCCTAAACGATTACCTATGAAAAAGATGGCAGCTGGTTAATCGATAATGAAAATAATCAATAGTTGGAGCCCTAAGTTTGGAGGACAATCCCTTGAAACTGCCCACTTTCACTTGAAATTTAAAGTAGTGGACAGGCATCACCTGACTGTGCTCATGTTATTGACAGTATTTCACCCCTACAACCTTTTCTCGCGGCACAGACTCATAAAATGAACCTTGGCGAGTGAAGCTGAAGGCAAATCTATTCCATCAGCCAACACGCCGGCCTCCAGCCCGCCATTTTAAAGTCAAACTCCCTTTCAGTGTCACACCGAACCGAAATGTGATGGCCTGTGGTTGTGATGGAGGTGCTTGAAAAGTTGCGAGGAAGGTAAAGTGGTGTTTCTCTCTGCATTAACAATCAGAATCCCAGCCGGAGGGCGTTTAAAGGGAGCAGGGATCAGGACGATGACAGTCCCCCTTTGTCAGCTAAAATGAAATGCATCCCTGCGGCTAATGCGGTCTTCTGTGTTTTCTCCTCTTTTCCAGCTGGCAAGCAGGAGTCTCTCCAGTGCTAATATCACAAATTTTACTTGCTTGTTTCTGTCATATTTTGATTTAGCTACTGCGACGCCTCGCGGCTTAGCAATGCCCGGAGGAGTAAAGAGAAAAAACTGTCGGAATAACAAAACGTGAATATCTAACTGAGCAACCAACAGTAGTCTGTGGAGCAAAAAAACTTAACTACCTCCAATCCACACCTGTGAACATATACAGCATATAATTCTTAAGAAACTGCGGCAATCATCTCACACAGGATTTTTGGTGAAGCAAACCTCTTGAACAAAAACTGAAAACAGAAGATGCAGTTTGATGGTGAAGCAGCAAAGGATCATTAGAGTGGTCGCCATCATTGTTAAACTGCGAACTGTGGATGAGAAATCGATGTGAGTTTTATTTCCGTTGAGTCACGTTCACCATCATCCTCCCCCTTCCCTCGGATGGATCATCTGATGTGCAGCCGAAGTTATAGTGACAGTTGACCAAATTACTGAACGCGTCGGAAACTTCGGATAACGAAGTGCACAACTCAGCAAAAATATATTTATTTTATCCTCCATGTCACACCGACTCTGTGTATCTACGACGGAGACGATGATTGCCGACTATCAAAGAAGTCAAAACTTCTCTTAAAATATTCATCAACTCTGAAAAGATTTAGTCTTGAATAATGAGTTTGCCTGAATGACAGTTGCACCAGTGAGCTTTGCTGATTGGGATAAACTCATCCCGTTTTAATTCTAATCACGCTTCCTTCCTTTTTCACCAAATACTGGAGCTCCAGAAAGTGCAAAAGATGACAGAGAGCAATAAATAAAAAATCTAATTAGGGCTGCAATTAAGGATTATTTTCATTTTATATCCATTTATATCTTGATTACTGTATCTATAACTACCTAGAGCCAGACGTCTTGTTTTGCCGACCAACAGTCCAAACGTAACAATATATTCAGTTTACAGTGTTATAAAACAGAGAAGAGCAGCAAACCCTCACTTTTTGCACACCTGGGACCGACCAATATTTGGTATTTTTGCGTTACAGAATACATCAATTAATTAGACAACACTTTAAATCAAATCTTCAAACATTTCATTTTAGCAAATGTATGTGTGACATCGACGCTGCGGCCCAAGTCTCTGATCTCTAACTGCAATTCTTTATCCCTCCATCACTGTGAGTGCAAAATCAACATCAGCCGTGTTGCTAACTACTCTGCATTCTCCGCTCCATCTCACTGGTTCAATTCCTGCAGCATGTCTCAGATGAACTGTGCTCTGCAGGGGAGGATAAAGGAAGAGTCAGATCAGTCGATGCTGCACATGAGGTGCCATCTGTGTGTGTGTGTGTGTGTGTGTGTGCTATCGTGTGTTTCTCTGTGTGTGTGTGTCACTGTTCCCAACCCTGCGGCGTCTCTGGAGAGGGGAGTCTTATCCGGCGGTACTGTGCCGAGAACATTACGGGAGCAATTAGCAGTGCCGCGCTCCCTTTGATCGGCTTAATAATCATTCTTCTCACCTACTGTACCGCTATCTGCATTCTGCGGCTTGAGAGACCCTATTGTAAGCTGAGAACCTCATTTTCGACTGTTTTCCCTCTCCCAGCCCCCGCTCACCCTCTCTCTCCCTCTCATGTCTGTCTGTGTGTGTGGGTTTCCAGTTCAGTCTCATATCCAGGATGAAACCCACACCATGTGTTTGTCATGCGGCCCTTCTTTCTTTTTTCTTTCACTCGTTAAACTATCAAAATCAAAATCATTTACCCTGCACTTGTTTACAACGCGGCATTTATCATAACAGGGCGTTTTCTGACCTTTAATTATAGGCAAATATGACTGAGCACTCATGATGCTCCGCACTCCTGCAGCTTCCACGCAGTTCTCTGCTGTTTACCACCGAGCAGCTCCACTGAAGCATTCAAGGTTTACCGTTACGCTGAAGGGCAACTTGATTAGGGAAAATTCCAGTATTTTTTAACCTTCTCGTGTTTCCTGCTACTTCTCCAGCATGCACACAAGTCTTGGTAATATCCAACATTTTTATGATCACAAAATTCTCTAGTCCAGATATCGAGATAGATGATATTATTGTCTTGTGTCTGGACGACATGTAGACTTAATCCAAGCCCTTGACTCGGCCTTTTCCCACCTCGTCAAATATCGACGCATGTTGCCACTCAGCGTGCATTTTCTTTTCACAATTAACAGCTTGAAGATTCAGTTGATCGATGCACAATGCTGGAGAAAATATTGCAGATGATGGTAAATATCATAATATTTGATAATGCCTGATGTCTGCCCAGGCCTACACACACTAAATCAATAAGAACACACATACACATGTAAAGAAACTGGTGTGCAAAGAAGAAAGGACTAGTTCGGTTAGCACCAAGTTGTCCTGAAAGTGGGAAGCCAAAGTGAAAATCTCTAGGCTTTGTTCCAGAAGTAAGAAAACACAATTTAAAGATCCCACAGACATTGTAACAACATCAATAACCAACTTTCTCTCATTTGTTAAAAAACAATCTAATATCCGTGTTTATTTAAAGGCGCCCTATTGTCCTTTTTAGTTTTTTTCCTTTCCTTTAGTGTTTTATGTTCATGTGGATGTACAAGAGAGTGAAAGTAAAAAAAATGTCAGCAAAAACAGAAGCTCCTCTCTCCCACGGAAAAACTGCTCCTGAAACACCTCCTCAGTAGTCCCGCCTTTAATTGTGCCACATTGTGACATCACACTACATTGCCATGTCACACATTCGCATAATGTATGCCTAGCCGCCTGTCTGGCACGTAAGAATTCATTTAGCACAGCTGCTCAATTGGTGTCAGCGGTGCTGGGTCAGGCGTGTGTGAGCGGACCAATCAGAGACGCCTGAATATTCAGGAGGGACAGGAGCTAAAACAGATGGGGATGCAGCTCTGGACAGGATGAGAAAACTAAGGTGTTGTTTTAAGATCTTACGCAGGATAACATATTAGAGTAGGTACCCAAAATGAAATTATGAACCTGAAAATGAGCATAATATGTCTCCTTTAATGTTTCTGATTTAAGAGGAACTTAATGAACAACACTACCAGCCTTTCCACAGCTTACTAATTAAGTTATGTCTCATTTGTTTAATCCATACAAAAAGCGAAGCTTAGAATCAGCAATTAGCCACTTTCTGGAGGGATTATGTGCAAGACTATTTCATGGCTGGAAGAAAATCACTTCCTGGAGCAGAAAAAACAGCAAATTCTAGTTTTGACATGTTTTTTTTAGATTGGTATTAATCTTCTGATCTTACTCTCCGCCAAAGTGCATATAAACAAATTGACGAACATGTTGAATTACTCCTTTGAACCAACCACCATGTCAAGCAGCCAATCTTGCCAATCATACTACAGTATTTCTCTAAAACCCAAAGCCCCCGCAGCCACAGATTATGCAGCTTTGTTTCCAACTGTGTGCTCACACGCCTGGCTGTAGACCTGTTTACCAGACAACAAAAACAAAACATTGATGAGAGCTTATGTTGAGAAGGCTGAGTGTGAACTAACTGCAGTGTAAATAAAGCTGTCGGTCTTTGTGTCAGTCTCTCTTTGTGTCACACAAACACAGATGCGACTGCAAACACATCTGAACCACGGTGCGAGCTTCCCTCCCGCCCTCACTGACAGCGCTGATCTCCTTGAACATTTTTTTCTCCTTGAACTGCGCCGACTGCGGCTGTTTACAGTCGCACGGCATTAATATACAGTATTCCAATCTGCATCCCGTTGGGAGTAACAGACCTTTTAATTTCTCAGAGCTCCCCCAAGTGTCAATTCTGAAACTCTGTGGGACACTAAGTGCTTTTTGAGGTCACCACCTCGCTGTCATCATCCTCAACAATCTGTTCCTGTGGTTGACATACTTATTAGACTGCAGGAAGCTACAGAAGCCCAGCTTCCTCCCCAGGAACAAGGAACCTTTGGAGGAACTCAGTGCATTTCCACCGCAGGGACCAGGGCCTAAATTAATATCCGGGGGCATTATTTTACCCCCGAAGGCTCCCTGCTCAGGGGGTAGTGCTTTCCTTAAGTACAGAAACTTTCAGCCCTGAACATTTCCTTTTTTTAATTACTCAAAGCACCATTTAAAAAAAATCTGCAGCTGCAAACATGTTAGTTTTTTTTTTGTTAATTGCCCTGTCGCACATCAACATGGAATTACAGAAGGGAGCATACGACAACAAAATCCAGGAATCATTGTTTAATAATTGCATGTAAAAATTACGTGCAAAAAACGCTGTTGCTTTTCACACGTCAGCAACCTAATTTGCGTAACATCTGCAGTCTTTACACCGCAGTGAAAACAAATACAACAACTACTTTTAGTTCCTTGAAAAGTGGTTTCTGAGAGTCAAAGTTCAGACTGCTTTGGGCTGATAAATAGCAGCTAGACGAGAGCTTGAAAATGTGTTTCCTTTTTACTTTATCAATGGTAATATGCTGTGGTTTCTTTCTTGTGACCAAAGTACTTATTGTAAGTCACTTTGGACAAAAGCATCTGCAAAATGCACCTAAACAGAAATGGAAATGAAAATGTGGCCAAATCCTTGCTTATCCTGCTGCAGAGGTTGAGGAAGTTTTCTATTACAACTGTCAAACAAACAGAATGGTCCGATACTGAACATTAGCCCCAAGAAGTTAATCATAAGCTTGATAATTGTAACAAGACATGATAGTTCTGTCAAGCCTTGTGTGTCTTTACAGCACAGAGACGTGTGTATGAGGCTATAGAAGAGTTTGCAGGACGGGATTAACCAGTGTGTTTATGTTCTGTTACGAAAGAGCAAGTGTAGCAAGTCGGGCTAATCATCCCTCTACATACAGTAATGACCAGGTAAGCCAAGGACCACATCATTAATAATCAACAATATGTACATGATATATCCTATGTAGTAGCTGCCCTGGGTGCTATGAGAGTTTATGTTAATGTTACCAGTCAAGTACTTTTTGGACAATAAGAAGTTTACACTCGCGGAAACCCCAGTCGATGTTTCCCCCGACAGCTTTAACCATGTTTAGCAACCTAAACTTGAAGCCTTTTCTCATTAACACTACAGCGAAAATGTTACAAACTAGCATGTAAGCTAAGAAGTCAAAGAGCACTGTGTGAGAACAACAGTCTGACTTGTTGATCACACCAATTAACACGAGGACTAACTAACCGCGTATGTTCTTCAAGTTTCTTGTTTTATAACGACTAAAGCTGGAACACTGAAAACTTTCTAGACACAGCTGACAACATTTGTCAGCTGTCATCTCACTAATTGCAAAATCGATGTTAGAGAGAAACCTGCTTTTGTCTAAAACTCATGTGCTGAGCGGGAATGGAAAGCTTGTCAGGCGCAATAACACTCGACGGAGTCTTCAGCTTTTTAAAAAGGAGCATGTGGTTATCCTGGATCAATCTCGTGTCAGAATGACTTTCAACTTCACAAAAGCTATGAATGTCAAAAGTTAAGTCTAACTGGCATAATATTGAAGAAAGTAGACACGGCACACTCCCTCCAATGGTGTCATTACTGAACATGGAGAAGCCTTTATCCTTTTTATTAAATCTGTCTGCAGACATTTGTGAGAAGTAAGTTGCGAAACTTCTTCGATCGTTTTTACCGTACCTCTGTTGGCCATAGCTGTCTCGATGATGTCCAGTGTTGGGTCGTCTTCACACAGGTCGTAGGGCATGTTCCCATCAGAGTTGACCGCCAGCAGATCCGCACTGCTGTGGAAGGAGAGCAAATAAATAATTGGAATATTATGTGCACTATGAGGAATAACACAAGGAAAAGCTGCCTGCTGATCAAAAATAAAGAGCTTTAAATATAAATCTGGGGAGTTTTTATATTTCTTAAGAGGTTTGTTTACATCAGCGACGTTTTGAAATCATCAACAGGGCTGTATTTCATATTCTGATCATTTGTGAGCCCCAATAAATGCTGAAAAAAAAAATAGCTGATCCATAACTCAAAGTCTTGGACGGGAATGACTAAATAAATCTCAGTTGGAGCACTATTGATGATGCTAATTAAATTCTTTCAGTCCGGAACAAGTTGGCCTGCATTATTCAGCGGTTTTTAATCAGTAATTTCGCTGTGGATAATGAGTCCAAGTGGTACGATGAGGGGGCTGACAAGTCCTGCATGTCAACAGATGGCAGCAGTGTGTCTGCATGTTTCGTGTGTTTTGTGTGTATTTTCTATTCAGTGCACAGAGGCTTTCATTCAGCCTGACAGCCTCTTTGTGTGTGTGCTGTCGTATCAGGATCTAATCAAATACTAATTGTCTGGGATCGTGTTCACAATGTATATGTCCGTGCAACTCCGAGCTCTCTCTCAGGTGTGAGCGTGTCGGTGTAAAGAAGTCGACTACGCGTTCCGGCTACGCGTTTTTTTACCGCTACAAAACCCGGGTCAGTGTTATTGAATTAAAAATGATATCACATAACAAAAGACAGCCAATAATGACTCATTATGCGCCGTTTGTAAATTATCACATGGGCCGGGGACGAGGGGTAATTAAATATTAGCCTTTATTAACTTCCACTGGAATTGTATCACGATGATATGATCATTTCATGTTTCAGTGAATTCTGATGTTTTAATTAACGACTCAAAGCAAGTTTTAATTAAAACTCTGGCTGATGATGCGGCACATCACTACAGTTAACTCCAATTAATAGTATTGTACATCAATTTGAATACTTCTGTAATTTCCCCTAAATGTGCTCTGTTTCTCTCCCACATAACTGTATATCAGAAGTAAAAGATGACGCCATTTTCCAATCCTTCAATCTTTTTTTTTTTTTGTAAATGATTTTCTTTATTACTTTACTTTTTATTGCTACTGCCATTAGTGGCCGTTGGCATTTCCTCTACTGCCAAGTGCATCACCTTCAATTCCTGCTACTCCAGGTAGCAACGTCTGTCGTTTTTGGATCAGAAGCAGCTCATTTCTCTTGCCCAGAACTCAATTAAAAGAACTATTCATAGGTTCCTACACGCTGCCTACAGAGGCCCACTGGGGACGGTAGTTGCGTACACCTAAGTAAGCACCTGAATATTTAACAGCAAAACAATGTAGTATGGCCATTACTTCCAGACTGTGGTGTGTGAGCAGGGTTTACAAGCTGGTTAAGTGCTTCTCACCTCGCTGTCTGATAGCTGTTATTGATGATACAAGTCCAGCCGGTCAAACTGTGAAATGCCAAACTTACTTCTTCTTGATGAGTTTTTTTCCTGATTGCGCTGATTTGCTTTTCCAAAACTTCAACAAAAACGTTTTCTTTATTTTCTGATACTGCAACGTGCTGCTGTTGTTAGTGATGTGATCAATCAATCACCTGCTGAGCTGAATCACACAGCCATTATCAATGTTGTAAAAAGACAGTAAATGGGCTTGCATGAATCTTGGCGTATTTAGATAGCTGGTGAGTGAGTATGATTTGACGCGGATCCTGACTCCATCTGCCTTGTTTTGTTGCCCGAGTGCTTGGCTGCTACAGATTTGGCGATCTTAGATTACGGCTAAGCAGTTATGTGTGGTTTCAGAACTTCGGGTGATACAGAGCTATTGAGTGTTACACTGGATTCTACTGAATGCCATTTAAGTATCATGTTTACAACTTTAACCTACACCTTGAGAAGACGGCATATGAGAGTGATACAGTGCTTCCTAACCAAAGCACCCCGAGATATTTCTACTTTCAGCCATCAGTCCAATTGCTAGAGTAAATGTGGCAATACATGTTTTCTGCAAACCAGGGGTTATGTTCAAACTTTCTTTATATTACAACTTTGTGTTATGACAATGCTGCATTTACAAAAAATGTCTTGGATAGGGTCAGAAAAATATCCTGTTATGGCTTAAAATAACTGTTCTTGTCGGTACAAATGCAGTTTGAGATTGTCCCAACATCTCGTTAAAATAACAGTTTTAGTTTCCACAAACACGGCTGATAATTGTCCCAAGTCTCCTTAAAAATATTCAGTGGTGTCACACTTGTAAATGTTGAAATTACTGCAGTCACTGGCTTGGCCACCTCTTCCAACCAACTCCAACCCCATCCCCTCCACCTCCTCATTGGAAAATATAATGTGAACGTGATATGACACATATTGTATAATGTCATTATAAGACGATGCATACAAACGTATCAGTGTTTTGCAGAAACTTCGATTGCAAAATTTTTTTTCTGGCGACTGGGCTGCAGCCATTCAAACATCCTCTCACACATCGATGGAACATCCAACTGGAGCAATTAGAGGTTCAATATCTCGTCCAAGCACATTCAACTTGCAGCTGGACCAACGGCTTTCTGAATAGTTCGACCTCCTGAGACACAGACAGCTCACAAAGTCATGGTACAAACTACGTTACTCATGACTCTTTGTTTTTTAGGCGAGGCCGGGCACCTCCACTATAAATCCCTGCATGAAGCCCTGCAGGCAGCGTGTCTACATGTCTTACTGTGCGATGAGAATCTTGACCAGTCCTGCGTGACCACATGTGGCAGCGGCGTGCAGCGGCGTCCACAGTTCGTTGTCCTGAGCGTTGACGCTGGCTCCTCGGTCCAGCAGGATCTTCACCATCTCCTCATAGTTGTCGATACAACACTGTAGTGAGGGAGAGAGGGAAAGAGGGGAAAAGAAAACATTTGCTTAATTTCTGATTCTGTAATATTTCCTTCTCTATAACCTCAGCCTGAATTAGATAGAGAAGAAGAAAAGGTGTAAAAAAATAAATGAATAAATAAATCAGACTGAGAAAGAAATGGACAGAAGAGGAGAGATGGCTGAAAGGAAAAATAGAAAACAGTGTTCGAGACTGTGAAGGACATCTGTATGTATCTGCTGTTTTCAACTCAATCGTAAAGTAATGTGACCGTTCTGGCAACAGACTGCGATCCACAGTCCTCTCTTGTTTAGAGAGAAATGAAATGCTGAGCTCTCTTCAGTCTGGTGCAGCACATAATTCATAAAGTGAGTACTCAGCTATGCTGCAATGATGCTGTGCTATACGCCTCAGCACCTTAATAATTGGCAAGAAAGGGATGAAAAGAGGCTCATTTGTCACCGAGAGAGGAGACAAACAAGAAGTCCATCGAGGATTCAAACTGTATCCCTGCAAAAGTCCTTTAATGGCATATTGCGGAGTGACAAAGTGAGAACACATTAACCAATTTGGACACGTTCATGCTGACATTTTATCCAATGTGTGGGCTGTTTCCTGGATCTGAGACAAAACCGAACATGCACCCATAACTCACACCCATCAGCAGAGATGGCGAGACAAAGATGGACAGGGACAGAAAGTATTTTTCCTTGTTAATCTCGGGTGTGATTATAGGGTGTGGAGGCGGGAGAATCTTTCCATGAAATCCATCCTCCGATCTAGCAAATGTCAGCAACAGCAGTTTTCTCCATCAGAGTTAATTGGTCCAAGTGTGGCTGCGCTGTGCTGTTGAACAAAGCCGATTGGAGAGGACAAGAGAGGAAAATGAAATGAAAAGAGACTGCAAGGAGCCGACATGGAGTCAAAAAACGGGATTACTTTGTCACAGTGGGAGGGTCAGATATAATCAGACAACTGAAGGATTCAGAGCAAAAGTCTGAGGGGCCATTCAGCAAGAGCCTTTGTTATTATTTGTGCCGGTGAAGTTGTGGGTTTCAACCTGATCCATCACATATTACAGTGTGTCGTCCCCTCTCATCACTCCTGTGTATTGAAGAAGAAATGTCATAACAAAAAAATCCTTCTTTGTTCCCAGATAAAGCTGAATGCTTTTTACCCAGGTACACCTTCACTTTTGTGAGAAGCCACAGGAGTGTTTTGTCTCCGTTCGGATAATGAAAACTTGACATGCGTCACGATGAAATGTAGAATTTCCTCAGACAAAATGACTACATTTAATCCTATTTTGACTCTGCCCGCTGAGAGCCAATTCTTGAAGATTTAAACAATAGGAGGAAGATAAAGGAAAAAAAAGGGGGGTTGGTGTCAAAATGGAAATAACAAAAAGGAAAGAACCAGACAAATCTCTCCATTGTGTCAACTAGCAGCAGCCAGTCCCAGAGTGCACTGTGAATAGACAATGTAGACCCTGGACATGAGAGCTAACAGACATGAGTTTGCAAGTGTTTCCAATTTCAAAATTGTTGATTGTTACTCATCAATTTAAGCCTTTAATACACACTTAAATCCTCTATGTGTAGACCTTCCATGTCATTATAGTATTGGTATGGAAATTGGTGGAGTCTTCATCTTCTAACACAGTTCACCAAACTTCGAAACTCAATCAATGCCTTTTTGATAACAGATTAGTAGTTTGACTCGATTGTCAAGCTCAAAAAACTCACAAAACTGTCTGTTTCCAGCTTCTTAAATGAGAGGATGTTCTGCTCTTTTAGGTTTCTTGTCATTTCACACTACATGTGTTTGTTTTGGTCAGTACAAGAGATTTCAAGACTTTAACTTAGTCTCTGGAAAGCTTGTTTTGCTACTGTCACGTTGTATGAGCTAAATTATTAATCAGAACAATGATGAGCGGACTGGAGGATAATGAAATAATACGTCGAAGCTCTTATCTAAATGTATTCGGGGAACGCACAACAAGAATTAATGGGTAAAGTATCTTCTATAGAGTAAATACTGAGGATATGATGACTTCTGTTGCAGAAAATTATTTAGTATTATAAGACCATTATTATTATGTTTTTTTTCTATCAAAGGGAAATTGGGTAGCCTCTGCAATATTATAGCACTGGAAAAATCAACTCTGCCACAGACTGATTAACTATATTATCAGCTATTTAGGACTATGAATTAAGCCAATAAGGCCGTTCAAAGTTGTTTTACGATCCGCTGACATCAGGTGTGCATAAACTGCAGTTTGGGAACTTCTTTATAAATAAAATGATAACAATCATGAAATCTAAGTATCAGGTAAACAGGTAATTATCAGTTGAAAAAAAATCTATATCATTAATCATAATGAGAGCTGCTTCACTTCTACACTGTCCTCCATAGCTGGGCAGTCATAGTGTCAACAGACAACTTTTCCCTCCCTTCATGTTTCGACGTGGTGTTTTCGTTTGCACCGCTGTTTGCAAAGGCAACTGGACTGTGACCACTGTGACACGTTCTCCTCGGACTCGCAAATAACACCAACACTGCACACAACACGAGTTCATTCAATCATTTAGTCTGTAAAAGAAATTGATAGCCAGTTAACCTTTTTTTTTTTTTTTCGCGGTTGACTGCATGCTCAGTGGCAGACAAACTTGTAAAATGTTGGTGAGATTTACAGGGAACCAATGTAAGCGCTGATTGTCTCACTATTCCACATCCATTAGATTGTGCAACCCAACATTTACTTCATTACGATACACTGAGGCAGAAAACCATTTTAGGGAAAAGTGAGGAGGAGAAACATTTTGTGTCCAGAGCAGAGAAGGTGACCTTTAGACACCAGCAGCGTCAGCATCTGGCTGAGAAGCGGCCAAAGAAGCGGGCTACAGGAATTATGAGTAGTGTGTCAGACCTGAGCCCGCAAGGTCCGAAAAGCAAAGCGACCCGTAAGAATTAAGGGATCATAAGAAAAAAACATGCAAGGGATGAGTGGAAAGATTCACTGTGACTCCAACAGCAGTATTTTTCCAATCTAGTCGTAAAGTTGCTCTGTCCTGTGAGGTTTTCTGTCGCAGTTATGCCATGAACCCAAAGTCTGGCCCCTCTCAGGCATGAAATAAGTCTCATTGTCGGCTTCGCCCGCTGTAGTTGCAACATTCATCCATGGACATTAGACTCAGAAATGTTACACAGCGGGATCTTGCGAGATTGTACGTGTTTATTCAGACATGGGACCGTTATGGAAATGTTACGTCATTTAACAAAGTGCAAAGTCTCCAAGGGTTTTTTTTTTTTCCGAACCAGTTCTCCTTTCCTGCACTCAATTTAAAACCCAAATTAGAGACGCCGCTAAACATCTGTCGCGTTGAGTGATGCGCTTCTTCCAAAAAAAGTTTATTTTACCCAAGAAATACCTTTTCACCTCTTAACACTCATCTTCAAATATTCCCACCCCACTGAAGCTGCTCACCATAGAAACCTTGAAGAGGTTGAGGCGCGCAGTGAAGACTGTTTTTCTCTTTCATGGATTTACATACAAGATGAGCCGAAGTGCAATCTCTAGAGGTTTCAAGTATCTGGGAACAGGAGCCGGAGTCAGACAGTAATACAGAGAGAGAGGCATGAACCTGAATATAAACCAACAGGGTGGAAATTGCGAGAAAACAGAAGTGGTTGGCAGATTAGAAGACGGGCGACAGACATTTTGGAAAATGCAGAAAAGCAACCGCAGACCGGCTTCCTCTTATTGACTTGATTTAGATTGACTTTGCTTTTAATTGATTTTAAAAACAACGAGTAGAAACGTTTGACAGGGATAAAATAATAGAACATAGAAATTCCATGCTTCTATGACAATAAATATCCTTGTTGTAATGACTGTTGACTTTTTGAGTGTGAACTAGTGTGATCCAGCGTGAAAGAACTGACCAGAGACGTGGTTTCATTTTGCATTACGGTGAGCAGATGTGACTGTGAGATGATTCAGAGGTTGAAACCGTCACCCTCTGTACCGCGTTCATCAAGGCCCGCTTTAAAAACACAACCTCAATCTGTCCTCTCAGTTCCTCTGTCTCCGTCTCTGCCTTCCTACCACTTAAAAAATAAAGAAAAAAAACAAACGTCATCTGAATGCTTGAGCAACAATTAAAAAAAACTGGACTGTCAGACCAACACTGACGTGAGGAGAGAAATGAGCTGTGTGCCAGTTCCGTAGCTTTCGAATGTCAAGGCTACTCGGATAGGACGGCTCTGACAGGAGCGTGGGGGAGCACACAAATTAATATACAAACACAAGAGAGGAAATGAAATTACTTCACAGATGCGGAGGACAGATAGCAGGAAGACAGATAAGAGGTGAAATAGATGCATAGAGAAACACAACCGCTGACTGACTGGAAACAGCACACGCTGACAAACACATCCTCTGAGCAACGTTTCAGTCGTATTGAGAAAGTACCAGATTTAAGGCCTCCATATATACAGTCCCACACTTTCCCACACAGACGGTTCTGCTTCTTAACCTGAGCAGGTTTTAATTTTCACATGCGAGTCAAATCAAGCTCATGTACGCGATGTGTCCTTAAGCAAGAGAAAAGTCTGACCTTCACATCATTTCAGTGTCGGGATCTGTGTGACAAGCAGAACAGCAGGTACAGATCTGAAAGAAGAAAACGGCAAGAAAATGCAACTACAGGCGCACTGTATGTGGTCTGCAGTTCAGATCGGACCTGTGCTCACTGACAGCTGTTCAGTTGGGGAAAAGAATTAATAAGAAACCAATTAGAACTCTGCTCACTAACAGGGAGGTTTTGTTTGCGTGCCCCAGCCGAAGAAATGGCCGCTAAGGAATGGTGAGAAGCGAGGAATAGAGCGATGTGGCTGACACACTCGATGAAAGTCAACTTAAAAGAATAATAACTCCGAGAGCTCAGGACATAATGATCGATACATACTGATTCTGGACATTTTTAATAGGCTACTTATTTTCCGCAGTATCGATAGATCAGGACCAGCTGCTTTTTCACGCCAACATATGTTAAGACCCTTTTTTAAGTAGCAGATCTGAGAAGATTGTGGAGAAAACTTCTGTGATATGTATATGAGGGGGGAAAAAGAGCCACATGATACTAAAAGGAGGCAGGCAGATGAAAAGAAATAAAAAAAAAAAAAAAAGAACATGAAGGCTTCAGTATGGAGATCCTGGTCACACAGCACAGGAGGAGATTTCCTCTTTTTTTCTGAATCTTTTTTCAGCAGTCTGCGCTAGACTTGGTGTGAAAGGATCCTGTGCACTGAAACCACAACCTCTTTTTAAAGTTCACAGAATTAATTCAGTCGGACTGGGTGCATAAGGCCTCGACTGTGAAAGATGCTCAGATAAGGATGGCGAGAGATGGGGCGGGCGACTGTCTATGTGAGCTTTTTTTAAAAGCTGACAAAGGAAGAAGTGGCATGTGGTTTACTTGCGTAAACTACTCTGATATCTAAAAAAGCAGGGAAGACAACAGATTCAAAGGAAAAAGACTGAAGAGCGTGAGTCACAACTTTGCTTATTTTAACAGCTGTGTGTCGGTGTTTGATGGCACTAAACTGGCAAATTGTAAATCTTGTAACACGGAGATGGTAATTCAGAGCGCAAGTGAGTCTGGCAACTGGCAAGCTCCAAAACATAATTCAGGAAAAAATGAGCGACCTCATAAAACTGACAAGAACGAGACTCTTAAGAGACACACGAGCTTGTCAAAGACATCCGATTCACTGATGGATTAGCTCGCATTTAAAGCTCCAGCCTGCAGCAGTGGCTTGACAGATGTCATCAGAAAAAAACCCAAGAGGCTGCAACCTACACAGCAGCTAACAAACAAGCTAATCTCCTAACCTCCTTCTGAAGAAACCCCACACACTCCAGCCCACCTGCTAAAGCTTGACTGCTAAGCCACTCCTTTAGCTTTGCCCTTGAATGAAAATCACCAAAGCTATAAGCCACTAAACCAAACTCCTAGCCTCCACCCATCTTGTCTTGGCAACAAGACAATGAGGCAAGCAAGGAAAATAATGTGCCTTTCATGAGCAGACAAGGATGGGAGTGTGGCTCTGACAAAGGCTCAGATTATGCCTAGCATGGCTGGAAAACAACAGCAAACAGTCTTGGGATCCGTAAGTGGGCTGAGAGGACTGCGGCCTGGGTTGAGGAGCAAAATGATTAGGAAATAAGGCTGAGACTTCCACGGAATGACTGAAATTTGATCAGGCTGAGTGCCACGAGTGCTGTTAGTGTGTGAGCTGGTCGTGATGGGTGAAGCGAGAAAGACCTGGACCAGACGCCTTGTTAGAGAAACTTCTTTAGTCCTACTTTATTTCTGTTTGGGATGAATTTCAGGATTTTTAGTACTACAGGACCTTGTTTCCTAACTGCATTTACAAAGAAAGAAAAAATCCCGTCTCATTTTAGGATTATCTTAGCCAGCTGGAGGAATATAGATGTTAGCCTGTAGGATAAGTTAACGCAGACGTTAGCCAGTTTGAGAAATGAATATCGAGTGGAGCATGCTGGAGAATTATGTTAGCCTGTTGAAAACGACAATATTGATGTTAGCCAGTTGACGAAGCTAAGACTGATGTTAGCCTGTTGGAGAAGCTAAGACTGATGTCAGCTTGTGAGCTCTGAAACGTGTCAGTAGGCTTATATTGTCTCCTCCTGGACAAGATAAAAGCCTCCTACTCATTGCAGCTACAATTCAACGCCCAGTTTTTCTTGTCCTTTACGGAAAAACAAGCTAGCCAGTGACAAGTGAAGTGAGACAGCCCTCGTCATGGATACAAGCATTCTCATTTCTAAAGACAGATTAAGGCACGACAGGACATGTGCCGATTTAATTTATTTTCCAGTTCTAGTTGTTCATTTACAATAATATGGGAGGATAGCCTGATATATTATAGGACACAGCCACAGGTTCAGGAGTTACTTCTGTAGCCGATCGGTAATATAGGATTTTTTCCTTGAAACTTAAGATAAGATGGGACAAGCACTTAGGACATTTTTCTGTGACGAGGCCCCAGTGGCTGAGAAAAGGCCACCGCTGAGACTGCGGGAGGTTAAAGGATAAAAGGCCTTTAAATTTTAACAGTGCCGATAAGACTAATGCAAATCATAAAGAGGGAAGGAGGTCTGAGTGCAGCAATTCAAATGCCAAGTTCCTCTGTTTGGAATTAGATCTAAAAGGCTAAATGAATCGAATCCAAGTTGTGAAGGGCAGCAGGAGTATGCTGGATGATGCCTCTCCTGTCTACCTCACGCATGGTCTAACAGGGTATCGACGTTGGTTAACGTCTCTGAAAAACACACGTTAATAAGAAACAGTGCTGCTGCTGAGAGAGATTGGAGTGAGTGACAGTTCCTGGGTTATTACTGAATTTGCAGAGCAAGTCCATTGTAAAAAAAAAAAAAAGGCCGCCGGGTCTGAGCTGAAGGTTCTCAAGAGGTTGATGTTAATGAAGAGCTGAATGACTGATGAAATGTCTGGGATCACACAGGAACCCAGACGCATAACTCCACCGCTCAAGCCTATTACAGGACAAGTTAAAAGCCTGCCTCAGTCATCTCTGTCCCAGTCGCTGTCTTCTCTGTCCCTCTCAGTCATCCCTGCATAAATATTTGAGTGGTTGAGTCATTGAAGTAAATGTTTTTTTAAGTGTGAATCCAGCAGCCTGGCGATGTTCCTGGTCACCGTGCCCACTCAGGCGCACCACCCTGCGGTCCTGAAGCAAAACACGAGAACTCACAGATGATGGCTGCGACTCGAAAAAAACAACATGGGGGAGCCAGTGGTGGTGTTACTACTGATACAAGTGAGTAAGCATTTATCAGTTTTACATGTTATTATGATTTGTTCTCAAGTGTTCCAAACAGGTGTTTTTTTGCCGCCCAATCAGCCGAATATATGTTGGCAACGTATGTTTCTGCAAACCACAGATATGTGCTTGGTCTGGTTGGCAAAAAGGTACAAAAACCACTTGGTTAGGATTAGAAAAAGATCAAGTTCAATCTTAAAATACCTGTTTTGGTTACCACAAAGACAGCTGGAGATGTTGCGATGTCTCCTTTAAAACACCTGTTTTTTTTTATGGGAAATTATCAAGTGGTAACACACTTACAAATGTTGAAATCCAGTCTTGAACTGTGGTCACTGGCTTGGCAGCCTTCTTCCTGCCAACACTCCTGATTTTAGTATTGCTATTTCTGAGTCTCTCTCCCACTGTGCTCCAATTTTCTCCCGTTAGTCCCCAGCTTTAACAGTGATACAGATCGAATGAGCGTTTCTCAGCTTTCGTGTGGGATATGTGTCAACGACCTGGCAACGGAACCCAGAGACAGAAGTGGGTGTGTCACCTCTTCTTGCCCTCAGTTGGCCGATACCAGAAAACCTCCCTATTTCTTATAGCCTAATGTTGGCATGTATGCAAGTTAGGCCATAAACGTGATGTGACACATATTGTAGAAGTCTGAAGTGAAGTGTGTAAGATTTTGGATATTCTGCTACAGAGTTTTAAATACTGCAGGCAAGAGTGGTGTAAGAAGACACAACCACAGTGAGTGGGTAGATCAAGAGCTATGGGCAACAGGCTCAACAGGGAATTGAGCAAAAGAAGCACCCTTCAATATCCCAACTCCAAGAAACACCATTTTTGTCATACATCTATGAGTGTGAAGGCTTGTCAGACACCCGAACAGTCCACACAGTGCAGTCAGAATTGTACAACTGTGTGAATACATCATGGCAAACAATAAAGTTACTCTTATTCGTGAGAACAAAGAGGTAAAGAGAAAATACGGACCAGAACAACGGCAACACTTCTCACTCGCAAAGCACACTGTCACTCATAACACACTGACCTTAAAAATACTTAACATTTATTGTGGAAGTTCGAATGATTTTTCACAAAAATCAGTATTTCATTACAGAATAAGAATAACACCTCTTGACTGTATTGACTCTACGGAAGCATACATAACAAGGATGAATCAGAAATGCAGCAATTGCGTCAATGTCCTTTATTTTTTCTTAGTCATAGCATGCAGTAATTTCCTTCTGGAAAAAAAAAATGTGAATATTGTGCCAACCCTTTTGATTTCAATATGGTCACAGAAGAAAGGCCACGAAATTTCTCCTAATTCTGTACTGAAAGCATGTTGTGCAAAAGCAACGAAAAGTGATCAACAAAATGTATCCAAACAGTGGATATAGTCAGTTTCTACACATTTGAGTCCTCTGTGTTTGGACCCCCATGTTTCCATCACAGTCACCTCGTTGAGATGAATGAAGAGGTTGTGTGAGGAACGCTGATGACGATCTGAACTCGGCCTTACAAACATTCATCCAAACACACACACGTATGCATAACCTTGTCTGTGAACCAAAAAGTCTGTATTTATCCTTCAAATCATCCCCAATGTGATCTATACAACCAACTGCAGAAAAAATACAAATTCTCCGGTACATTCACGGAGCATTATCTTCTTCTCCAGGGCTGTGATAGTACCGCTGTGTTTCTGTATGTGTGTGTGTGTGTGTGTGTGTTTGTGCCCCTGCAAGCCATCTATTGATCAATGTCTCCTATCAGTGAGCTGAGACCGACCCTAGATAGGTGCGACATCTCATTTAGAGAAAACATCAGCCCCACTTTCCTTAATCCATCTCACCCGCTGCCATACGATGCGTGTGTGTGTGTGTACATGTATGAATTCCCCATATGTGTTCCCATTTGTGTTTGTGTGTCCTCCCCGTCTGCCTGTGTGTGTGTACGGTGGTATTTGTCAAATCGTGGCAGAAGTGAAAAGGTCTCATCTTGAGGATAGTGCGCAGGCTGACCCATCCAAATAGCAGATTATCGGGTACGCACACATTCAAAGCCGAAAGGTCAATCTGATCTCTTGGCAGCCAGCGGGCCCCTCAGCCTTTAAAAACACCATCCACACCGGTGGTGACTGATTGACTTCAATTTTCTCTCCCCCTGTTCATTTCTCTGCCTCCCAGCAGGAGCCTGAATATTAGGCTTTCAGCTGCCGACGGGGGGAAAGAGAGGCGGCTGTGTTAGCTGAGGCGGAGCGAAAAAAGAGGAAGTAAACTGTCAGAGGTACAGTTCAGCTGTAGAGAGAGACAAATGAGCGGAGAGGAGGCCAGGAAAGATGAAAATCGGAGAGGAAGCTGAGGTAATTAATGAGCATCACATCCTTTAGAGATGCTTTAATATGAAGGACCACTCGGTGCCTCTCACACTGTAAACATCTTCCCCTCTGCCTATAAATATAATGTTTAGACCTTGAGGTGGGTTGAGGGATGAAAGGAAGATTCTGAGTTTATTCTTTGAACTTCTGCAGCGATTTATAAATCAGAGTACAAGGGACCAACAAGACGGCCGTATGCTTGCTCTGTGTTGGCTGCTTCCCTCAGCGTCTCCAACCTGTAGCAGGTGAACCAGAGGCCCGCACTACAAGGCATCATCTGTGATTAGTGAGCTCACTTCAGCGTTAACTGCGGGCTTTCACCGTTACGAGGCTGGTTCACTTCTTACAGGGATACATCACCATGGTAACTCGTGCTGCACACCTAGCCCGCCCCGGAGCAGGTTATGTCTGAGATAACAGAACAACACGTATGAAAGCATTGACTTCTGCCCCTTCAGTGCTCTGTAACGTGGCATTATCATTCATAGAGGATCCTGTGGAGTTCAGTTTGCGGATGATGAGAGGTGTACTTCTGTGTAGGAGGGCCCTCTCCTGTCGCGTTCATTTCATTTGTTCCCCGTTGGCCGCAAGCAATGTCACAGCCTTTTTATTGTGCTTTTATAATACCCATACCACCTGATAACAGAGACACATTTTAGCACTAGAGCCTCAAACTTGTTATAAGATGTGAAAGTACCGACTTCTGTTTTTTATGTTCATATTTCATTTGTTCCCAAGTCTGTTTGACAAAGCAAGGGCTTGCAGCTGAGATAACGAGGATAAAACTGTCATCAACATGCATCCAAGCAATTATTTTTATTTAATGGAATACAAAGATGGAATTACAGTGAGATCTTGGGCAGTGATATTATAAGCCTGGTAATTTACGCATTCATACAGTTAGCAATCAGCTGTCCCTCCTGAATTTGGCAGCTGCAACTGTATGTCTTTGTCTTCTTCCTCTATTTGTCTGATAGTTTGCTCTCCTTTATAACATATTCAGTTCTGCTTGCAGTCTGAGTTGGCGAACGGTCAGACACTGGGAACACCTCCCCTTTTGTGGACAAGTGCTCATAGCTAGATGTGGAAAACTTGGGTTGACAAGTTAATAATCACCTTCGTATGACCGCTGAGCGTGATCGCGATTGTTAGGGTGAGTGAAGACAGATAACAGAAAAATACCCTGGAATTGTTTAAGTCGCTTTGTGGCGCAGGCCTCTGTTTGAGTAATCGAGCCCTTCCATGACCGGGACAATGTGTTCTCAAGTCCGAAGAAACCAATATGTGTGGGGGCAGGACTTACAGATAGACAGATCTTTATGAAGGTTAGACTTGTCTTAAAGGGACAGTTCACCATTAAATAATTAAATTATGCTTCCCTCTGCAAATCGATATAGTTTTTGGATGTAGTTCAGTGGAAAGAAAATATTACAACAAGGTCTGTGGATTATCTTGAGGTATCGGGTAAGGAATTCTGGTAAGAGACATTCCTGTTGAGTTTTTCAAATCTTTTTTCTTTGTGGCAATTTGAGCAACACATGTTGAGCAACACAAGGACGACACCTTCACGGCCAATATCTCCAAAGCTCACTAACTCAATCTAGATCTAAAAAATAACTAAAAAAAGCAAAAAAAAAAAAAAAAAAAAAGGCTCATCATTTTTGGTCCATTAACAGTTTTGTGATGCGTGTAATGAGAAAATAAAAGAGAGCAGTAACCTGTTGAGATACACAGCAGCGAGGACATCGTCAGTCATTTTGTCAGACTGCCGCATTAACAGAAGCGCTGCCAGTCCTGCCACGTTAAGAAGACACAGTATCTGAGCTCTGCCACAGATCTGCACTGCACTGAGATTTTTTTTTATGCTCCTGGAGGTTGATTGTGTTGTTACACTATTTGCTGAATTTCAAAGTAAAATCTCCTTTTGAGCTTTTTGTATTCTTCCTGCAGGCAAACATTTTCTGCTGGAGCGAAACAGAGCTAAGCGGTTTGATGCAGTTGCACGATCAGCAGTGCTTTTTTGGTTTTTTTATGTTGCTGTTTGAAAAATGTCCTTTTCAGCCAGAAGTCATTGCACATCAGTCCTGCTTAAGTTAGTCAAAAACAAGACTGCTTCGTGCAACGGATAAATTAAGACTTAAGAGTGTGAGCTGTCAACTTTGTCCCCAGCATTTGATTTGATGGTTCTTCTTGGTAACTTTGACTGTTTCTCGTTAACTCGAGCCCAAAGAAATGTTTTGATCTCTTGCACTGTTGTGACGGGAACTGGCTGTAAGTCAGAGGAATGCACGGAAAGAACTTCTCAAATCAAAGGCTGGCTTATTTGTGAACAAATGGGACGTGTGATGATGCATTATTTACACAGTTAACGGAGCAGTCTGAAAAGCGAGCTGCAAGTTTTGATTATGGCTCTAATTAGCAAGTGAACGTAGATCTGATCTCCTTTATCAACTTCCTACATCAAAATGGAATAATTTCCCCGATACCGAACTCATTTCCGCACTATTAAAAATCATTTCTTCAGTGTCAGAAAACCTCAACACGCGGCTCTGAACGAGGCTTTAAATGTCTACCGCCGAACGCTCATCACAGCAGGAAATGATTTAATTATATTTCCGTAAAAGACAGATGCGGACAGATTGTGTTTCTGTAAAACCTTTATTAATCAAAGTCACAATGTTTGACGGCTCCATAGAGACACAGCGAGGAGATGTGAGAATTTTTGGCGACAACAGAATGAACTCGTGAATACATCACGCACTTGTGGTGAGAGGGCAAGTAGAGTATGTTTTGTGAAATTAGATTTTGTGGTTTTCAGTGTTTTACATTCAATCTCATGATTAGATTGAGCAGTAGGTCCGTCTTGCAGAAGACGACTGTATGCATGTATGTTTATCTATTGTTGTCTGTCAGAACCAAAACAGAAACAGATTTTTCTTTCTGAAGCACAAAGGCTGAGATTCACATAAGAAATATTTGAATTATTCCGTTTCTTAAGAAAAATCCTTAGAGATGAATAAAAAAAAAAAACATTCAAACTTTTGTGGCACAGTGTATCAAGGCATTTTGCACATAAACTTCTAAGTGCCATTATAGGCTGACATGGGAAATTATAATTTAAATCAAATTGACTTAATTTAAGCGCAGTAGTATAATGAGGTGGAGGAGTATATGAAAGTTTGAGTCAGTATGTATAAGGTAAAGTACTAGAAGGTATCCCAGGATGTGTTTCTCACCCAATTTACACCTGGTATTGAAATGCAATCTGTATCCACACATGTTAATCCAGATAATAAATGATCTGCTCTTGTCCTCTGTGTTTACACCACAGCCCCAGACTCCCTTAAAAAAAACATAGTTTTGTGAGTTTTTAAGTCAGAGGAAACTTTATAAAAATTGTGAAACACTTTCTGTCACAAATTCTTAATGATCTGTCCCCTCTTATAAATTCGGCAAAAGTATTACATTAAGTTATTGATTTTTTGGTATAAAAAAATATGATCTCAGTTATTTTTTGCTCTTACTCTACTCCTACCTTGTGCTGCTACTTCATGTATTGTTTGCACGCTGTTTGCTTCCATGTACTGTGCTGTGCCAAATTTGAATTTCTCCTACAGGGTATCATTAAAGGTACATCTTATCTTATCTCTGTATCGCTGTGTTGCAGAACTGCATATAAATGGGGTCTACTGAAATCTTTATCTTAATTAGTTTGATTGTATTTATTTGCAAACTGCCATGCAAGGCACTGGTCTAACCAATTAATTTTTTCTTAATTTCAGTGTTTTGCCCAAGGACGTGGACAGGAGGAGCCCGTGATCTAACTGCAAACACTACACTTTACCTGCTGCTGATGTTAAAAGAAGAAATCTTGCTATATTTCTGACAAATCTAACAATCTATCTCATTACTTTACCAAATATTTAGACACCAATTGGTTATCGAAGCTCCAGTTTCAAGGGGGGAAATATCGTCTGACAGAGAGAAATAAAAAAAATCAAGCAGGGAGAAAGACAAAAGGGTGGAGACACAGTTGGACAGCGTTACCTGATGCAGGGCGGTAAGACCGTCTTCGTTGCAGAGGTCTGGGCTCACATTATTCTTCAGCAGGTAGCGTACTGGTGGAAAGAGAGACAGAGAAACACATGAGTAAGTGCGGAGGTGTAAAATAACTGGGAAATATTTCCATTTTAAAAGAAGGGTCCCTATCAACTGGCTTAATAAAACTGCATTTCCTCTGACAAATGAAAACAGATTTAGAGGCATCGCTTTCCTGCATGCTTCACTTGCACCGACAAATTACTGCTCTGTAGCTGAGAATTGAAAAATATTCACTTCAATGTCCCAGGTTGCGAGTTCAGAGGCACACGTGTTGCATAGTGACCTAACTAGTAAGTAATTTATTTCAGAAGGAATACGGTGTTCTGGCTGCTGCAAACAAACAATCGATGCGGGATAAAAGCATGATGAGATTCCACACAACCCAATTGCTCCCGATGAAGCTCGCCCATCCTGCCGGAGCATCTTGACTTAACCTCTTTGTTAGCCAGTGACATCACGACCAATCAATCAGCAATCCATTAATCGTACTGCACCATCGTGAAGCGTCCCTGCAGGAACTTCAATCTCTCAAATTATCAGCCCTGCCAGGATGTTACCCAACTGACCTTGGAAAATATAGATGATTGATGTGTGCACGCGCAGGGAGGGTTGCTGATGGACGATGATGTAATGATGCTTGGGATTACACCCGCTTGTCTGCCTCACAGGCCAAACAGATAAACCTTCCGACCCAGAATGCTGATCCAAAAAATATCAGCTATCACGGGCTGCACACATTGCCTGACAGCTGCCCGGCTGCTAACACCGCTAAACCTGCCGGCCTGAGCAGGAAGGGGCAGTGACACACAGGGCTCATCTCTACGTCATTATTATTATCCCTTGTTTTTTGGCAGAGCTGCCAGCTGCCTTTATTTCACAGACCCAAAAAACAAAACAAAAAAAAAACGTACTGAGTGAGTGAGTGGGTGAATCATGTTGGGACGCTGAACGTAGAAAATGAGAGACGAGAGAGCTTTTGGGATGATAGGTGCCACATCTGTCCCTCAGGCCGACTGAAAAATGGTCACGTACGCATCACCTATAAATGTCAGGCTCCGGAAACTTTACTGTCCATTAAATTTACATAAAATGGAGATTCATTTTTGGTGAAGGCATCTCGGACAACACACACCAAACACAATAATACACAACAAGTCACAATAACTATACATTAAGGTGAGATGAAATCTTAACGTGACAAGTGGCTGTAATAAAAGTGATGAGTAGATCGTTCCTCCATCAATACAAAATACACAGCAGCACTTAATATATAGATAAATCAATTTCCATTAAAACTGGTGATTGGTGTTGTTGCAGAATGTCCTAAATGGATGGGGGTCTATTTAAACGGGCTGTTAATGAGGAGGGTCACAGTTGATGGAATATAGGATTTCTTCTAACTGTTCTTCTGACCACTGGGACTGTCAGCAGTGTGATGGCAGCGGCTGAAAATGCTGAGTCCAGAGGATGCGAGGGATTACTGTAGATCTTGACTGCCTTTTTGGCTGTGGACATAGAAAATAAGTCCTGGAGTTGGAGTTGTTTATCTCCAGTAATCTTTCTGGCCAAATGTCAACTTGTGTCAGTTTGTTCTTTTGTTTTTACCGTGAGGTTTCCATACCAGGAGACGATGTTAAATGTGAGAAATTTCACTCAGTGTGCTGACTGTTGTGATAAGGTCCAGTATAACTTCACAGATTGCAACCAACTGAGCATCCCTCGTCACATCCTTCTCTACGCTGGCCGCCAAAAAAACACAAATAAACATGAAAGGCACTCTCTAGAGTCGGACTAGTGTTTGGTTTGTCCATTCTGGGCTACTGTAGAAATACGTCCAAGGGATTTACCACTGCTGTTTGAGCAGCTGGTGTGTTATCCACATGTATGTAACATGAGCAGGAATAATAACACAAAAGTATTTGGAGCTCTGATGCACAATGACGGTTGGTTTTGTGGTGGAGTCAGTGATTGTGATGATGATTTTTTCACCCGGTAACTCCGTGTGGCTCCATGCAGAGTTGACACATGCTGACCATGATTTCATTCACGTGTTAACCTACCTGACGCACACAGAAAGGGATTTCGCTCCTGCATTTTTGTTCACACTGATGGAAGCCAGATGGTCTAAAACGTTCTGTGTATTGCCAGATGATTCAACAAAAGACATGAGAGTGCGACACTCTTTTCTGTATATGAGCAACGTGGCAGACACCATCGAGGACCTGCTCCGTCTAACAAAAACACAATCATTAAGATGATTATACACTAATGAAAACATAATCACAAATTGCATATTCCATTTCTGCCCCTTAAATCCTACACACTTAACCTTTAAAGCCGCTGAGAAGAGAAAAGTGAGGCGCCGTCCTGTTTTACTCGACATCGTCTTAAAAGGTGCGTTTACGGTCTATTCCTATAGTCAGATATTTGAAGTAGGTGACCTGCTGCACTTCCTGGCCCTCCATACTGATTCCCTTGTAGGTATGACCGGAACAGACCTGTGCCTGTAGGTAACTATGTTGCATGAAGGCGCAAAAATCCAGAGGGCTACACACACACAAACACACACACACACCGATAGATGTATTCTTTTAGTTGGCATTGTAAGATTTCGCACAAAAACATTTCATCGTGGTCATTTAATTCTTGCTAATTTCGACACCAGGAGACAACAAATTAATACGACAACTGTATCTCTTCCACTCAAACATGAACCTATTTTTAATGTGAGGATGAAACACCAGATTTTGTTGAAAATCACGCAGTTTTCAAGGATTACATTCTTATCCGATCTCCTTATATTGAAAACATAACTTTGCACAAGACTTTGCACGAACCCTGGTTTATATATCTAATTTTCTCCACATGCAGCTCAGGGGGTACCAGGCACACACACCATTTGTAAAGATAAGAAAAGTTCGAGCTCCTACAACAGAGCCCGTGATGTGAACCGCATTTTTATGTGACAGCTCATAAAGACGAGGAAGAGGGGAGGTTTTGCTCGAGAGGCGGGTCATCACGACAAGATGAACATGAATGAAAATTGAACAGAAGAAAAGTTAGTGTTGATGTACAGCTGTTGTGCTGTAGGAGTTTCCCCTTAAGTGAGAAAGATGTTAGAACTTGGTGACGATAATGGCAGCTGATCATTACCAAAACACATTGTGCAATCCACGAAAATGTGGCTGTGGGAGAGCATTTTCTACAGTGGAAGTAGAATTATGGAAAATGCGGCCATTACCCGCCTTGCTCCACTGTCCCACTTCCTGAATCCTGCTTCTATTAGACCTCCGTAGTGTTGGGCTGCTGATAAGCCTCACTGTAAACATCCAACTGTGATGTTTTGACTCTGCCAGAGCATTTTCAGTTTCATCATCTCCACAGGAGCTCAGCATCAGTCACATGTCCAACCATTAAAAAAATCCAAGGCCACCAAACCAAAACAAAACAAACCCGATGGTTCACCGTTGACCGACTCCTGTAAGAGGTGAGCGGAGAGAAAAAAAAAAAGTGAAATATTACAGTGAGTGCCGAGAGAGTTAGACCCAAGGTTAGAAAGTGCAATCTCAGCCCGACTGCATCCAATAAATGTCACTAGCAATCTTTGCTTTCCACGGTGGATTTGAGGCGCCGTGTTGTACACGAACCTGGAATGTAAACAACAGAACTCAGAGGAACTACAGTACTGGCATAAAGCTGCAACGTCGTCTGTGATTTCTCTTGTAATTATTTGGTGTTTTTCTATATTTCAGACCCTTCGGGGGACCTTCTAAATGTCATGTTTAGCTTCCTGAGCAGATTATAATTGGATTTGAATGGCTTGAAAAGTGCTTTTAAATAAAACTATTCATAAGGATGCATCAAGGACAAGATTTCCCAGGATATGACTGATTGAATTATTTGTATTTCCTTTTTACCCAGCGGAGACAAGTGTATGCTCCAGACACTTTGTATATCTTAAGAAGTGGCTGTTTGGGAATGTATTTCTCCATTATCAGTATATAAATAGCCTGAAGTAGCATACATAAGATGTACCATGAGCTACTCCAAGTTATGCTATAACACAGATGGCTTTTTAAACTTCAGGTCTGATTTACACGGACGTATAAATACATGTATATATAAAAACATATAAAAACAGAAATAATTGAATGCAGACAAACACACATTATCTGTCGGTTCTAATGGAGAAAAAGTATCACACACCAGTGTCACTTGAGATTGTAGACGCAAAAGTCTGTCCAGTAATTTAATTTGCAGTGAATAGGGCTGCAATAACAAAGTCAGGCTGGTTGTACAGGCATCATCCAAATACATTTTTTTCCATTTGAGAGGTAAAAAAGAACCCCCTGAAATATATTTAATAAATCCAGATGCATTCACTGAGACCACCACTGACGATGTAAACCTAATTTCTCACTAATTTATGCAATCCGCCTACAAAAACAGATTTAACCTCAACTATCTGACCTTTACTTTTCCTTCAACGTTTCTTGACTTAATGTCGCAGATGAGTCACAAGTTGTAATGAGGTGATTTAAGGAGGTCGTGAAAGGATTCTTTGATTGATTTTTTTCTGTGTGGACTTTCACCTCTGTGCTGCTCCTGTTGGAGGAAATGTCAGAGTTCGGCAACACAACAGCTGGAGGGCGTTCAGTGTTTCGTAAAAGGATGCTTTAATAAGACGAGTCAGACTTTCTGTAACAGGAGCCTGAACAAAGTCCTCGGGTTGAACATTATTAAAAATAGTTTGCAGTCTTTATATAAATACCGAATGTGTGAAGCTTCTCGTAGTTTCTGTTGTATTGTTGATAGAAAATAAAGATAGAATAAGATAAAAAATAAATACATGTGGCCCCAAGAAGTGTCAGCATGCATCTGTCTTATCTTATTACAGCCATTTCATCAGCCACCTGCCTGTCAACAGGCCCCACAGCTGAGGGAGCTCCAGCCTCACACAGAGACACAAGACCAAGGATGAAACAAACAAAAGACCGCATTTTATAACATGATGCACCCAACCCAAACGGCATTTAACTTCTTAGGCATGTTTGATCAAAGCTTTGGATTCTTCAACATGCCGATACAGGCCGCGTAAAGAGTTTGAAGGGTAGATAAAAAGAGCAAAAATAAAATAGTGTGCTTATCTCCTCAAGTGGCTCCTAAAGGACTTCCAACTTCACGAAGACAGAAGACAAAGCAACTACACAACTTTTAAACAAAGAAAATCTCAACAAGTGGTTGCAGTATGAGCTCAATAATGTTGTAGAAAGTGCAAGAGGGGAAAGGAGATCTGAATGAAGTCAAACTCTAAATTCAATCCAGCTGACATCTCTGTCATCCAGCCAGGACGTAAACAAAATATCTGACATCCTGGGCTGTAAAACAAGTCTCTGAATAAGAACATTTTCCAACAGCTCGATATCTAATTTCTGTTGCATCCAGACTGAACAGAAACCTCAATATTCTGATTAAAACAATCAAGATGTAGGCAGATTCGTGGTAAATAATAAAGTGACATGGAAATAAAAAAGTTAGGACGAGTGTGGACGTGTGAACACTGAATAAAACCTGGCTGCAACACTCTGCTCCATAATCTCTGCTAAATACTGATCAGTGTGACTTAAGCAAAGCTCTGTGGCTGTACAGGCATGTATGTGTCTACATCAAGATATAATTAATCCCGACTGGAACTGTTTGTTTTTCACATTATTTCTTAACTAAGCAGGAGGCCCTCGTGTGCTTGTTTTTGTGTGAATAGATGTTCCTCTGCTGCAGGGTTCGAATCTGGTGAAGTGATCAGGAGGCGACAGTTGTCTAAAGGTGTCAGAAGTCAGACAGCTCTGCCTGCTCTGCGGGCTGAAAGTCACACATTATAAAATACGTGCCAGAAACCAGAATGAGATTAACAAATGCACGTGAAGACACACCCGCCACCGACCTTACAGCTCGATATTTGATTGGCTGTTACGGCTGCACGCACCGAAATATATGCACTGGTGCTGAATTGCTTCCTCTGTGAAGAGAGGGTGTGCGCTGATGCATTAGTTAAGATGAAATAGGTTTGAGTTATGATGTGTGATGTGATCTGACGCTGAGTGATGTGAAGGGGAGAGACAGGAGTGTAAACAGCGAGAGGGGAAAGGGAGAGAGAGGCGGCTCGATCTGAATCACACGCTGTCACAGAGTCGTGTTCTCGCTTAATATTTATGAACGCTTCACTCTCTTTGCTTTGTTTCTGCTTTCGTTTTTAATGCATATTTTATGTTCTGTTTTGTTGTTTGATTATTTCTCCGTGTCTGGGCGGAATATTTGCGTTAGGTTTTCAACCGTTCGACTGCCTGAACCAATCTGAGTAAATGACGTCCAATAAAGTGCTCATAAAATACAAACGCGCTCCGCCTTTTACACAATTTACTGGAACTATACGATGGTGATGTGTGAATGTGAATATGGGGATGATGATTGCCCCCTTCATCATGTCAAAACCTGTCATACAGAGACACACACAGTAACACAAACAAATGCATCGTTACCGAGGTGAATTTAGAATCCATTTCTCTTCCGTTTATTTCTTTAAAATGGAAACAGCGCGAGTAGACATTACCACAAACACAGAAAACCTACATTAGATTATTTGTGAGTAATAATGCAATAACTTCCTTCACAGTTCAATGTTTATCTCTTGTGTGATGTATGAGTGCAGGGGTGACTGCAATCTTCTGTCATTTTTTTTGAAAATCTCCAAGGGCAAAGCCTTTACCATACAGTACAAACTGACATAATGCAGGAGTCCAAAAACAACCCCTGCCTGCTGAAAGATCGATGGCTGAAACGCTCTGTTTTTCAAAATGAAACGGGGGGGGGGGGCGCACACATCATCATCAAAAATGGCAATCAACAAACAAACAAGCCTCTTTTTTTTTGGAAGCATTAACTAATTAACATTCTGTAATTGCCAGATAACCTTCTGGACACATTAAGTTACACAGGGGAGAGACAAAATAATGTCAAAACATCAGAAATGGGACTTTATCTGCATAATTTTAATTAAAAAACACATTTAAAATGTCAATTAACAGCATCTATCAGATATAATAGATGCTGGGCATTAGCACGTTGATATGCAAAGTTACAAAACAACTGACAGAGCTCCAAAAACAATAAAATGTCAACCCGTTCACTTTTTTAAGCAGATCTTTTGACCGGATGATGGCGCCAGACAAAAAGTCAGCGGATCACCACAGTCACCACAGTCATTAGAGTCCATCCTCTGGAGAGCACGAATGTCTGCACAAACTTTAAAAGCAATCCACTCAAAAGTAGTTGAGATATTTCACTTCAGGCCAAAGAAGTGACCGAGTGAAGTGATAAGGACCCATATAGCCGAAGCACAAGCATAGCTTAAGAAAAATGAGACCATTTTTGGTTACTTAAACAATCACATATCAAGTTTGTCAATTATTTTCTGTTGATTGAGTAATCGGCTTGAGAACTTGTGTGAAATGGTCATAAATGCCCATGTGAGCAGTGGTATTCGCAGTAGTGAATTAGTTAATTTTAAGTCCTTTACCATGAAGAGATCATGTAATTCTGCCTCCCGTGTGTCTCATTAGCAGCATGTAGGCTCACACTTAAAGACCAATGGCATCTAAAAATGTGCTATTTCTTCTCCTTTATTCCACTTTTCATGATAAAAAGAAAAGTGACCTTAAAGAATATTTCGTACAAACCCTGAAAGGTTCTTCAGGGGGTATAAAATGTTATCATGCATCACACAGACAGATACAACTGCTAAACAACGCAGGGAAAGAGGGGTGAAAGTGAAATTGAGACAGAGCTGGAGACACAAACCATGAATGTGATCCCTATCTGTCTGTACCACCACCCTATGGGAGCGAGCAAACACGCACGCAGAGCCACTAAAATCTTTAAAAAGCAATCCATTACATCCGAGGGGTCGACGTGGTGATTATCTACCAACCGCCAAAGCCAGAAACACAGCGTTGGAGAAATCTCATGCATGTCTTCCTGGGCGGGTCCCGTAAATTCCCGTCGAGGGAGGAGATGGAGCTGCGCGAGATGCCTCCCAAAAGATAAAAGATACATCAACAAACAACGGCCCAGGAAGAGAAGCCCACCCTTCCTTCCTGCTATCTTACTGTGCCTCCACAATACCGCGTGTGTGTTTGTGTGTATGTATGTGTGTGGAAAAGATGGAGGCAAATCCCAAGTGAATGAATTCAAACCGTACAGGAGTTATTTAGGTTGCAAGTCTCCTGAACTCCGGTAATCGATAAGAGGTTATTCACAAACAGTAATGTGAGCGTCGATGTGGAACCAGGGTCATGAATATCATGAATACTAATGTACAGTCAGGTTTCTATAGTTTGCTTAAGTCTGCTTTTAATAACATTGTAAGCTTGCTGTTTTGTACATAGAAAACAAAGCACTTTTAGTAGGTATTTGACATGTTTGACGGTGATTTCCTTAAAAGGTCACCTGTTCATGACCCACTGGTTTAAAGACCTCTGTTTCGGGCCTTAGGTTTGGCATTCTGCCTGTCGTCTTGGTTTGTTGAGTCAGAACTGAACACATCTGGATGAAAGGGTGGATATCATGATGTCCCGATGCAATCTGACCGAGACCCCGAGGACAGGACGAGAATGTAATGCAGAATGTAAGATACAGATTGTAACATCGCTGTTATCAGTGATTTTACCAGAATGCACCCGTCACTGTGCCTCCCACTTCTATGATCGACTGTTAATCGAAAAACCAGATATTGTTTGGTTGTTTATCAGTTTTGTATTCAAAAGTCATCTAGGAGAGTTTTGTGCCGATCCACGCTGTGCAAAAACTATGAGTTATGTAGCATTCGCTTTAAAAAAAATTAATAAAGCTTTTACGTCCACCTGAGCCTGTAATCACCCCCCGCCAATGTTATAACCTCTATTATTATTAAACACTAATTGTGATGCCAGTGCCACAATCATTTTAAAAAAGGTTCCTTTTTTTAATCAATGCCCTGTTGGTACACAGCTATTTTCTTCTAATTAGAATCCTTTCAGTGGACAGAAAGTTGGCATAATTCTTCCAACAATGATCCACACTGCACCTAAAGTGTTTCTAATGCCTACAGAACGATGTTGAAGCTGCACACTACTTGTTTAGTGTACTTTGTCAATGTTTAATGAGAGTGAGGGGTCATTTTATTGTGATCCTCTTTATCTTTACACTTCCCTGCAATGTCAGGCTTGAACAGGGAACAATAAAATCACTGTAAGAATTTGATATACTGGATTTTAAATAATTGTCCCTTCCCGAGCTGGTCTGTGCCATCATCCATCACACCTTGTGCGAAGGCTTCTCAGATCATATCAGATCACATTGTCCATCCTAGTCGCTTGTACGTACACAAGAACGTTCCATCTTCGCAGTGGTACAGATAACTTTCAGAGTTCATTTCAGGATAAATTTTCATCAGCTACTTATTTCTGACCCGTCCCTGACAGATGATCGATGAGGGAGCCTCGCATCACAGCATATCAAGTGCACGAATGCTCTGATCTACAAGATTAGTTGAGAAGTTTAGCAACCTTCAGATTATATAAGAAACTGGTTAATAGCATCTGCGTGTCTCTTGTCGTGGAAAATGAACCTTTTGTCACAAGCTGGGTGTAGATTGCAGCAAATGGCATGGATGTTCTTATTGCTAGGGTTGAGCTCAGGATGCTGACTCATTCCGGTCCCCCCCGTAAGCTCATATCTCACAACCACTAATCACTGATAAGGGTGAATGGCCAGTAAAAGTGGGGATCAAGTAAAGATTGTGATCCGAGATGGACTGTGGAAGTTTAGATGCGGGAGAGTCCAAGTGGAGAATTGATTTTCTTTCAGGAGTATCTCTCATTGCTCCGTTGAGAGGGCAAATATTTGTTGTGCAGCAATAACAGCTGCCGCAGAATCCCTTAAATCTCACAGACTAGCTGATACCTGTGAGGGAATGGTTTATGTAATACACCTAAAATGTCACTGTGGTTTACAGTATAATCCCTCCCAAACAGTGATACGCTGGCGAGAGGGCAAATTCTAATGCACTGCAGGCAAGGCTGATATTTTTAAGTCCTAAGTGCACTATAAACCATTTTTAAGATCGGCCAAATTAAATGCAGAGGAGAGGATGATACACACGTGGCTGCTCCCAGTGAAATTTGAATTTTCCTCATTTTAATGAAATACACCACTCCAATTTCTTAAAAAAGGGGGTGAAGTCATTTTCGGAGAAACCATCAAAGGACTTCGGAGCCTCTTCGCATTTCTTATTACATCACAGGGAGATCCACCATCAATATTTTTGGTGTTCTACCAACCACATTACTTTAGCTATTAAACACCAGAAATTTAGAGGCCCATTTTGTAAGATAGTTGACTTTAGTTGAATATATAGTTGAATATAAAATCCATAACAACACAAATATAGGCCGTCAGCATCTTGGTTTGTTGGAGGCCAGAAGGGACCATATTTGGACAAGAGGGTGGAGATGGTGGAGGAGTATTCTGTTCGCTGTTATTGTGTTAATCTAATCCATTTGTTTGGCTTCACTTGAACAAGAACAAGAATTGTGGGTAGGCCATAATTTTAGAATTTCATCAGGATCATGTGTTTCACATTATAAGAAAATAATTCAAAATCCAACACATCCAACTCAGAAATCTCATTACATAACTAAATGAATCACTAATGATGACTTTTGTTGTTTTCATAACTAACACAATTATCATGGTATCGAGTTCTATCAACTAATGTAGTGGTGGAGCTGCAGTAACAGTTAAAAATATAGAGATTATAACAAAAAGTAAAAGCTTCCATCTCCCTGCCTTCATACTGACCCTTCACCTCTTTTAGTCCACTTCATTTGTTCCTTCTGTACCTCTTCATTTCATCCCTTTATTTCTCTCCCTCTCTTTTAAACTCATTTGCACTTTTACTTTCTTCTTGTCCCGCCCATGTATAACAGCTGCGACGCCCATGCTTGGATGCCAACCATGTCTGTTTTGTGGAAACTTACAGGACATTTATTCAAGTTGGAAGAAGCATGATAATACTGTAAGTTCTGATGGTCTGAAAAAGAAGGCCGGTAAACTTGTGTTTTAACAAGTAAGCAAACTGTCTTTTAATTAATAAAACAGCTACAGTACTTGCATTAAGTTCATGATAAAAAAAACTGCTTACTTTACTGAATTCCAGCGCTGTGATTAACTGCATACACAGTAAAAATTGGGCTCTTTTTAAGCACTTTGAAGGCACAGAAGATGTAATGATTTAGAGGCAACTCTGTTCTTTGAATATTCCTCATTCAGCGTGCAAGACTGAGTTAATGGCTCGAAATGTTGCTATTTATTCATTTCTGTCATGATTAAGTTTTACCGTGACCCCATTTCACTTTTTTCTATATGTTTTTATTGCAGATGAGAAAACGCTGATGTAGCAATCATACTCATCAGTGCGCATCAGCTCCCATAAATGAGACACTTTAATCTTATGACAATCAAATGGCCCGTAAGATAACAACAGCGTTGCATTTCTCAGAAAATAACATCACTGTGTTCCTGACGTTCCTCAGGCAAGGTAGCCTCCTCTGCCTTCCTGTCGGCTGTGCAGAAAAGTAGGCCACTTGGCACGTCCATAAGTAGCAGCTAAATGACATTGGTTTTAGTAGGACGTTAGGAGAGGAGATCATAGATATAATTAGCATTCCACTCTGTGTTATAATTATCATCCACATGATGAGCTATTAAGGGACTTTAATTGTATGTTACGCTGCTTTAACAGATGTAGTTCGGCAGCAGAGCATTAAAAGGCGATTGGAGAAGACACAACAAACTGTAGGAGTGGGATCCAGCAGGTGTTCTCTGGGTCACCGTGAGCAAATTAACACTGAATTAGAGTAAACATAATGTAGTCTAGTACCCAGGTTTAGATTTGTAACCTGGACAGTATTAAGGCCTTGTTAAAATGTAAGAAACAAGAAAAATCATTTTGGTGTCCCACTGACACTGTGGACACATTGACAAATCCCAGGCATTGTATAGTGGTCTCCAAATGTTATCTGGCACTACGAAGGAGCAGAAAACTAATTTCAAGACAAACACTTCATAAGATTAGCTCTAAATCCATAAACCCCATTACAAATAATGGAGCATTAGCCGAGTTTATTAGCATATGACAGTGCCAATGTTGTCTGTGTTCCCTTCAAGCTTTGATCAGCATGAATACTGATATTCAAACTAATTAGGCCAAAGACAACACTGGAAGCTGTGACAGAATAAGTTTATGTGGGGAAAGATATTGTGATAGCTCAAGTCATGCTCTAAGAGTGTTGCTTTGATACTAACGTCAACATTCTAACTTACTCACAATGACGACGACAGCATACTAATGCATAGAAGGTATTATGCTTACAATGTTTACCACCATGGTTAAGTGAATTAGCATGCTAATTAGCAGTAAACACAAATGACAGCTGAGGCTTCTGTGAATGTCATTAATTAGTTGCAGCTCCAAAAGTATTTGGCAAATTAAAATTTTGACCATATGACGTGAATGGGGCTGCAGGAAAGGTCAGTGAACGACCAAAGTCAATAGGAGTCATCCTCTCGGGATCATGAATGTCTGTACCAAATGGTATGGTGAGCCATAGAATGGTTGTTAAGATATTTCAGTCTTGAACAAAGTTGTGGGCCACCTGACAGACCAATAATGCAATCTCTCAAGACATGCTGCCAGTGTGGCTCAGTATATATTTAGAAGAACAAAGTGAAGATAAATGAAGATCACCCTTCCCTGACTATTTATTGTTGTAGAGCTGATTAGCGGCAATAAGGCCAGGAACCAATCCAGGCTTCATAATCAGTCACATCAGGTACAAAAGCAGATGGCGAGACACGGAAACATAAATCTTACCAAGAATTTCAATCAATACCCTTCTCGAGGAATCTTCCAAACCTGGGGCCAAGTCGCCTGAAACTACCACATTTCAAATTAAAACTGAGTTACAATTGCTTCTTATAAGTTCGGTTCCACATTATAAAGGCTAATTGGTTTTACCAAGAAACTTCTGTGCCTAATTGTAAAACATAAACACAATTCAGAAGTGGTTCAAGCCTGTATATGCTAATGATCAACAGGAAAACAGTAAAAAAAACAGAAAAAGACCGTGTTGTGGAGACAAATATTAGTATTGGTTGTAATACTCCAGACTATGCAGCAGAGTACCATCCAATTAGCTCCAGCTTGTTTGCATGAAGAGAGCAAGCATCCCCTGATACAAGTGAAAAAGAGGAGGGAGGAATAAAAAACTGCCGAGGGGCAACTGTGAGACAGAGGTAGGTCATTTTAATAACAAATTAAACATAAGAGCTAAAATCCATCTTGAAGCAGAGCTCCACCTCTTTCAGACACCAAAGTGTGCTTACAGGTCTAGACCAAAAAAGAGCCGCAAGTTTTTTCTAACTCGTCACTTGAGTCAGAGTTGAGTTTGGGCTGAAAACTCTTTAAAAATTCGGAAAATGGTGGGTGAAAGTTAGAAAGACATGAGCTCACCAGACATCTGCAATGCACTGTGATTGAGGCTAGCGGACCCAGGCTTACATTAGCCAAACCAACCAAGCTGCCAGCGGTTCACTTGCATTGTGGGTAATGTAAGCGCTGGATATTGACCCAGCCCCCAGGAAAAGTGCCTGGCTTTGATGCCAGTTTTTGTAGCAGTCAAACCAAATAATTACAACACCACATGATGCACTGATGCACCAAAAATACTTTTTCCCATGATCGGGAAATCTAAAAGAGCCGCAGGATTAATTCATATTTATTTATTCAAGTTAGCTGGGTGCTAAACTTGAAGTAAGAGGGCTCGGACGGCAGAGTCTCTAGTAAAGATGCTCTAGTGGTGGTGCAGGAAGATCCAGGTAATTTTATAGCTGGGAAGTTGAGCTAGTTTGGCTTCATGCACCACTGAGCAGCATACAAATGAACAGGGAGCCCACCTCAGAGCCAATTTCACTTCATCTGATGTGTCGTGGTGGCAATTTTGACATCTATGTTCTATTTAGAGCGTGTGGAGGTTAAAGACAAGTCTAATTTTGGCCATGTTGTTTGCCTTGATTGACAGCTCCTCAGGCTGTTAACCAGCTGCACTCGTTGCTATTTGTTAAACCCAGCCCAGCTCCACTCCACTGCTCCTATGTTCACTTTAATGGCTCAATGTGAAAATGGCAGAGTTTGATTATTATTGGTAATCAATTATATCTACTTCAGTGTAATAGACTAGTACGTAACACAAGGAATACCTTTTTACTTCCTTCAAAGTCTCACTCAAAATCTGTTTAAAATGTTCAAAATTCTTCATTCAGTTTTCCAAATATGCACTAAAATGGTTCAGTTGTGGACCTGAAAGCTGTAATTTTACCCTCATCTGCATTAAATCCCCAGTCCACAGGTGTTTGCACAGTTTCCACACATACAATTAAAAGATCACTCAGTCTGCGTCCATCAGTTTAAGTGTTGTAAATGAAACACGCTGCCCCTGTTTGGTTTGCTGAGACCTAATCCTCATTGGATAATCCAGAATCCTATTGCAGGATTAAGTGTATGATGGAGGGCTGTTGATTCACTATGAGGTGGGGAGGTGGCGAAAAACTGGAAGATGTTACAAGGGTGGTTTAGACAGAGTGGGGGAGCAGCAGGGTGCTGAACAGGCAATCAGGGGATTGGATCAAGCCAGACGCGTACCGCAACTTTATTGACAGGTCAGTGTGCGAGCAGGTGGGCTTCAATCACAGCTGCTGATAAAAGATGTGGTGGATGTTCGTGCAAAGCTGCTTCCCTGTCTGCATGATAAAAATGTTCAGTTGTTTTGGGTTTTTTTCCCCCAGTACAACTTCATAAGGATACAGACATGAGAGACTGCTGAAATTTGTATTAGATTATACAAAGTCAATAAATGTTTGAAATCATGTCAGGTAAATTCATGGCAATACAACTAATCCTCCGTTTTTTTTCCATTTACCGGTTAAATCTGTATTGGCAGGAGATTAGCAACATTCAGGGAAATTGATTCAGAAGATTAAGAAGATGTCATCAACATTTGCTAGCAGGTGGTGCTGTGTTGGGATGCTGTTCCTTCCTCTTCCTCTGGACTAGTTTTTTCACGCCCCCTGCCACATTTAGAAGCAGTTTCTCGTCTGATGTCACTATCTACAGGAGGACACATGTTATGTTCAAGGTTTGGTTGGGTGTGGCACCGACACAACTTAGTCAGGTTTAGTTACTTTGTTTGTTGAAATTATTGGAATACTTTTTACAATCATCTTAAACCCTAGTATTTGTTTTAGCACTTTAAATACTAAATCCCCAAATATCGTCCAATATATCTGACTTCTATAATACATTCTACTTTTCACCTACTTTTCGTCTGCAATTGAATAACAAGTAGAATTCCCTGTATGCATGTATTGAACAATGTCTGGTGTGTCTTTCACACATTTAGTCAATAATTATCTGAAATCTCAATATTAGGCTCTCTTTCCCATTTCTCTTTTACTTATTTAGTTGTGGCTTATTCTAAAGGGGCTCTGTGGAACTTCTGTGTTGTGCTCGAAGCTCTGATCGTGGACTCCATTTCTCAACTTTAGGCATTCGAGAACAAGCATAAAGTCGCATCCTTTGGACTGTAGCAGAAATTAAAGAAATTATCCACAGGCTTGTTTAGGCAACCAAAGAGAGACGAGGAAGGTCTCATTTCTCACGTCATGTTACAGTCCGCTCACACGTGGCTAATAAAAAAACAGCAAATCAAAAAGAGATACATGCATGGATGTAATGGATGGATAACTCTAGTAATATTTGTTCAATACACAATAATCACTTCCACCCATGCCAGTTTCACAAGCGGCCGATCAAGTTAAACCAGCCGTCACATCCCCATCCGACAGCCTGCCACATGCTGTCCCATGCAGCAGCAATGATGATGATGCACTATTTGTGCCTTTGCAGCTGAGTAGCTCTGGGCCATGGCTGCTTGGACCTTTCTATGCCTGCCTCAGTTACCATGGAAATAGGAGTTAACTTGCGAGACGGGGCTCTCCCGGGAGATCTGACTGATGTGGAAGAGGGGAGGAGAGGGAGAACAGGGAGGAGAGCTCAGTGAGCTCGTTGGCAGACTTACCACTTAGTGAAGCAAGGCTCATTTACGATCACATCTTAACCGGCAGTGAAGGATGAAGATAATAGTGATGATGATAATAATAGTAATATGGCATTTATCTGAGCAGTTTGGAAAGAGGCAAATGCATCAGGAAGAGCGCTGTACTGGAATAAGAGGACATACTGAAGTCAATGAAGTTCAATAAATTACCCTGTGACAGCTACAAGGCCAAGAAACATGTTCAATTATGAAGCCAAACAAGCCAAAATTATAATAATTCCAGGGTTCAATGCATCCTGCTCTTTCAACCAACCCCTGACACATTATTACAAATAATGATACCGCACACACGACATCATACCGAAAAGTTCAAAGCCTGCTTCCACTTTTCACTTTCTTTAAAAGATTTTTAATATCAAATGACGTTACGAGCATGAGTCAGCCCCCCTTCGCCTGGGGCTGAGGCACATGAACCAGCATGGCGGGGAGGAGACAGCAGTGCCAGTGTGTGCCACGCAGAGGGGCGACGCATGGAGGAACAGAGTCCAGCGAGCCCGAGGAGGAATGTTAATTTAGGCGGACAGAGCAAGAGAGGGCAGAAAGAGAGCTCAGTTGACCTGAAGGCTGACTGAGAGTCCGTGAAAACTGCCCTAATCACAACTAGGCTGACAGGAAGGAAAAGACACAAGAATATCAATAGCAATTCTAGCTATTGAGGATGACAGCCTATTAGAAAAACAAAATTAAATCCACTGATGTCAGGAGAGTGAGACACCTAATCACAGATGCTTTCAACAGATACTTTTTTATCTGTAGCTCTCCACCCTGTCAGTGGCACAGCTCTGCTCCGGGCATGAAATGCCAAATCCCACTTAAGTAATCAACTGCTCAGAAATGCCACATAAAATCAACGGTGATCGCACAAGAGCAAAGATGCAAAGAGCCGGTGGTGAAGTAGTGTCGATTTAAGTGAAGCCGCTTAATTCTTTTCACCAGGAGATGCGGAGAGAGTAAAAGCGGTCGCTCTCATCTTCGGTCTTTATGATTGAATGACTCAAGCAGCCAGAAAGAGCCACGCGGTGTCACAAGATTACAGTAGATTAACTGCACTGCATGCAGAATTTTCCGCCTGATAGATTTAATTAAAGATTCGTTAAAGTAAGGCTGCACAGGTAATGGAAATATCATCAGAATAACAACATGGCAAAGTGCAAATATCCAAATGTCAGAGAAGTGCAAAATATGTGACAACCCTGAATTACTGTAGAGCTGCAGCGATGTCCTCACCCACAGATCTTGACGTCCAGATGTAAGAACAAGATCCTAACAAATGTCACATCATTAGGATTTTGTGAATCATAGTCATCAGATTAATCATAATATCTACATAATTGCGATGTGATATTTTTTTTTTCCATGTCGTGCCGCCCTGAATTAAACATGCAAGTCATTTTATTATCTCATCATCTGCATATCTGAGTTCCCTGCACAGCAAACTGGTGGAATAATAGAGTGTATAATAATGTTTTATAATAGAACAGTTCTATGTTTTATAATAGAACAGTGGGTATTATGGCAGATAGTCAGTGGTCATATGATTGAGTATCAGGTGGGTGCTACTTCCCAATATCACATAAGCATTGCTCATCCAAAACATGAAGTTCTCCAGTTTACTACGATGAAATACTAAGAAAACCAGAAAAAAATACATTCAGGGAAGCTGGGGCCAACTAATTATTAGCACTCTTGCTAAAGAAATTACTCATTTAATCGATCATCAGCGATATTGCTAATTCATTATCCAGTGACCAACTGGTTAACAGAGACTGGCAGAGATTATGTCTTTTTGTAGGCTAACCAGAGAGTTGGCTCCTGGAAAATCTCTTAAGCTTGTGTTAACCACAGATCTTATTTCAGCCATCTGACCAAAAAACCCATTCAAACAACCCTTTGACTTCGAGACGAGTAAACTGGAAGTGTGTGAACGCCAACTTATTTCCAGGTTTTAGGACTCATTCCTGCAGCACTCTTCAGTTCCTGTTTAAGTTTACATGCATTTGATAATGGGAGGAGTGAAGCAACATTAAGACATCAAAATAGGTGAACATTTTTAATCTGTGATTCTTTTTTTTTATCATCTCTAAAATGAGAGATGATAGATTACGGTGGCGCTCGCAGATGAACGCCCTGCAAGGTGAGAAAACAGAACCAGAGGCTGTGAGAGTCACACGGAAAATAATGGAAACAGATTTCATAACAGCAGAGGTTTCTAAAAAAAAAGTGGTGAACACACCTGCCATATTTCAAAGCTCGCTAATTTCCGTTTGTGGTCTGTGTCGTGTTTCTGTATTTAGTTGTGTTGCCAGAATCTGAGGTCTATTTCTGTGATTGTGTTTTGTCTCTTTATCAGAATTCAAATGAGTGTTTTGGAGCCAAGTTCTCCGAGCCACAGTAACAGACCGTGCCTCAATTCTTCATTTCTACGGGTCTATGCACACAAACCTGCGTGCAAACAGATCGCTCAGCCTTGTTGTGATTCGTGCTCTGACACATGATGCACAACAGAGACTGGTCAGCTTAAACACTGCAGCTGTCAAAGGTCGGAGGTCACAGCTTAGCTGAGCATGTGAGTAAACAAGCTCCTGTGTCTCTGCTCAGCACGAGGTAGTGCACACTGACATTAAAATCCTTCACAGACTGGTGGCTTCTTAATACGACTTGGGCATAACGGAGGTCACAAAGCTAATCAAAGAGTTTTCAGAGGACATGATAGACCTCATTATCAATAATCATTAAACAGAATAAGGGGGGAAAAAATGGGGGACACAGAGGCCGATGACACATTCAATTCTGCTCGTCAGACATCAGCCTTGAGTCACTTATCGTATAACTGTTCTCCAGTCAGATCAAACACTTCACAGCAGTTGAAAGAAGGGATGGATAACAAGCTCCAGGATGCTTTTATTGTCTGATAAATTTGGTTCAAAAGTCAAGTTCAAACTGTTTGAAGTTTACCAATTATCTTTCGTCTCCGTCGTCTGACGCCGTTGTTATCTTGTTGCAGACGATGATGATCCCTGCACAGCCCCGTTTGATTTAAATACTGTGACCTGTCGTCAGTTTTGTTCTTTCATGTGCTCAGCTCATTTCTCCTGTATGAGAAAACAACTTGAAAGCCTCTGATTAGCGTGATGGGCAGAGGAGCCAGTTATTATCATATCACATTGATTTTGTACGAGTTTTGGTCCAAAAAGACTTATGATAAGTGCATTTTACCAAAAGTTGGTATCTTTTTAATAAAGAAATGAGCCATCGTGAGATTCTGAAATGTTGGAGCAAGAACAGTGAAGAGCCTTATTTATGACTACTTTATGTCTGTTACACCCAAGAATAATTTGTCTCCACAGTCAGCCTAATGAAACATTATTCAACAAGACTACGGCTCTAAAATCTGTGCTTAAGTACCACAGCTTGTACTTTGGCACAGTCGTGCTTTAAACTAAATATCAGGGTTGGGCTGATGAACGGTGAGTCGTGTTCCATCAAAATGAATCAATGAGTTAACCTCCACCAGAAAGCACATAAAGTAGTTTGTCCATTTAGAGTAGAGGCTGATGTTTGTGACGTGTAGGAGAGAAAATAAGTTGGTAACGCTCAGTGTAATAAACATTGCGCTTCCATGTAGCGTTAATTGCTTCTTTCAGCCTGCCCGGTCAGGTGGAGACTGTTGGCAGCAGTGTTTCTTTTCTACAGGTCGCTGTTAGTGTGTTTCTGTCAACTGTGACGCTGTTTCAAGCTTCTGAGGCTGAATAGACGCGTGGTGGAGAGACGAAGACCCTTTCAAAACCCACACAGCGATTTATGTCAGATGCTGGCCAGGCTGGGATGTGGGAGTTAACTCTCACTCCCCCTCGATGGTGATGGGAGACAATTTTCTCTGCTGGGTGAGGCAGCCGGAAGTTTGTGTCAGAGCGGCGGTGGGAAATGCGGTGTCTGCACAGGATATATACATAAATGCAGATTTCTTTTGTGCAATGATCCCTCAAATGTGGTCATCAAACAACTAAACTTTCTTGTACAAAGTGGGATAATTGTACTCGACTTCACTGATATATCTGTGAGGCTTATATCGGCAGATATATGGGTCACGCTCTCATGATGTCTCCCATGTTTAGGCTCTTAGCATGCAAACATTTGCTAATTAGTTTATTGACCTGGGAGCGGTGAATGTGTGAAACAATCTTTATGGTAATCCGTCCTATAGCCGCTGAGATATTTCAGTGAGATAACCGAAATGTCAACCTCCTGGTGATGCGAGAAAAAGCCAGGAAATGATCAGCAGGATTTGTCTTCTGAGGATCACGGATGACAAGTTTTTTTTTTATGGCAATCCCTCAAATAGTTGTTGAGATTTCATATTTCAGTCTGAAGCAAAGCAGTGGACTGATCTCACCGACGGATATTCACAGAGCCACGCAGGCGGCGAGGCTAAAACCGCCACGGTAATTAGCGAGAAATATTTTGTTTAATAATACATTGCGTTCTTTCTGTACGAGCTTCAGCAGCATCTCTAATGGAAGATCCCCCACAGGTTTGGTTACAGAACTAGTAATATCTCCTCAATATCTCAAATCTATTTTTAAATGTACCAAAGTCCTCTATACTATTTAGCTGTGGTTAGTGCTTTATTTTTCATTTAGGCAGTACGCTGCCAAAGTCCTCCAAACATCTTCAGTCATTAACAAAAGGATCCTTTCACACAGAGAAGGTCACTGACTGTAAAGATCCAGCACAAAAGGTCCCGATGACTGTCTGAGCTTTTCAGTCTCATCGTCCATCAAACAGCATCAGAGCAGTCGGTTAAATCTCCCAGCTGGCGTTTGAAATGAAGAGCAAAGGTTAGCCAACATATATTATCATGATCGGTCTCCTCCTAGGAGACAGAGGCAGAGAGGACGTGTCAGAGGTCAGCACCTCCACCAACAAGTTGCATCTAATGTGACGCACTTTAGTTTGTGTTGCACTCGTCGTCTCCTTCCCATTCCCCTCTTGTGCATCTTTTTAATGCCACTGGGTTGCTGCCATATGCTTGGGAGCAGCTAAGCCTAACTAAGGCCTCTGAGGAGAAGGCCTCAGCTCTCTAATAAGACAGCAGAAGAAGACAAAAGCTCCACCGAGACCTAATTTGCACACACATAACTAGTAAGAGGGAAAAAAAGACAGCAAAACCACATGTGAATTCTCCTTCTAAGAGCCGTTACTTGCTGCTGGAGTTCTTAGTTTTTTTTTTTTATATCCTGAAATCTAGATTTATGCCTCCTCTGTATTTATATGGTGATGATATGGCAGAAAAAAAGGTGGTGAACCAAAAGCAGAGGCCACACGGCTAAAAAGGGAATGTGGATTTAAAGAATGGCCTCCCCGACATCAAGTTACAAGTTATGATTTTAAGTGGGGAGTAAGAGGCAATTAGTGCGCCGGGTGTTGCCACGCGAATAAATAGAGTTCAGGGGTGGGAAGCAGTCTGGGCTGTAAGGTTCAGAGAGGGGCACAAAACAACTGGCTTTGTCATCACTGAAAAGTCCATTATCTCACGTCTTTCTAGCTGACTGATCATTTATTTATAGTGAAGACTGCGGCCACAGGTCCACGATGACACAGCGGACCTCCGAGCAATTGCAGAAGTAAACTCGGCTGCCCCGATGCCCTCGCCTTCTACACGTTTTACAATACATTTTTAATTATTCAGGTTGGACTCACAATAAAAACCAACTGCTATGCTTGTGCGAAATGTCAGCAAACAGCTGCAGCATAAAATAATTGATGTGTCCAATACAGAAGACACTCTGCACCTTTTCCAGGTGTCTTTTTATTATCTTCTTCCTTCTTTGGATGCTTGACTTGCTTCATTGTTTGTTATCGTTTTAATTATCTCTGTAAATATATATATATATATATATATATATATATATATATATATATATATATATATATATATATATATATATATATATATATATATATATATATATATATATATACACCATAAAAGAGCTTCTTGCTACATAACCTGCTACATTAAACCCCTGAAATATTGAGAAAATGCATAAAATGAGTCATCAACTTAATAAAATGATTGTTTTTTTACAGAAATTAAGGATGCTTTTATGTATTTAGATGTTTTTGGATGTTTTTGACTTCCAACAAAATTGTCTACATCAAATTATTATGACATTATCCTGTGTTTTCAGTGGAAAATAGGTGTAATGCTGTGTTTTATTTACTGATCTGGGAGTAAATACAAAGATTATTAAATCATAACAGAGGACAATGAATCAAAAATGACTGTTTAATATATTAGCCACTGAACATGAACAACAAAAGTAGCTTGGCTACAACCCTTGCCTGTTGGAGCAGAGGACGAAACTATGTGGGCTTCCTCAACAAATAAAAACCGCAGAACATGACGGCGTAATCACATCACCTTGGGAATTTTAGTGAGATGAGCTACTTTTTAGCCACCGCCTGCTGTCTAGGTACCTTTACTGGAAAGAAATACCACTGTGACAGTTAGAAACTATAGGCGATCTTTAAAGATATTTTAACGTTTACCATCGGTAGCAATTCTTTCACTTGTTAAATGGACGATATTACTTTTAGAGCGGTGTGAAGCAGTTGAAGACGCTTTGCACACCTTTCAGATGTTTGAATTGGGTGGGTTGTGTCTGAAAATTAACTGCAGCTTTCCAAAAAACCCTGAAGCTGAATTTCTCTCTCTAGTTCTCTTTTGTCAGTCAGTCACTCACTTTCCGGACACATCACTATGAAGGCCTTCTGCAACAATGCTTTTACCTTCAGACGATGCCTTTGTGACCTTTACTTTACACAGTCGCACACAACAATTGCGACAGGGCGGCCTTGAGCGGCACAGACTCGCTCATCGGAAGCATGTTGAGCTTCGACGTCTCACTCGAGGACACTTTGAGAGGCGGTCGATATTACAAAACGACCTTTTGTTTCGTGCTGCTTTCGCACGCTCACAGTCAAGCTGTCAGTGGGATGATTTGATTACCACCAAAAATGTGTACCTTGTAAATAATGAGCAGCCTTACAGACCGGCAACAAAAGTTGCTGTGAATGTAAACAAGCAGATTTCTTCCAGGTGTCGAGAATCCAACTATTCCGCTTTTCTCTTCTTCGTGGAAATTCTCGACTCCTTCAATCATATCAGAGTTGTTCGACGACTTGATCAGATCACACAGCGTGTTAAGAGGAAATGTCAGGCCGAGTCCAAGCCTGTGTGTGCTGACCGTCCTCTGTGACCCTAATGGCTGCTCCTCTGCAGGATAGCGGCTCTCTGGAGAGGAGAAAACCTATCAGTCTCAATAGTCAGAGAGCTGCACATAGAGACACCGAGGTGCTTCACAGTAATTTCACAGCCATCAACCCTCATCACAGTGACGGGGCAGGGGGTTCAGGACGGTGGCAGCCGGAGGGCAAAGAAATGGGCTCAGACTCAGGACGCACCCCTCTCTATCCAATCCTCCTCGACCTACTGTTTTCTCCACGGCGTGGCTCACAGAGACTCAGCTGGAAGCACACGCCGGAAAAAACAAAGTTTATTTGCGTTCATTCAATCTCAGATATTCACACACTTTCTTACGTTTCCCTTCCCACACAAACAAACCCACACACGCTCACACACAGACTTCTGCTCGAGTACACATTGTGCCCTCCGCGGCTTTTTCTATATCTGCATCTCCTCACGGCCTGGTGAGTCTGCTCCCACAGCTTCCAGTCGGGAACTTGTAATGACAGGGAGGTTTGTAGCTCAGGAAGGAAAGAGAACACACACACACACACACACACACACACACACACAATCACAAATAAACACACACACACAAATATACACTTAACACAAGCCAAAACACCCGCATTGCTCACCGATTGCGTTTTCTGTGACACCGTCTACTGTTTAACAGATGGTAAATGTAAGTTTGCGTGCACAAAAAAACCAAATTCTCCACACACACATTTGTCAGTGTGTGCCGACACACATGCCCTTCCTAGTTTAACACAGTGACGCTCTGACCACAAACCACAGAGAGGGCACAGAAAAAGGCCTACTCGATCCAACCAATCAGGGATTAAACAGGCGTCAGTGCACCCAATCCGACCTCTCATCTCCTTACGGCCCTGAGGCTGGAGGAGTCAGCCACAGGTCAAAGTCGATCTGATCTCTCTCTGTTGCCGTTTTCACTCCTCGTGAAAAAAGGCTCCACACACACATATGTTATGTTGTACTGCTTGTAATGGCTTTGCTAATCAATGTTGCTGGAGATTAGGAGACTGCGATTGAGTTCATGAAAATGAATCTTTAGGTGAAAGTCTTTTGTTTTGTTTTGTTTTTCTAAGATGCTCAAACATATTTCCGTCACGATCCTTTTTCCTCCTCCTATTTTCACACAACCCTCTTTGAAATGACTGTGCGGGAGAATGTCAGATGATATTTCTGTAAAAGGAAGCCCGCAGACTGAACAGTGCGCTTCGAGCAGCATAGCGTGTGGAGTCATGATGCTTGATCGAGCATTTGGGGACCAGAGGGAATGACAGAGGAGATTATCAGGCTCCTGAGCTAGCCAGCTGCCACTGGAGCTGTGTGGGCAACACTACACCCTGCCTCCCTTTTTCTTGTTATCTCTCTGCCTCTTTCATGGTCACCCTCATTAAACAGCGCTGATAGCAAACAGTTCCGTGCCTTGGCACTGTCAGCAGTAAGGAGGACTGACAAAGCCTCCGCATATCAGTGATGCTCAAAACAAAGCAAAGAAATCTGCTCTCGGCGCGTCGGATTCTGCACGCTGGGAGACGCTGACTGGTTTATTTACTCTGAAGTGTGAAGACTGTTGAAACTGTTAACACAGTCAGGCTGAATACTGAGATTAAATACGTTTATTATTTACATAACAGCTACACAATCACAGGGAGTGAAACTACTTAATTATCACTCACTCAACTTAAGTTGAGTGAGTGATAATGAATAGAAATTATGTTTTATGAATATATTGAAATATACTGTATAATATGATATATACTACATCATAATGCTGCTACATAAAAACAAGTCTACAGTCATGTTAGCAGCTCTGAGGCGGTACTAAAAAGCAATATCAGCATGTTCACACGGTCACAGTGAATGCTAGTGCAGGGTTGGGCGATGTCTATTCAATTGGCATCAAACAGTCTTTGCAGTTGAACGGTATGATGTATTATGGGATTGTTGTTGGGGTACAGGAGGTGGCGATGGGGGTAATGTGTCCCCTCGGAGTTGCTCATTAGCACGCCGGTGTGAGAACGACTCTTTCCACTGTCTCTCTGACGGCAACAAAAGGAGTTAGTTTAACTGTCACATCTGCCTGGCGAGCATCGATCACACATTCCCGCATCTGGTATAAAAGGATCTTCGTCTTAACACCACACATATGTTGCTTAGTAGTGTTGTACTGTTGTCATTTCTGTGTTTTTTCGCCAAGCCAGACAAAACCAGAACTCGGCTAGAGTCACATGAAAGGAAAAGGTGTAGGACGTGGGGTGGGGGGGAAGAAAAGATCCAACCAAGCTGGAAGCGTCCTTTTAATTTCATTCAGTTATTTGCTCAAGTGCCAAACACATTTCTTGGGGTGGGAATCTCAAGGTTTGGGGGATATCTACTGTATCGCTGTTTGTGGCGAAGCTTCGTTCAGCTTTTGAAGCTTGAAACAAAGTAAGCCAGCTAGCAATGGGGCATGGGCATCTTTTAATAAGATAATAATAATGAACTTTTTCTCCACAACACCAACAACTCCTACCATACGGCAACTCTGAGTGGACACACTACTTGTTCTTGCTCTCCAGTGGAAGGCCTTTTAAATCAGGATGTTACAATGCCACCGATAGCGTCGTTCATCAGCCCGTCCCTAATGCGTAGCTGGTAAGACATTTGACATGGTCATCATCTTGGTTTAGTATGTTAGCATTCTAACATCTTCTAATCAGAAACACAAACACAAAAGGCAGCTGAGATTAAGGGGAATGCCGTTATTTGTGATAGCAAGGTCATAAGGCAAAGTACTCGACAAAGTGAAATTTGCATGGATGGATGCAATCTCTATAAAATTACAACACGTCATCCTTAGGGGAGGATGAATGAGAGCACCAAAGCTCACGACAAACAATCAGATAGCTGCGGAGCCAAATCCTACAAATGTTAACCTCATGGTGACACAAGAGGAATTCACCAGACTCATCTGCATTCATCCTCTGGGCAGCTTGAATGTCTGTACAAATCTGATTGTCTTGTATAAAGAACTGATTGAAAACTGTATAAAAATAGAGTATAACCTACAACCTTAGAGGAAGTTTACTGAAAAACATAATGACTGCACGTCCCCAGCAACAGCTTAGTGTTATTTCCACGTTTATTCAGCCCATTGTATTTTTCAGCAAAATCCTGCCCTCACAGTAAGGTGTAATCTGCTGTTTGGTCAAAGCCACAGGCTCAACAATCACCTGAGTACCTGCCTCAATCATAAAAAAAATTTTCATTTTACAAGTCAGCAGGATGGCCTTCAAAAGCTTGACAAGATTGTTGCTCCGCCGGATGAAAACTTTGTGAGTCAGCTTCAGCTGCAGCCGATTGCCTCCTGTGTTTTGAACATCCTCTCAAAACTGAACAGACAAAACACAGAAGATGCTCTTTGATATGTGATAAAATTATATTTTACTTAATATGAAAGATAAATTGCTGATAATTCCTGGAAGCTGCTATTTTTTTATTATTATAAATCAAACCATCCTTGAATGACAGCACACGGTATTTCCTGGAAGTGACAGTGACTAGTAGAGTAGATGCTGCATGTCTCAGACCAACTCGTGTGGTTTTGAACATCTCTGAAGAATTACACGAATCACTAACAGCCACAACATCCTGGTTCAAAGTCTAAGTGGCTCAGCAGAATTTCTGGGAATTTCACACCACACAGCAGCGCTCGACAAAACCTTAAAATGCTGCTCAAACCATTTTTCGAAATCTTTCACACAACAACACCTCTATCGGTGTGTAATGAAGCGGCAGCAGCAGAATCAGCAAAAACAGAAACCAGGGAAAGTTATTTCTTAATATGGAAAGAGCTTTTCCTTCTCGCCCAGTGAGGTGATTTCCATTTATCGCCTGCTGATTTTATCAATTCCTTATTTAGGTTAAACATGGTGGTGAAATCCAAGAGCCCACCCAGGGATACAAACCCCAACTGACTCTCAGTCCAGCTGGAGCTCATACGTGCCAGTTCACAGTCCACGTGCATATGCATATGTGCGCACGTGTACAATAAGTGTGTATACGAAGTGCAGAGCTGCTTCTGCTCTGTAAGAATTATGGTGGTAATACTTTAGCCTCGTGGCTGTTTCCATATCTGTAAAGACAGCTTGCACGAGCAGAGAGTGTACAGTAGCACGACCACAGGCCGTATTTGTTATGATAAAAAGAGCTCAATCTCATTTCAAGTCAAAGTGAAGTTAAATTAGATGTCATCTGAAATGATAAGCAGCTTGCTATCATCCCTGCATCGCTGACACACTGTTAGCACTGCCACGGCATCGTGGGACTGTTTGTACTGGTGGAAAACAATTATTATCTCCAAATAGGGGGGCACCAGCCGTAGAAATTTTAATTAAAAGACTGGCAGAGTTTCATCTCAGTGTGACAACTCCATTATTTCCCAATGATAAAACAGCCTCCTAGCAGAACAAATTCAGTTGAATGGAGTGAGTTCCACTGGCAGTTTAAGTGGGCAGGCCCCACTAATGGTTCTCCTGACCTTGGCATTTTGATATCCAGCTGAAGTAGCGAGGTGAGGCTGGAATTAGTGTAATTATTCAAATGTGGCGTCACTGAGCTTTGTGCCGGGTCTGGCTCTGAGCTGATGAAAGAATCCCCGGCACATACTCTTTGTGTGTTGCCTTGTTACCAGGAGGATAAATCTTCACTGGATATATTTTGTGTGTCCGCTGCTCACAAGAGCACTTGTGTAGTTCCTGTCATCATCTTCACTCCCCATCAATCTTCACCACTACGTTCTAATTTGCACACATCATAAATATCCTTTACTGCTCCTACCTTCATCCGGATCATTCCTGGCCGACGCCTCCAGAAGTGCCACGCTGGCAGCAAACGAAACATGCCTCTTGGACTCTGGCTGGAGGTTGTTGGCGTTGCGTCCCTTCTTATCAGCCTTTCGCTTCTTGTTTTGCATCTCCTTCTCGTACACAGCCCATCTTTTCAGCTGCTGAGTGCGCCGCTTCTGGGCCGCCCGCAGCCTCTCCAGGCTGGGCACCTTGTCCAGCTGCTGCAGCTCCTGGATTAGCTCCAGGTGGTTAGCCATGGCACCGGGGGGGGGATGGCAGAAATGGATGATGGCAGAGGGGTGACGTTGGGTGAGAAAGTACGATTCTAGCGAGGGCTGCACCTTCGGCCGTGGCCTCCGCCCATCACCGTCATCATCATCCTTTTAGCAGCAGTAAAACGTCCTGAGTGAGGAGACAGAGAGAGAGAGACACTGAGCAACTGTTCAGAAAAATATAAACTTTTACTGGCCGGAACTTTAATAAAAAACATCAGTTAGTAAACGTGGGAGCAGTTTGATGACGACTAGTAATTCTTTCAAAGGATGCACTGGGGAAACATTGACATTCACAAGTGAGCACTGGTCTGATGCACCACACAAAGTGCACACAGATGCATATTGGTGGCCTAGTTAGAGAGGTTCAAACGACCATGCAACAAAGAGCTGAATCTGTTGTTTCCACTCTCCCCGCTCGGCCTGTGTTGTTTATTTGGTAGCAAAAGATGTAAATTAAATCATATTTCACATCGAGGTGAAAAAAAAAAACCATGAAAAGCAATCTGTCATTCTCATAATCGCACCGTTTTCGCCCTTTTGGGTGACGTAATTCGCTCCATTAAGGTGCGATGCCTTTAAGGGTTCAGGAAAATGGACAAGTGTGCCTTTATGAGAATGGAGGCCAATTTCTCTATTTGTATCTAAGTGACTGTGCATGGGCTGCAGTCTCAATTTTCCATTTGCATTGTGAGTGGCCCGTTATAGACCCCGCTACCATCATCCATCAATGTTAACCACTTCCTGAATGCTACAAGTAGACGCCGGTGTGATGAGAAACTGATAAAGAGGAAAAGATAAAAAACAGTACCAGGGCAGCGAGCTGAAGCAGGGATTTTTTTGTGTCACCATTACCTCGATGTAAACCGACTGGCTGTAAACATGAACAAAAGTCTCTTGGCAACTGAGCGCTGCACCGTCAGGTAATCAACAAAAAAACAACTGAGGCACCTTATCGTCTCCAAGATATCCAAAAAGCAGCTTATTGAGTGTTCAGTGATTCAAATGAAGCGTCCACGAATGATCATCTAGAGGGTGATCTTTTTGCTTGTACTTACACATTTATAGAGTTAAATGCGGTTTAAACAGACTACGACCACAGTTGGTAGACAGTCTACACAGTTGATTGAGCTGATTCGGACCACTTCCTTTGAACAACACTCTTAACAATGTACGGACGTCTTATTAACGCAGCCAGAAAAAACCCTCCACTGATAAAACTCCAGCCGCTCTCAATCACTGAGCATGCAAACACGTAACAAAACAACTGACTCTTCATATGAATCACCACAGCTCGAGAAACAAAACACTGAGTCTCATGTATGAAGCGTGTCGTCACTTACTATTTCATAAACGCTGATAAATAACTCCTCACGTTTGCATCCCGTCACTGATGAAACCCCTCAGTCAAACAGCAGGACAAAATGCCTCGAAATGCAATCTGCTACAGCAAGCAATCGGGTCCGTTGAAGACGTTAAACTACATTTCCTTTGCAGCTTTACAACGTCTACCTAACTGATAAAAACATGGACAGGAAACAAGCAGTACAATCACTTCCTACAGCATCACTTTCAGTCCTGTAGCAGTGAGCGACTGTGTGTCTGTGGGAGAGTGTTTGTGCGTCAGTGTACAGAACTTTATGACTCACTTTATTATTAATGTTATTATGTTATTATATATAATCACATGGTTATATACTTGTTTGAGCAGTATACTATATTACTTATTTGGTACAAAACATTGCTGCCTGACTTCTTACTGAACAAAGAGGACTGGTCCCATCACCCCTGTGCTGCCTCCCTCCACTTGATCCCTATTAAATTTAAAATTGATCTTAAAATGTTATTGCTCACTTTTAATGCCTTATATGGCCTCGCCCCTAAATACTGTTCTGATCTACAGACCCTGATACGTTCCCTCCAGCCCACTGGGATCTGCAGATGGAGCCCTGCTGGCCACAGGTAAGTCAACTCTGGCTGTTCTGACTGATCAGTCCGTGGTGGGCGGTGTTTTAACTCCACCTGTCAGTATTGGAGCAGTGTGCTAGGTGCCTCAACAGAAGGGTCATGCAAAGACAGGATGCAGAAATGGCTCTCTTGGTACCATCCAACGCTTTAAACAATGGAAATGTAAAAGTAACCGTAAGACTGCTTGCCGGAAGTGAGGCTTTGGTGACAAAAGTGGATTCTGGCTCTTGCTTTCAAGATGAGTCTGTATCCTCTTTTAAATCTCTTTCTTTAAGTGTTTCACTTTGTTCAAGCTATTGTTAATGTTTAATGTATGTTTTTATTCATATCCTTTTCATTTGTATTCATTGATCATTTCCATTTAATTGCTATCTAACTGCCTTATCTGGTTTTATTTCTCCTTATTGAGCACCATTTAGGTTTTGTTGAGAAAGCCGCCATATAAGTAAAGTTTATTGTCATAATATCATTGCACAACTCCACTGATACCTTGTGCACTGACTGTTACTGCACTAACATGTCTCACTCTGGGTTTACTTCCCCTCGCTGTCTCCCATCCTGTAAAGCTACCTCACACATACTACCACCCTACCTCACCATACTGTACAGTCCAACAATTGTTTACTGTTGTCCTGCACTGTTATATTGAAGGCTAATGCCATGTACAAGCTTTTTGTTACACTATATGCTAGTATTAGCATAATGAGCATAAAGTTTGACTGAATTGAACTGAAATTCCGAGCTGAACCTTGCCACGCGTTGACTCTGCCATCTTGAGATGTAGGAAAACATTCCGGCGCAGAGATGTAAATGCAGCGTCCTCGACATTCCCCTACAACAGAACCTCTCCACCAAATGACGAGCCGCGATCAAGACTGCGAGAGCTCGTGCGAAATCGCCACGAGCTGGAAACGTCTTTAACACAGCAAATTGGTTTACAGCAAATGATTCGTAAAGACTGGGTCAGGATCCAAAGGTCAATCACAAGAGGATTATCAGCAGGGTCTCAAATTATTCTGGAGGAATTTCAAAGTAAAGCTGTCAGCAATATTTTTTTTTCCCCTCCTTTTAAGAAGGCGAGCGCTCAGAAGTCTCCAGGCACAGTTCAAATTGTCGGTATTCATGATAGGTTGTAAAAAAAAAAAAATGAAAGGTTTTTTTTGGGGGTGTGAAAAGAAGATGTGAGGCTGCGGAATCCAAGAAGCTGTTGCTTTAGTGTTGGTGGTAGAAATGGTAGATATCAGTGTGTGATGTGCAGAGAAATACTGTTTTTCACTTAAAATCGGGGATCTCATATCAATATTTAGCATTTTTATCATAAAAGTCTGTTGTCAACATCACTTAATGTTTGGGGTCCTTCACCTTTATCAACAAGCAAAATGTACCGACCTGTAGACATCATCCCAAAGGTTTTAATCACATTAAATCTTTTGAATTGCCTTGCATGTAAATATATTCAGAAAGCACTAGCTGCTAGTTATCCTCAGAACAGAGTTTTATTAATAGCTGAGGTCATAAATATTCTGATATTGTGTGTTCTGTCAGTATCACCTGTTCCTGACACACAGCTCCCACTAATAGAGGCACATCCATTCAAGTAATGACATGAAAAAGGCCCTTCAGGTCATATTCATGCACCACCGGAGCTAAAACAGGAAACGCACCATGCTGTGTAATAAGGAGACGACTTGGATGATGACAAAAATAAAGATAAAGGTTATGAACAGGAGCACATACAGCTCCTGCGTACACCCACGATGTCCTAGCTTTTATTTTAATCGCTGTAAGAAACCGAAACCGTAATTGTTTTTGCTCATATTACTCTAACCCTAAGCAAACATTATTCAGAGTAAATTGTAAAGTTTTTACTGCCTTATTTTAGCAGTAAATTTAAGGTTTGCTCTGCTGAACTGCAGCCAGAGAGTCAGCCGCTCTTCTCCGGTTTATTGGAGCTGAGACTTTGGTGAGGGAGCTGATGAAATAAGAAAGGCTTCACAAGATCAGACACACACACACACACACACACACACACACACACACACACAGTGGTGGCAGCACACCACTGAAAGATTGCCGCCGAGTTACAGAATAAAAACATTCTCATTGAAAAATGTGTTTTTGATGACTTAAAAGCATCTAAAAGGATTTTCTAAACAAACAGCTGGTCACTGATTTAACCAACAGTCTACAATTGTTTCAGTGGCCATGGTTTATGTGCAATGATACAATCTTAAGATGAACGCTGTCTAATCACTGTCCTTTATTCTTGCATACAAGGATACATGTGAGAGTGTTATGACCTGCATGATTAATAAATGCTGCAGAGCACACTCTAAGGAGAGAGCAACTGTAAATAAATAAGTTAAAGAGTAATAGTCCAACGACGTCTCACAAATATCAACAAACACTTTCACTGGGATGAATCAAGTTCATAACCATGAAGAGCCATAACCACACAGCAGATCCAGGAAAAAAAGGCCAACAAGCAAACTAAACCACTAACATCTATAAAAGATTTTACATGAAATGCTTTATTTTTTTTACAAGGTAAAAGTTCCCTGTGATGCACCTTGAATGTTTCCAGGCTCTCTCCGCGGGATTTGAGTGCAGCGGCGGGCAAAGTGAATTAACTTCAAGCAGGATGTGTGACAAACAAGCAACGGCCAGTGTTTTTCTCTAGCTGTCTTTGATGGTCAAAGGCATTAGCGCTTGGAATATGAAACCCAGGAGCTACTGCTGATCAGATCAGGGGAATCAGAGCAGAGGTAATGATGTTACTCATACACACAAACACACACACACATACACACACACACACACACACACACACACACACACAGGTGAAAGTAAGGCCAGAGGCATAAAAAAGCAAACTACTGACAAAAACAGACACACACAAACTGACATCTTCTGCATTAATCAGCACCCGATAAGCATGTTATTATGCGTTTCATGTCGAATCAAAAGCACTTTTAATCGCCTTGTTGTTGAAAGTTGAGATTCAGATAAACTCTCCTCGCCAGCTACATTCTGAGCTGGAAATAATGAGGGCATGTCTACCAATGTCTGCAGTCTCAGTTCGATTTACTGACTAAAATCGGTCTCCCAGTGTCCTCTGAGGGCCTGATTTACTAAAGGTTTGCGTGTGTAAAAACGTGTGCAAACTTGATTGCGCGCGCAAACACGTGTTAAAGCTGATCTACTAACCGGACGCAAGGAGGATTGCGTCCCTCAAATGGGCAAAATAGCACGCGCAATCCATTTAGCGTGTTTGCCTTAATGAATATGTAAATATGGGCGTCTCTGCCAGAACACGCAAAATATTGGGAGGAGTAGATGCAAATAGATTAATTTAGCGCACGCAATGTGATTTACCAATCCTAGAACTAATTGCGTTCGCTGATTTTGCGTCTTTATTTAGCACGTTTGAAAGTCATGTATTAACTGGCACAGCTTTACGCACACATGGCTGCGGTCGTTGTAGCAAGGAGGAGGCATAGGCACAACGAACGAACTATCTCTAACCAAACAAAACAAACAATAACAGCCACCAAAAAACGACAACCCAGCCTAAATTTAAACAAAATGAATATTGAAATTGCCATCATCTGTTTTCTTTCCGTTTTCGCAGGCTGCGCTGGTGTCCACTAATGCGTAACGCGCGTCCATCTCCTCCTGCGATCTCCCCTCCCTCTCCCGGCTGCTCACATGAAACACCACTGATGTTTAATGACCTCCCGACTCTCTGTACGCCACCCTCGATCCCCTTTGCCAGGGCATTGATGGCCAACGATTGGCACGAGTGTCCCGCCTGAGCGCGCGCGTCACAGAGGCCACAGCTCGCACCTCCTGTGCCATGGAATGTAACCCGTCTTCAAGTGCCACAGAATGTGTCATCATAGGGAAAAACATCTTGTGATACTGTAAAATGAAACGCACATACTTCTGCGTCACTGTTGGAAAAAAAAATCCTCTGATAAATGCAGAAGCAAAAATACTTTTGTAGCCTAAATTATGAAATTACGCGTTTTCAGTGCATATTCAACTAAACGTTTACACAGGAAGCACATTCTTTTTCTTCTTTTTTTTTTTGGCACATATCTGAATAAATTAAATGTATCCAATAAAAAAATATGCGTGTTTGTGCTATTATGGGCATACCTTGCTCTGCAGTTTCTGGCTCAAGGGTGTCAAATCCTTGAATTCCCCAAATCTGTTCATCGGAGAAAGTCAGCAGTACCTGCTGCTCAATTGAGGACAGGGGATGTCCTCTGTCGGTCCACCACCTGTTTTATTTGCCGAGGTTTTATTATAAGCCATTTTTTCCTTTGCTCTTCTTCTTACATCTTGCCATCCCCTCTTAATTTCATCGGCCGTTCTTCTTGTTTTGCTGACAGCATTGACTTTGTCACAGATATCCTCCCATATTTCCTCCCGTTTCTCCTGGACATATTGATGTTTCTTTGTTGTAACTCGTGAATATGTTTGTTTGCCTCCTCCACTAACACCTCCAATTCAATAGCTTCAAATTTCATCTTTCGTTTGCGCCCACTCTCTCCCACGTTCTCCATGGTGAAAACTAGTAACACACGCAAAAACCTAATTTAAATAGGGCGGTTTCCAACACGTTTGCACCTGTTATTCATTGCGCGAGCAATCTTAGTTGATCACCCACAACACGCAAACCAACAGCGCGTGCAATCTTTTAGCGCACGCAAGCAATTTAGCGCCCCTTATCTGGGATCTTAGTAAATCAGGCCCTGATTGTCCAGGTGTTGTAATCCCTGAGTAGCATTAGTAGCATTAGTGTTAGCATTCAATTAGATCTGTCAGTAAATAAAAAAAAAAGACAGATCGAAGTTTTTGATCATATTTATTGAACAAGACAAAAATGTGATTATTTGAGCTTCTCAAATGTGGGAACTTAAATCATTTTTGGCCTCACAATCAAAATTTCTATCGCAGTTTCTCATGTGAATCACGTCTGGTCAGCGTCTGGAGTTGCGTTTTCACACATGTAGCACACGACAGGAGACTGTGCGTATGAGACGCGCTCTCACACATTAGAAGCGTTCTCTTTTGTGTTATGCCTTGGCAACACTACGCTTGCAGTCCCGTGTGGTTTGCACGCTACATGACTGATCGGCGCCAAAATCACACTCGCAAGACATGACGCGGAAATGACTGGTTGTTTCTGTGCCGACTCGCAGAAGGAAAAAAAAAAGAAACTAACATGGGCACAACAAAATGTCTCTGTTGTTCTGATAGAAACCACAGGCTTTTATTATTGTTTTTTAGGGGTCGACCACTTATCTGGCCTGGCCGATTATCGCTATTTATATTCAGCATTTTCCAACCATCAGTACTGATGATATTTGTTATATCGCCAATAAAATAAACATTCAAAAATGTGCTTCTAATTACTATGCCCACTGCATGCCAATAGATGCTCAAGGACACATGGAGAGATTGGATGTAGCTCATTCCTAGCCTCCACATCTGTACCTGAAAAACTTCTAGCAGATCGACATCTTCAGCCCGCGATGAACTGCCTCAGATTTGGGGCACTTTGCCAGAGATCTCCAAAAAAAAAAAAAAAAGTCATCTACGGGAAAAGCAGCGCTAAAAATCTTGAAGTGTGAACTTAGTTTTAAGCAAGCGCCTGGGTAGAGCGTGCAGAAGGAGGAGGAGGAGCACTCATCTGTAAACGATGACTGTTTTCATGCAGATATCAATCCTACTGTCAATTTAAGAGTGGAAAAGCAATGTACAGGCAAGCAGAGAAGAGTACAGAGCAAGTCCTCTCTGTGCACCATCAACATGCCCGCTTACCCGCTGTGAATCCCCCTGACAATGACCTGCTTTCTTGAGACCGACTGTGTAGGAACCTGCCAAGTTTAAGTCCAGGCCAACCGATAAGAAGATTTTCACATACAGCTCCTCTGGGTCAAAAATGTCATGATATCAGTGGGTTATCAATCACACTAATGAATACTAGATTTGATTTGATACAGCTCTTTACATACTGAGTTTGGATACCGTAGATAAGCCTTTCATGCTGATAATCTTGTCGTGTACCTTCAGGCCCCCCTTTTGGTTACTGATCTTTCTTTGCCTTTCCTTCTCATTCCAGCTTTTCTGATCGACTACTTGATTGCTGCCCACTGATGGAAAACAAAAATCACGTGGGGAGGGGCCGGGGGGGGGGGGGTGGGGGGGGGGGTTACTCTGCCAAACTTGCATGATATTTTTCCAAGAATACCACATATATTTAGACTGACAAATATTTTCCTACCCTCCCACGAGTTCGGAACGACCCAAAACCACACGAGTGAAAAAGGGGACGACGAGCTGCTGGGCAACATCGCTCTCTTGATAGGAAACTCATGCAGCAGTTTCGCTGCTCATCACACGCTGCCAGCTTTAGCTTTTATCTGGCTTTAGTCTGCGGGCAGCAACGTGGGGCGGCATATTCACAAACAAGTTTCCATTTCACTCTTCGACTGAAGTCTCCCCGACAGTTGAGACGAATCGTAAACATTTCAGAAAGCAGCCTTGATGCTGATGTGCAGTCTTGTTCCTGTAACTCTGACAACAGGTGAACATGAACACGACATTAGCACAGCCTTTGGTGCTGAAGATAGAAGGGAATAAATCATTTGCAGCCCAGAGGGGAGACCGTCTTGCGTATTTTCGGCAGTGCATTAAAAACAGAAAAATGAAAGCACTCACTACACTACTGTGCACTTGATGTGATGTCCTAGTGGGAGGCGAGTACGAACTGTTAGAAGATATGTAAAAACGAAGGCGAGCTGTGGGGCAACTGTAAGCCCTCTGGTGATATCACAGCCGGTCCCCAGGGCCAAGGCAGCAAATCACAGATTGACCTCAATCAGCTCCTGCTCTGCAGATATATGAACGTTGCACTGCACACACCCTTTGTTTCACATTTCTCCAGAAAAAGCACAACCTAAATTTTTAACGATTATTTGCGAAAGCAGGTCAGACAATGCACACCGAGCAGCTGCTGCGGGCAGTAAACACTATTAATGCCCAGAGTAAACCACCAACACAGAGTTACAATTATAGACAATTCTTCCTCCAGCTCTGTCGGTTTTCATTCATGTCGCTGTTTTCACAAATTGCCAGCTGCCCACGTACCGCCAACCGTCTGCTTTGTTTGTTGTGGTAACAAGATTGCTAAAGTGCCACTCACAATCGTGAATACAGTCTAAGTGGTCTGGAAATGCTCATTTTCTTCATTTGCTTTCAGAGACAACGGACGCAGCAACTTCCTGAGGCAGACTTTCCACTCAGCTCTCAGCCTCGAACTATGACGACTCTCTTGTAACAACTTTATCGGCTGCTGACCTGCTGGACCAACATGCGTATAAAAGGTATATTACGAAAGGCTGCCTACATTGACTACATGACTACATTTGAGCCATTGACAGCGTCTCACTGTGTGGAGAAGCTGCAGAAAACAGAGTAATTTGGACGTTTTGCCTGTCATGGCCGCCTGACAGTGCAGCACAAAGGCACTGTGTGGGGTATGTCTGCTGCAGACAACACAGTACCTGACACCATGGTAAGAGTGGAGCTTACATACCTGAGGTGATGTAGTTTGAGTGATGAAAAAGTCAAAGTTTGGTTAGGTTGAGGCACCAATACTACTTACTCGGTTCGTAAAAACAGGACTTGGAGCACCTTGATAAATTTACAGCCTTTCAATCGTCTGAACAAATAAACGTTTCAACACTGCCGAGTAGGGCTGTCAACGAATATTCTACGTTCAAATACATATTCGAATATTTTTTTAAAAACGGAGATTCGATTGTGAAAATTAATATTCGACTGTGGAAAAAAAACACATCAGCGGCTGCTCTGCGAGTGGGCACACAGGAAGTGAAACACGACAAAAACCGTGGCAGATGCAGATGGCAGAGAGAAAAACGAAATGGCAGAAAGTTCAGCGCTCAACTCGGCAGCAGAGAGAGTGGTTTGGACTCCAAGCAACCTAAAAAGCCCAAGTTTGAAAATACTTCGGATTTTGGTCAGTAGACGGCAAAAATGCGGAGCCTCGAGATAAAGTTGCATGCAAGCTGTGTAAGCTACAGTTAGCTTACCATTCCACCACTAGCATAAATACAAATACCTATACAAGTAGTTATGTCTCGTTGTATTAGTTTGTCCTCCTGTTATTGACATGATGCGCAAATATAGATATTCGTATGGTTCAAACCTATGTGTTTTTTTAGAGGGAATATTCAAAAGTCATTTGAGCAACTTTGACAGCCCTACTGCCGAGTCTTCATCAGAGTCAGAGTGGACAAAGACGTGAGGCAAACAGCAGTCGACCTTAATCAGGTTTGCAGTTGTCATTCGATTTTAGACTTTGATTTGAAGAAGGTTTCAAATCTATTGGACAGTGAATCCCAGGGTTGGCATGACCATAGTTCCATTGCAAACTCGGAGGTTGGCTCCCCAGCGGCTCCTTTTTGGCCACTCGTGAACACCGTAAGATTTTACCTGGTCAATTTTCTTCTCTTCATCAACTGTAAACTGGATGTTGGTATTCACACATTTCAGAACCAAATGTCCTCTGGAGGACAGAGAAGTAAACCACAACTGAAACTATAGATGTTTTAACCAGTTTTCACTTGACATGATCACAAAAGAGTGTGCGTGTGTGTTTCCAGCAGTGCTGTCATCAGCTTAAATTCACTAATATCGCCACAAACCAGCTGGATTGAGGTCATTCCGGACCTTTCATCATCATAATGAAGGTGATTTTACACAGAGGTCATCATGCTATAGACGTACAGTACAGATAACGGCAGCACAGTGCAGATCATGCTGTACTTCACCACAGGCAGGATTTTATCTGAGCCCCTCATCATTATTATTAACGGTCAAAGGCTCCCTTCTCCATCTTGTGCTTTTTCCTGCATTATTGCTGTGTATTTCCCGCCAATCGACTCATCTCACCTTAACAGACGCTTTCACCCACATCCCACGATCTTCATCAGCAACTACGGTTTGTACAGATGTCATGCAGATGAATTTTGATTACAGCTGATGTGCTCGCATGTTCACAGCTGCTGATACAGCTGTGTGCTGCACTGATATCTGACAACGAGTGTCACAGGCCGCGTCACTGATGGATTTGTAAAACTTTTTTTTTGCCACTTGCTGCTTGTTTTAGAATATCTGATGATCCCGGGGGGAGGGATGGGTAGCGGTGTTGTGGGTATTCAATGTTTGTGTTTAGTTCATGTGTTATTAATGTTTAAAATCAATAAAAAGTTGATTACAAAAAAAGGATATCTGATGATTGAAACAAAGAACAGTAGAAACAGTAACAGACATGTATCTAACCTCAGCTGTCATTTTTAAACCAAACTAAGCAAGTAGATGCAGGTTTAAAATAGGCAATGACTCCGTTCCTGTTGCCAGTGGACGACACTTAACAGACTACATCCAGAAGAAGTTAAAAATCTTAATAACATTCTGAAATAGAAACGTTTTCTTCCCGGGGGCTGATGATGGGAGTAGCTAAGTACTGAGACGTCTCACTTCTTTCCCATCTCTTGTGAGGTGCACTTGCACAGAACCAATCCGGCAGCGGTAAAGGATCCGATACAGACAAGGAAGCCACTGACTTCTTCTTCCTTAATGTCTTTTACTGTCTCCCTTTCAAACTCAGACTGAATGATGTTCGAGTGCTGCTTGAACAGAGACGGATGGAGAAGTATTAACAAGCCTGCAGCCTTAACTTCAGCACAAAGCATTTTGCCTGACAAGGGGCGAAAATGAGTGTGTTCACCCGGGTGTTGTGTTTCCATCACAGCTAATCGAAGCTGGAGAAGACACTAGCGACTACTGCAGAGTCTTATGAAGGGGCACAATGGCAGCAGTGTTAAAGGAGTATAACTCCCCATCTCAGGCTGCAAACGCTACCTTAATCTGGCAAAGTGTGAATTAGAGCTGCACAAATAATCAGACTAATATGAAAATCATCACATGGCCAAGAACAATATCCAAATCACGGCTGCACTTTTTTGACAAAAGGAAAATGTGTGACAAAATAGCATTATAATGTCTTACTGTAGTGCTGCAGAGATGTCGTGGCCTGCAAACCTTTTTCTCCAGATGTAACAAAAAATAGGTTTGTTGCTTCAGACCCCAACAAACATCAAACCTTAATGATTTTCATAGATTTCTTTTTTCAGTCTGTCAAATAAATCACAACATGATTTATTTAGCTGTGCAGCCCTTTTGAGAACACAAAAAATTGGTCATGTCATTTGTAATTCTTGCACGGAGTGATGGAAGAAGACAGCGCAGCCGCGGCGAGCTGTTAGATGAAGAGCTGCAGGTGAGGGGCTGCACGCCTCCACCTCCTCATCAGTGCAACCGACTCCTTTCACTGTGCCCCGCTGCTGTGTGGAAAACTACTCACACAGAGCGAAGCATGAAATCAGATCGCAGCTCTATTGATTCTGACCAAAGGATACATGGTTGTTGTGGTATCAAACCGCACCTGCTGTTTCCACCGTGGAACCACAAGTGTCTCCGAGCCTAATGTCTGAGCTGCTCGAACATTCAAGTGCATAGAAACGCAAAAGAAAACTGATCAGGAGTAAGAAAATCAGTGGCATTGACATAAGTCATTTCCACTTCAGCCGTGCTGGTTTTTATCTGTAATTAAAAGGCAGCACTTTGTCTCATTTTGAGGAAACCTCTTCACTATACAAATACACCCGGTGCAGTCACGGTGGGTTCATGAGAAGTTGAACAAGCCAACAGTAAGTTAATTCCCAATGCAAGCTAAGCAGCCTTATCTACTCTGTTCCTCAAAGTTAAATCTGCATTTGAATCCATTTAAATTTTCAAGCAGAAGGTCAGTCAATCGTGTTAATGTTTTTGTCTGAGTGCCAACAGAATTGGTGTCCTAACACCGCCTCTTTTAGGAGGGAGAATACATTAAAACTAATGGACTTCGAGCTCGGAGTGAGGCCCGGTGGTCGAGCACCGAGAGGCTTTCAAATGCTCCCTTTTATCACCTCGTCCTCCTCTCATCACCTCATCAAAACAATATGAAGGAGGACGCTCAATATGACCCATCTCTTCCTTTTCCTCATTTATTTAAGGGGAGAATAGGGGGAGAATACAATTTTTCAGTTCAGCTTCATGGATCCCGTCTGACAAAAACTGTGTCAACGTTTTACATTCTCTTCTGCTGAATACAGGAGCCTTTCCCTTCAGCAGCCGACGAAAGATTACCTCAAATGAACAAATCTTTTTGAAGACCTCCCATTCACTCACTTTAATCCCATTTAAGATGTCTAATGTCTTTGTAAATGTCCCCGTAGCCCATTACAGATATGATTTTCAGAACAATAACGGTAATTTTCCCTGAGCGGATCGTCTTGACGGCCGAACACTTCACCTGTTTAACTTCTGACTTTGGCAAGGAGAAAGACAAAAAGGTGCAAAGTTTGCCATCGCCTTGACGATGATGGACGGTCGGAGTTTCCAAAATAAGAAGATTCAACCCACCGAGGCTGTGAACCAGCAACAACAGAAATAGAGTAGGAGAGATAGATCATATGTGTTGTCTTTTCCTTGGTTTTGAAGCTGTATTACAGTCAAGTGACTTGATCTTCTGAACCTACCAGGCTGTTCTACATGTGTTAATGCTTTGGTTACATTGATGTAACATCTGCGCACCACTCACACAGCAAATGTGCAGCAGAATATGAGGGAGCAATATGAGGAACTTTGCAATGTTCACTCTTTTTTTGTCTTTCTCTGTTTTTTTCCCTGTCATTTAGTCTGCAATTCGATTCACAAACAAAACATGAACAGAAACCAGTCTCCCAGCTCAAAGTCATTTCCTGTGTACCGGAAGCATAATTTTAAGCCGCTGTAAGCGCCGTCGTCGCTTTAGCTAACCCTGCTCTCACCGCGGGGTTTGCCATTTCCATTGATTACAGTGGAAGCTGAGTGTCGCAGCAGGTACCATGCAAACAGTCTGCAACAACACATGTTTAGTGAAGCAGGCCTGTAATACTCACATCTACCCAGTTAGTAATCGTATCCACATTACTGATGATTATTTATCAACAATCTCGGTGTTAATTTTTTGTGAAAGTGACAATAGCCATCCCTACAGTAGTGTTGCAATATCAATATCAAGTTTTTGAAGGGGATCTCTAAAAATCAAGACACCAAATGTATATGGTGCAAAGCGATAAAGCCTAAAAACATTATCACGCGGCCGTGACAAAAAAAAAAGGGCCGAACCGCAAAAGGGATGAGATGTGTTTGTGTTTTTGTGCTGCTGCTTGTACTTTCACAGTCTCCCCCTCACAGCACATCATCTGTCGTTACGAAGAGGTGAGCTAATGCCATTATCAGCCTCTGCCGGGCGCGTGCAGATGCAAAGACAAGAATGTGCTCAGGCAGAGATAAAGACACAAAACAACGGCAGGCATCAGGAGGCAAAAAGAACAGAGCTGAAGTCATCAGATGAATAACAGAAAATCAAATTGGCCCGGAAAAGTCTGTGGTGACTTTAAATGTTTTTGGACCTGTCATGACATCTTCACCGACTTCAAAAGAATACAGCCCTTGAATATTTAACCCCAACCCTTTAACCGGAGGTGGGCTGTGGTTTCTGACTCACCTCTGTTTACAAACAATCACTGATATTCCTATTGCGTTGCATCAGGTCACATTTATTTTAATCCAGGCGTGCATCAGCGATCAACGTTACTTTATCTAGAAAAAACAATCACAAACACAGCTTGTGTTCAAAGGAGCTACACCGCTCCCACGGTCTGGTCATATTCACCTGACCCTCAGTTACTGCTCTATATATTCCTGCCCTGCAACCTCAGGTCTAAACTCATTATACCCAGGTAAATGGAGAAATATAATCCTACACACATCAGAAAATTGAACAATAATATTTCCATGAAAGCGAAAATGCCTCCAACAGGAGTGCTGGTCGGATAAAACAGGCAACTTAAAGGCTTCACCATGTGGGCTAGTTTCTGACAATTCATCTCAAGTCATCAATTTGAAAAGACAATGAGCTGAAAAACAGTCGACTGAAGGATATGTTGATGTGAGTGCAATTCTAATAATCAATTTAAGTCATTAATCAAGCACAAAGATATAAAATAAACATTAAAATGACGTTAAGTTGAAGCCTTGAAGGGGAAATCCTCGATGGGTCCCTGCACTCAACGGCTCGAATCAATTATTATTCTTATTTTTGAATAAACTTCCAATTATTTTCTTGGTCAGTCAATTAAAAACTTTGTGCTGTCAGCAAGAAATTAAATAGAAAAAAAAAAACATTTTCACAACATTTTCAAATGTGATAAACCACAGAGTAAATTCAGCTCACGACGATACAACGGAGACAAGCGGCAGAATCGATGGACTAACCGATTCTTTGCTTAATCACTTACTCTACTGCAAACACATCCAGCCAAGTAATACACAACTGTCAGCATACACTACCACACACATACACACAATCTCTGCTCTTTGCATCACCAGTGATAACAGTAACAGCGAGTGACATTTAGCAGTGAGGAGGTGTGTGCTGTGTCAGGACGCTCCGCGTGGAGACACAGTGGCGACACTGTTACACACAATAGCCCAGTGTCTGAGACAGAGTGTGTGTGTGTGTGTGTGTGTGTGTGTGTGTGTGTGTGTGTGTGTGTGTGTGCATCTGCATTTCTATCTACATGTGTGTGTATTCATGTGAGTTGTACAAACCCCTCTATGTCATGACAAAGTGTGTGTACACTGTGTACTATGTGGACAGACACTGTGTCCCTCCACTCTGCCTCCTCCCATCACCATCACCCCCCCCCCCCCCCCCCCCCCTACGCTCCAATCCGAACCCGTCGTGGCCCCCTCGGTCCGAGAGACCCCGTGTTCCAGGCCGGCGCTTAGTGTCTCCAGGTCCCGCTAATTCATTTAATCACCTACTAATACCAAAGGCGGGCCAAGCTGATTAAAAAGCCCACCGAAACCTTCAGGCCAGAGAGTTTAGGAGGTACAGCCTGTCGTACAAGAGACACACACTGTCGTTCAATGTGCAGATACAAGCAGGACTTCACATCCCGCGGAAACCTCGTGTCACTCCAAGGTCCTTAACTATTGGACTGACTTGGTTTCGGGGTCCTGACGCACAGAAGACCATTACACTGTTAATTACAATAAAAATGGGAAATCTATTAGAGGATTTTCTCGAGGCCCCAGTGTTGAACGAAAAGATTGAGTGTTCCACGACTTTCTTTTTCAATCTCTGTCAACTTTTCATACCACTTCTGGAGAGTATAACGGGATTATTTTGTAAGACATTTGCAATGAAAGGAGCTCGATCCAATTTCATATTTAAAATGACCAATATAGCCCCTCGGATTGAAATGAAATGACTTCTTCCCATTTCAGGATTTAACTGAACCATGAAGGCTTTTTGCACAGCGAAGGTCTTTGCTTATTTCATTTGAGTCTTACCAAAGTGATCAAGGGCTCAGGGACAAAAAAAGAATGAACCTGTAACGTCAGCCTCGGCAGTAAGTGTCAGCACACTGCGTCTGTCACTGGTGCCGGTGAAGACGACTGCTTCAACAGACACATTACACTGGAGGACAAATCAATGCAGAGCCCACTCTTTGCATACCAGAAGAGACTCGACAATGTGTGGCATTTATCACATGCTAATAGGTGCTTAATGCTAATCATTTTCCAAGCCACTGACTCGTAGCGTTAACCAGACCGACATTATAATTGTCAGTGTGCTGCCATTCAAGCTTCGGATCTGAAACAACAAAGAAACGCGTTTTGTGTAAAAGATAATTCTGATTTATTACAACTCGGCTCTTATCTAAACACGGCATCATTGTTTAGATTCCAACGATGCTGGAAACAGGACTGTTAATGATCAGACAGGCTGTAAACAAGCAGAGACAGATTGTCTAAAGCCAGCGATTCCCAACCAGGACGAAGACAAACATGACATGCTGCTACTGAGAATCCTGAAGTTTGTGATACAATAACATGACACATAACCAGTAGAAATGATGGATAGAGGCAACGTGAGTTAAGTAGCAGGTTGGAGGAAACCAAAACTATCCTTCAACATCCTTAAAGATTAACACCAAAGCACAAGTGAGGGTAACGAACAGAATATGTACGATGAATGCAGAAAAAAGGTCAATCAAGGACCTTTAAACCTGAGCAGTCTGTGAAACTGAAGCTGTGGTCTGAGCGATGACTGCGCTCCTGAAGAGGCTCCTTTCATACCGCACAGTCACGATCAATTGTTAAAGATGCTCTGTGTAACCATTTACATGTATTAATCACTTTTTTTTTATTTGCCATAAATGAGCAGATTGTGAAAAATGAGACCTCCGTCGACCTCGGTTGCCTACAATGGTCTGTGAACGATTTGTTTAAGTTGTTTAATGCTGCTTGACTGTGGATTTCTGTGTTATCCCCTTTAAACCGAGGCGGTCCAGGTGTTGGTTCGGAGCCAGGGCCATCTCTGGAACAGTTCTTTGTGTCAGGCCAGCCAAAGAACTGGATCTAGGTCATGAGAACTTGTTCCAGAGAAGCACCAACACTTTGCTCGTCTAAAACAAAGGACGGCTTACGTCAGGGGACCAGTTGAACCGCAGAGAAAATAATCATAACACTGTGCGCCCTCATGCATTTAAAAGTGTACATATAATTCAGTTTGTTTTAAACATTACCTTGTTAAAAATATATATACAGTGCTGTATATAAATGAACACACTTGGAAGATGATGGGTGTGTTGATGAAGGCGCAGACAAGCAAAAGTTGGGGAACTGCTGATCTAAAATACTTTATTTGTAGGTAAAACTGAAAGTGAGCACACCTGCACAAGATGTCTGACGCCCTCCTCACCCACCACACACATCACACCATTATCATAATTCAGGGGCAGGCTAAGGCTTACAATTTTCTTTAACTTTTCCAAAAACAAAAATCCCACATCCATTCCATGTAGCACGGTGCATGGAGGTGCAAGAAACAAGGCCTCCCGCTTTTCATTTTTCGGACAAGTATTTCTGGCACTTTTTTCAAGAGTACGTCCGAGTGCGACATCATATTTTTCCCCCAAGAAAGATTGTACACTGCTAGCCCAATTTCTAAAAGATCACCGCTTCTCGCCTTCAGCTGTGGCTGGAACAGCTATAAACACTTTGGTCTTGACTTCAAAAATCGCTCACTGTGCAGGAAAACTGCAGAGTTGTGGTTGTTGTTGTGTTCTTGGTTTTCTTTTCAAAGTAAGTCAGCTGAGGGTTTGTTTAAAACTGGAATGCTCATCTCACAGACCCCAGACTTTGGGAGTTAAATGTTATTATCGCAGATAGGAATGTCAGACGTAAATACCCTGAACTATCTGTTAATGATCAGACAATGGCAGCAACTATTAAACTTCTCGCTGCAGAGTCCAAATTACTGAACTTCAGCGTCACCCGAAAGACCTCATTATCATACTTCAACAATTATTTTGGGCCCCGAGCCAGTGTTGAAGAAACACTGCACAAAAGGCTAATGACACAGCACATGGCCATTAAAACAGGAAGCAGTCGCACTGAGATCTGACATCTGACCTTTCTGACAACCGCCGCCATTAGCCGAAACACGATCCCCCTGGCCGTGTCAGACTGAAGCCACTGAAGTCAAGCTGACAGGACGCAGGTCTGGGTTTGGAGACACATTACACCTTATCAAGTAGCAGTAGTCATTGACACCCAGCGTGCGTAGCTTAGAAGTACGGTTGCAGTCCCCTAAAGTCAATTAGCCTCTCAATTTTTTATTCTCATCGCATGTAATGTCTTTTCAATTATGTCATCTGATTCCAGTATTATAATTTTGAGTGTTCTCTAATGTCCTTTACATAATGTTTTGATGGGATACATATGCACCTTTCTACACTAATTATGCATCCTATACCTTCATCTGTTCATCAGGCATTATGTTGGTTTATTTTAATCTTCTAGATGGGTTTCATTCATTTCTTCCTCAAGTCTTCATGTTTAAAGACACATTTTTCTGTACCCATTTAGTTGGGACAAGATGACCCTTCGTTTTTTTTCTATTTGATGTTCCTCCGTTCAGTTCGTCTCCGACGGTACAAACCAATTTGTCCGTGTCTTATGTTGCTCTATGCTACGGGCGTCTGTCATGGCTCCCGCAGCAGCAGTTTTCCCTTTTTTTCAGACAAAAAGAAGAGTAAAAAGAAAAGCTTCTCGTTCTGCAGCGGAGGAGAGCAGAGGAGTGGAAAGAAAAAAGCAGAGTAGCAGCTGCTGCTGTATGTAAACAGATAAACAGAAAACGGAACAGGCTTCAGTGAGCCGGAGAGCTCCTCCACAGGCGCGCGCACACACACACACGCACACAAAGACTCAAACCTGTAAAGAAGATGCATGTTTCGAGTCAAATGAGGCAACAGGTGGCCTCTTGGCAATCCTCGATTTCACTGAGCCAAAAGCTGGAAAACCACAAATGGCTCATATTTTTCTTTGGCGCCTTTTCTTTCCTGAATATCTGCAGCGCCAAACATTTAACTACCATTTTTATATTATCAACACACCTGTGTATCATCTGACATTTTTCCTTTTGAGTAGTGATGCAATACCAATACGGCTTTGTGACACCATGATAAATATGAAGCCACAGTCGGCAGCAGGTTAGCATAGCTTAGCACAGAGACTGTATTATAAGTCGGGTCGATCGGGGCTGGGCTGGTGATTTTAAGGAGCGTCGCAAGAGCTGGACTTTTCACTGTACGTATTTTATTAATCATATTGTTTGTTTAGGTATTGTACGTATAACAGCGCTTCCTCGGGTCTTGTCTTTTAGATGTCCCTATGTTTTTATTGTTTCAACTTTGCCATATGACAAGTTTTACACTAATAAAGTGTGACTGATTACCTTGAATGACTGGAAACAAGGGGTAACATGTCACAAAATACACCTCGAGCATCTCTAAAGCTCACTAATCAACCTTGTATCTCTTATCTTTAAGTATTTGTGTCTTTAAATGGTGACAGTTTGAGCTTGATGGTTCATTCTGGACCCTGGAAAACAGCAGCTGACTAAACAATCTTAGCTCAAGCGGCTCACGGTCTGATTACTCATTTGTTTTGAAGCTTCTGACTGCATCACATTGTCTTCGTGACCTCAAACAGATCAGAAATAAAATTCAGTCTGAAGAGTCTAAAACTGGCTAATGATGGTTAAAATTAAGAACCTTTGGCTCAAGGAACAAGTAAAGAAGACTACGGATGTGAAATTCAAAGCCACCTGTGGTACTTTCCTCCAATTTTCTACACTTAGTCGCCTTAAGGTTTGATACCCAGCCCTAAATATTGGGATCATTGGGGCTAACTGGTCACCATCACCAATCCATGTACTGATCCAGATCAAATCACAAATACGTAATTATGCAATCTTGATAAGCCAATAAACTAAATGTATTAGAGCAAATTAAATAATGATTCATAAACTCAACAGTTAAAAAAAGCCATCCAGTAGTCCTTTTATTTCCCTCCAGAATTAGACATACGGGGGAGCCACAACGTCACATGAGATGAGTCTGCAGCTGCGTGACAGTTGGATAACTCAACATGTCCTCAGGTTAGAGATATTTCCGTCTCAAACACAAAAAAGCAAGAAAAGGTTCTTGTAATGTATGTAAAGCCGAATGTTGCTGAGGGGTGGAAGTTAAATCTTTATCAGCAGCTATCCAAATTCAGGTATAAGAAGCTGCGTCTCTATTTATACAGACGATGCTGGAGAAGAAAATATAATGTGGAGGAACTTGTTGCATCTTCTGCTAACAATTTCTGTATTTACTTTCTGTGGGAGTAGATTTGTGTCCCACGAGATGACGCGTCTCATGTTTACAGAGCATGTTGATGTCGCAGCCGTGCACCACATCTCTGTCTCCATCTATCCAGTCAATAATCCAGCTCCTCTCACCCTTCATCTATCTTTCTTTCTTTCTTTGTTAGCCTATCACGCCTTCACTCCTCTATCCCTCTCTCCCTCGGCGTCCTCTAAGAGGACGTTTTTATTCTGTCTGGATTACTTGTCCTAGTTGGCGCTGGGCGTGCTGGTGGGGAGCGAATTTATTTCCTCCGGTGGAGCCTTGATTTAAAGCACTCAGGTCAACACGATTCTGGGTCATTGTCTCCCCTGTCGTAATGAACCAGGGCAGTGGTAGACATCACGCTGCATGTCGACAAAGGCGAGGTGTGGGTGTGCTACGGGATGCCACAGCTGGCCAGCTGCATTCAGACTCAAGTCCTCCACAGTGATAAACATGAAGCAATACGCTGAACTCAACTCAGAAGCGCCCAAGTTACATTAGCTTACGTCCACATAAGCTGTTTACACTCGATGCGTGTAAATACTAAGCCAGCAAAATCTTGCAGTAACTGTATTTCTCTGCCAGACTGATCCTGCAGGGCCTACTGACCAACATGGAAGTGACCAACATATTAATCAGTGTTACACAACACTGTTGGCCCTGCAGCCATGTAAAGTCCACATTATTATTCCCGTTAACCTAATTCATTGGGTGTGCTTCGTCCTGCCTGACACAGCCAGGTCAGCACTGCACCAAGGGCCAGCAGCAGCCCAACCACTGTGCTGTCTTCAAGCTAGTGTTTTTTTACAAAACCAGAACTCACCTCAAATCATCTGAAAGGAAAGCTGCAGGACACAAGGGAACTGATGTCATGGCAGCCGAGGCGACCTGCATTGATATTTGATGAGGTGGGAGTGAGAGTGAACATGCAGAGGTTACTAACTACAGGTTAACTGGCCTGATGTAGCGGAATGCATGCGGTGCTTAAACATACAGGACATGCCAGCAAGAATGCCAGCTCGTCAATTTGGCAATATTTAAAGAAGTTTAAAGTAGGAGGAAATGGCAAACCAAGAGACTTTGATATGGCTGCATGTTGCCTTTGCTGTAAGCAGGTGTTAACTAAACAGGCCTACTCTCTATCTTAAGTCCCATCTCATCTCATCTCTCTCATCTAGTTTTCGTTATCAAAGATCAGAATCTGCTTTGATGCTACAACAAACAAAATCTCTCACTTCTTTGTTGCAGCATGTTTCTATAAAAAAAAAAAAAAAGGCGACATGAAGTTTCTATTTTTCTCCCGTTTCTCAATCTTGATGATCTGAGGGAGCGTGGGAGGCGCCACAGAAAAATACATCCAAATATACTTTATCCTAACAACTGAGAAAGCCTGGAACTCCAACCACGACTATAAATGCTTGACAGCCGTGCTTGAGGACACACGCAGGTGTCACGAGTCATTACTTGGGCGCACATCCAACGCTGCACCTGCACTTTGCACAAATACACCAGCGGAAATGATCTGACACCTTCGCTTAAGGGACCTCGTGGTCGCATGTCAGCTGAATCATGAGGCAACAAAACTGTGTTTTAGTGGGATAAAAGCAAAATATGAGTTAAAGGGGTGAGTTAGAATCCAACAAAAATACATCTCTATAATTCACATGCAAGGACGACTCGTACTGAAAGGCACCCTGGTGTGTCTGAAATATCAGACACGCTGAGAAAGGCCATCTATCTGCCATATCTATCTGCCATGTCCGTGGCGTGGTGTGAATAAAAATGAAGCAGTGCAATATAGAGGAGGAAAACAACAACAAAAACACTTTATATGCTCAGTAGGTTCTCTCACTCATAGTGCATTCAGATGATGTTATTTTTACCCAATTTTTTCGATCAAAAGAATTCATTTTTGTCTCACAATGGCCCATCTGCCCCGAAATGGAAATGATGTGAGGAAGGACAGATCCAAAATAAATGGCAGGTAAGCTGGAGACACGCGTCCAAATGATACACATGAAAAACACAACTTGTCACATGACACAGCAACGAAGCAACGAAGTCCAGCAGCACGTCATCTGAAAGCAAAAAAAGCAGCAGAGGCCCAACATGGCAGTTTTTTGTTTTGCTGGTCTGTGTTGTCAGTGCTAATAGGTAAATAACCACTAATAAGCACTTATATTGCAAGATGTTCATAGGAATCATATAAGCTTTAATAATAGCATCATAAATAAATGTATCTTTATATTACAAAAGATTTCAAAGGAACTTAACACGCAAAAATTAATTCTAATAAGTGCATAATAAAAGATTTATTAACAACAATAAGGCATTAGTTTAGATCTGGTAGCTGCAAAAAGTATAGGGATAATTAAAAAGTGCTGTAAACTGTAAATAAACAATTCTAAGATGCTCATAAGGCTCGAATTAATTATTATTCTTAATCGCCTATAAACTGTTTGCAAGTTTCTTGTGTCAAGTGCTGATAAAGGCCTTATAATCTACAAACACACATGTTCATGATGCTCTTACATTCTTATAAACACGTAATAATGCTTATATGCATCTAACAATGACGTATCGAGGCCGGTTTTACATTAACTAACACTAATTTCAAGCACCTTAATAACGTTTTCTCTTTATTTAATTTGTATATTCAAGCGTGCATCTCTTGAAATTGCCGCCAAGAAACAAAAAAAAAACTATGCCAACTGAAAGGATTTTTCTGATCCCTGACCACAGAGTCAGCAGCGGGTCAGAGCGAGGCTGACGCCGCAGATTACCCAGCAGACAGTGTGTAAACTGAAGGATTTAGAGCCCTCTTACTGTACACCTCTTAAGCTTCTTGTTTATCTTTGCGTGGGCAGACAGAGGCTTCTCATAGGGAAAGCCTGATCTGCTGCAGAGGCCTTTAATGTGAATTCAAAATGTATATTCAGCGGTGCCTGTATTTTAATCACATCACGTACCAACAAGGAGATGTACTTCAATCCGGGTGTGAGGTCAGGATCAGTTCAGTGAACTCAGTGGATCCAATCTTATTACAAAGAGGAAAACCAGGAGTGATTAAGATGTACTTTGGCAAACAGAAGATGACCACACAGATAATCAGCATCCCTGTTACCATTTGGAGAGACAATCCTGTCAAGGGCTGTGACGTGTCGGTGACTGTCAGTTCCCATTTGCGCCCTTTATTTTCATGCTTGATTCATGTGGACATGTCAACAGGAGCTGCATTCTTTTTTTAATACAAGACGCTGTGACACTTTCAAAGCTAAAGACCTGATGGGTCAGCTGGCCGTCATTTCACACAGCTCTGCTGAGGGCAAAGCAGCCACACTGCCAGGCAAAAAGTTAGTTACCTTGCATAATGGTTCGATGCAGCGCCGGCGAGCCAATGAAAGGAGATTAAAAAGGCATCCTGATGAGTTTTCTCGCAAACAAGCAGAAGCTTCCGTACGTTATTCAGTGTTTATCTCACGTGCAAAAGCGTGTGCCCCGTGTACAAAAGGCCGTCGTTAGCAGCAGCACGGATTCAATTCCAACCTGTGTCGCCTCTCTCTCTCTTTCTCTCTTTCTCTTCCTCTCTCTCTCTTTCGCTCTCTCAACCAGCCCTGTCATGTTCTCAAGATGTCCTGTCGAATAGGGAGAATAAGCCCCAAAACCTAAATTTGAATTAACACTTTAGGCCCTATTCTACACACAAAAAGTGTCATTGCTACTTTTTTATATTTTTCAAACAAAAATATCAAATATTTGCTGGTTCAAGCTTCATAAATGTGAGTGTAGATTTTGGGTGTTTTTTTGACTGAAAGAGTCACTTTGAAGATGGCACATCACTTCTGCGAAATTGTGATAAGCATTGGTCACGATTCTGAAATTTTACAGATTTAATGTTTAACTAAATAATTGGTTAAAAAAATATATATATATCAGCTGTATTTTCTTGAAGATTTGTTTGGTCCAGGAAAAGGTGAAAAATATCCATAACAACTTCTCGTAACCCCAGGTGACATTCTCAGATGTCTTCTTTTGTCCAAGCGACAGTCCAAAACCAGAATAGATATTCAGTTTACTGTCATAGAAGACTAAAATACTGACATATTAGAGGCTGGAACCAGAAAATTAAAAAACTCTGGTTATTATTACAGCTCAAAACACATTTCCTTCCACAAAAAACATTCTCATATCATGCATTGTTTACATTCATGTAGTTTCCTCCTTCATTTCCTCTGCAGGCACATTTCTGCACGTCTTCGATCACTGTAACAGCACGAAAACCAGCGGCAGGAATATGAATTATGCTTCCTAGAGCTAGCAGAGGTCACAACCCCGCAGGGTACCTTTAATATCTTACATTATCTTGTCTCACGGGCCACCTGCCATCTCCTGCATAATCTTTTTAACACAAAAGCATTATGTGGTCGGAGTCTTTTTCCATATGCAGCAGAAGATCTATGTGTGAACTACTGAACGATATTGAACGATATTGAACTCCTACTTTTCCCCTGATAACTTAAGCAGAACTGATGCGGGTTCCCTGTGTGTAAGAAGCTTACATCTTCTCATCTACACCCAGTCATCTGTATTCCTGTCTTACAGTCCATTAGCCTAACTCTGAGGGAACATAACTCACCCCTTTTCTCACCAACAGGCACTGTGCAGGAAAGATTCATATCCTGCCATGTCCAAAAAAAAATAAAAAATAGTCTGATTATTCTTCTGTCCTCTGTAGCCTCCATTTGCTAGACATCTCTGCAAAGTGTGTGACTGTTCCTTTCATTCCTTGAGATGCTTTCTTCTAAAAAAAAAAAACAAAAAAAAACGAAGAGCTTTTATTCCACCTGCCCACCATGAGCCTATTGCTTCCCGTTACATCAGCAGAACAGCGTGCAGGTCTGAGATGGCAGCGAAGCGACCACGTTTTACAGCTTTAAAAAAGGAAAGAGACCCACAGCCTCCAGTCGGGTTGGACATATACCACACTGATCCCTTCACTGTAAGGCAATTTCGAATTGGATAAATGTCTGTATTGGTTGTTTTCTGCTGTCTTTCCGGTGTACTTGGCCCTTTACAGAAGGCCTCAACCTCTGTACAGGAAGAAATCTGGCCAACAATCTCAATCTCTGCACAACAGCAGCAGCAGCAGGCCTGCTGTCCATCTGCTCCACGCCGACATGAGCGATTCATGTTTATTTTAGAACGATCTGTCTGTTTATTTAGAAAAGGGTTTGACCACAGCACGCCCTGGCCTCCAGGTTCTAACTACCCCCCTGCTGCAGTCATCCGGTCCACTTTATCTCCAGGCCAATTTGGGACTAACCTCTATTTTTATGGCTTTCACTCTCTTCTCAATTGTTCCTCCCACTCTTTTTTCCGTCTCTCGCGTCTCCCTCGCTCTCGCCGTCTACAGCACCGTCCCACTGTTGAGTCATTTCACTGTCTAATGATGGTTTGAGTCCCGGGCTAAGACCCAGCCAGAGTAAACAAGGCTTAGACTCAGCCAGCCTGCAGTAAGTGTCACTTCTAATCCACTACTAAACCAAGATGGGTGCGCAGCGAGCTTGAACTGTCCCAGTAACGGCAGGCGGGGTAGAGTAAGAGTCATACATGCTGATTCCTCATTTTTCTACACTACAAAACAAAGAACTGTCTGGATTTGTTCGTTTCAGAGAGGCAAATGCAGAGGAAAGAGATGATGGCGCAGCTGATCTCTACTATCTGCTCTTCCTGCTGGGGAGTATGGTGATTTTCAGTGAGTGTAGGCTGAGTGAGCCCATGTGTCACCCAAGGTTCAGTTCACATAAAAAAAGTAAGGTCAATGCCCAAAAATAGCCTTCTGAAATTCACTGCATTCAGGTTCACACATTTCTGATCTGATCCTGAGTTTGAGGCAAGGACAGTAGAAAATATAATCACTTCTTGAAACTGTGCACCTAAATGTGGTCAGAGATCAGTTCCTGTTAAACTGCGAGGCAGTCAGGGTGCAGAGAGAATGCAATTCGTACTTGCAGTAGAAAAACTCCTGTGCACATGTCACGATAACACTAATTATAGCACCGTTCGCTTCACTGAGCGAACACAGAATAATGTACAAGCCAGTCTTTATGCTCCACAATATTATCTTCCAAGTAGGGTACTGAAGGCGGTCATTTTCCTCGGGGCTGCACAACATATCTTCTCTGCCTCAGCTGCACGTGCAACATCAAATAAGGCCAGTTAACTCCAACATGTCCTGCTACGGCTTATTTGCTGTTTGATACAACATTTTGGAAATCTCGCACAATTCTCAGTGGCACGCAGGCTCTGCAAAGACCGCGAAACACCCATCTCAACCACTCTTGATCAGATCATCAAATGATAAAATGCACTCCCCTACAAAAATCTACCCAGTCTTTCTACCACGATTATATCCAAATAGTGCTATTCAAGTTCTTTGGCGAAAATCCCTGCATATTTTCTCATAACGAAATATACATATCATAGAAAACCAAAATATCTCAATGTAGTTTTTATCTAAATCATGCAGCTTTGATGTTTTACCAACCGCAACTGCTTTGGCTGAGTCACTGCTTGACGTCATGGCCAAATGTGGTCCTGGAGACGCCTCGTGGAGCTGGAAGTCCAACAGAAGTAGCTACTTGTTTAGATGAACAGACATGGCTTTGTTGCAGCGAAAGCATCACAGCCGTGCAGGAAGCAGTCTCAAAAACCTTACAGGTGTGTAAAAAGATGGGTGTGGTCTCATGTAATTATGTAGTAATAACTACTGCGGAAGTCTTGGGTTGGACGTGAATAAGTTGGCAGGCGACATGGCAGGTGATCCCATCGCATGATTTTAACTTTTTTCCTAAGTCACACCTGCCCCACTAACCCTGTTCACTATCATTAAGAAGAGGAAAGAAAAATGCAGAAACACACCACAGATTGGAACAAAGATACAATTCCGACTAGCAGGACTAGTGGGAGGTAAAACAATGAAAACTCTAGTTCAGATTCAAACAAATACAGCATCATTTCATGTCACATTTCCATATTATCTCCAGTTCTTGCCGTGCTGTGTGTGTTTGAAGTATAGAGTGGAACCAACATAAAGGTAAATGAATAAACATTGGTTCTTAATCAATATTGGTATTCAGAATGTTGCTGATTTTAGTTATAGAATATGTTTAGAACAGTTAAATCACAAGTTGGATTTGCATCAAGACAAAGTCAGGATAAATAGTTTGATTTCCTCTGGGTGATGTAATCGCAGTAGTTTTTGAATGGTGCTCATCAAAGCTTTATTCCATGTTATGTCAGCCTTTCTAAAGAAACCGAACACTTGTTTCTTTATACTAAATTCATTTGAAACACGTCAACGTGATTTCTATGGAAAAAAGCAGCTGACTAAAAGATAACTTCCTCAGTGGAGGTGACTGAACCACAGCAGTAGAGCTGTTGCAATTAAAAGGCCACAAACTGCTTCCATGTCTGAGCGACTTGTTCCTTCTTTAACTTAATGCTGCAACTGTCGCTGATCAGTTCAGACACATGCAGGGGGGGGGCGGGGTCATCAGCAGCATCGCGTCTAGACTCTAATACACTTAAAACATTTGGTCTCCATCGAGGATCCCTGCAAGTGAGCTTATTTAAACAGATGCAGCTGTTTACACTTTGAAGGAATCCTGCACTTGAGAAATCAGAGCTGAAGAGCATCGCCTCTCACAAGTTTATAAAAACCTAAATGGGCCAAACATTAGTGGTTAACAGACCAAGGTATGTGTGTGTGACCAGGAATGTCTACTAGTGTCTGTGTGTGTAGAGGGTTTTTCACAAAGCGACGCTGAAAAAAGGGCAACTAAAAAAAAAAAAAGACACTCGCAGACACATATTCGCTCTCACTTGCACAAACACAAGGCCTGTATAGAAGGAGCAAGACTCAGGGCAAAAGCCACAGACACACACACACACAGACACACACACACACATCCCCTTAACTGAAGCCTTGGCACGACCAGGCACAACCAAGCACCAGAGCGTGCGGACCAATGGGTGCAGAGCGCAGACAAGAGACGGAAGACAGAGCAAACCAGACATTAAAGGCCCCATCTCACACAGCGGAGGGAGAATTCATAAAAACAGCCTTCAAAAAGCACACACACACACACAGAAGCACACACACAAACAAAAGCGCGCGCGCACACACACACACGCACACACAGGGACTATTTCAAAACACTTTCAATGTTGGCCGAATTTTGCCTTTGAAGTTCAACAGCTGTGTTCGTCTAATCTAGGAGGCATTTTGTTCATCAGGAGAGCAGAATGAAAGCATGACTCTTCATGCACAGACAGCAGTTTTCTTTCGGGAATCTATTTACTATAGACTGCACGAAGAATAGCTGCAAAACTATGCTTTACGTGCACTGAAAGGAACCAAAATCAAAGAATCACACATACGAGTAACCATGCGCTGATTTCTAACTAAACCGGAGAGGCTCGCTGTGCTTTCCACAACAATGCGAGGAAAAAAACCTTTACAAAGGCCCCCCCCCCGTCGGTCAAGCACCTTCCTGAGCACAGAGTGCAGGCCACAAACTCTATGAGCTCACTTCCTGTTCACGACACTTCGCTGGCTCTGATTGGTCTCTCTGCCTCTGAATCTGCAGTCTGCACGAGATGGTCGGCTTTAACGCAGAAACACGCAATGAGCTACAAATACAGCACACGTCACAGAAAAAGGACACGACACACATGTAAGCCGACAGGGACGCTTGTTTTACTTTTTGCTCTGCCTGCAACGACACACTGTGATTCATGTCAGCATTTATGCAAGGGAGCATCCGGTTGCTCCAAATGTATGGGTTTTTTTTAATTCATTATTATTCATGTTGATGTTGCGTATTTAACATAATGCACCAGGTTTTCAAGGATCATGCGATTGTAGGTCTGCGGTCACTCCAGAGAGTGGTAATGTAAAATTCATGCGTGCATCTTCACACAGGAAGCGTGCTGATGTAGTGACAACACGCAACTCATGCAGTGGCTAGCATCGATTGAAGGGGCAGATAAAACTTGTTATCACAGTAAATGTAAATTTTGTAATACAATATTAGTCAGACTATACTGTGACATTTAAAATTTTCTCTAAAATCAATTGAGGAACTATTTTATTGATTAAATAACAGGGCAGGACAGTAACTTGCATCATTACCCTCTATGGCTGAACACGAACGCTTCAAGCGACGCATGGAAAACAGAAAATATAGTATACACTGTGGAGATTGCCGGGGCCGATATTCAGGCAGCGCCCTTCTTCTGAAGGACAATAAGTGCCGTGTGGTCTCCGTCCCGCCCACAACACTATCTGATTGGTTACATGTCACAAGCAATAGCCTATCAACACTGAACAATCGGAATCTGTAAAGTAACTAGTGACTAAATTTATCAAACACATGTAGTGAGTTGGAAATAAGCAAAAGGTGACATTTGTAGACGTCTTGTTTGGTCTAATTATTCCATAATACAAAGATATTCAGTTTACGCTCGTATAAAACTGATAACGGTAGAACATTTTCACAAATGATAAGATGGAACTGGGCGGTTACATGTCTGGTGTTGGGAGTTAACAATTGGTAAGCAGCCCATGGTTTTACACTTAAATCCACCAAAGCTGAGCTCACATTCATGCGTATGTAATGCAGCAAATCCGCAACTCACTTCTGTTACACTGAAACAAAAAGATTAATCAACATTTCTATACATTTCTATACATAAATACTGGTCTGACCGAGCCCTGAGAAATACGCAGACTGGTTTTAATTGATCAGTGAAAATTTACAAAATCAAACGCCACACAAACAAACTGGACACACACACACACACACACACGCGCGCGCGGTGCTAATCAATTTGGATGCCAGGGCGCAAAAGCTCCCCCTCTTTAGAGCAATGATGTTTGTGGTTTTATCCTCTCAGCGAGGGGTCACGCAGGGGGTTCAGATATCCCAGCATCCATCAGCAGGGGATCCACCATTATGTCCACTAATCACTTAAGTGTTTACACAGCCGATAAACACCACTTCAGGCACGATCTGAAGTAAAAATGCACACGCACACTGGATCCGCACTACAGCCCGACCACCATGCGTTACACTTCACGTCAGTAGAAACAGATGAATTTCTCCTGATCCTCAACAGGTGTGTATTTGTCAGAAACTTGATTACAAAAAGGGTCAAGAAATGGGGCAGCAGACCTTAAGTACCCTTGATGGCGGCCCTGAGATTTGCCCGTCTCAGTTTTAAGACCGCAGATTAGCAGGCAGCGCCCAGTTGCTATCTGTAATCAGAACGCTGATCTCGTATAATCGCTTTTTCGATAGCAAAGCAAGCGCACTTGCTTCAGGCGCGGCTCAGAGAAGACATCTTAAGCAGCGGGAGGTCAAGGAACAGATTTACAATTCAAACACTGAGAAAACGACTTGCTGTGAAGATTCAAAAAGGATTTTTTTTTTTTTTTTTTAAAGCAAAAACAACTTAATTGGAGGTTGTGCGTGTGTGTTGACTTGCTTTGATGTCAGTCGCAGACTCTACTCCAAGTCATATTTAAGGATGAAGTGCCTTTCCTTTCCGTGTGCCTCCTGGGCCGCTTCTGTTTCAATATTTTATGAGCCACAGCCAAATCACTGTGTCAGAATAATTAGCCATCAGTTAGGGTACACAACTGCGGAGAATATATTCTGGAGGCGGCTCATCAGCGAAGAGGGAGCACTGGAGGAGAGCGGCGGTCTTCCTCAGAGATCAGAAAACGGCTCACTCAGATACTCAGAGGAATCTAATTTCGCTGTTACACTGTGCAGTATACAGCCAAATGATTTATTGTCCGAGATACCAGACAGCCTTTTTGATTGTAATGTGGAGGAGTGCGCTGCTAATGTGGCCATGAGTGTGTATGCATTAGGTCCAAACACATAATGGGCAAGAATGGAAAACATCAGGCGCGTAATTTCACCAGATATACAGCGTATATCCATTCGGAGATATCATTATTCCAGTGATTAGGCTGACAATAGGGCAATTTCTTTCACAACAGAAAACACTGAAAATGTCAGTTAGCTTCTCTAAGTCCGAGTGATGACTCCAAACATCTTTCTTTGTGGGTCCTAAGATATACACTTAAGAAAAGCAGGAAATCTCCATTTCTGAGAGGCTGAAAACTGACCGACTAATCGATTAGTTAAACTTATCATCACAGCTATAGTTGACAAAATGTGAAAGCTGGCTACATACACTCCAACATCATGATAAATGTCGCTTCAGGACCCTCACTACAACTGATCAATCACATTTCTGTATTGTTACAGCTAGTAGATTGATTATCTGCCCTGACCGACTATGGGGCCGATATTGTGCATTTTTCTGATCATCGGCATCTGTGATTTTTCTGTCAGAGATTGCAGAAAAATAAACAAATTCAAAATCTGTTACACTGGCTCTGATGTAGAAAACTCACACAGTATGCCCCGCCCACACCGATATCTAATTGGCAACACTTAAACTCAACTAATAGCCTATTAACGTTGAATAACCTGAATTAACTAGTAACCAAGTGTTTCAAATAAATGTGGTGGAAAGGAACCGTAAAGTTCCCAAAATCAAAGCACCCAGGTAAAGTGCCAGAAAACTGTACTTGAGTAAAGTGAATTTAGGTTTATCTCATTACTGGTTGTTCGAATTGTTGTCATAAAGAGTTTTATTTGACTGCAAATGAAGAACAGCCCCAAAAATTGGTTCTCAGCCTCCTTTATTTTTAATCATCTGTATCGTATCGGCCCTGAAAATGCCATATTAGTCTAATCTAACCCAAAGCAAGTATAATTGTTCCCTAAACCAACCAAAGTGTAACAGAAAACTGACTGAAAAGAAAATTATAAGTGAACCTGGTGTAACAATAATAAAAGGAACAGTACAAAGTGCAGAGTGAGACTCTGGAGGCTGCTTCAGCCACGGCAGCCTCCAGAAGCGGACTTAATCGCTCTTTCATAAGTTGCACTGATCCTGGAACAACATTAATATGATGTTCCGGAAACAACACGAACACGGCAATATCAGATAAACCTTCCTTCCACACATGATGACATTAACCTTCCACTGCTCTCTGCCTCCGCGCACTCTGCTCTGCACCCCGTATTACAATACTGCTCATGGTGCGTTAGAGAGCCGGGGCGCCCCGAAAGCTGAGTGCACCAGACGCCAGCCACGAAGAGCAACATCCGCCGTTCAAAGTCCGGCCAACCTGCGTTGCATCTGTCACTCTATGTTTCCTGTCATCTCTCTACCGTCTGTGACAAAAAGGCATAACAAAATATCCCTTCATATCCTCTTTGCAGTGTCAGAATATCACTTGTGAACTTCAAATGTCAAAGCTGGAACAAAGCTGTAAACGGCTACGACACAGTTCAGCACTGAGCCTCGTGCATAAACACAAGGTTTTACGCAATCAAACATTACAGTCTGGATGTTTGTGAAGCGGACCTGCAGGCCATTTTCAGGCGCTCACATCATCTCGTATGCTTCTAATGTTTGTACTTGTGAGTGTGTGTAAGTACAGTAAGTGTGCATGCAGGAAGACAGATTGTGGCGTCCCTCTCTCTCTCTCTCCCTCTAACAGCCCATTTCTAACCCAAGCTGACAGCCGGTGCAGATGCTGAGGGGAACGGCAGGAGGAAGGCGCTCAAAGATGTCTCCCAACATCAAACATTTAAAGGCCAACGCAGCCGGGCAGGGATACCGACGGATATAACAAAGTGTACATGTGACACAAAGTGAGACGGACAAAGCTTTTCAGTCTTTATCAAGTGTGTGTGTGTGTTTGTGTGTGTGTGAACAGGCAGCAGAGGCAGCGAGAACAGTGAGAGCCTGTAAATGGCACAATTCTGAAGTCATCACAGTACTACGGCTCTCATTGATGTTTAATGTGACCCAGTCTGTGCCGTAGCGCTGACGTGATTGGCTGTCATAGGAAAACAACAACCGTTTTGATAATTAAACAGCGAGACTGTGGGGCTGTAAATAAGGGTAAGCTGCAGTCTTCCTACTGGGTGGGAGATAAAAGTGTGATTAATATTCACAGTAGAAAGAGGAACAGGACGGGGGACAAAGGTCAATTTTTTTAACAAAACTGTCAAATATTCTCTGGTTCAAGCTTCTCCACATGTGTCGACGTTGCTACTTTGCTCATTATAAACTGAGTATCTTTGGGTTTGGAGCTGCTGGCCAGACAAAACAAAACATCTGAATACATTTGCCAGTGTTATTTCACAATGTTCTGCATTTTATAGACTGCATGATGAATAATCAGCAAAGAAATGGTCTGTTAGTTGCGGCACTTCAAGCAAATTGCTGGTTTCAGCCTCTCAAATGTGAGTAGCGCGGTGTCTGGTTTAATATCTTTGGGTTTTGAACAGTTGGTCGGACAAAAATAAGACATCTGGAATACGTTTCCCAGTATTTTTTCACAATCTTATGCTTTTTATAGATTTTATGATTGACAGTCAGCAGAAAAATGAACTTTTGGTTGCTGTCCTTCACACAGATTGCTGGTTTCGGCCTCTGAAACGTGAGGAGTTGCCCAGTATCTTGGGTTTTAGACTGCTGTTCGATTAGCTAATGGGCGTGCTGTTGATCAACAATTATAAAATGTGATTTAAATCATTCATCAATCACATATGTCACACATATCTTGGTTTGAGCGTCTCATGGGTGACAATCTGCTGCTTTTCTCTGTTTGAAAATTGAGAATTGGACTTTTGGTGGGACAAAACAAGCAAATGTTGCCAATGATCAACAGATTATTCGAGGATGAATATAAACATCTGCAGCTCTAACTCACCAGGTGGATCATGTGGATAGGTACAAATCTTTCTTTTGTACTTCACTAAAAGCTATCAGACACATGATTCCTGGTATTTTGCAAAGTTTTCTGCATTTTAGAGACTTTATGATTTATAATCAGCTGAGACATTGTCTGTCAGTTGTGGTCCTTCAAGCTTCCAGCCTCTCAAATGTGAGGATTTGCTGTTTTGTATCACTGTAGCTGAATATATTTGGGTTTGGGACCACTGGTCAAAGACAAATCAATGATCATAATAGGAGAGGACTATATAACCAAAACTGTGACCCCCAAAAAGTTACATAATGCACCTTTAAGTCATTTATCAACCAAACATGTCAAATATTATGCTTCTAACCTTTCATGTGTTACAATATATGTTTGAAAATGTGATTTTCTTTTGGGGGGGGGCTTTTGGTTGGACAAACGAAGAAAATGTTCACTGCTTTCTAACACTTCATGAACCAAATGATCAACACATTATTCCAGGATTAAAGACAAACACTCCAACTCACCAGGTGGAGCATGTATACATGTACAAACATTTTTTATTTTTTTTTTTGCGCTTAACTAAAAGCTGTCAGACTTGATGTCCACAGGGTGGAAAAAGAGGTCTGCACTCCATTGAAAAGTTGAGATATCAGACGCACATTCTGAGCCTGGCTGAGCACTCCACACTTCTGTAAAGTGACCTGAAACCTCTCCTGCCTCTCCACACTGTTTCAAACTGTGTCCAAGCGGCCGAAGTAGCAGAGCGGCTGGTAGCGGATGTAAGGAGGGAGAGATAGAGAGAGAGAGAGCGAGAGAGGGAGCCATGTGTGCAACATTACAGCGGTGTAATGGCAACATCCCGGGGAGGATGTAGAAGCTGCTGCGCTGCTCTCAAACCGTGTCGCTGCGTTTTACGGGCGCCGACAGCGGAAACGACCGTTTTCTGAAAACACCGGTTTAATTACAGCTTCTTGGTGCGTTCACTGACTCCAGAAAGGCGGTAAAGTGAGCGAGCTACAACTGAGGAGGAAGAGTCGGACATGCCTCTTCTCCTCCTGCCTGCCTTGCTTTTTTTTTCCTCCACTGAGAGAAAAAAAAAAGCCCCTTCTTCCCCCTCTCGTTTTAGTTTCAACCTCTTCCAAAACTGGCAACATGTCTAAATGTCTGCACTCACCTCAGTCCGGGTCGAGATGTTCACATGGAGGCGAGAGAAAAGACGAGAGATATCCTGGAGGTTTAAACTTGTCCCGTTAGTGGAGACACAGCAGGGCTGGAAGAAAAAGCTTAGTGTGTGTGACTCTGTGTCAATGTGTGTGTGTTTCTGTGTGTGTGTGTCTGCAGAGTCCCTCTCTCTCTCTCCTCGCCAACACCAAGTCACTCCTAGAGGGCGGGGCTGAGCGGGAGGAGGAGGAGACTGGAGCGCACAGTGTGCCGCAGGGGCGCGCAAAGTGGGGGGGCCCCCTCGAGACCGTCAGAGGGGCCCCAACACCACCACCTGCCTCAAGCAAAAACATAAATATTTAATTTTTTTAGTGGATGAAAATGTATAACGTTTTTGTCTCAAGAATCAGTGGAACATCTTTGGCAATGTGCTCATTTACTTTCTGTGGGAAACTGAAATGTTTCCATCTTTCTTTCTTTTTTGCATTCTTTTAATATGTGTGATTATTTTTAATTGAAAGGATGTATGAAAAAATGTTGGATTTAAATACAGATTTTAAAAAAGAAATGCTCACCTCAAGCAAATAAAATAAAGTTTTGTTTTCCATTGGATGAAAATTTTCTTTCTTATTTCTTTTTTTCACCTCAAGTTTTTATTTAAAGAACCAGTCAAACATCTTGAGCGATGTGCTCAGCTACTTTCTGCGGTAATCTGAAACTTTACCATCTCTGCGAAAGTTTTATCTTTTTTTTTTTTTTTGCATTATTGTAAGTTTATTTGCATTTCATATGCATTTTCACATATGCTTGTTTATGAAACAAACTGGAAGTATGTGGATTTGAATAGAGATGATTAAAAAGAAAACAAGTTAAAATGTTGCAAATTTTCTTCTTTTTTTGCACTTGGTAGAGGTATGACTAACTAGCACCACCAGCTGTCAGTGTAGACGCACCAACACCTAATATTCACATGATGGTAGTGGAGGGAATAATGCAGTCATTCACATTTCCTTTTGGGTTCAATTTTGCATTACATTTGAATGGAGCTGCAGATGAGAAGATCAATACCCCTCTCATCTCTTTTATTAGGTGTGGGGCGAGAGCTAGCAGAGTTATTATATTAAACAAGCATAAAGACCGGAGGCAGAGGTAACAGATACCAGTGCATCTAAATCTCACTACAAAGCATTGAGTCTCATTTCTCATTTTATAATCAGTGTAGACATTACGAATTACAATTAATAGCTGGAGAGGTTTTTCTGTCTCTTCTGTTTTGTGTATTTGTCTAATTTTTGTATGTTGGGGAAAGCCAGGCTAGCTGTTTCCCCCTGCTTCTATTCTTCATGCTACGCTAAGCTAATCTAATCATCTGAATGTCAAACTATACTGTTTTTGTAATTACATTTTTAATGGATTCCATTTTCCATCTTTTTTTTCATTATTTCGTACAAAAACATTTGGAGCTACTGGAAAATGATAAATGTCAGCATACATTCATAATTGCTGATAAAGCTCAATTCGATTTGTATTACTTAAAAAGTTTAGTACACAGAGAGAATGATTTATTTATCTACACTGAAAATAGGTTTCCACTAGCATCCATTAGTCATTCAATAACTCTTGTTTACATAGTGTTCCAAAAAGTCGTCCTGATAAAAAACAATATTTTACCACAAACTTTCAATTAAATTCATTATTTAGCAGCATTTCTTTACTCGTCTTAAGGCTCATGAGGTGGCATAAATACACTGAGGCTGAAAATAAAATTAGTGTTTTGCCTCTCTAGTGAGACAGAAGTAGACCTTGGAGGAGAATATCTCACTGAATCACTACGATTTCTTCCCAACTCCTCCCCCGCGGGTTTCCTCCTTTTTTTCTTTGGTAGCTTTTGTTTTGTGTCTTCTTGCCTCATATTATCTTCTCCTTCTTGTCTTCACTCCCATGCCTCCTGTCTATCTGTGGTCATACCTCGAGCAATCACATGAAGTGAGTCTTTATCTTGATTTTATGGCGGAGATCTGCCTCCTGGTATGAGAGAGTGGTGATCTTCTCTAGAAAATTCATGACATGCATGAAAAACATCCTGGATTACTTCACTGTTTGCTTGTGCCTTTATAGAATTGTTTGAAAAGTGAATTATTTACGCGGCACACAAGACATTTGAAATGAAATTATTAAGATATGATTCAAATGTGTTTTTTATTTGTTCTGTGCTCATGTGGGTATTCACTGTGGCATACTTCTCAGGCTGTGCTAAAAAGATGAAGTTTGCAATGAAAAAAAAATAATGCACAAAATAAGAATAAATCAACAGAATTTAAAACAAGTCTATATGTAAAATATTCAGAGGACACTGGGCTCCTAGAAATTACATTATACTAATTTGCAACACCAAAAATTGTTTTTAAAGAAATGCTACCAGAGCAGTTTGCCAGACCAGATCATGATTCCTCCTGGATTCTTTCCACAACACCAAAGAAGAAAGTCTTCAGGAGACTCTGAATCTCTAAAGCTGTCTGAGGTAGTACAGACACCCCCCTCATATTTCTTCTCTCTTTTAAATTATTAATCATTCAATGATTCACTTACTAGTATTGTACAGTACAGAGAGATAGTCTCCCCTATAGGTTCACAATGAATCTACAGGACAATTCCTTAGCAATGTTGAGCATAAAAGGGGAATTAGCAGGCTTCCCCCCCCCCCCCCCCCCCCCCCCCCTTCCCTCCAGTGTTTTGGGTCTTGTGCATGTAAAACATCTTCAAAGTTAAAGAGGCCAACAGAAGGTCATCTCTCCCACAGAAAACACTGCTCCTTCAACGTCTCATCAGTAGTCTCTTCTTTAATTACGTGACTTTATGACATCACACATCACATCACATATGCATAACGGCAAGTTTGGCATGTAGGATTTCATTTAGCACAGCTGCTCTGTTATTGTTGGCAATGCTGACTCAGGCATGTGCGAGCAGACCAATCACAGTAGACTGGGTGTTCAGGAGGCGGGCTTTAAAGAGACAGGAGCTAAAACAAAGCAATGATGTGTTTTATGAGCATTAAAGTACATTTATTTTAATAGTAACCCAAAAATAATCATGAACCTGAATGTGAGCATATGTCCCCTTTAAGATGCTTCAAGGCACTTTTTAAATGGGCCTTGCTAGAAACAAACAATGACTGATGAACTTTTTATTGATGTGTTTGCACCTCAAGATGTACAAAATATAATTTTAACAAAACTTTGCAAGTATGCACATATTGACAAAGGCACATGGATCATACAGGGAGATCAACATTTGGAGCATCAGACCACACTGTAATCTGAGAATGTGGGTCAGTGGTAATGCTTGATGGAGTAAGTATTTGTTCATACACTCCGCTTTCTTCTCTTAACCCTAATCTTCCCGGTCCCAAGGCAGCTGTAAATGGCAGGCGGGCCTAAGACTTCACCCTTTACATATTTCATGGATTTGCACTTGGCCCACTTCTCTCCAGGAGCAGAAAAAGGGGTGGCTGTTTTGCTGGGAGTGGCACTGCTAAACAAAGTCAGCAAATAACACTTAAGAATGAGGATTAGGTTTTTGCAGTGTCCTTGAAGTTGGAGCCATTTGAGAGAGTAGCAGATGTGCGCGCTCCTTAAAAAATTTTTTATGTGTGCACTTGTAGGCACATAAAATGGTACAATAGGGTAGACAGAGAGTGTTGCATTGTATGTAAATATATAAAAAATAACTAATTAGAGAATAAAAACAGCTGGAGAGGTTTAATTTACATCAAAACATAGAGGAGAGGAGCACTAGACTTCCTCCAGTACAATAAGAGTAAGAGTCCAGCAACATGAGTCACAATAGCAACCATATTTTTTTTCTTATTTTAGACATTTTTGCTTCCTCTGGTAAAACCCCAAACAGAGTGACTGGCACACCATCACAGAGACCACCATAAAGATAAAAGTAAAAATTTGGAGGAAAAATGCCAGATTTATGAGATAAAAGTCAAAATGATGAGATGAATAGCCAAAATTATGACATGAAAGTCCAAATTCGTAGATAATAAGCCAAACTGATGAGATAAAAAGTTGAAATTATGAGCTAGAAAGACAAAATGATGAGCTAAAAGCCTAAATGTTGACATGAAAGTCAAAATAATGAGATAAAAAGGAACGTATGTGACATAAATAAATCATAATTAAGATGTTAGTGACTTTTTATCTCATAATTTAGGCTTTTTTACTCATAATTATGACTTACCATGGGGATTTTTTTAATCATGCATCGTTTTCGTCTGAGCTGGCAGAAATTGGCTTCCGTAGATCCGCCCGATCCAACAGTTTACATGCATGTCTGGTGCAGATAGATAAGCAGTCGAATTCAGTGAGTATAGATTGCCAAGAAAATAATAAGAAGATTGGTGCTCTCATGCGTGTCTCTATGCTAAATATGAAGTGCTGTATAAAGAATAATATAAATACTAGAAGGAAAACCCAGGAAGTCACTGCCAAGAAGCAATCTGGCCCATAACCTCATGTCAAACCACAAATCAGACTAACCAACAGATCTTTGTTGGCTTTGGACGATGCCAGGCTGTTTTTTTTTCCATCCTGTTTTCGGTCTTTAAGCTATGCTACGCAAACGATGGACGGACATAAGAGTATCACACTGGTACTATCCTCTCATCCAAGGCTCAACAAGAAAGAGTTGAACCATTCCCTTAACTTTGTCCAGGAAAGGCTTGAAGCGCCGGCTGTAATGTACTCGAAAAGTGATAAATCTGATCATTAAGCGCAGGATTTAAAGTGAGTTTAATGTCGGGAGCGTTCCATAATCAGTTTTTATGGTTTGAAAAGGCTCAGAAGACGAAGAGACACACTGCCGGTGACTAATGAGACGGGAGCACAGACGGAAAGTATCGTGTGAAACTGCAGCAGACCTCCGCCTGAAGACGTGTCTCGGGAGAAGACAATCTCGCTCTGTGTGATGCTATTAAAAACTGCATTATAAATCTGATCCACAAACACAGCATGTCTTTCTGGCCTGCATTGATCCATCCCCCTCCTTTATCTTCTGTCTGTGGTGAGGACTGGATCAGTGCCAAGCAGCTGCCGTGAGCGATGAGTCCATGTTGTCAAGTCCTCCCATTAAGTTATTAGCAAATCAACGAGGATGGAGTGCGCTCTTATTATCAATCCACTTTTTTTGCAATCAATTGTGTATCAATCAAGCGGTTATTCATCACAACGTTATTTAAGTATTCATGTATTGCTGTCTTTTTAAAAAGGCCCTGCAGCTTATATTATTGAACTCAGCCTGTGGTTAACAGCGCTGAGTGAACGGACAGGGCTGTCAATACCATAATGGGCTTTACGCTGAAGATACTTCACCATTGGAGTGGATGTAATTTCTCACCTGTTTTGTTGCTTCTGTCCACATTTGAAGCTCCCAAAGTGTCCCTCTGTTTAAAGTGGATATAGTGTCAGAACATAAAGCTTATTCTCACATACAGCAGAAAGCAATGATGGGATGTTACTAAGTGTATCTACTCAAGCACTCACACTACCTAAAGGGGCAGTATGTAGTTTAGAATGTTAATATTTACTATATTGATAAGATAACAATACAAACTCAGACATAATTATCGTTTCCATAACTAAATAAAACAAACAAGCTGTTCTCAGGGATAGATAAGGTCCCCAGAACAATGCTTGAAGCTGGAAAGGTGGCAGGATCCACCACATATAAACAAAGTGAAACAGTATGACAGTGTGCTGCCCAAAGGTGAGTTTGTATATTCAGTCATAAAAATGAAGTGAGTTTGTTTATTCATTTTATTTAGGTATATAAAATCAGTCAATAAAGGTCCTTATCACCTGATTAAAAGAACTATATAGTGCACCTTTGATTTAATATGCTTCAATTGTATATTTCCATCAGATTCAGCCTCAAAATCCAGTGTCCTTCAGGCTCTTTATACTATACTAATGTCACAGCTGTTGTTATTTGAAGGTCCAGGTTTTACATACAAAACATGGTCAGTTTATAGAAGATGATACATTGTTATATAACTGTAAAAGCGAGGAACCTCTGTCCATCTGTCTGTCTGTCTGTCTGTGATTCACATATCTCAAGATCCCTTCATCCAATCTACTTTACAGTTGGCAGTTTTGTTGTTGAGAACTGAAGGAACTGCAGCATACAGTTTGGTCCAATTGGCACACACGTTCAATATTAATAAACCTAATAAAAACAGTGAACACCAGTCTACGAAGCAACAGGGGCAGGGATTCAGTTCTCTGGCTTAACGGCCTCTGCAGACTGAAGCTCAGCTCATATGTGATCCATCCCGCTTGATCTCATGGGGAAGCAGACTTAAACAAAATTGAGATTCGCGTTTACTTGCAAAAGCTTTCTGCAGTAACGTGTTGCAGTGAGAAAAAGAAACAAAAGCAGAAGTTTGAAGGAGTCTAAATAAGTGGGGATATTAGTGAGAGAAGATTTAAAGGTCCCATATTATGAAAAACACATTTTCTCTGGTCTCTTCATATATAAACTGGTCCTCCCTGAGCCTACCAACTCCCAGAATGAGGAAAGCAAACGATTCCTGCATGGTCTCTGCAGCCCACGCACTGATAAAACGGCGCTCCTACAGGCTGTTCAGATTCAGCTCCTTTCGTTACGTAACAAAAGAAGAGATGTTCATAGGCCGGCCTCCTCTGCACAATGATAGGAGATATCCGAGAGGGGGGCGTTCATCCCCGAGGTGAAGTTCGGTGCATTCAGCACTAAGATAACAGTGTTTCGCAATGTCGTTGTTCAGAGTTAGACATGCAAATTGCTCTGTTGTTTGTTGTAAAAATCAACATAAGAGCCTATATTCTGTCCCAGCTACAGAAGAACAGAAGAGACAGTGGTTGCGTTTCATTTTTAATGACAACGTGCCGGCGACACTTCCTGTTAGTTTGTATGTGTGTGCTAACCACTTCACATCAGACTGCTTCAGTAACGAGGGTCAATACAAAGCTGGCTTTGCCTCGATACTGACCCTCGTAAAAGGATCAGTCCCAACCATACCGGACCCAGCAACTGCACCCGAGCCACAGGTAAGCGTTGCCACGTTTTGATAATATTTACAGTTGCCTACGAGTAAGGTGAAGTCAGCTGGAAATTAGTTAGCTCCGCTTTGGTTCACTATGCAATGGCGTTTGAAGCAAGTTTGATGTTAATAATATTACGATGGAGCTTGGTTGTCACAGTAAAAAGTCTGGAAACATGTGCAGACTGGAGACAGAGAGTATGCGAACGAACAGTGTCCAAGGGTTTGGAGACTGTGTTGGAGACAAACCCAGCTTTCGCTAGCTGTTAGCCATTAGCTACATGGTAGTAAATGTAACAACACATACGAACAAACTAACATTATTCAGACACACTAACCATTGTGAAACGTTCTGCTGCAGCCACAGAGTCTTTACTTTTTCAGGAGCCTCTCCTTCTGGGTCCGATTCTGGGTCAAACTGGTATGGTTGAACGACAGTATCTCGGCGAGGCATAGCGACACAGCCACTGTAAAACATTAGCATTTAAAGGTGCAGGCACAGAAACAGCCTGCTCTCAGTAGAGCTCACTTGAGCGACTTTTAGACAGCAGAAATTCAGGTCCACGGATGGGTTTGAGTCTCTTAGCAGTTCAGGAGGCTTAAGACTCGATCCGTGTACACTGTCTGTCAATATGTGCACCCTCAGACATTCTTAACCTTGCTACGTCTCATTTTACATCAGCAACCTTTCTCTGAGTCCACACATTGTGCTAATGTGCTTTTCATTTCTGTAATGAAATTATTCAAAACAGACATAATTGACCCGTAATCCTCATAACTTCTGATATCACTGAAGAAAGTAAAGGCTGTCTAGCATATAGGGGAGATGTACATAGAGTAACACCAAGTGGTTTGTTTCCAAACTTAAAAAATCCCAACAAATAATTTGGGTGGGTTTTCTCCCACAAAAAGGTAAAAGGTGTTGGAGGCATCAAATTTAGACATCACTCTTGTATAAATTGTAGAATGGACAATAATTGGCTTCAAAACTAGTTGCAATGTCACAGATAATGCTCATATGGATGCATATTAAACTGATTTAAGGTGATGACAGAGATACTGTTGATGTAAAAATGGTCTCCTGGTATCAAAGTCTGCACTTGCATCATTCTGCACAATGAAGCTCAAACCTCCAAGTGAACTGACAATAAGCCTAATGCATTTTTTCAGTGAAGAGAACCTTTAAAGTGTGCATAGTCCTTCAAAGAAGTGCAAGTGGATAGCGCATGAGCACATATCCATCACAGAGATGCAAATGTGAAAGTTGCAAATGTCTTTTAGTTCCTGCCACAACTAGCAAGTAAGAAGACATCGCTGGCATTGGAAAATGGAAGCAGTGTCTGCTGCTGAATTGCCTTTAAGGGGACCAGAGAGGGGTGTATCTCCGGGGGACAGCAGCATTTTTTAAAGCAGACAGACTGAGATATTTGAACGAGCAGTGAAAGCAGCAACCTGAGTACGGAGGAAGATGAATGTATACGATTTCTGGTTTCCCTCACCGAGTATCTGCAATACCAGTGATAGAAAATGTGTTTCATTACACTTCAGAATGGCTCTGCAGAATGCTTAAAATGCCGATATGTATGAAAATAAATCTCCCTTTCCACTTTAACCAAGCTGCTCTAACTCTTCTGCCCCTGGCTGGCAGACGTTTCACTGCATACATTTTACTGCTAACTGGAAAACTTACATCAGCCATTGACCTAAAAACCTGAACATTCCCTAATGACATTTTCTGCAGAAGTACAAATGTGATAAATTTAATTTAGCAAAACTTGTGCTTTGCAAGCAACTGAAAAGATGTCAGCATTACGGCCGAAGGAGGGAGAATCCGCAAATAAAAGTGTGTCCTGGGAGCACTTACTCTGGGTCATTTGCATATTGCTGATTTCTCACTTGAGGGGAGGATTTGTGAATTTAGCAGCTGGAACAAAGCCAATATAAGCATATAAAAGAGCTGAATTTAATTTTGGACAGTTTGTGTTTGTCTTGTATTCTGTTATTAAACAATTTAATTAATTTGATTTGATGTCATCCATTAATTAATCCTGACACCACAATTTCTGTTTGGTAGTGAACTGTCTGAGCTGCAGGTAGCAGTGTGAGAATTTTTCAGATTCTTTCAGATTGTTCAATATTTTTAGTAAAGAATCTTAAGTTAAATACAGATGCAAAGATTTTAAAAATACTTTATTGCAATTAGATTTTAATCCCTCAAAATCCTACTTAGGTAACAGAACTAGTAGAAGTATTATCAGCATTACGTACTTGAAGTATCAAAGTGTTTGTTCTGGAGAACCTGCCCTAAATATTATTATGAAATTATCGGAGTTAGTAGATTTAACTATAACTGTGTACTGTATGTATAACCGAGGGGCAGTGGGTCAGAAGATAAATCTGGGGGGTTGTGAGAAGATGAATGGGTATAAAAGGAGAGAAGACAGCAAATATATATAATATTTTTAGACTTGAATTAAATTTCTTTGTAAAATATTGAATAATTTTACATCTTTGGATCTTAAACAGTTACTTGAATGAAGCTATGTGAGCACTTTAGAGAGGAAATGTCTCCTAGTAACAACTTATAGACATCTCAAACATAATAAATTAGACTTTGCTCTCATATAAAAACAAGCCAAAAAGATTGGGAACTACTGTATTTAATCTTTAACAATGCCTATGTTTTGTTTTCATTTAAAATCGTAATCTGAAGGGTAACTGTAACTACAGCTGTCATACAAATAGTGAAGTAGTAGATTGGAAGCATTAAGTGGTAAGTCCAGAATTGTTAAACCTGGGTTGATATTAACATGGTTTGATGTAGTAGTGATGACTAGTAAATGACTCTTAGATACCAAGAGTTTTGGAATTGGTCCAGAGGATCTCTTCAGCTGGCAGCAGCGACACAGCTGCAATGATTGCAATGTAACCCTTCGGGGCAACTCTCATTGTCAAAGTTACGTTCATTAAACATGCTTGTTTTTGCCACTGACAGGCGGAAGTTGAAAGAGACCTTTTCGGTAAGTAATAAGATCCTGAGATTCGTTCTAAGATCTCACGCGGGGTGAGTTGTCGCAGAAGGACAACAGCGGAAACAGAGCCACGGCTAACTGATTTTGGCTATCTAGATGAGGCAACAACTGTGACAACTTATTCCACGAGATTTCACACTGAGACTTCTCCTTAAACAAGACCTGCGTTTCATTTACACACCAAAACATGTGAATGTAGGGCTCAGGTTTAAAATATCAACATTCCCCTCTACATGTCACACAATCCAAGTAAAGTAGAAGTGCCTAAACATTTACTTAAAGGGCGTCTGTTGAACTTCTGTGTCATGCTGGAAGCTGGTTGTTGATGTACACGGTCATCCTTTGGACTGTCACCTAAAATCCAACCCTTTTCCTTCACAAAGAAATCCGCAGTCCAGCAGCATTAAACAGCTTGAACAAATCATCCACAGGCTTGTATAAACAACCAAGAGAGACGGGGAAGGTCTGATTTTTCACGTCATGTTACAATCCGCTCACATATGGCGTGTAAGTGATTAAAACTTGTAAATTGCTACAAATTGTTACACAGATCCCCTTTAAGTACGGGTCTTAAGTAAATACACTGAGTTACTTTCCGTGCGGGCTGCTGACAGGATTATTCAGCCTGCCTGAGTCAGATTCTGTCCCTCAGAGTATCGAGCTCCTCTCCATCCTGTCATGGCAGCCAATGCGTCACGCTGACAGGAACAATCATGCAGCTCTGAAGTGAGACCTAAAGGTCTGAGCATTTTTTTGGGGTGGTGGATTTGACAGTAAACCAGATTATGCTGTGACTCCGCTTTGGCAACATCATGTCATTCTCTTTCATCTGAACTGGCAACAATAAAAAGAAATTCCTCCTGTGGCCTCTTTTCTCTACTTGGCATTGTGTCTCTGTCGCATGCATTTCGTGCCAGTGACTGCGGCGGCCTCAAATGTAAATCCACGCACGGATCGTGACTAAAAACTCTTTGCACGTCTGGCAGTTACTGTATGAAAGGTGTTGCTTTCTATTTCGGCTTGCACAGAAATGATGCAGCAGCTTTTTCCAAGCGCTGAAACACCCACTAACAATAACAACAGAGGGGTAATTCACTCTCTGCTGGAGGCATGCAGCAGTCTGACTCTGCAGCAAAGCCTCTCTGGGACTTCAGCCGGGGGTTTAAGATGGACTGCACACACTGACAGAGCAGTTTTAGTGAAGCTTTGGAAACTTTCTTTTAACTCTGACAGTCAACTGAAATGCGAAGCATACCTGACAGCAGTTCAACGGATCATATAGTATTGCTCTAAAAGGAAGGATAAGTGAAAATAAAGAAAAATCCCGTAATCCTCAACCCTACCAACCAACGCTTTTTAGTTCCCCTGAGCAAGGCAGTCGCTCCCAGATACATATGCCAAACACGCCTCACTCCCTCTACAGCTACTCCTGCAAGTCATAGCTGCACCTCAAAAAAAAAATCTGCCAGTTTTACTGACGAATCTGATCTCTTTAATCCTCTGAGAGTCAAGAGTGTAAACATCAGCATTTGAAGCGAGTAAAGAGAAAACATTTGATCAAAATCAGCGAGAACACTTTAACCTCTCCGGGATAGACCAAGAGAAACATCTCTATTTGAAATGGATGCGGTTAAATAGCACTGCATTTAGATTTACATGGTGATGGGAATAAACCTCGAGAGAATTGATGGTAAATTGTACAACAGTAACAAAGTGAGGATGAGCAGGTGCCTTGTGCAGCTCTGTGTATATAAGGAATCAGAGCTCCCTCTAGTGGTTCAATTAGGACATTACATTTTGAAATATATGAAACACAAATGAAACAAATGAAAAGCAAAAAAATATTAATATTGCCATCAGTCTCAAGCGTCTCACACATGTAGGTGTGTGCTAAGTGAGAAACTTTTCTATTCTGCTAAATACTGTTACTGTGTTATTATGCTGTTTCTGCTGTAGTACCCACATTATGACACAGAGAGGCGCCGGTGTGGTGTGGTACTAGAGTCCCTCAGCACTTGAACAGCAAAGTGTTACCTTCTCACACAGTTTCTACTTACCTCAGCAACTGAGCAACAGCCATTACAGGCTGCTGAAGGACGTGGGGCTGCAGCACAGCTTCCAGCTGCACCATGCTGACTGTGCACACTGTGTTAAATGAACATGCAAAACATCAGGGGGCACTTGCACTGTTCAGTGGGTATCCTGTAGCCATTATCACGCCCTTAATTATTAAATCTACTGCATACCAACAACAGAGAAGAACTTGTATGTAGACAAGTTAATTCAGATCTTATGTAGTTATGTAGTTATGCAAAAGGACTGTTGGTTAATATCAGTAAAAAGCTTTTAGCTATTTAAAATTGTGGATTTTCTCCAGCCAAGAAGAGTTTTAACATGGGTGAGTTGACGGCATACACATAGAAAATAGAAAACTGTAAGAATGAGGTTAAATGATAAGATAAAAGATTCATGAGCAATACCTGAAAAACTGTACGCACAATATACCAAATATACATAATCAGTACAGATATACAGTATAATACAGTATATTACAAATATATAGTAATATTAGAAATATGGAGGTGATGATCTGTGCAGAATCTGACACAAATACATCCTGTAACTGTCTGTGAGTGTTCAGTATGGAGTGTATGTGTATCTATGTGTGTATATGTGTGTGGAGGAGGGTTGGGGGGGCAAAGTGTACCACATATTTGCTTCCTCTGAAGTTATTAGTATCTATTCTTTAAAGGGGTTTTATTATACATATTGCCTTGGACAGACACATTTTAAAATCGTCTTCGTCTGAGGCATTTGTTATTGTGCTGCAGTGGTCACGGTGAGCAATTATGAATGGTGTAATAGGATTTGCATTCAAATCAAAAAGAGAATCTGGAATGGTTCTTTGTGTCTGGTCGCACTGCGTTTCTGTATACATAATGCTCCTCACTCAATGTATTGATGCATGTCTGTGGAAAAGTCCAATCCATGAGAGTGTCGTGGAAATTCATAGAAAATATATAAATATTAAAACTATACAGGATTCATTAAAATGTGATCATTTTGATATGACTGCAGAACATCTGACGAGAAATGAGTATGGAGTTCATTCTGAAATGGGTTGTCCTTCTGATCCCATTTTTTAAATTATTGTAAAGTTTCTCTCCATAATTACTTAATTTCTTGCGCTCTTTGTTTCCTGCCTTTTGTTCGCTCCTTCACGTCATCCGATTCCCTCATCGACATCATCACAACCTCGTGCTGCTGAGCCCACCACTGCTGCTTTGTTGGCCAGTTCAAATCAGGGTTAATCCCAGAGAGCAGGATATTACCGTTAATGAAAGGAGAGGTGGTTAAATATAGCCAGCGATTTCAGACCTGCTTGAATAGGGTCTATTCTCTGGGAATTTATGTAATCTCACCACTCATGTTAAAACTCTTCCTTGCAAACTAACAGCAGGAAAAACAATCCACAACTTCAAGGAAAGAAATGCTCTGGTAGGCTCTGAATGCCCTCAACATTAACATTTACTGTTGGTACAAAGAGGCATTGATGATAAATAGTTGTGATCAGTTGAGTTTTCTTTGTGTTTTGAGCAAACTTAGTGTCATTTCTGCTTCCTGGAGACATTTTTTTTGCCAGACCTGTCCCAGTAACCAGAAAATGTCATTCAGAAAAGACACAATTTGGCTCCTTGCTACTAAATTATGTGCAATGTTAATGTGTGACACACAGCAAGACGACACGTGATAAAATGCAGCAACAGAAACAAACATTCCCGGCATAATCCACTCAAACACACAACCAGTTTCACGTGCCGTCTTGTCATGAGCCAGAGTGAGGTGGACAGCAGGTGTTTGGCCCTTTTCCCAGGTCTACAACAGTAAAGCAGCTGAGGGCCTTAAGGAACTTACAAATCCAGCTTAATGCACACGTCAGTATATGTAAGCCAATTTAAGTCAAACCTGAGTGACAACATTTTTTTTCTGATCAGTCTAAACAAGTCTTTGTTTCATCGGCAAGAGTTCACGAGCGTGAAATGACTCAGTGCAGGCTGTGTTAAAGGAAGCTGACCTGATCATTATCTCAGATAAGGTTGCTCTCTCGCTCCAGGTAGAGTTTCACTCCCGTTGTTTGTTATGCTTGTCATTAGGTCACCCGTGCATGCACACAGATCCTCCCACGTGCAGGTGTAAATATGCAGGCAGGTGTCAAATAAATTGAAACACGCACATGCAAACTCATATAGATGGAGATGGATTTATGAGATCTAAGTGATATCACGCACTCGTTCTGTACAGGCTCACGTGTTTGAAAGTTTTCAGCGACTCACATATGCGTGGTCGCCTTCCTTTGACAACCATGTATCTTCGTATTTGGTCATTTTAGAGTTTTCAGATCAACTGAAGGGAGGCACTCTATAGTCAGTTCAGACAATAAGCTTATGTCTAAGGCTAAAACACCTTTTAAGTTAAGAGTCGAGAGCCATGTTGGCAGCTGCAGAGCTCATCACAACAACAACATGCTGACGTTATGCAGGAATAATGTTTTTCATGTTCACCATCCCAGTTTAGCGTGTTTGCATATTAACATTTGGCAATTAGGGTAGAGTTGACGTCCCAGGCTATGCTGTTAGTCTTGCAGGTATTTGGTCATAAACCTGTCACAGTCCTGTCATTTCTGTTCCTTTTATTGTGTTTTCTCTCTTTCTCTTTGAACTTCCACTACTGTGTTCCTCCCCAGCCTGCTTCTCCCTCCCAAACTGCCTTGCATCAGCCTTGCTCTGTTCCAGTAGTTTTCTGTATTCTCACCTCACTCCCTCATCTTTGCCCATCACTCCACTTGCACCTCATCCGCTTGTCAGTTTAGTTTGTATTTAAGTCCAGTCTTCATGTCAGATATTCCCCTCAAGACAACAAAAAGTGAACCCAACTTTGACATTAAAGAAAAAGATCATAGGATCACCAGAGTAGTTAGGATTCATCCTCTGGGAACCATGAAGCTCTGCATTCTTCTTTTTGCCAATCCATCAGTTACAACTTGATGTATTTCACTGGATAACTGAAAACTTTGACTTTTCATCTAGCGCCACTAGCTGATCAGAGAATCACCAAAGTCAGTAGGATTCATCCTCTGGGGGCCATAAATATCAAGACACTTCACTGGATAGGTTAAGAACTTGACAGCTCTATATGAAAAGTCAGAGGGTGACCAAAGTCCATAAGTGGACTCCATCATCTCCATCATCTAAAATCTAAAATCTTTAAAGTAAATCACCTTTGTCATTTTTAATTTAACAGCAATAAGTGTTACCACACAAAGTTCTAAACAAAAACATATCTCTATAACGTCGCTCGAGTGAAACCACACATGCACACTCTCCACGTTACTCTTTTCAGCGACAGACTTTGAGGTTCTGTTGTATCATTGCCTCCATGAAAGCCTTTCGGCAGGGGACGCAATCATCTGCAGGCATATTCTCCATCTCCATGGAAACGCAGAGCAGCTGTAGGAGGAGTGGGCCAACGGGGGGGGGGGCTGATGTCCAGGAGGCGTAGCCCAGCTGAGCCTCGTGTGGGTCCCTGAGATGAAACAATGGCAGGAAGACAGTGGGCTGCTTTACAGGCCCTCTGCGCTCTCCACCGCTGTCTCGCTCTGCCTTTTGTTTTTTTCTGTCTCTTTCTGTCGATCTGTGTGTGTTTCCCCCGCACATTCTCTCGCTCTCACCCACCCACCTCCACACACACACACACATTTACACACACTCACAGAAACACACAGCTCTGGACTGTCTGCAAGAAAGCTGAGAGGACAATGAAAACAAAAACAGGATGCCAAAGAGAATTTATCTGTCCAGGAGGAATGATCTTTCCACCTACAAACTGCAACTGGACACAATGCAGGGGTGGAGCGCCTGAGTCAGGCTGCGTTCACAGAATGTTAGGAATGGGATATCTGCAAATAAATACCTCCTGCTGCATCACTGTGTTGATAGTGGGAGTGATTTACTTCAGAGAATGAAATAAGAGTCGTGAGAAGGGAACACGGTTGGCTGACTGTGTGTACAATACACTGATTATAGGCATGCCTAATATCAACATCTTAAACACAATGGAGATTAAATTACCATCAGTTGTTTGTATTAGTGTAGTTATTCAATTTACAAAACGCATTCAAAGACAAATAAACAAAATGAACATTTCACCCACACACCAACAATAATAAAGCAAGACTAAGAGCCTGTTTAAAGTACCCAAAAGTCATACTTGAGTAAAAGTAAATATATTGTGTCAGAATATTACTTTGGTTAAAGTGACAATCCAGACCAAAGAAGTAGACAGATCGACAGAGCCATTCCTGGAGCAATGTGGGTACCATGTCTAAAAATAGTCGATAATGATGCATTAATACACAGCTGTGGCTATGCTGAATGAATCAGTAGTTTAAATGTGAGTCAGCTGAGGCTTTAGATGAAGATGTGTCGTGTGAAGTAGCTGATGCATTGTTGAGTGTGAGCTCTGAAGGTTAATTATTGACCTTGGAGCTAGCAGTCTCGTGAGGAATTGTTATTAGGACAGGAAAAACTTTACTGGAAATGTTCAGATATTTGGCTTTGTCTTTTGGCCTTCCAGTGAATTAATTTGATGCCAAGAATGTTGCCCCACTGTGTTATTTACTCACTCAGATTCAAGGTCACCAAGAAGGTCAGTGGACTCTGAGCACAGGTCCCAATGGCCCGATCACTAATTTAATTTTACACTGGCTGTCCTCTACAACGGCTTGAAAGACAAACTACTCAGAATAACATATTGAATATATTACAGTTGATTTAAACTGTGACATAACATGTCACTCGAAACCAGAGAAGTGACTGAGTGTTGAGATATTTTGACGGATGTGTGACATTTTTGGTCTGCTGCTTCCCCTAAAAACCATCGACTTCGTATTAAATCATTTCTATGAAACTGTCCAATAGTTGTGGAATTATTTCAGTCTGGACTAGTGTGGCAAGATATTTAAAAAAACAAAAAAACAAAAAAACATTTTCGCCAGATTAGTTGAATAGTTCATTTTGGTATACATTTAAAAAGTGCCATCTTCAACTTTTGATTTATGTAAACGTTGAGGGTTTACTGATTGCTCGAAACCTTTGACACTCGATAACCCTCCCAAATCTCACCCGACTGCAGCGGGAGATTCACTCATCTTGGCTCAAAAGAGATAATCTGCACTTCGAGACAAGATTTACATTTACATTTTAGGGCATTTATCAGACACTTACATCAGACTTACAGTAATTAATATGTTCATTCATACATCATCGTCTTGTTGAACACAAACATTCATATACTTGTGGCGGTGGCTGCCATGCACGGTGCAGTTTGGGGTTCAGTACCTTGCCCGGCATGCAGACCAACGGAATCGAACCAACTACCTTCCGATAACAAGCCGCTGGCTCTACCACTGAGCCACAGCCGCGCTGATCATACTCTTCAATGGATGCCCTAAAATGTAGCCTGTAAGAGGCTAAGTAAACCTCGTCTTTAGCCCCGCCACTTGCCGTCAAAATCTTTATTATGTCGTAACACGTTTAATAAAGTGGTCAAGACTACTTTACGTCACATTGCAATTCTTCAAATGACTATTTCACATTCCACTTTGTGGATGTGTCGACGCCGGAATGATATATTGTTCAGCCCTAATCTGGATACAAGTGGTTGACCGACTAATCCGGCTAAAAATCTCCTGCTCTGTTTGGGAGCATTACGTGTTAATATGTAGCTGCTCTCCATCTGGGCACCAGCATGTGCACAAGTTTGTGTGTCTGTTTGAGGATGTTCTTCTTTTAATTGGTCTCAAAGAGATGTCTGTGCTCTGTTGCCTGTTTTGGATTGTCTGAGAGTGAGGGTGGTCTCGCTTGTTTTTGTCTTTGAGGCATGTGTTCGTTGAGGAGAAGGGGAACTGGACAACAACATTTAAAACACAAGCAGTGACAACAAATTATAGGATGTAAACATCGCAGGTGACACAGCATCCATGAAGGATTTTACCCTCTTCCCTCTGAACAGTTTGCCGGAACATCGACTGGCTGTTCATGCCTGTTAATATTGAGATAACAAGATTAATCTTGAGGCGGACAATCAAATCTGGTTCATGTATGCTTGAAAATGCTGGCATGGTTACAAACAAATCATGAGTCATAACTTCAATGATTTTCAAATTGAGTGTTGTTGAATTTCTCTTAAGAATTTTGAATATAAACACTATGTACAAAAGGCCATCATGTTTTTGTAAAACAAAACAAACATTGTTATTGTTGCTATGGCAACAGAAAGAAAAACATCAAAGCAGAAAATCCTTAGTATCAAAGCTCCGGTGGTGACATTTTAGAATGTTGAAAAGGCACAGGTGGTCTGACTTTATATTCAGATTCATCTTTGCCATTTGTGCTAAGATAGATAGATAGATAGATAGATAGAATTACTTTAATGATCCCAGACTGGGAAATTATTTAATAAGACCATTACAATCGAACATACACAGAGTGAGAGAAAACCAGACATGAGAGGAAAAATTAACAAGGGGGGAGAAGACTTTGACGATACTATCAGAGGAAAAAGCAGAAGGAGAGATCGCTCACAGGGTAGGAGAAGAAAGAGAAGCATGGATAGTGCAGACGGAAGAAATCTGGAAAGGTCCGAGGGGGCTCAAAGTTCATTTGCTTCATTTTCCCCTCAACCGGACTTGCTCTGCGATGAACCTGAGGTGATGACTGAGGTGCAAGACACGTCACAGGAGAAGAAACAGTTGGAGAATGTGAAGTCAGAGGAGATCAAGGATCTGAAATCAGAGCTCCAAACGGTCTCAGAGACACACACACTCCTCCACATGGAAGGAGCAGCGCTTTTGGCTCACACAAAAGCCGAACAGCTAGAGGCTGATCTTGTATTTGAGAGGGCAGAAGTTCAGAAGCTGCGGGAAAAACTGGCCGAGAAAGAGAAAGAGGCTAAGAAGACTCTAGAAATTACCCAGGCTTCCCATCAACTCCAGACTGAGAAGCAAAAAGAGGAAACCAGGAAGATGGCAGCTGCCCTGAAAAGGGCAGAGGATCTTCTGGAGACTGAACGCTACGACTGGCAGAAGGAGAAAATCTCCCTCATTCAGGATATGCAACAGGACGCAAAGGAGGCTGTGGAAAGATCTCAGGCTTCCCATCAAGTCCAGCTTGAGGAACACAGAGAGGAAACCAGGAAGATCGCAGCTGCCCTTGAAGAGGCAGAGGATCTTCTGGAGACTGAGCGCTTCTGCCGGCAGCAGGAGAAAATCTCCCTGCTGGAGGAGATGGAGGAATCTAAAGCTCTCTATGAGCTTCAGCTGGATGAGCATAAATGCAACATTGAAACCCTCGCGGATGCTTTGATGAGTCTTACGCAGAAGTTCGAGGGTTGTCAGGTGGAGTGGTATGAGGAAAAGACATCCCTCATTCAGACCACAGAGGGTCTCAAGAAGACTGTGCAGGATATGCAACAGGACGCAAAAGAGGCTGTGGAAAGATCTCAGGCTTCCCATCAAGTCCAGCTTGAGGAACACAGAGAGGAAACCAGGAAGATCGCAGCTGCCCTGGAAGAGGCAGAGGATCTTCTGGAGACTGAGCGCTTCTGCCGGCAGCAGGAGAAAATCTCCCTGCTGGAGGAGATGGAGGAATCTAAAGCTCTCTGTGAGCTTCAGCTGGATGAGGAGAAATGCAACATTGAAACCCTCGCGGATGCTCTGATGAGTCTTACGCAGAAGTTTGAGGGTTGTCAGGTCGAGTGGTATGAGGAAAAGACATCCCTCATCCAGACCACAGAAATTCTCAAGAAGACTGTGCAGGATATACAACAGGAAGCAAAGGAGGCTGTGGAAAGATCTCAGGCTTCCCATCAAGCTGCCCTGAAAGAGGCAGAGGATGTTCTGGAGACTGAGCGCCTCTGCTGGCAGCAGGAGAAAATCTCCCTGCTGGAGATAGAGAAATTTAGAGTTCTATTTGAGGATCAGCTGGAGGAGCAGGACCACAAGAACAAAACCCTCGCGGCTGCTCTGTGGGATGTTGAGCAGAAGCTGGAGAGTCATCAGATGGAGTGGCAGGAGGAAAACACATTCCTCATTCAGGCCACAGACTGTCTCAAGAAGACGCTGCAGGAGTGGGAGGGGGAAGAAAGACTCATGAAGTCCCAGCTAGAAGATCTCATGAGCAAGAAGAAGAAAAAGAAGAAATGGTACAGAAGGATCTTCTGTTTGGCCTGATCCACGCTCAGGAGCTGACGGGAGACTGACTCAAACACACGCTTTTGTTTCATCCTGAGCAACAATTGGTTTCACGAGAAGAAACCTTGGGAAAGGCCTTTCCCGAGGTTTCTTCTCGTGTCCTTTCAAGGTTGTTCTGAAGTCATCAGGTGGAGTGGCAGGTGGAAAAGACATCCCTCATTCAGGCCACAGAGGGGAGGAGAAAGAAAGCTCCATGAAGTCCCAGCTGGAAGATCTCATGAGCAAAGAGGGGAGAAAAAGAAGAAATGGTTCAGAAGGTTCTTCTAGTGGCCTGATCCACGCTCAGCAACTGACAGGAGGCTGACTCAAACACACACATTTGTTCTCCCTGAGCGACAATTGGTTTCCTCCGGGTGCTCCGGTTAGCCAACCTTAATTGAAGAAGACATTCTTTAATTGAAAAAAAAAAGTTAAATTAGTTCAGGTGTGTGAAATCACTGTGTGTCACAAACATACGAGAACAAATGTACATAGAGACCCAGCCATCCAAGAAGAGGGGTTCTCTCTTGGAACAGCCTTTGCCAAAGTTTCTTCTTGTGTCCTTTCAAGCTTGTTCTGAAGTCGTCAGGTGTGGAAGGATCTCAGGCTTCCTATCAAGCTGCCCTGAAAGAGGCAGAGGATCTTCTGGAGACTGAGCGCCTCTGCTGGCAGCAGGAGAAAATCTCCCTGCTGGAGATAGAGAAATTTAGAGTTCTATTTGAGGATCAACTGGAGGAGCAGGACCACGAGAACAAAACCCTCGCGGCTGCTCTGTGGGATGTTGAGCAGAAGCTGGAGAGTCATCAGATGGAGTGGCAGGAGGAAAACACATTCCTCATTCAGGCCACAGACTGTCTCAAGAAGACGCTGCAGGAGTGGGAGGAGGAAGAAAGACTCATGAAGTCCCAGCTAGAAGATCTCATGAGCAAGCAGAAGAAAAAGAAGAAATGGTACAGAAGGATCTTCTGTTTGGCCTGATCCACGCTCAGGAGCTGACGGGAGACTGACTCAAACATACGCATTTGTTTCATCCTGAGCAACAATTGGTTTCCTCCGGGTGCTCCGGTTAGCCAACCTTAATTGAAGAAGAAATTCTTTAATCAAAAAAAAAAAAAAATTAATTAGTTCAGGTGTTTAAAACTATCACTGTGTGTCACAAACATACGAGAACATATGCGCGTAGAGACCCAGCCTTCCACGCCATCCTCAGGAAAGGCAATCTGAATCGCCTTTCCCAAGGTTTCTTCTCGTGTCCTTTCAAGGTTGTTCTGAGGTCGTCAGGTGGAGTGGCAGGTGAAAAAGACATCCCTCATTCAGGCCACAGAGGGGAGGAGAAAGAAAGACTCATGAAGTCTCAGCTAGAAGATCTCATGAGCAAGAAGAAGAAAAAGAAGAAATGGTACAGAAGGATCTTCAATTTGGCCTGATCCACGCTCAGGAGCTGACGGGAGACTGACTCAAACACACGCATTTGTTTCATCCTGAGCAACAATTGGTTTCCTCCGGATGCTTCGGTTAGCCAACCTTAATTGAAGAAGAAATTCTTTAATCAAAAAAAAACAAAAAAAGATTAATTAGTTCAGGTGTGTGAAATCACTGTGTGTCACAAACATACGAGAACAAATGCACATAGAGACCCAGCCATCCAAGAAGAGGGGTTCTCTCTTGGAATTGCCTTTCCCAAAGTTCCTTCTTGTGTCCTTTCAAGCTTGTTCTGAGGTCGTCAGGTGGAGTGGCATCCACGCCAAAAGGGTCACCATCATCAGGTCAAGAGGGTCACCATCCATGGAGAGAGAGCGTAGAAAGTGACCTGAGACCCGCTCAACCGATAACCGATAACAGTGGCACTTTTAAGATCCACCTCATTCTGACCGAGAGAGCTTCTCTTTTTTTCACGTTGATCATTCGTATTAATACCAGACTATACAATATTAGTAGAACCAGTACCGGTTCCTGAACTGATCCATCATCATGAAGTTTGGGCATAACCAAAAGAATTGCATGAAAAATGAAATAAAATAAAATAAATGCAGATTGCATGCTAAATCAGAGCCAATAGTGTTAAGCCAGTAAGTATTATATCCTCTCTTGCAGGATGTCGGTGAAGGTTGTTCTGAGGTTCATGGGGAGTTTTCCTCGTTTTCTTAGAGAGCTTGGGCTGGGTACCAGTTCCTGATCTGGGCCTTATTTATATACTTGTAAATAAAACCATTTAAATGTCCACCGGTTAAAGTCTTTATGAGCCACCTTACTTTGACCTAGAGAGCTTTTCCCTCTGGTTCATGTTAAATCATTCATATTAATACCAGACTATACAGCATCAGTAGAACCAGTACCGGTTCCTGAACTGATCCATCATCATGAAGCCACAGCCGCCCTGAGCTACAGAATTAATGAGTAGAAAATGTACTCCATCAGCTGCTTTTCAACAAAAAATCAAGTCAGCATTGCAATTTGGCTCAAAGCTTATATTTTATTTTTAATGCTTCATTCTCACTCAAGTATTACAAAGCTTCAGTCTCTTCAGACGAGACTTCAAATAAACTAAAGCCACCTATTCAGCTTGGCCTTTCAACAAACCCTAAATCATTTCACAGTTTTAAGATATTGTGTACATCATTCAGAGGTTTTACAGCCATCATTTGGCTTCAGCTTGTCAACATGGAGTATTCACAACCGCAAGTTCTTCAGAACTTGCCTTCTCTAGTTTCATATTTAGTGTTTAAACAAAACAAAAAAAAGAAAGAAATATTATGTCTTGGTAATAGGAGTAGAGTTAAACTGAGAATCCTCTTAATACAAATGTAATTTATATTTGTCAAATTTCAGGAATGACAAAAAACATATTTGGTGTATGCAAAAATAAAAACCGAGGAGAAACATGATATGAGCCATACATTGATGTTATGCTGTTGTGGAGCCCTGCGTGGTGACGTCAGGCGCAAGGTGAGATGGATAACGTGTTTAGCGTAGGAGAGCGGCTGGCTTCTCCTCTCCTCTCGTTTCCTCCCTCAGGTCATCTTCCAAGGCAGGGTGAGCCTCTCTCCTGCCATCTGTTTGTTGTTGTCACCGTTCACAGCACGACTCATTTCCCTCTCTCCACATGGAAAAATCTTCTTTTCACTCTCAGTCGAGCCGTCCAGCGCCGGGGCTGCCGACGGTGTTTCCCCAGGTGAGTAAACTGGTTCTATTTTTTGGAGCTCTTTGTTTTCAGTTAGCTAGCTGCTCTTTTACGGCTTGTTAGAGAAACGTGACTTCTCTAATAAAAACACAACAAAAAGAAACATGATGTGACCTTGCACAGATTGTATGTATTAGAAATATAGTCACAATAGTTGAGTAATGTGTGGTTTGTTGTTTTGTGTGTAATTTAGCCGCCTGGCTTTGTGTTTCCCTTCTCCCGGACGGAGAGCGTTTCTGGTTGCTAGGATGTCAGGAGCTGTTGCTATGGGCGTATTTCCTGTCCGCACGTGCTGCCTGCTGTAGCTGCATTGACACATGCATGTTGATTTTTGTGCAGGAAAATCAACATAGTATGGTAATATTATGAATGATAGATTATTAAAACAGTCTTTGACTGAATGACTGAATAAACTGAATAAACAAGCTGACCTTAAAGGACAACACAATTTAATGCTGTATCACTTTGTAAAGGTTTGGCAGACCCTGCCACCTTTCTAGCGTCAAACAGTGCTCTGGGGACCTTATATCCAGCTGAGAACAGCTTGCTTATTCAATTATATATATATTTATATTTCAATATTGTAAATATTAATATTCTGTATTTGAATTTCTGTAACAAAACTACATAGTGCCTCTTTAAGAGTCCTGATAATAATAAAATCAACAAACATTTTGATAGGGATCCCTTGAATTTGGTTATACATTTCTGGTGACCAAGAAATGCACTGATCAGTACATTTTACAGATGAAAATCAGCACTCTAAAAAACTCAATTTCAAGCAATGGTGACACTTTTTTTTTAAACAACCCCACACATAACTTCCTGTACCACAATTTCTTGACATTAATCACCTAATGTATGCAGATGCTGATCTATTTGGCACACACACGCACGCACGCACACACACACATGCACTTAACTTTGGACAGGGAAATTAAGGAATTAAATTAACCAATTTGTTACATCTTTATTTCCAATGTTTGTCATAAGCAGACATTACATATCATTGCCGCAGGGATCTACCCAATTTTTTAAAAATATATAATGCATTTTTGCTTCAGCATTGATATTGCAGGCCTGACTATTACTGTTTAGTGCTGTCAACTTAAGATTGGCGTTGTCGCAATGTGGTCAAAGTTTACAGGAAGAAAAGTAGAATTGTGGGTTTTAGCCTCAGAAATGACATGAAAATATGGTATAGGTTTACTTTAGGTCAATCAGAAGACTTGCCCCCTTGTTATAATATGAATATGCTACATATAGAGTCAGGGCAAAGAGAATGTACTTCCAAGCCTAAAGGGTTAAAGTCAAAGTACTACTGTGCCTTGTAATCCACTTTTGCTCCATATGGCGAGAGAAGAGTATTCCAGCTTTCATTACTAGTACCTTAAGCCCTGCACAGGTCAGCTTGGCAGCTGCAGGGAGTGACTTCACAAGAGCTCATATTGTTTTGAGTGACCTAATGTTCAATCTGTTCTCATCAGAGAGCATTTAGATCGACACATACATAGATGATAATGTCAAAGATATGATCAAATAAAGTAAAACTGTGATGCCCCTCTGACTAACGTACCTGCTTCCATTAGCAGGTGTCTAGAAAGGACAGATTGTTTGTGGAAATAGTGGAAGAGATATAGTTGAGGAAGTTATTTTAACCTGATTAGTAGGAGACATATAGTTACACACTATAGATTATGTTTCAGTCATTTATCAGATTTGTTATGATCATGCAAATGTAGGGTTTTTTAATTTAGGTCAGATGTTCAAGTTTAGCCCTTCTGTTGGGAACATCCTCGCTGCCGGTTTTATCGCCTGCTCTTCTTGTCAGCAAGTCGCAAAAAATTATGAGGTTATTAATATGTCAACTAAGGCATGACAGTGATGTTCTGTATTACTACTGGGTGACTGGGAGTACGGACCTCCTTGTCACGTTTCACCTTGCCTTTTTAGAGAATATGAGCATCAAAACGAAGGTGGTTATTATCTTTATAGACTCACCAGGCCTGCTTATCTTTCATACCAACCAGCAGTTGATTTTGTTTAATGTTATTTTTCACTTACAAAGTGAAATAAAAACTGTCCACAGCTCTTAATTAGCTAATTTGTGAATGATTTAAAGATTGAACTCCCTAAAAAACATTTGAGGACCCCTTCTTCAGGGAAAATCATGCCATGAGTATGTTTTTAACAGAAGTTAAACATCAGTGATGCACAGTGACGGGATGGCCTCTGTAAAGTTACTTTTGTTAGATAAATGGGTTGTGAATTTTGTAGGTTGTTTTTGCCTTCATTTTATTTCAGAGCTTTGCACAATGACATATTTTGAAGGACATGTCAGTATGTTTATATGACCAGTTAATTGAATCTTGCTCCAACTCATTTCCCATCTGTGTTTTCAGAACAAGTTCAGCTACACCGCCCAGATGAATTAATGTGCCAGACTTTGCAGCCATAAATAACCATGACAGACAACACCCACGTCACTCTGGGTGCTTTGCAGGAATTTGATCGTTGCAGCACAGTCCTGCCTTTGTGTATGTATGGTAACATGTGCATGATTTTTCTTATCATCCCATAAAAACTTCTTTTGTTCTCATGACCAAACTGTTCGGTAAAACTGGCACCTTATGATAATCTTTTACTGGTTTGTGTGGGTCTGTGTTTTGTTATCATATCGAAAACAATTTTGCATCAGCTGCATCAAATGAACTTCAGCATTTGATGATGCAGTGCCAGTTCATTCACATCTTTTGTTTGTGTGTCTGTACACGTTTGAGCATATGCTGCATGCTGGCATGCAACTAAGTTTTTTTATTGTGAGTGACATGCTGCATCATTCTGGTACAGTATCACAACCCAGTTCCTATAATAAAACGTTAACTCTATTAAATACAAGTGATGTCACATTGGGGGGGGATGGTGATGGCATGATAGCTAGGTGAGACTGCTGCCAAGCGACAGACCACTGTTCGAGACGGCATATCGACAATTGTGAGCATCAAACCACTGGCTATTTTTTAGAAGCATCCAGTCATTTTCCTGCTAATGTGCTGCAATAAAACTGGATATTTCTGACTTGATGCTGAGACAGTTTGCAGCCAAAAATATTTATTTTTATTGAGCATCGGGATAGTTTAAAGCCGTGTTTTAGGTAATGGAACCACATCAGCCAAAACATGATCTTTTCCTCACCTTTACCAAGTTTTTTTTTTTTTTGCCTAGACCTAACCAGGCTATAAGCACAGTGGTGTCATAACATAACATTAATTAATGAGCCTAAAGAAACTTGAAGTTGCAGCATACATTGCCAACATTTATTCAGCAATTGGGTTAGGCATTTGCTTGTTAGTAAAACCATCTGGAAGTTTGATAAGTCTGCCTCAGCCTGGGCCACATTTTCTTCTTAAAACATTTAGCAGATACCCTTAATAGGCTCTTTTTGGGTAAAAGAACTAGCCAACAAATACAAGAGACAACTTGTGTCCCATTTCCTCCCCTCCTTCACATCGTCCTTCCTCTCCTGTATCTTACCCTCCTCTGTCATCATCTGCCCTCTTTTCTGTTTTTGTTATTTTTCTATGTCCTGTATATCTGCTCTGCTCCACTTTCCTGTCCTCCCCTCCCCTCTCCTTTACTCCACGCAAGCTTTGTGCTCTTCTTGCCAAGAGGTGGATAAGCAGGGTATGAGGCTAAGCCAGCTGTCACATGCCATCTGCAGGGTCACACCGAGGCATGCCATCACGTTCTCAACTCTCCTTTTCCTCCTAGCATACCTGTGAGCCAAGGAGGATTGTCAGCGAGAGGGGGAGAAAGGGCTTGACTTATGTCAGAGATGATTCGAGAGAAAGGAAAGAACGTTTTAAGGAAGGATAGGGCAAGAAGAGCTTTGGTTTACAGATAAGAGTATGGTATGAAGTTACAGGAGAGCAGATATTGCGGTTTAACTGGATTTAACCTGGAGGAAAATAAAGATGAGAGCGAAGAGAGACACAAGACACAACAGTGGAGAAATTGCAAACACTACTCCATTGTCTGAAACAATGAAGAAAGGTGTGAGTGAGTGAGTTATTTCAAGTAGAGTAGAGAGCTGGTGAGCAAGGTGCAATCCCAGGAGGGATCCCTGTGGTCTCCCTAATCTGTGTTGATCTGGTTAGAGACAAAGTGAGTGGAAGGAGTGTCTGGGCAAACTGCCAAAGAGGAGAGACACCAGCAGCACGGAGCGAGCGTAGGCTACACTAATCCCACCTGATATCTTACAGCGTGCAACAGAGAGGAGTCTAATTTGATTTACCCACCAGATGAAAATGTTAATTGATTCTGTCTCTAGTTTCCTAATTATTGACTGTACGACTGGATTTGTTTTTCAGTTTTTGTTATGACGTGGAGTATTTCTAAGGAGGTTTTTTGCAGAAAACCTCATCCAGGAACTGATCAGATTGACTTGAACAGTGACTGAAGGGCACAGAGGAAGCTTTCATTTTAGTGGGAAAGGTAGTAAAAAATCAAATTAATTGGGCGTGTTTGTTATTGACAAATGAAAATTGTCACTGTTAAATAGGATATAAATAGCACCAAGGGCACACCATCAGGCCTTCCAACTAAAAATAACATTACTGATTAAGGACAGTAAAATCAAAATATATTATTACTTAAAGCAACAAATGTAACTTAGTGGATGAGGATAGGTAAATATTGGGTCAAAAACTGAGACTTTAGGTTGGCAGCTCGGGTTAGCAAAGATCCCAAAGGGTCAGTATTTGAGGACCTGAGGATGAGACTCAGCAATCAAGGAGGAGACCAATTCACTGTGAATCAGTAGAAACATGTTCTACATTTCTACAAATTAAATAAATGTTTGTTCTATTCAAAATACATTAAGGACATTTACTTATTAATTCAATGTTTTCTTTGACATGAAACCAATTAAAACAGGGCTTCTCCTCAGTGGGTGTACAGCACAATGTGTAAGAGTAGCAACGTTTATCAATATCACAACTGATTAAAGTAGTTTATGTTGTGAAGTCTGAAACGTAACGTCATCAGTTATACCATTAAGTAGCTCACATTATGTTCCTAGAATCACTGTATAGATTTCCTATAATCTTAAGCTTGCCGAACACTACTGTAGTGCAAAGTCCAATCCTTAGTGCTGAGCTCTCAAAGCTCTCTCCTAATGAGGCAAATTTAGTGAATCTCGATAAAATGATGACGTTATAATATACCCAGCCTAGTACCTCAGTTCAGCACCAAGTCACCCTTGTAGCACCACCAGTGTAGAAATCCAGTTTAAGGACAAGGCAGAGTCATCAAATTTCACAGTACAGAGCAAAGGCCGATCTCTGCCTCTGGCCTTTTAGATGTAAAAGTGCCCTTTCTTCAAACATTTGCTCAACATGCCTTATGTTGTCATTGAAGATCTAATGCTAATCTTTTTTGTTTGTCACATTTTAAGCACAAAGGCAGTTTAATATTTTTTCTTGAGCCTGTCTGCACACTTGTCCCAACTAACCTGAGTTACCCTTAGGGTCCACATTTTCAAAGCAAGTCAGACTTAAATTTTGCTTTTAAACTATGTCAAACCAGGTCATATCCAAAAGATATAACAGAGGACACAGGTTTAATGTTAAGTTGTCTGTGCCCACTCTGCTCTGCACTCCTACAGGCCTGATCCAAAGTTCAAGACCCACTGTATGTGCTGTTTGTCTGAAATCTCCCTGCTACTCATTGATATTCAATCCTGCTGTAAATAAGTGACAGTAAAGTGGATCTTGGCCTTCAGTTACTGATGAATACCGTAAAGACTTCCAGAGATCAGGTTAAAGAGAGCAACGTCACAGATTCCTGTGCTTGAGTGAATCAGTAAATGAATGTGTGAGCATGTTGCTACCTAAATTAAAATATGTTTTTCTACTTTTCCAAGAAGCCCCAGTATAACTTTATCCAAACAGTGAGTCAACCCAGCCAGCCGGCCGGTCAGTCAGGCATACAGCTGTGGTGCCCATTCAGCTCCAGCCTTGTCCATCCAACCAGCCGTTCAGCCAGCCTCTTCCCTCGGTTGGAGTCCCAGCCCCTATCAGCTATTCAACCACTCAGCTCCTCTCCTACCTTGGCTGCCCCCCCTCCAAGCAGACCTCCTTTCCTGCCTCAGGATGCGATGTAGTGACGTGCCTGCCAGTGCAGTGAGACCGTCCTTGTTCCTATGTGTTTGTGCGCTGAAGAGATTACAAGGAAACAGCTTGCCAGGAGTAGGCAGCTGCTGTTTCCTCCAGCTCGCAGCAGTTTTGGGGGACTACAGCAGGATGCCGTGGGGGAGAAGTGGCTCGGCGGTCCTGCTGCTTCTCTCAGGCAGGACCATCGCGCGGGCCAAGGCCAGGTAGGATCAGGCCTCTGCTGTCGCTGAGGCCACTGGGACTTGAAACCCATGTATGGATTAAGCTACTCCACTGCTAGTTGGCTAAGATGGGGGTACTATAGGTGCTGAGCAAGGCTGTTTTGTTTTGTTCATTGGACAACGTTTAGGAACTTTGGAGACTCACTGTGATTCAAATCCATCTCTCTTTCTGTTCTAGATTTTGTAAATCATTACTCTCTCCTTCGTGCTGTTGAAAAACACTTTCTCTCTCCGCTGTACAGGCAAACTGTTGCATTCTCTTTGACCTAAGAGGCTTGCAATGGCATTCAGCCACAGGGATTAAACACTGTGTTGCTGCTTTTTCAACTGGATTACTGTATTCCTTGATCAGAGTTGTTGGCTGGGGTTACTTTGTGTTAGTTCCCATAGGAATGAGTATAAATGCAAAACAACAGTTTGACATTTTCGCCATTCTTCTCTCAGAGTGGATAGTTTCCTGTTGATTCTCTTTGAGGTCTGCTCAAACAAAACAATCCCAGCACCTTGACATTTTTCAGTAGTCCTTGTTCTCGATTGTGTGCTTAAAAGACTATCAGCATGTGATTTGTTTTGTGGTTCAGCTTTATAACCCACAGGCAAGGTGAATGGTATTATTAGCAGCTGGAAAAACAGGACAATGCTGCTTTTCCTCTCTGTTCTTGAGGCAAAACATTGAAGGCGGGAAAAATAAGTTCAAAGCTTTCTTCATTTGTCATTGCAACCTTGTCTCCTGAGAGTTGCTGGCATGAAAACCCTTGTTTTCCAGATACATTTTTGAATGGAAGGCAGAGTCATATGACAAACTGCAGCAGATGAGGTAACTCGTCATGTTTTTCCTTGTAAGAGTACGTTTAAGTCAAATTTCCGTGGTCATTTGCTCATTAATCTTTTATTAAAAGTGACAAAACTAAGTAATGTATGAGCAGACATCTACGTTGAGGTGAAATGTGTGAAACAGTGGGCTGATAGATTTGACTAAAATGTTGCAACTGCTGGAATTCTTTTCTCACCTTTCTTAAAACCTGACCAGATGTGTGTTTCCGTCTGTTTACATCCTCGGCTGATGTTTAGGCCATCATCAGCATGACAAGAGATAAAGAATGAACAAATGGTAATGAGTCAGTGATTTGTTAGAGGGGTTAAGGGGCTGCCCACAGCCAATGTTGACGGACCTGTTGCACTTGAGGAACTCTATCTCGCCGTCTGTTTTTTCCTACTCTGCCTCGTGCTCATAAATCATGTCCTCACTCAGCAGCCTGACACTTAATCATCTCATCTGTCAAGTCAAGCTCAGGTATGAGGTCGAACTGGGATTGTGGTTGATGACAACATGAGGGGAGCAGTCAGTCGCTGTCTGCTTGCTTATAAGGCATGATTTGATTTAACAGCATGCCACGTAAATAGCTGTCACACCGAAAGTATGTGCTTTTTGATTTGAGATTACCTGCAGTGCAAACTCAAGCGCAGAGTTTGAGAAAGACGAAAAGCATCTTCATCCTTTGATCCATTTGATTACGTTAATTCTTAACTCATGCAGCAAAGACAGTGTTGACAATGACCATCTTTTCAACAAAGCATTCTTGATTAATTGGCTCCAGAAGAGTTTTACTTAAAGTCCAATAAAGTGCTCGAGGCTTATGTGTGTGTCGATATTAAGGTTAGTCAGCTTTCTCTTGTGTGCCGAGAGGTTTCATCGTTAACGTCCATTACATTGTCAATGGACTAGAACAAGCTCTGACATTACTGTGTTACAGGAAAAGTGTTTTGTGACTAGTTTCAAGCATTTAAATGTCATTGTTTGAAGCAGAGAGGAAGTTGATGGCTACAGGCATGAAGGCAGGGCGTGTCACCTGAGAGTGGTGTAGGAGGGGACAGGTGTGAACGATATGTTGATGTATTGGGTGTCCACTCCCTCCTGCATTTCAGCTCCAGTCAGCTTACAAACACGCAGCTACACAGCTTCAAGCCTCAGTAAAGTCCTACATCACTTCCTGTCACTGCGCAGAGAATCTTGAGCAGCGGACGGATTTACAACACACTCACATGGTGTCCAACCAGCAGGACTGGATAAAGCTGGACCGTAATTCCTGAATTCCCTTTTTGAAGTTGTGGATATGGGAGGCAGTGAGGAGGTAGTGGTGAGCAGAATTGAGTCCACCATGCCTTTTCAACGCAACAGGCTGAACCGTTTCAGGTTCCGTCCTATTCAAAGCCCAGCAAGGAGCAAGCGCGTGAAACCATCCTCCCACAAGAAGAAAGCCAGGTATGTGTGATGAGAAGGGCAGCAGGATTCATACATGTTTTGATGAAAGTCTTTAGTGTTGACATGTGCTTGAACTGAAGTTGTGACAATTGCAAGATTTCAACTGTAGATGGTGAAAAAAGTAACCTGACAGTCCCCTGCAGTTGCATTAAGTGCAGTTTCTAACCCTACAAATGTGGGATGGAAACAAGTTTCTCTGGTGATTTTTAAATCATTTTAAAGTAATCTGAATTCTTGTGGCATTCATTGAAGTCCATGTTGCTGCTGAGCAGCTGGATCCAGAGGGCACCTCTGTGAGGCAGCTGTCCACAGACCTCTGATCTCTCAGTCTTTGTGTGTTTTATCCATATGAGTGGCAGGTTGTGAGCACATGTTGTGGTTTTGCACAGCTGTGTGTGAGGTGTGTAGTCAGATAATGAGCTTTAATTAGGGCTATTATTAGACTGAATAGGATTATTGTTAGGAATTAATCGATGCTGCATTTTTTTGTGTTCTTTCTTACTCACGGCTGATGTAGGGCATTGTTTAGATGGTAGACACTGTAATCTCTTTTTCCACTTAATATTTGTGTTGAAATGATATAATCCTCCTCTCTGAAAGTCTTGAGACATTAATACTAATAATTACGTTAATGATTTTTAAAATTTTTTAAAAGACATGTCATTTCGGTCTTCATGCAACAAAACTGTATTCAAAGTGGATCTGTCGAGAGCGCAGACAGTCAATTTGTTGGAGGTTTCACAAAAACTACTGAACAGATTTCTACGAAACTTGGATGGAGGATGGGTCTCGGCAAGGAATAGACCCTTTTGCGTTTTGGTAAGGATCTACATAAAGGGACGTATCCAGGATTTATTTTCACTTTCTTCAACATTGTAAGATCCGACACTTTCATTAATTTCTCAGGAAATGATGCATGGATCTTGATTTTTAACAAATCTGCATATTTAGTTGACATATTTAGTTATCTATGAGTAAGTATTATTTGATGTCGATAAATGGGACTGTTCAGCTTTGGCAGAGGTAAACAGAGTAACAGGCAACTGAGTGCCAATCTGGTATACAGTGCATTAATGTCTGGTTAGGTGAAGTAATTTCATGGTGTTGATTTGTAGAGGGAGGGCTTAATTTTAAAAATGCTAAGAAAAATGCTGAAGTTTTTGAAGTCTTTCCAGTGAAACGAAAGAGAGATGAATTTGCATTGTCACATAACATTACATACTACTATACTGTATGTTGGAATGTAACTGTACTGGTTTGGAGAATAGTAAACAATAGATTGACATTTGACAGTTTTCATTAATGGATAGACTTTCCTGGATTGGAGTAGTTATACTATAGATTATGGGATCGCGGCTCAGCTTCTTATTGGATTTGAAGACATAACTGTTCATTGGTGTTCACTGCTGTGTATGGTCTAAAATTACTCATGAGACATTAACATATCGGTAGGCTTGTCTTGTACGTGTGCCAACACTTATAATTTCTGTTTTTCTTTTTACTATGTATTACTGTTTTCTTGGAAGGAATCTACCCCTGAATCTAGTATCTATTGAAACTCACAACTGCTGTCATCACTTCCCCCCGTCCCACCCCGCTCTAAATAAAAACTGGTTTAACACACACCATTGCACTGATCTGGAAAAAAACCTGATCCGTCTTCAGCTGACTTGTAGACGATGTGGGCATGTATGAGAAACATCTAGATAAGGTCATCACAACTAAAAGAATGATAGGTATTACTTCCTCTGAAACATCAGATAACTATCATCTCATTGTCATTCGTCACTCATGTTGGCATGGTACATGCCATTCCTCTATGATGCACCGGTGCGGCTTGGTATGTCTCTTGAGATATGCTGACTACAAGAATGTGACTTAACCAAACAAAAATGAGTCAGCTGACCACTTCCTGTGCCCAAGATCACTGGGTCACACCGGGCGCTTGAGGGTGAGAGTGTGTCTGCAGCTGAGTGTGTCCCATTGTTGTGTGAGAACAATATCATCGGTTGTTGAGTCCTACACAGGAAAGGCTGGCTGCATTTTCCCTGCTTGCGTTTGGAAAATAAGATAAGATGATGTATGTTTTGTATATCTCGATCCCTTCATGTAGTGTTCATTCTTACATTTTTAGTGGGTTTTATTATGTCTGTTCAGCAGATGAAGGGGTGTGACCCACAGGAAAACAGATCTCACACTCATACGGTGACATCTAGTGGATCTTTAGGGTACTGTGCCTCCTGGCCACATTTTGCAAGAACAATAGAGACCCCCCTTTGTGTCCACGCTCGCCATCTCTCTCCTCACTCCGGCCCTCCCTCCATCCCACTCCTTTTGTCTCTCCTCCTCTCTGGACTCCCCCGGCTGATTCATCCACCCCTCACCGCCTTAATCTCCACCGTTCCTCCCGTGTTTGTATGTGTCTTTGTGTGTCGTCTCAATTGGTTTGCATGCGCGCGTGTGATTTCTTTACGTGTGTCTATGTCTGCACCAGAAATCCCAGCCCCACCGAGATGAGCGTGGAGCCCTGGGCGAGCCCGCAGGACCAGGCAGCCGCTGAGCAAACAGACAGCACACAGGAGCCATCCGCCCAGGAGCAGGAGCAGGAGCAGCACCCCGACAAACTCTGCCTGGACTCGTTCTGGAGTGAGGTGGAGACCATCAGACAGGGGAGTGGCTACACAGACCTCGACTGCACCAGGAGAGACTCAAGACAGTCAGAAGGTAAATGATGCAAATCCTGTGCTGAAAGATGAAAGAATGGATTGAGAGAGCTGGGACAGAAGCCATCATGTTTGTGCGGTAGAATTACAAGCCATCTGTGTTTAATACAGCTGCTGCTGCGATCCTCCATGAAATGATGCCTATGCCATTGCACGATATCAGGTTTCTCTCATGCAGCAGAGTAGTGCTCATCACCATGACAACACAATCAAACACTGTGTATCAGGGAGTGTTTTATGTGCACAATCCCAGTAGCCACTCGTGAATGATTGATATTAATGCTCTTTATCCATACATATTATCTGAATGTGTTGTAGCCTCTAATACACCATTCTGCTGTTATGTTCAACAGAAACACTGATTTTGATACATTTTTCATTAATGAGTGAACACTCTGAAGTCCTGATTTAGTTGAGTAAGCATATGAGTGCATCTCATTGTTGTTTTGGAAGGGTAAACAACTTACTTACTGCTGTACTTAGTGTCCAAGAGAGAATTGCATCATCTCTTTCTAAGTTCAACCTTATCACTAAGTGGAGATTTGCACATTAATAAATTAAAACTGGATGCATCACAGAAAATAGTTTTTACATAGAGATGAGTAATACACATTTACATTCAATAAGTGCCAGGTTTAACAACTGTGTAGCTAACTGAGTTAACCAGCAAAGCTAATGTTAGCTTGTTAATATATGACTTGTTTAAAGAGAAAAGGGAAAAGGGATAAGAAGATGCTTTTCGGTTGACACATCTCATCTAAAACTCAATTATAATGTTGTTTAAAATAAAGATTTGATAGTAAAAAAAAAAAAACATGTTTGCAAAAATAACACAGCATGCCTCAAATGATAAAACTTTATTCCACATTTTGTTAAATAATTAGGTTAGGTTGACATAATTCTTGAAAAGATTTTTCACTCATTCCAGACTATGCTATACTATGCCATACTAATACAGCTTTCTCTGAAACACACATATTTTTTCCATCTATGCAGGTGCAAATAAAAGAAAATGAATTTACAAAAGACAGTTATATGTTTATTTTAACATTATAGTGACTTCCTGGTTACATACAGTCACTTGCTTTTGATTGGACTGTGCTGCAAATGTTTCCTAGCCACAGATTTACTCTCAACTTATTTCCTGATGATAAAAAAAAACACCTGGTTTGAAACAAACAGTGACAGATATACAAATAGCTACATCACATTGCTGATGTCCCTGTGTATTCACATATGTCTGTTGTATGTCTGTGACTCAGAGGGTGAGCAGGAGGAGCAGTGGTTGGCTGACGCTGGTTTGTCGAACCTCATCAGCGAGGACAGCGAGGATGTAGACAACGCAGTGCTGCTGTCCACTCTGACCCGGACTCAGGCAGAGGCCGTCCAGCGTCGACTGGATTCCTACACATTGTCCCTCCGCAAGAGGAACAAACCGGCACCGCGCGACGTCCGTGAAGTCTTCAAACCCCCCATCACTCAGGTCAGGACTATATCAAATCCCCGAATCCCTGGTTGCGTGAGTGAAGTTGTTCTGAAACTTACCATGACCTCAACGTAAGAAAAAAATTGAAGGTCATCTGAAAGCAACTATTAAACATTTTTAATGTCCTCTGTTTATATCTACCCCAAAAAATGGCACTAAATGGGGTAAATTGATGTATTTCTAAATGTAGATTCTGTTCATAATGCAGAGTAATAAGCACGCATATGCACATTACATTTCGTATATGAAGCATACATGTAGATTTTTACAGCAAGCAGTGTCTGTCTGAGTCAACGCAGCATGCAGCAAAATATATAAATACCCATTTCCCTGGTGACTGTCTTGACTCTGAGAGGGACTTTCCATTGTTCCAGTGTGCTGTGCTGTCTTGTTCCATGCAGAGAGGCTGACCTGTGACAAATCACATGTAAAGGCCATGCTTTGTCCTCCCTGTCTGTCTGAGCGGTCTTCAGAAGGGAATAGAGACACTGCTTCTCTGATCCTTATCTGACTTTTTTCAAAGGAAACACTTTTTGTATCCATCAGCATCTCCTCAGTGGACAATATGCAACATCACTTCTATTCCCAATGGTGGAGTGAATGTTACAGGACCACTGTTTTAAGGTTTTGTAAAAGAAAGTGTTGAATAAGTTTGTGACATGTTATTGAATTCTCTATCTCAGCAGACCCGACTGCCTGAATCTCAGAGTAGTGAAGACCTTGCCCAGAACAGCATGGCATCGGTTGCCAAATCACCACTATCAGGTAAGAGCTGTTGTACATGCAGTAGTGTAAATTAACACTACAAAATAACAAAGAAATTATTATACTTGTGGCAAATTGAAGCTGGTTTGCAACACTTAGAAATGGAAAAATCAATATTCAAAACCAGACTTTCCCCCATAACTGTTAGATATGAATAAAGCAGCCACTTGTGTACTCTACTGCCCTACATGGCTTTTTAAAAATATCTGAAAAAGTCAATTGAGCCGCAGAATTGTCTGTCAGGATCAGGCCCTGCTATCTACCCTCTAATTGGTTCAAATTAATCCCCCGGATAACTCCTTGTCTTTACATGCTGCTGCTGCTGGAGAAAGTCACTCTCCTCTTTTCCTTTTGAGAATCGGTACATTTTTTGTACTGAGAAAGAAAGTTGATACAAAAAGTGCCTCATGTGTCTAATTTCTTCAAGTGCACAACTGTTAAATCTTTAGTTGTTGATGTTTTAACAATAAAAACATGCAGCAGGTTGGCATCGGTAAACAACCAAGAATGAAATACATATATCTCAGATACAGTAAACAGGGTGTCATGCTGTTACAGATCAAGCAGCCGTAGATTGTGATCTGTTTTTTCAGTGTTCAGTTTTGACGATTCTTCTGCCAAATGTTTTTCACTGCTTTGTTCCTCAGTTTGTTAGATACATGTCATCCAAGAGATAAGGGGAGTGTGTGGGTGCATTTCCTCATAGTTCCCTCATGGTTTTTTCCCTTTAGTTCCCTCCCATTGTGCTCATTTACATTTGTGTTTTTTATGACATCTCTACAGCTGACTTCCTTGAGTGAACTTACAAACTGGTGTTTGTGTGTTTAAGGGTGTGTTTCCCGCTCTGCCATGACGCCAGAGCATCAGCGAGGCGCCCCTAAAGAGGAAATATTCATCACCGATGTGGCTTACTGCGAACAGGCTGTCATCTTCCTCAAACAGGCCAAACTGCCGCAGATCAACGTCCAGCGCAGAAAAGAGGACGGCACCCTGCCTGTAAGCTCCAAATACACTTTCCCCTTTGCGTGTCATTTTAACCACAAACTCCGGAAGTTTTTAATGTGATCCATATGAGGATTTTATAAATGTTTCAGTTGTGTCACGAAATGGGAAGAGGATTTGCAAATGAGGCATAAAGGGGAAATGCTGACACGTTTTCTCTGCGTGTGTTTCCATTCATTAATTAATTTCTTGGGTGCGACAGTACATCTGAAAAGTGTTTACAGGAAAAGGGATTTGAAACGCAGAGGAACATAAAGTACCTAATGAAAAATCACCTCTGTTAATAGTTGCACTCATGTACCAGAATGGGAACACTCTTTAGTAATGAGGGTTTTCAGCCCCTTTCGGTAATATTAGGTAGAGGGTGAGAACTCACACACTATCGACTGTAGGTTGATCTTGCAGTTCCCAGAACCTATTGTTCTGCTGTACGTTCTGTGTTCAAAACTTCTTCCTTTTATTGAATAGTTTTAAAGTCTTACATGCAACGGAAAACTCAGTCACAAACCTACAATTGTTAAAGATTTTATGCAACGTTGCCTTTTAGTTTGCCTGAGGACAGTCAGCCCTCTCCCTCCAAGTGAAATTATCATCTTGGATCCATCACTACTTAGTTTGTAGTTGTAATTCTAATTAGATTCAGTAGTATTAAAACGTATTTTGTTGCCAGAGTTCAGGAAAGATAACTTTAATCAATTCAGGGCTTTACGGCTCTATAATTCACTGTGCATTTCAGTTTCTGTTTGAAGTTTTGGGTCAGTTTGTATTTTCATGAAAACCTTTTACTTACTAGATGTTACTCTAAGCACATTCTAATCAGCCCCGCTGTTGGTTAGATAATAAGGTTACACAGCATAAAGGAATGAGGGAATTAGCTCAAAACAAAAGATATGTTGTGTCACAGCAGATTTATTTCTCAGTTTCGGGCTAAATGAGTTTTCTCAGCGTAAAGGAAGGATTAAAAAAGTCTACAGTTGCCAAATTGTATTAAAGACACTGTATACTGTATTCAATCCATCAAGGGGATAATACAGTGATGCACATATTACAGTAAGAAAGATATAAATGATTTGACAGTCACCATTTTGTTCTCCTTTTCTCTTCACCCCCTTCTTCACCCCATCCTCTCTCTTTACCACTTCACCTCCACTTCTCCTCACTTTTCTCTCCGTCCACTCTCACCTTCTCAGAGGGTGACCTGCCCCAAGTGCCGCTTGGGAGTCACTCGCATTCAGGATCTCTCCCACTCTGACATGAAGAAGGTGCGTCAGTTGGCTCTCATCGACATGACGGCACTGTGCGACCTCTTAGAGCTGGAGGTCAAACGGCACAAAATGGGAAAGAGGAAAATCCCAGGTATGACAGCGCCCACACATCAAAGGGACTTTAAATAACACAAGCACAAGGAAATAGGAACTCTGTCTGCCTTTTTTTCTAGACAATAATATTTTAACTATGTGCAGTGTTTATTTTTTTTTCTAATCTCATGCTTTTGTATCTGACTTGGAGCCAATCAAATTGAGAAAACAAAGTCTCGAAGCTGCACAGAGATTTACTCTTGGCACCCTGCAGTCTGGATTAATGACTAGCGACTATATACACTATGTTGAGGAAAGCACCGAAAGTAGCCTTATACTTTGAGCAGTATTAAAAATTGCACTGTAAATATTAGGACCTAACATCAGTTTATTACCATGTGATGTGTCTGTTTCATTAAGACTTACAACCTGAGCACGTTTCAAATCTGAAAATGCTCCTGACAACGTGGTTTACATGGTACCTGTTTTGCTTTACATTTCAGCACAGGCAGTTAAAAATATAGTGACATACTCTTCTGTAATACACAAATCAAATCCTTGCATTTTATCCTTAGCCCTTGTACAACACTCTGCAGTTGCTGTTGTTGGCTCATATACGCAGAATTACACAAGCAGTGACATGGCAGTATGGATGTAGGCATACACACAACCAACACTAGAAAATGTCTCCCTTGTGTAACTGAGGCTCAATGTCATGTTAAGCAGAGAGCAACTGATTGACACTTGTGTCTTTCACAGAGAGCTCGCTCTACGGGGTGCCGCTGGCCACGCTGCTGGAGAACGATCAGAAAATCAAGCCGAACACCTCGACTCCTCTCTTCCTGCAGGCGGTAAGAAACTGAAATACCGTTACATCGGTGTCATATGACCTTAAAAAACATTTTTTGTATGACCTAATTCCATATTCTTTTTTTTAATATGAATTGACTGTACTCTACGTGTTCTTGAGGTGTTAATTCAGCTCATGATCTAAACATCCTATGATGTTTTTGAGGTTTTGAATGTGCTTATATTATATCAGATCAGTTATTCCTCCCTTATGTAACGAACAATGACAGTTTGACCATATTTTTTATCTTAACGACCATATTTTTCCAAGCATGGTTCAGCACATTTTTGCCTCTGTTGAAGCTACAAGCCTCTTTAGATAGGGCACATTAAACCACCTCAATGTCCTCTAAATGTGAAAAGCTTTGACCACACCCTGCATGTAGCAGCAGTTACTAAGAATAACCAGCAGAGGTGAGCAAGAGATTCTTATCTACTGAGGCCTGACTCTCCACTCATGTCTCTCTTTTTTCCCTCTCTCTCTCTCTGCAGTTGTTGTCGTTTTTGGAGAAGAAAGGAGTGGATTCGGAGGGGATCCTGCGGGTTCCAGGAGCTCAGTCCAGAATCAAGGTATAATATTTGGATCTACACTCATATCTGTAACACAAAGCTGGCACTACACCACATTATTCTACCGCCAAATTTGTCACCTTGAATCTCATGCTCAAAGTAAAGGAATGAAGAAATATTCATGACCTCAAAGGGCATGGAAAATATCAACACTGTTAAATGTCAGAAGTGCTCAGAGAGTAGTGAGGAAAATCAAATGGCTTCAGTTTAACTAAAGTTGACATTCAGAAAAACAAGATCCAATGAGACAAAAAAATCTATCATGTTATTCAGCTGCTGCCAGATACACCCTGTGATGCTGTATTTAATTCAGCACATGCACAGTAGATGGTGAATCAATTAGATCAGAGCAGACAGAAGAGGGCGCCATTTAGCTCTGCAGACGAAAGACATGACAGATTACTAACAAAGATGAAATAAATGTAATATTTTGGTACAAGACGAGAGTTTTTACTCAATGATGATATTAGTGAGTATTTCTTGTCCTCAAAACCAGTTTTGCCCAATCACAATATAAGTATGATAATAATGTTTTTAAATCTAAAACTATTTTTGTGCTATAGATGTAACACATCTGTGTTTTCTCTCCTGTGCACTATCCACATCTGAAAAAAATAACATGTTGTAAGACATAACAATCTTCGGTTAGCTACACATCAAGTCTAAGAAGGGTCAGTTACAGAAGGTCGTAGTGCTTATTTAGTCTTACATATGCAACTGAGGCACAAATAGAGACTGATAGCATTGTCAGGTAGTTTGTTTTGGCTTCCTGCCTGTGTGGGTAACATCCAGTCATAATGAGTCAGTTTAAAACTATTGAGACTTAAATAGCTGCCAGAGAGCCATGTTAGCTCTGTGAACGATAATCAATTCTCCACATCGACATTTATAAATAAAAAATCACTGCAACAATAAAATGCCACATTAACTTGCAAACAGCCATGATTCATCTTCAACATCAGACAAAATTCCCAGTAGTGTTATAAGTACAGAAAATATATTTGACCACAATAAAATTATTGGAAAATGTTAAATTGATTATTCGATACACTGTATTTAACGGTGACAGTTTGTCTGTGTTCATGCGGCTTTGAAAACATCTCGTTGTTTTCTGTCTCCAGCTGCTGCAGCAGAACTTGGAGACCAACTTCTACTCAGGGCAGGTCAGCTGGGACGATGTGAGTCCAAACGACGCTGCCGCGCTGCTCAAGAAGTTCATCCGGGAACTGCCTGCTCCCCTGCTCACAGCTGAGTACCTCAACACCTTTAGTGCTGTCAGAGGTCAGTGGACACCTTTTAATTGGTTTTACTGTCATATTTGGCTGTTTTTTTTAATGCACTGATCAGGTTTGAGATTTTGGGCTACTTTGTTTACATGTCTTCTTTCAAACCTTGGGTGAAGAAAATGTCTACAGTTCACATTTAGGTGTTTATTACAGTTTAGATTTCTGTTCTAAAATGTATGCAAATGAGTGAATATTCAAGAAAATATCCTCATGCATATTTAAACATAAAATATGTCATACAACTCCTATACAACGTGATGACCAGACCTGTGATACAGTGTATTGGTGTGTTCTTGAAGTGACTGTCTGTGTCTGGAAAGTTGCATATTTACTGTATGAAATATACTTCCTCTTCTCCTCCTCTACATGACATCAACAATCTGCTGCCCATATTTCCAGACAGCTCTGCGGGGTTCACATCATAATTACCTAAGTGTCTTTACCCTGATGGCAGCCCAGTGTGACGCTTATCTTTTCTGCTCCGGCTGAGAAATCCACATTAAGATGAACAAGTCGATAGCCTTTTAAGAGGCGTCACTGCACTGCCACTAATACATGCAGCACAGTGACAAAGCAGAGAAAGGGATCTGCTATTTTCACATTAGTTTCACCAAAATAAGAGACTGGATTGATATTAATATAATCTGATTGATGACTCACTGATGTGTAGTTTGTATGGAGAATCAGTGCAAAGTGATAAACGACGTGTGACCACAGAGACATAAGCTAACAGAGCTAATGGCCACCTGTCACAATGTCATTAATCTTTAGGTATCCCATTATTCTTAGCCCAACACAGAGGAAATGAAGAGGGTGTGTGTGTGTCGAGTATGTGTATCAAACCTGTCTTACCTTTGCTCTCTCCTCCCTCAGACATCACAGAGCTGAAACAGAAACTCCACATGTTGAACCTGCTCATCCTGCTGCTTCCTGAGCCCAACAGGAACACATTGAAGGTATACACACACACACACACACACACACACACACACACATTTCACCACACTTCAACAATGCACTTCATAAAGTAGAGACAGAAATAGTTGTCACGCTCTGATGTAGAAGTGCAGATTTCATTTTGGAACAGAATGACCACTGATATTCTCTCTTTACACAATTTCGATCGCATTTTTATCCTCTCAAGTCATCAGATTAATTTGGTTCCCGGCAGTAGTCTGATTTGTAAATCATTGCTAAGGCATTAAACCAGATTAGTCTATCAGGATAAAAGAAACACAGTGCAAACAGCTCGATTTTAGCTTAAGAAATCTGCTTCAGCCATGTGAACACTTTTTTTTTTTTTAACAGTAATCGTTCGAAGTTCTTTTGTGCATGTCCAGTGGTGTAATGTAACCAAACAATAACAAAAGCAAAAAAAAGTTTATTTCATTTTGTAGAGAAGGGCAATATACTGTGTGTTATATTAATGAGTAACAGTAGAAGTAAAACAAAATATATAGAATCAAATAAAAACATAGTTTGATAGCCTCAACTGATCTCTACTTGGAGTAAGTACACTTTTAAGGTAGATATTGATTACTTAGCTTGAGTATTTTGTATTATAATTCAATTCAGAGGAAAATATTGTTTGCACTGTTTACTGTAGTTAGTTAACACAAAACTGAAGACAGAGAAGAGACAATGAGCTTTAAATGTATTGTTGTGAATTTAAATATCCATAAATATCCATATAACATCCAAACTCACTGACTGCAGCAGCAGAATGCTTCTTACACATTAATCCTTGAGTGATCATAACCCCTTTTTTATCAGTATTTATAGTAGTAATTATACTTTTAATTATACTTTTACTTTACTTACATTTATAATGTTTACTATGTATATAGTATTTTTACAGTATGGTATTTCTAATTTTACTTCAAGACAATTTGTGAAACTGGAGAAAAACTTTGATCTCCAGGCTAGGGATGCACATTTTAAGCGATTTCTTTATTTGATAGTCAGCTGCGTTTGAAACATTTGATTATTGGTTATCGGTTATAAATCAGAGTGGGCTACATTAGGAGTCAAAAGAAAAGATAAAGTTACACCAAGTTACTTGGATGATAAACTAAATCACATAAAATAAAAGACTTTACATTTTAAATGCAGTGCTTCTGTCTGTCACTATTCAATAACTGGTCCAACAATATCCAACCCATATTGAGACAACTAAATTGCTAGAATGTAATAATATTGATTGATAAGTAAGTATTTGTAATTTGGAACTAGATACCTGTTGATGTATTTGTACTTGTTTAATAGATTTCTAATCAGTTCAATTCTTAAATTGGGTTTAAGATTAATAAATTAGAATGAACAATCATTAATAATCATCCTTACTACATGCACCATGTAGGTTGAAAATAATTTTCAATTCAAGAGTCAAATTTGAAACAGAAATGGCCTCAAACATGTTAAAAGTTGGTTGTAGTCTGAAAGCTCTAATTAGCATTCTTCACTACACCTGTCGTGCTCTTCTTAGTGTTACAGGAATTCATCACAATTAGCACTTTTCATGAACCTGACCCACCAAAGCACTGTGTCATAATGCATTACTATACAGTTCTGCGCCTAATCCACATTTTAAACACTCTGATCTGTTATATAATGACTCGTATTAACCATGACTCACTTGCACCGCCACAAGTGTGCAGTCAGCTCTGCTTATAGCATCCAAGAGCATAAAACCCACCTGAAGTAATTACTTTGACTCCTGTGGAGGCAGCTGAAACTTTTACTGTGCATCAACATACTTCTCAGTGGAGGTGTTACGGATGATTCAATAACTGTGATTATTCACTTAACTCCATTTTGTGCTTCAGTTTAAGTGACCTTTCTATATTTACACAGTTCTTAAGATGGAAGCAAGAAGGCGTTTTACAACTGTGTAAAAAAAAAAGGGTTCAACCTCCACGTTACGTCTGATTTGACAACGAAATCAATTCCACAAGCTGCATGCTTTTGATTTCACATGTCTATATTCATGTCTCCGTCTGTGTGTCCTTCAGGCCCTCCTCGAGTTCCTCAGTAAGGTGGTTTCCCGGGAGAAGAGGAACAGGATGAACCTGTGGGCTGTAGCAACCATCATGGCTCCCAACCTCTTCCTCCACAAGGCCATACCCAGCAGACTGACAGAGGGTGCAGAGAAAGGACATGCAGAGAAGGCAGCTGATGTTATGAGGCTCCTCATCCGCTACCAGGACCTGCTCTGGACGGTAGGTCCCCCCACATATTCAACCTCAAGAAAGGATTGATGGTTTTATCAAAGAGACATTATATATAATATTGTCACTATTCAGATGCCATTGTGTACATAACCTCTTTGTTATAAGTTTTTTATTATTTTATTCAAATTTCCTTTCAAAATTGTATCACATATTCCCCTTATTTTGTTTATCCGTCTGAAAGCTCCACAAAATCCCAAATAAGTCAAATTCATGGCAATTATAAACATATTTCTCAGCATGAAAATGTAACAATCAGAAATGTTGCCACATGTACCTCTTCTCTTTAGATACCTAACTTCCTCATGAGCCAGGTGCGTAAGCTGAATGAGAACAGTAACCGGCGCTACCAGTTCTACGATCGCCGCATCAAGAACCTGCTGAGGAAGATCCACACAGACAGCCGGGACAAACCGGATAAAAACACCTCAGAGGTGAGCGGTTTGAGCAAACATGAGCGGTAAACAGTACACCTGCACAATGTCTGATTTTGCAAAGTAATCTGCAAAACAGTTACCATAAATTAATATGACAAACCTCAATTCTCTCTGAAGAATACGTACTAATGTTGATATATCCAGAGTTGCATTGTGTGGCGTTATTTTTTTACTATCCAAAATAATTACGGTCCTAAATATTATTTTTTGTCCCTGCAGCTATGCCGTACAGTGAAGATCCAGGTCGGGGACATGGTGAGCGGCACGATGGAGTATCAGCTCAATATCAACTCCAGAGCCTCGGACCTGCTCGCGCAGTTTCACCGCCAGTCTGTTCACAGCCCCGACAATGGAAAGGGCAAAATGCGAAGGTACAATAAAGAGTTTATCTAAATGACTGCATGCTCCCCTCAGTCTTCTCTTCAAAATCATTAATTTGATTTTAGCACATGCACCTGTTGGCACTCACAAGACATGAAGATTTCTTTACGACTGGAGAAAAGTAAATAGATGTATCGCAGGAAATATTCGACTTCATCGATGTAACATGTGCCAAATTTTTCCTTAAAGAGTGACATATTAAATGCTGTATCCACCTTTTTGTAAAAAGAAGATGACACATCTACGTGACTTGTTTTCTGACAGAAATGGCGCCGTGCTGTATCCAGACTGCGCCCTGTATGAAGTGGGAGGTAACATCGGTAAGTTAAAGAGTCTGCACTGTTCTCTCTGGTCGAAGCAGGGCTGACATTCGCATGTCTTTCTGCTCATTGAGCTGATGAGGGTAGCAAGGTCTTATGTAATGAAGTGTGCAAGCGCCAAACAGACATGAGCAGTGCATCTGCAGTTATCAGAGCAGACAAATGCTTATTACACACACACACGTCTGTGCTGTCACAGGAGAGTTGACACAGTGAACAGAAAAAAAAATAAAACTTGTTCAGCCAGTTCAGCTTTATATAAAACTTCTGAATCTGCACGTTGGTGCCTGAATTTGACTCAAGGTCACTGTTTTAATACAAACCTGAACTCTGAAAAATATCATTCTTCAAGCAGCAGAAAAATAATCTATATAAGAATATTTACCGCTTTTCTCTGTTTTATGTAACTGAAAACTGACAGCAGAGAAAGAAGTAATCAGTGCAGAAATAGCAAAGTCCTGAATTCAAAATTGTACTTGTGTTGTAAAAGCCAAACATGATATGCCTTAAAATGTACTGAAGATAAAAGTACAATGTTTATCTAAATATTATATTACTGGATTATAATTCTTGATCACCGAGCATCACTGATGTTGCAGTTGGTGGAGCTCATTGCCGGGTGGCTTTGTCCAGAATAGTATACCAGAAATAATCAATAGGTAGTTATGTTTTGTGTTAATAATCAAAATCTGTAAATTAACTATTAATAAAAACTGTCAAATAAATGTCTTGGAGTAAAAAGTTGAATAATTACCTGTGAAATATAGTGAAGAAGAAGTCCAAAGAAACAAAAATGGAAAAACTGGTATGTACTTAGTGACATTCCATCACTGAAAGCTGAGAACCTTTGACTGCTTGTGAAACAAACTAAGACATTTAGAAATGTCAGTTTGTGTTCTGGTAAATTTTGGAAATTTTCAGTAGGTAAAACAATTCATCGAATACATGAGAAAATTCTCTTTAGATTAATAAATAATGCGCATCATCAGAACAAATTGTGATTGATATGAAACCGTGGCTCAGGTGGTAGAGCAGGTCGGCCTATGTTCGCAGGCTTGGCGGTTCGATCCCCGCCCCTGCCAACTGTGCCATTGTCGTTGTGTCCTTGGGCAAGACACTTAACCCACCTTGCCTTGTGTGAATGAGTATGACTGCTGTATGCTTGAGGTGGTGGTCGGAGGGGCCGTTGGCGCTGAATGGCAGCTACGCTTCTGCCCCAGGGCAGCTGTGGCTCTTATCGTAGTTTACCCCCACCAGTATGGCTGTGTGTGAATGAATGGAACCTGGAACCCTGTGAGGCGCTTTGAGAAAATCTAGAAAAGCGCCATAAAAAATCCAATCCATTATTATTATCAGGGTTCGTACGGGTGCTTGAAATCCTTGAAAGTGCTTGAATTTCAATGTTGCATTTTCAAGGTCTGAAAAGTGCTTGGATTTTAGTTTAAGTGCTTGAAAGTGCTTGACATTAAAACTCTGTGTCTTTCACAAAATTGGGATCAGACTGGATAATTAATTTCTGAAGTTTTTGCTATTATGAAACATAATTTTAGATGTTTACAGCATAATACAATGTACATAATTGTGATAAAAAGTGAAGAAAAAAATCACGAGTATATATATTCCCGTAGATACGTATTTTACCCCAGCAATAAGGTGCTGGAAAATCTTGAAAATGACCCTTAAAAGTGCTTGAAAAGTGCTTGAATTTGACCTTGAAAAATGTGTACGAACCCTGTATTATAATAAGATGATTTCTTTATCTTTCTCAGCTGTAAAACATTATGTCCACTCTGGCTTTTATTAATATTACTTGTGTGTTTTCTGCAGGTGAGCACTGCCTGGATCCCGACACACACCTCCTGGATTTGTACAACAGCAACAACTCAGGAGAGTGGGTCATCAAGCTGAAGCCCAACGCCAGCAGAGGCGTGTGAAGGATGGACGGACAGACCGGAGAACAGCTCGCTGCAGAAGGACAGAGCCTAAATAAAGCTGTTCCTCTCCTCATGTCCTTTTCATCCTTGGAGCAACAAGGGAGAAGGAGACAGATGGACAGATGGAGGAAGCGGAAACAGATAAATGGAGAATCTGCCAGGAGCAGAGGCTAAAAACTGACTGCGATCATATGAACATACACCACACTCTGTCTCCGCCATCTCTCCGTCCTCCTCCTCCTCCTTTTCTCCCATCACTCCATCATCCCCCCCCTCCCCGTGTTACCAAGGGGCTGCGATGCTGCAAGCAAAAAGCTGCTGATGTGACTCATTACTTCCGACAGTGAACCTGCTGCATAGAAAACACAGGAGAGAGAGCGGTTGGCCAGTTTGGCTTGCCATCTTTTTTCATCTGCGTCCGTGAGCGAGCAGATGGGGATGCAGAGCACCTCTGGCTATAGAGACTAACCCAAGTCCCACCCCTTTCTCAGGCCAGCAAGACAGCGTGTGTGTGTCATTCATCGGTCTTGCGGCTGAAACGCAATTTAATGGCTTTCCACCCTCATTTTTTGGCTAAATTGATGTCTTGTCTTGATTCCGTCTTGTTTTTTAAAAGATAAAACATTTATTCTAATACTGAAAGTTCATTCTTGACCTTGGAAATACAGTTCTTAAGAAAAGCTACTAAATCATCCTCGTGGTGAGACTGTTTTGCCAACAACAATTTCGTCAACATTCAACAACTTCAGCTGCAGTCACTGAGTAACTGGATCTGTAGTTGTTGAAGGCTAACAAATAATCATTTTTATATCGATCTCAAATTTGACAACCCTCAATCAGTTTGTTTAAAAAAAACATGTCAGAGAAATATCGAGGATAAATCTACCTGAGGGGATCAGGGTTCTCTAATCCCCCAGGGTCCTTACATGACATTAAAGAAGTCACCTCGTTACACGGTCACTTAAGTGCACGTTAACACAGTGATTGACTCCATATAGCGTAGGATATGGACAGAAAACTAAAGTATCCTGTTCTGCCTTTTTTAATTAAACACTGAAGATTAAAAACCAGCTGCGAGAGAGAATGCATTGAAGAGCGAATGCTGGTGGAACAGAAGCTGAACTGGAAACAGAGCGGGACCTCGGCTCGGTTAATCAACTCCTTTTTGTTTTTTGTCTCCCACTCGCACGGACAGTTTTCCAACGCAGACGTTTGGATCACAGTGTAAACAAAGACTTCTCCATATCGACTCCTGTGCCATTCTAAGAGGGAAGAAAGACCCGGATGAACTGATATCCTCTTATCTGTGAAACCAAGCGATCTCCTGGGCCTTATAAAAAAAAATAATCCATGGACTTCCAAGGACCCCTGACCCGTACCAAACGGTGTTTAAAGAGACTTTCCTTTTCTTTTTGATACCCAGGGATTCGGTGTCACCACCTCAAGGACAGTTACTGCACCTGTAAAGGGAGATGTTAAGGACACTCAGTGAAGCTGGTCTTCAGTTTTTAAACACACGAACGGAGCCAAAAGTGCTGAAGTGACTCTCGGGGTACACTGGGGTTATTATTATTGTTATTTATATGAATGTAATACCATTGTTGCTTGTGTGTTTGATGAGTATTATGTAGGCTAGAGAGGCTTTAGGATAAAGTGGAGTTGCTGCACTCAGTGTAGCAGTATGTTGTGTTGAGTCGCCCATACAAAGTGTGGGTATTTGCAGTGTTCTTGTACATATTTCTTCATGCTAAGATGTTTTTCGATGGATCTCTTTACATCTAAACAGGACATTAACATTAATATCATGTGTAAATACTCTTCATCTGTCCACTCTGCTGTGAGGACGCACTGGAATCACTGCAGCAGGACTGTTCGTGGTGATTGTGTCCAAACACATGCGAGCAGCAAATGAATGTGTCTAACACTCGGTGCCGATCGTCACACGTGAATCGCTCGCTACTCACAACCGGAGCCATGTTGGTGCTCCGCGGCCATTTTGTGGGAAGTGTCTCGCACGCTCCACTCAATAGACGGAGTAATGACAGCCGGGCCCGGCACCGACATCCATCAACACCCTCTGCTTCGACTCTGTCACCTCCCAATAATGGACCATAATGGCAGTGCGGCGCGTGCATCAGAAACACACCCAGGAATCACATTTCTTTGATAAAGGAGAGGGTAATAAATGGCTGTTATAAATTCTGCTGCCCTGGACCTGACGACAGCAGCGGTGTGTGTGTGTGTGCATGCATGTGTGTGATGAGCTTCATTACACAAGTCCAATTGGCCTGTCCCAGGGTCCCAGGCACAGTTCAGTGCCTCGGCACAAAGCGAGCTGATGAAAACTGCCTTCTGCTGACAATCAGGAGAACTAGGTCACCTCTGAAGCAGCATCCCAGAGGGCAGGCGGTGTGAGTCCAAACACCCCAAGGAGCCGCGCACATGGACACGTATTGTCTAAACACACACGACACACAGCACAGGCCACGCTGATGATGTGGAGGGGGCGCAGGTTCTTTCTTGACTGTCTGTGTTTGTATATATGTGAATGTGTTTGTGTGTGTGAGAAAAAAAAAGGAAGCTTCCTTCGGATAGGAATCTCTGAAACAGTGCTGTCTTTTAATTACCCAGGGAGGCTAAACGATGGACTCTTCCAGGAGCGTTTATGTCCTGTTGTGATCAGTATGGTTGTGGACCCTCTCAGTGTCTTCACCAATGTCCAGCTTCTATCGTGGTGAAGATTTATAGACGTCACTCTGCAGACGTCAGAATGTATATTTATGCCCTTTACACGAGTCATTGTTTTTAATACTTCTGTGAAAAATACCTTAGTCTTTGCTGTAGAAAAAGAAACTTTTGAAAAACGTCCCTTTTTTTTGTCAATAAATGTGAATCTAATATTGTGCTAACCATGATTTATTCTTTCAATATGGGGCTAATGGGTGTGGTAGAAAGATGGTATCAACAATAAGCATCATTCATCATCCTCGTCACACAAAGAAGCGAACATATAAACATGAAAACAGAGAAAATCTGTGGTGAGGTATCGGTTGATTCTGCCGCTGTAATCAATAGAGAGATTAACCTTTGTAATGTGTGCGGGTGAAGAGGCCGGCGCTGCTCAGTTCCTTGATTAATCATCGCCTCTGCTCCTGGAAAAAAACATTCGCGACTAACTGCCTCATCAACTTTGATTATTCAAGGTCTCAGCGTGTCCAAACGAACGCTTGAAACAAAAGGAAGAAAACTGATGTGTGATACAGCATTTGCCGTTTTTTTCTTTCACACAATCAGAGTTCAGAGAATTAAAGATGGTTCTGAGTTTAAATACAAAATTTGATTTAGGATTTAATATAATATCATTTAATATTCAGCATCACTTTCCAAAATTACTATGTAGAATTTTGGAATAACTTCAAATGTTCATCATAATCTCCCTCAATATAAGCACAACTATATATATAGCATATACTGTCAAAAAAATTTCTTGGACCACATGAAATGCACCTTTTTCCTGTGTTCTGATTTTCTGAGGTGAGTTTCTTTTTTTCTCTAGTAATTAAACACAATAAGTAATGTTGACAAGTTGATCTTAATTCAGCGGCCCTGAGGGCAAAATCACAACAACAATTCAGAAAACGCAACATTTTAGAAAAAACAACATTTCACAAAATACATAATTTCAGGAAACACAACAACATCACACAAAACACAAAAACATAAACAAAACACGGTAACACTACACAAAACACAACATCACACAAAACACAATAACGTAAACAAAACACAACAACACTACACAAAACACAACATCACACAAAACACAATAACGTAAACAAAACACAACAACACTACACAAAACACAACAACACTACACAAAACACAACATTACACAAAACACAACACATCATTTCAGATGTGTCAATCAGCAACAACGGCTGTTCGGGTTTTGAATATCAAATGTCTTCAGGCACCAGTGAGACTTTAACATGAATAGGAAACAAAAAATTCTGCTGCTCATTGCTCAAATGTTATGGTTTTCTTTCTGAACAAATGACTCACACCTTTTTTCCACACTTCTGTTTTTGTGAGTGAATCCTGCATGTTTGGTCCTTTTTCCAACCTCATCCACTCGTTTCTGACAACGAATCAAAATCACTGAGCAGACCGAGCTGCACCCCCTCCTCTCCCAGACAGAGCAGCAGCAGCAGCAGCCAGCCTGCCAGACGCAGGCCCCTTTGGCCTACCGCAGATCTAAATTACTGTAATCAGTGGATGAAAAGCAATCAGCAGCCTTGTATGTGCTGCTGGCAGAACGCCTGACCCCCGGCTCTCTCCACCAATCAGACCGCTGCGTCCCATTCACAACTAATCACGACCTGCACTCAGAGCTTGCTGCTTTCCTCACATTTGATGGAGGAAGCGCTCTTCTCCTTGCCTTTTGTCTTTTTTGTACCGGGGCTGACCGGAGTCGGCCGGATTGATGAGGGATGACGGTTCGAGCTGAAGCTCTTTCCTGTGCTTACACGGTGGCAGCCATGGTTTCCCCTCCTGGCACCAGCTGTGGAGGCTCGACCAGATGATGAGAGATGTTTTATGCACAAAAGTAAAGTTTCACCATCAAATTTAGAGTCTAGTCTCTGCTGATAATGATGTGTTCAAGTGCACCAGTGAGGGGATGGAAAAAACATGTAAGATTTAGAGGAGTGTGATGAGGTCATCTCTGATGAACGTAATTCGTCTGAGCGACTGAAGGGTTTGAGAAGTGTCCGTGTAATTTACTGTGGGTTGGAGCGTTAGATACCACTGTAATGTTTCTGTTGATGTCGGGTCTTTAAGTCCTGTTTAAGGACATTTTTACCTAAAGCTTTATGTTTTCTGTCTCATTTCTTTATTGTTTATTTCACCACACACCAGACAGAAAGATCTCTCAGATTCAGGCTTCTTTGAATTACCTTACCCCATCCCATAATATCCACGAGCTCCATCTAGGTACCGTAATTCTTCTGAAACTCTTTAGATACTTAATCCAAGTCTCATTTCAAGGCTTGGAGGTCAATGTTCAGGGAAACCTTTTCCTGTATATCAAATATTATGATCAGACCGATGTGTGATTTTTGAACCCGATACTGGTCATCATTCATAAGAGTTTACAGAATCTGATGACATTTCAACCAATGTTTGTCTTCTTTGATCTTTAACATGTTTTCTTCTCAACAACTTTGAATGAAGAAATCATACTCACAAGACATTTTAAAGTACAAAACGAACTCACAGTGTTTCGAGACATATATTATTGTTCGTATATCTCATATCTGTACTTCAGTCGCCCCAACAATGAGCTGACGTGTGTCAAGTTAGTTTAAAACGCAGCTCATCTGCTGTGGTTGGATCAGTGACCTTCAATGATCATCACTTTTTTTATTCTAATGTTGCTCCGTTCTGATTGGTACGCAGAGGTAAGTGACCTCACCTTTGGCCGACCAAGCCATGCCCACTTCAAATGAGAGAAAGGGGCAGAGAGAATAGAAAATGATGATAATCGAAACCAGATCTGTTCTAACTTTGGCAGAAAATGGCAGTTTCCATCGATCACTGTCTGTGTCCGGGGCTCTTTAACCTGAGAGCACGAGACGTCTCTGGTGGAGACCCTCGTTCCTCTCTTGATAAAGAGTGCAGTATGCAAAAACACATTCTTGGCAGCGTGGTGGAGTCTTTACCTGATCATCTAACTGAACTGCAATTTTATTTCACTTCATTACTTCATGCTGTTTCTTTGTTCAGCATAAATCTGAATTTGATGGTATCTGTGGGCTGTAGACTGAGTGTGATTTTGTAAAATCTTTATTGGGTGTGATGTGGAAACACAATAAACTCTGAGAGTGAGAGACATCGCGTGTCTGCAGGTGGAATCAAAAGCATTGGCTTGTCTCTATAGTCTGGATTATTATTCAAAGTGTTTGTATTTTTCTGTTTGAACAGGATCTTTTTATTTTTTTTTATTTATTTATTTTTTTTTAAATCTGACTGAGTCAAATGTGTAAAACAGACCCTGACCAACTTTTGTGAATAGGAGATGAGCAGGAGGGGAAATGTGGGTCTGCAGGGAGAGGAGAGGGCTTATCTGTCGTGGACGAGGACGCACGCTGTCTTTGTCACATGACTCGCCCTCCCCCTCCTCCACCTCCTCCTCCCCCTCCCCTCTTATCTAGACTCTCCCTTTCTTACCCCCGGCCTCCCCCCTCCTCACTCCTTTCCCACCCTCTCCTCGCCGCCAGGGGTGGATCCCAGCGTTTATCTCTACCATCCAGCCTCGGTGTCTCCTAGCAACCGAGCATGGATCATTTAACTGCCCCCCCCCCCCCCTCCTCCCTCCTCCTGCATCCTCCTGTTTTATCCACGCAGCTACATACAGCGTGCCAACCGCCTTTATTCACATGGTTTTTCTGCTTGTGTTTTCACCTCCCGAGCTCCTGAATCTAAAACCTCTGAGCCTGGTTTGTTTCCTCTGTGCTGTAGTACTTGTCTCCCTGGCTTGGAGCACTCAAACTGTATCAGTGCCACACTTGAGGCGAGACAGACAGGCAGGAGAGGCTGTTCTGTCAGGACGTGTCACCGCAGGATCCAGCAGGTGCACGAAACACACACTAACACACAATCAATGGGAGAAGACAGGACTTGGCCCCCATCGCTCTGAAAGGCCCCCTTCGCAGAATCAATTAGCATTTAAATTAATGAAGCGCGTAATGAAGAGAGCGCTATCTCTCCAGCAGGAAAAAGCCCGACAGACAGGCGGCGAGCTGATTGTGGATCTGCATCGGGGAAGACACACTGTAAGGGACATCAAAGATATTCAAATAGACACTCCGTCCCTTTTTCTTTTTTTTTCTATGAAGGAAATAGAGACAAATTAAAAGCCCCGGCTGTTTTAAATAAACCTTTACAATATGGATGCTGTGTTAATATAATCACATTACCATATAAAAAGTGCCATTAATAAAGCACATAATTAAAGATAAAGTGATTGCATGAAAAAGGGCCCGTCTTTATCTTTCAATATCCATCAGCGCAAATATGCTTAAAGGAGGCTGCTTCCGGTGGCAGATAACCCGAAACTGATTCACTCAGGCTGATGGGAGCTGGGGATCATTTTTCAACCATTCAGAACATACTGTAGTTCTCAGGCTGGAAGATGTTATATTACATTAAAAAAAAATTCTTTTTTTTTTTTTGTGGAAAACTAGAAAAATAATATCGCAATGAGGAGATGAGGCTGAGCTTGTGGAGCCCTGAAACTCACAATTAAACCGGCTAAAGATTTCAAGAAAAAGAGGAAACAAAGAGAAGAACTCATCAACAGTGAAGTTAGGTGGATAATTAATAGAGATATGGAATGAAGTATTAAAGCTTTGGGTCCAAAAGTCCAAACTGTAGATAAAATGAATTAATACTTTTAATTTAATATCGATAAAATTTGTACACAGTAGCTCATTTTCATAATAAAACTACACCAGCTCGTGAAGGTAATCTGACTCCTGCAGTGTGCTGTGAACTGCTGCAGCCGAATTAGCATTAGCTGAAGCAATTTCATACACAAGCTAATGCTAACACAGTTAGTGACAATGGAAGTTAGCTGCAATGAATCAGCAGGGGCTGAATAGTCTGCTGCCCAGAGGATGAAATGAAGAACAGGAAGATGTCTTGCTATTCCAACTTCTCACATTATTCAAATTGTGCAACAAATTTTGTAGCTTCGCGGCAGAGTTAGGGTTGAGGTTAACTTGAAAAAATGAACGTGTCTTTCGCACCCGAGCATACAAACCGAAGCACACTGTAAAGTTAAAGTTTGTTCAAAGTGAATCATCAACTTGTGAGGGGTTTATATTATACTGTAAGGCTTTACTTTTCCGTACACCCCTTTAAACCATTTGGTAGTTGCACACATGAAACTGAAAAACTGAAATACGCATACTCACTGATGATCACTGCAGGTTAATGGATGGAACGATATTTTGAGTTTTTTCCCCTTTTGATTTTATGCATGAGGGAAATGTGATACGTTGCCAGAGAAAAAATAAATGATTACATGTGTGGCAAAACCAAACATAGACTGAATGATCAAACTGATCAAATGTATCAACTGCTCGGAGGTTAAAGGAAAAGTACACATTTGTGATTTGTGATAGTCTTTTTTTCGCACAACGTTATAACGACAACTCTCCTGGTAACCTTTTACTGCCTTTTGTTTTCAGCCTCGGGGTTGTAGCAGAAGAAATTGTGTTTACTGCCGCAGCGGCTTTTGTGTATGTGGCAGCTGATGATGTTCGTGACAAACACACACACACACACACACACACACACACACACGGCTGGCGGCGTTTCTCCACTCACCTCGACAGACATGCCATCCCCTGGGTTACTGCCCACACACACACACACACACACACACACACACATAGAGACAAAACGGTGACACCTTAGACTGACAGCATGTCGCACACTGAACACATCTGACTGTATGTATTCATACTTCACAGAGGAAGAAGGAAACGTGTGTTTGTGTGTGTGTGTACACATGCTGACAGCTGCTACTGAGCACCACATAAACCTTATCGCTACACAACAGTGACAGTAGGGAGCTTTTTGGCCCAGAGCATCAAAAAACCCCGCTGAGGGAGGGAGGAGGGCTTCCTCGACATGACTCATGACTCCCCCGCCGTGCATCACTGTCATCAGAACTGCCACCAGCACCCCCCCCCCAACACCAACACACACATCAAACACACCCCCGTTTGATCCAAATACTGTACAACATTATAAAAGCTGACATTTGTTTTCATGTTTGTTACTACAATGTCTTCATCTGTCACCTCAAAGTTGACCTTTGTGTCTTTCACATCTGGAGAGGAGAGGAGAGGAGAGGAGAGGAGAGGAGAGGAGAGGAGAAGAGAGGAGAGGCCTGGAGTGGAAGAATAGGACCAAAGAAGAGCAGGAAGAAAGGAGCAGAGGTGAGGTGATATTTAAGGAGGAAAGGAAAAGTTGAAAGTAGAAGATGAGAGGAGGGAACGAAAGGAGGAGAGACAGAGAAAGGGTGAGGGGAAAGAAAGAAAGAATGAAAGAAAGAATCTTGGAGAAAAAACAAGGGACAACACAGTAGGTGAGGAGCAAAAAGGAAGTAAAGAAGACAAAGAAAGGATGATATAGGAGACGAGGACAGATAAAACAAACAATGAAGCAAAGATGCAGAGGGAGAGAGTAAGGTAAGGAAGGAGAGAATAGGAGAGGAAGAATGCAAACAGGGAGGGAAAGTAAGAGGAAGAAAGGACGGGAGCCCAGATGAGGAGAAGATGAAGAGGAAAAAGTAGAGCAGAGTCATAGAAGAAGAAGAAGAAGAAGAAGAAGACAATGAGAAGATGAAGACAAAGAAAAGAAGAAGAAGAAGGAGAAGAAGAAAGGCTGACTACGCCTCTTTGTCCTTCAGACGTCTGGCAGCTCCTTTGCACCAGAATTGTGAGCGTGCAGGCGCAGATCCAACAACCAATGAAGGACCACGAACTCAGCACACGCCCACCGACACTGACCACGTCACCACCGCATTGTCCCTTCTGCCGGTTCCTTTGACTTTACGCCATGCGTAGTGTAGAGAAACACCCACGATGCACCGCTCCACCCTCCAGGGGGCTTTTCCTGACCACAGCACGAGGAAGGAGGAAAGAGAAAGGGAGAGAGATGAGGGGAGACAGTAGTAATGATGACAGTGGGACGCCGGAGGTCAGCAGACCAAACACAAGTGTGTGTGTGTGTGTGTGTGTGTGTGTGTGTGTGTGTGTGTGTGTGTGTGTGTGTGTGTTGCAGTGAGGGTGGGGGACACCCCTGTGATGTTAGTGTGTCAGAAGATGATGATGCTGCTGCTGTGTTGTGACAGAGAGACGGGACAGAGTGCTTCATTCAGCTGCAGACAGACTGTGACGTGACACGGTTACACACAACACACAACACACACTGGATTTATTTTCATAGTAAGATATGTTTTACTATTAAAGATTATCTAAAAATAATAATAATACGGTAGAATCCAGTGTTTAGAGCTTACTGAATATCTCTCACGAGTCCTCCAACATAAATGAAATACACTACTTCTGTAACACCACTACTTCTGTACAACTATAGTTCTACTATGACTATATGTTCTGCTGCTTAATCATTGACCTCTCCGTCTGTAGTCAGTCTGCTGATTGGTCAGAATATGTGTTGAGTGTTTTTTATATTAACCGCAAAATCTATGAATTTGAACCTCACATGTAATCTTCAGCTTAAAGGACCCAAAAATGAAAATTCTGTCATTATCTACTCACCCCCAAGCCGATGGACAATGGAGATTCACAACAGGGAACTTCTTTTTAAAACGTAAAATGGCTCCAAACAGCTCATCCAAGTCTACAGAAGCCCTGAGATTCAAAATGTATTTGAAAATAATTTATTTTCACCTTCAGTGTGGCCTAGCTTTGTTAGCTTAGCAGCTACAGTAAAGATTTTGGGCTTAAAAATGGTGCGAATAACTTTCATTCTAATTAAATTTTGCATCTCAGGGCTCGAGGAGACTTTGATTATGCCGATCAAGCTGCATGAAATAATCTTTTTTCTTTTATACCTGTGCAAGGCCGGTTATTTGATTGTTGGTTGTTTGGTTTGTCAGCAGGATAACAAAAAAAATGTACTAAATGGATTCCCACGAAACTCGGATGGAGGATGGGTCCTGACCCAGAATAGAGACCATTATTTTTGGGGCGGATCCAGATAAAGGAACAGATCAAGGATTTAGTTTTTCTTTAATACTGTCAGATACGATGTGTTTCTATTTCTATTTCCAAGTAGAAATATGCACTCTAGTGCTGTTCTAGTTAGATTTTTTTGACTAGAAATTGGACAAAAACTTAGTATAACTCGAGTTTTTGCAGGTAGCTTTTGGCTTTATTTTTCAGGGTTTTGCCAGAACTGTGTCCTAGATCTCTGCCTCCAGCTTCATATATTTGTGAAGTTCATCTAAAAAAGGATAAACAAATCAGATTATGTTGGTGAGGTTGGTGAACCTGGCTCTTACCAAAACTTCAGTCTTATTGAGAGTACATCTCGACCTCTTGTCGTTTTGTATTGCATCACAATGCAGCGAGGTGTTCCCACTATTTTGTCCATCCTTTGCATAATGGGCCTTTTGTGATGCGTGAGCTCTCGCCAGCAGCTGGCGGTGCAGTACCGTTTCCTGCTGCTAGTTTGCAGTGTTGCCTCAAGCCTCCGAACTCATTGTCAATCATCCTCTCTCTCTTTCTGTCTGTCTACAGGCTCGAGACACCATCACACACACACACACACACACAATCTCTCTCTCACACACACACACAAACTGCTCTGCCTCCCAATTATCGTGACCATGGCAACTATCTTGGAATATGGCCTGTGAATACATTCACTATTACCAGGTCACTGCCTTGCAGCCTATCTGTCCCCCTATTGACACACACACACACGCGTATGCACACACACACGCACACACACGCACACACACACTGTCTCCCCACACCCAGACTCTTTCTAGCCGCTGTCGGCTCTAATCATCGGCCGCTGAGGAGGCACAAAGCTTTAACAAAAAAGAGAGAAGAAAAATAACCATGGCAACAAATTTGAGGCAATTTCAGTAATAATATGAATTAGAGGCCAAGCTGAATTACGTTGGAAGGGGAAGAAAAAAGCTCTCAGCTCTCCTTCTGAAGTGACAAGAAAGAAGAAAAAGCTGCGGCTCCTGTGTTTGTGTTTACATTTACAGTTTTAAACCTTAGAAAGTGAGTTTTATTTCGTTTAAGAGGCTCTGATGACCGTGCTTTGCTGTGATGACACTGTTTCTATTTTAGGCCGGATGTGAAATTATGCTGGCCAAAATAGGACACACACACACACACACACACACACACACCCACACAGTCACTCATATAGAATGAATGTCTGAGCATAAATGGCAGCTGGCAAAACAGGTTTAGCCAAGCATGAAAATCAACATGAATTCCCACTCGGCTGGAGCTCGATGCCCTGATGCGGCGCTGCCTGCGACCCGTGTCCACGTCCCCAGACACCCCTTCACACAGCGAAGTGGAGAGCCATGCCACTCCACGAGGCAGACATAATGTGAGAGTTTGAGAACAGGAGGGATCTCAGAGGATCTAACGCAGCAGTACACTGGAGATGATGAGCAGATACACTTAAATCATCTCAGATGTCACATTTTAGCCTGATAAACCTTTTTTCTACCACCTTTATTTCTCTTTTTCAGTGTTTTTTTTTATTGTTAAATATGTTTTCCCTCTGAAACTGAACTAGTTTCTTGACAAATATGTTATCATCAGTCATACATTTAATTTAGTTTACACTATAGTGCTTTCATTTCTTTTTGGAAATGTTTTTTTAAACAATGTGCGATGAGATGCATGAAAGAAAACTGCAGTTTTCCTTTCAGATACCAACTTTTGCACATGTAACATTGACACGTTTCAAGAGTTTAACCTGTATATACAAAATACTCTTTTAAGGGTTTGTTTATTTTTTAAAACTTTAACTTTTAATTTCTCCTGTTCTCTTTCTGAACTTCGCACACGTTGTTAAATAAAGAAGCATGTCAAGTTTGGAAAGAATTTGTCTCGTCAATCTCAAGGAGAAACTTATCATCTCAGTTGTTTTCTCTGTAAATGACACCTGAGCTTGAAAAAGCCACGATCCAAAGCTCAGGACAAACTACTGAACATCTGTTTGTAAAACGTCAGATTCAATACAAACTGAACACACATCTGCTCAGTTTCTGTGACTCTTTTGTTAAGTGGCGCAGAAATGTTGCAAGCCAGAAGAACTGATCCTCGCAGGCAGCGATTCAGCCGTCTGATGTTCACATTCAGTCAGCAGTGGAGAAAAGTCACAACAGTTGTGTCATCAGTTCACATCAGTTAGTCAAGCTGGTGTTTTCCTTTCTGCCTGCAGATATCAGCAGCCACATTGTAATCTGTTGGGCCAGGATTACTTGTACTCTGATGGCACTAAATAGATCAACAACTGTGAGTCTTTGAAAGGTATCAGCTTAACGTGTGTTGAAATTATGAAATAACTGTGAAGCTGGTTTTAAAGGATAAGTTCTTAAAAAAATGAAATAAAATTTCTGGAGCTTCACAGCGAAACAGCATCGAGGCATTCTCCTGAACAACTTAAGTACACGAGGACTTGTTTTAAAACGTGAAGAAATAACTGAATAAAAGCATAAAAATGGTTCCATAGAGCTCTTCTGATGTAATCCAAGTCTCTGGAAGCACTTTTCCACATCTACGTCAGCTGTTTAGGAGACGCTGTAATGCTGTTTCGTTGTGAAGCTCACAAATGTGGTCGAGTAGGTTAAGTATACATTTTTTTTATTTTAGGGTGAATTTATCCTTTAATACAACAAAACATTCTTCCAGCATGAATATCAGAAAACAATGATTTAGTGTTCAGATTGACTGAAAAGCCCAGTGAATTATCTGAAAAATGCATTTTCATAAAACTGAAAAACAGCAATGTTTTATTAACCGATGATTTTGGAGATAAATGTTTTTTCCCAGGACAGCGATGAGATGTTGTAGAACTGAAAGCCAAATTTGGCCAACACATTTCAACTGAGCTGATTTGAACGTTAAAGTTTCCTTAAATTTGACATTAGTAGCTGTTGGATGGAGAAGAAATCCAAAAAGGTGCAGAAACTCTTCCTGGTTGATGTTTGCAGAGAAGGACAGGAAGTCAGCACAGGTTACAGCCCTGATCACTTGTGTCATCTCTTTCTTATCTGGGCCGAAGCAAAGTGTTTTTGCTTCAACCTGCTCGTGTGCCATTTACACAGAAGCCTGCAAACCACTGCTCCCCCTGTGCCATTTAAATCACGCTGTGAGCTGCGCTGCCCTCGGGTCAAAATTGTCCTATTTGTAATTGCAAGAGCAAAGAGGCTCTTTTTGAACAGCACCTTGCTTCTCTCACCTTCCCTTAAACCGGCTTTAAATACGCGGCAGTTTAATTAATGTGTGTAAACAAACTGTTTCAGAAATAATCTTAAGAACATATAAATGTAAAAGACTGAATCAAAGGGGGGGGGGGGGGGGGGGGGGGGGACACTTTCTGAGCCTGCGTGTGACTTCCATCCTCGACATGATCGTCTTCTCCTGAAACAGCCTATAATTTACAGATGCTGCTCAGCAAATTCAAAATGGGACATTCAAATGGATCGGGGTCTTTTCACCCTTCAGAAAGCACCAGCTGTAGGAGACGGCATTGACAGAAAGTGGAGGAAAGAGGGGGAAAAAAGAGGAGAAGGGGAGAGAAAGAGTGAGGGGGGTGCTATTAATCTCTCCCCTTCATTCACTATTCTACAATGAATTGCAGCTGTGGCTGCAGATAAAAACTGAGCTTTTTTTCTTTCTTTCTTTCTTCTCCGGTGATTATCTGCAGTTAGGTGCCCGGGTGGAGGTACGATCACAACAGAGCAGAGGGAGAGAGCACACAGCCCGGGAGGGAAAGAAGAGGAGGTGGAGGAGGAGGAGGAGAGGAGGAGAGGGCAAGCAGAGGAAAAGGGAGGATGAAGTTCAAATAAGAGGACAATGGAAGATGGAGAGATGAGCGGGGTGGTGGAGAGAAGATATGAGGGAGACAATGAAAGTAAGGAGGCAAGTGTTAATGACTGCAGGTGATAGCCGGGGAACGCAAAAGAGAGAAATCAAACCACTGAGAGGAAGTAGAGGTCACCGGACGAATCATTATTTTCATTGTTGAGGATCCTGACAGCTATTTTCTCAATAAATCGATCAATCGTTCGATCTGTAAAGCTGAAAATGTCTATCACAACTTCAGTCCCAACATCACAGACCTCCAGTTTTCTATAATGTAAGACAAATGTTGAAATTATAATCAAGCATGTGGGGGCGGGGGGGGGCATATTATCACATATTAAAGCATGTAATTAACAGGTGTAATTCTTAATTTCTTATGTGGAAAGTTTAATGCATATGTGACAAAAGCAAATCAATTGTAAAAACGTCCGCACAAGATATTATTTTCTTTTCACATGCTAAAATGTTATTTAACATGTGGCATTTTCATCAGGGAAAGCAGCGAACTTTCACATTTGAGAAGCTAAAGCAAGAGAATGTTTAACATTTTGGCTTAAAATGGAATTTACCTGTTAAAACCTTACCGGAATATTTCATCAATAATCTCTGACTGATTAAAGGAGTTGACTGTGCAATTTAGGAGCTTTTTCACCCTGTGAATAAATGTAACACAACTGAGAGTCTACAGTCATGCTAGCAGCTCTGTGGGGCTGCTCTTAGGCATAGTTAGCTCTGTGCTAGCTTTGTTGTTGTTGTTTTTTGTTTAGAAATCTACTTTCCCAAAATTTACTTGCCCCCGATACAAATAGTTTTATGTGTTTGCATTTATCAAATACTAGAGGTTTTCTTTATCATCATGTCATTTATTCTAGTCAATCAGTCAGGTCGATGACACAGGTTGACGTAGATGCAAGGCAACCATCATTCCAGGACAACTGATACTTGCTTGCTCTCAGCTCATCAACATATCTACCTGCCACCATTTAAGCTAGTATTGATCTAGCACCATTTAAGCTGGTGCCCGATTGATACTGCACATGTGTAACTCTTAACAGAGATGTGAGGGAGGAGAAAATATGGGTCTAATCCTTTATCCCCACTTTTCCAGTGGGGCAAGTGAGTTGATAGATTTACGAGCTTGACGTTGCATTTTACTTGGCCCCCTGTAATTGGACAATTCTTATTTTTGAGCACACAAAACACAGCTGAGGGTGATAGGAATGTTAATAGATTGCAGGTTTTTGGCTATCATGGTGGAACATCCAATAGTTGTCGAGACATTTCAAGCTAATGTTGGTCCTGGATGGAAAGCCAGAGCATCACCAAAGTCATTAGGATTCATCATCTGTGATCCCTGAATGTCCAGACAGAATTTCATTAATTCATCAATGTGAGATTTCAGTCTGGATCAAAGCAGCGGACCGATCGTCTGACAAACCAACATCACCATCCCTTGGCCCTGCCTCCTTTCATGACTAAAAAACAAAGAGATGCAGGAGGCAGGAAACACACACAGACTGGTGGCACAAACTGAAGCTACACTAGCAGGACACACTAGTACTCACTGAGAGGACGGGGACGGGGGGGGAGGGAGGGAGGATACAGGAGAGCACAGAGGGCTGTGAGATTGAAATGCAATAAAGCAGCAGTGAGAAGTGGATTGTGTGATGAGAGAGGAGGTTCAGATACGGAGGTGTTTAATATTGTTTGCTGTTTATCTCGGCGAAACACAAGCGCACACAATAGAGATGTTATCTCGCCCTCTGAGGGGGGAGAAGCATTTCAGATGGTGGTGGAGACCTGATAAGCTACATTCAAGATTGAATTAGGGAGAGGTGTGATCTGATAGCTCAACTTCTGCTGCTGCAGACACGACCTGAGGGATATTCAGATGTTTATTACGGGTATTTAAAAGGAATTCCTCCAGATGGACACAAACTCAAAGGCCTATATATCATATGATGCTATGTTATGTTATATTATATTATATTATATTATATTATATTATATTATATTATATCATATTATACAGACATTTCCTTCAAATGATTGCATGTTCACAGACTCACCTCTAACTCTGAATTGTGAATGTGATGTTCTCCTGCTATATAATCCAAATCAAACACATTTGGACTAAATATGCTATTTTCAGGTTCATCTTAATTGCTGTATTTGGAAGTAAAATAAGATGGGAGGTGATATTTTAAGTGTCTGTCAGCAGCTCCATGCTAGCTAACATTAGCCTCAAGGGCTAAAATGTTGACCGTTGCCCGGCAGCACCATCAGATGCTCACTCATTGGATTGTTGTGGTCTGGCTCAGAAAGTAACCAATGTAATCATTGTGATTTGAACTCCTAAATATCAATGATTAATTACACATTATGCTTACCTGTAACCTCATCCCACAGAGATGTTGTCCTCCTTCTCTGTATCCGAAAGTGTCACTGACGTCTTCTCAGCCTTCACCAGTGGGGTCCGGGTGACATTCTTAGGCGGTTTAAAACATTTTTTTACGATATTATTTTCAAGATTACAGACTACGTAACATCTACAGCACTTCTTGTGTGTGTTTTTTTAAAGCAGCTACATTTTACTCCATGCAGCAAAATCCAGAGAGCAGATTCAAACCCCAGGCCTGAAGACGTCGGTGGCTGAAGTTGAAAAGTTGTCTAAAATTACATTGTAAAAACTTTTATTTTGAACCCTGAACGGATGTCACTCGTGAATGTTGAAAAGACGCCTAAAAACTTATTCCGGCTCTCCACTGGACGTCTTTTCATCGCCATGAAAGACGTTGAATGGATGTCTTTCGGAAATGTTTTTGCTCAGTGGGTTACACGCTGCTACGAACTGAAACTCATGTTAACCCAGAAATGTAAAAGGGTGCTTGCTTGTTGAAAATGTGTGGCAGTCCTATTAAGTATGTAAATTCCTGTTAATGGACTAAAATGTGCAAACTTGACTGGTACGGTCCTCTAGGTTTTGTCGAGTTCCGCCCTTCAGCGCTCTCATGGTAATTACACCCAACACCTGCACAGCGACGGGAGGGGGGTGGGGATGTGGAGGAGCTAAACACGAGGCGGTGGTCAGACGGCAGAGAGGCTGCTGACAGGTCCTGATTTGTGTTTTCTGTCAAAACCCCAAAGATAGAGGCGATGGAGAAAGATGAGCGTGGAAATGGAGACGCTCTGCTTTGCATATCGCAGGCTGTGGTTATTTTGAGCCCACGATTAAAAGTAATCACAGTCTCCATCGTCGGCCATTTCAGCCGGGAGTGGCCGCAGTGTAACGTGTTTACAACAAAAGGTGAGTGCAGAAGAAGGCAGACAGAAGGCCTTTGTGTTGCACAATAAAGATAGTAAATCAAGAAAGTATTCAGCACATATCATTTTAGTGATTTAACAGGATATTATTATGAAAACTCGACCTTTAAAAGGTTAAACCGCCCGACTCTGTTTCCTGTGTGTTTCCTGTGTGGTCGGTCGGTCTGCCCTCTGCAGCCGCGCACGTGTTCCTAAATGTTCTGCTTAAACAGTACGAGAGGGAGATCAGAAAGCAATCAGCAGCGGATTGTAGACACACAGGGAGAGCACCCGAGGGCCGGTGTCGAGAGAGGGGAGAGAGAAGTTGGAAATATTGACAGGTTTGTACGAGATGTGTTACTGCGGTCGCCCTCGGGGGAAGCAGCTCTCCGTGGCACAACTCAGGCAGAAAAACAACTGACGGGATCAGCTTCTGGTCTGTCGGTGGAAGATGCATGTGGGACATTACTCCGAACTGTTTTGAGGACATATTGAAAGCCCTCAAAACATTTTTTCTCCATGAAGCGGTGTAGCAATGAGGTATTTGTGCAGGCTGACCCGGAAGTTAGCGTCACCCTGGTTCCCTCGACAGAAAGCCCGCGAGATTTAATGTCTGTGGCCAACGCAAGTTTGTGACACTCACACGTTTTGTTCCGCAAGATAACCTTCATTGATGAAAAACCACCTCTGTGATTTTAACCCAACCCTAACCCTACGCTTAAAATAAATCGCTAGAAGTAAAAAAAAACAACTAATGTTAGGCTATAAACAGACCAGATTGCAGATTGCTACACAATTCCCACACACGCATTCTATAAATGGATCAATGTGCTAGCTGTTAATTAACTAAAGTAGTCAGTAGATGATCCCTGACAACTTCTGTAGTATAAATTAGCTGCTTGTCAGCAACCGCCATTTTTAAGACATGCAAGTGCTTTATAATTTAATTGTGGGACATTTTTTTTTAATGAAGTGTTGTATGCAGTAGAACAAAAGTGTTAATATCTTAAGCCTGAGGTAACCACATATCTTGTTTGAGGCATTTGTAACTGAAAACTATTCGGAAACCTGGTGTGCTTTGAGACGAGGGAAACCGGATGGGCAAAAATGCTGAGTGATTTCTGGTTTTAGGACTACAAACTCTATATATCAGCCCAAAAATATGGAATATCTTTTCAAAGTCCAGGTTTAATCTCCCTGACTTGTCTGCATTTGCGCTTCTAAAAAACTAATTCCACTCACCTGACAAGTGTTCCTGACAGGAGAACGAACTGTTTCATTTCCTTTAACTCGACGTCGGATCAAAAGCTGAGATGAATCCCATGTAAACCGGCGACAGAGGGAATCCCTTTTTTTTTTTTTTTTCAAATTAGCATCGCTGCTTTTGTTTGTTCTAATGCATCCCTGTGTTTTTATTAGTACAACCCGTCCATTTTCTCCCCCCTGTCCAAGCTGAATGATTCATTGAAATGCACATCTTGTTTGCAATTGACTACATTCACAACCTGCTGAAAGCTTCTTTTTGTTCCGGCTCCTGTGATGTCGGCGGGGCCTTCAAACGGCTTTGATTTAATTGAGCCTCGCAGCGCTCGTGCAGAGTGCTCGCAGCTTCATAAAGGCAAACCGCTGGCCATGCTGCACACAGGTTTATGAATAAAAACCATGTACGCTTTTGGAAAATGGGTTCTCCCCCCCTCACCACCACCACCACCACCGTCAAACCGTGCAGCCACTCTGGGGCTGTCATTAACTGCTATTGTCAGCATCACAATCAAGAGCTGGGGGGGGGGGGGGGGGGGGGAATACTCCAGCACTTATCATGAGCTCAGCCACAGGAGCTCACATAAACACACAACACAGGAACACAACGACAAATCTCTCACACACACAGCACACACCGGGAGAATGGATGTTACTATTGATTTCTGGGCTGATGTGCGAGACGTCGCACAAATACAGAAGCCCGGCTTACAAAAGGTGTTTTGTTTTTTTTAGGATTTCGAGAGCTGTAATCGTTCTGCAACACCCCGGCAAATGGCTGGCTCTATATTTAGACAAGCAGGTCAATGCAGCGATGAAACAGACCGATGCACCGAATCACACCAATCTTCAGCTTCATCTGAGACGCTCCCGCCTGCTAGACTTCTTATAGACCACCGCTCCCTTAGAGGGGTTAGATACAGCAGCTCGGCTGTATAATACGTGATGAAATAATGTCACAATAATAATGCGCTGAAAAGCTCGTGTTCTCAGTCTGTGTCACACATTTGACCTCCTTTGCAAGGTTGAATCTGGTGATGTTCTCATCATCGACAAATCCAATAAACAACAACAATGAATTTATGCAAACAAACAAGTAGGATCAGTGTCTTTGCATCCAGACTCTGGTACAGCTCGTTCTTTCCCTGCTGTTGTCCAAAAATGATTTAAAAACGGTGTGGTGTGGTTTACTTTCAGGAAACCTGTAAAGCCAGGGTACATTTTGGGTATGTGTACCATAGACAATTAACAAATTCACAATAAAGTCAATGTCATATGTTCAAAGTAGTGACATATAGATATATATATATATATATATATATATATATATATATATATATATGTATATATATATATATATATATATATTGACCTTTGTGTTCCTTTATTGATAGTACAGGCACAGATATGACAGGAAACAGAATGAGAGAGAGAGAGGGGGAATGACATGCAGCATAGAGCGCCCAGGCCGGGACTGGAACCCGGGGCCACTGCAGCGAGGACAAAGCCTCTGCACATGGGACGCCCGCTCTAACAACTGAGCTAAGCGGTGCCCCAAAACGACATTTTTAAACTCAACCTTGAGATCATAATTCATTTTACACAATATGTCATTTTCCAGTCGAGCCCAGTAGGTTATAGAGTGTATACAGATGTACATGTACCTGTATCTAAAGCTCAACACACACGTACTCCAGTGTGTGTGTGTGTGTGTGTGTGTGTGTGTGTGTGTGTGTGTGTGGAGTGCCTGCAGGATGAAACACTGTGAACCTCTCAGCCCTCTCAGTCAAAGTGTCACCGTGACTCAAACATGAGGAGGAGGGGGGGGTATCCCTGTGAGAGCTGACAACATGCCGCCACTCTCATGACATCAAACTTTAATGAGAACAAAACTATTACACATCAGTTAACCGGCAGCAGCCACAAGGTCTGCTCGTTTATTGACTGAGTGGGACCACACACACACACACACACACATACACGTTTACAGCACAGTCACACATACATCAATACAAGCAATGGAAGGAGTTCTCACTGTAGAAGTAGATTATGTGTGATAGATATCGATGATTTGAGTCCTGATCAATGCAGCAGGGGAGCCCCTTTCTCTTTTGTCGCTCGCTCGCATGATGATGTCTCCTGGGTTAGAACAACTGAGAATAAAAGCGTTTAGATTCATTAAAAGGCAATTTAAAACAATAATTAGCTCTTTTTATTCCATAATTTATTCTCATGGCCCGGAGGCAAGTGTCAGATGTGCACCAGATACCCTCCATCAGGAAGGGGGTGGGGGGTATTCACCAAAACACGCATGGCCATGTCTATGTTTGTTGATGACTGAGATTTTTTTTTTCCTTTTTATATATTTTTTTTTTTTTTTATATTATTTACTGACAGTGTGTGAAAAATCGATGGCATAGCTTTGTGGCAGGCCCCCGCGGCCGTGCGGGGGGCCCCCTGAGGACCGGCTCGGTTTATTGTACTCAAAAAAAAAAAAAAAAGGCAATTACAATGTTAATGTGTCTCAGCAGGAGAGTGAACCCGAAAAAAGGTTTGATGGAGTGAGCGGAGTCAGCGAGGGTTAACAGCCAAACGGCGTCTGGGGAGCTTTTTATATCAAACACACACAGAGGAAGTCTAACCCTGTAGGTACAGTTTAGATAGATAGATAGATAGATAGATAGATAGATAGATAGATAGATAGATAGATAGATAGATAGATAGATAGATCAGAGTAGAAGAATTTGTTACTTGTCTCTGTTGTTCTCAGGCAGGCTCCTCCATGCAGGACTAATACAAACCCCTCTCCCTGGAAGTCTCTCGGGAGCCCATAATAAGCCATTAAACAGACGCATTAGGAGTAATGAAAAGGCTCTTAGTGGTTTACCACCTGGATTTTCTGTGTGTGTGTGTGTGTGGAAGTGGCCGGCAGCGACGGGAGGGAAAACAGAGGAGATGAATATGATGATATCGTGATGTTTGCATGAAGGACAGGTTCTTTTTCTAAACCAGACAGTAACACTCTGCCTGCCTGTCTATCGTGGTCTCAGCCGGTGATGTTTCCTTTTTTTCCCTTTAATTATAAAAAGATATAAGAAAAAAAGAAATGGATTCTTATCATGTGGAGTAATGGCTGACTTTGGAAACCACCCTTCTCATCAGAATACTGCATTACAGCATCTAAACTTGAAAGTCTCATTTATTTGTAGGGATATGTTTGTTTGTGTGACCGGCTGATGTTTTGGTGTGCATCTTGATCTCGGTGAGACTACCTGATTAAATGAAGCTATATATTCTTGTTTATGATTTTGTTTCCTCTAAATGTGTCCCTGGGTGAAAGTAAATTCCAGTACTTTAGCTCCAGCTTTCATGATATTGCAGCTTAGTTTTGAGTTTGTCTGGCTCCAGCATCACCTGTATACAGAGCCATGAACTGGTCTTCAAACAGCAACATAACAAATGTCTTATAGTTTGGTTGATTAGCAGTTCTTCTGTTATATTGTCTTCTTGAGTTTCCTGCTTTTGCTTTGAGTCAAAACACTTATAGAAAACAAAGTCTGTTTTAAAAGGTTTCACATAAATCAAGTAAGGTAACTTTCAGGGTTTGAGCTCACCTAACTTTCATGATATTGCAGCTCAGTTAAAATTCAGATGATGGTTCAGTACACTGTACATCACCTGGACACAAAGTATTCAGACTCACTAGACTAGACCAGAGTCTAGTTTGTTAGGCCGCCATTTGGCTGATACTGATATATATCGGCCAATATATGCATGTTTTTTGCAAAGATTCCTCAAATGTAGTTGCCAAACACTTATTTATAGTCATTACACTGAAACCGTCAACTTTACAGGGAATTTCATCATTACAAATCACCCAAGTGTCTTTTTCTGCACTATAATAGCTTAGAATGTGTAAATATCAGACCAATATCAGACAACTTATACCAATAGATCTGTGGTTGTCTAATATCGGCTAATAATAATATATCGTTCAGGCTCTACAGACAGTCGATAAGGAATCATCCAATAGGAAATAATGAAAGCATGAGGATGGCTTTCAAAATAAACTTAATTCAGGTCAATATCACAACATTCCAATGCCTTTGTCCCTGTGTACTTTCTTTTAAATGTGTCATGACTTTACAAATTCAGGTCTGTTCAGGTAGATTTTGAAAAGAAGGCTTCAGGACGTCTCCAGGACGACTGAGCAACATGTTGTATGTATGAGTATGTTGAGATTCCAAACTGCTGTTCTGCAAACAATAATAGAAATTAATTTAGGGGGTGTTGGATTTTCCCTTTAAAGAAGCTGAACGGAGACAAACGCTGTCCGTGGTGCTGAAGCCTGCTCTCCCACCACCACCAGGCTTTGAGATGTTTCCCCTCTCTCTCCTCTCTCACTCTCTGCGCCCTCCAAACGATTCGCCCGAGCGCAGACAACACCTAATCCAGTCGATAACGCAGACAGCCTGCTACCTGTGATTGTGATGCAAATGTTAATGGACTCTGAGGTCCTCTGATTAGCCTGATGTGGGCTAATTTCCCTCCTCTGCAGTCCCCCGGGGGAGGGGAGAGAGCGCAGAGAGCCCTTTTTCTTTCACCGTCCCCTTATTAACTGATGGAGTGTCGGGGGTGGTGGGGTTTTTTTTCCGGCTGGCTGGGCTGGTGGAGGGACGCAGCAGCCGGGCAGTCATGGGTTAAATGACAGGTAATGTAGCAGAGGATGGATGCTTTATGTTTGCCAGAATCTTTTTTTTTTTTTTTTTTTTAAGTCAATGTATTTGCACCTTTCTTTTTTTTCTCTCTTTCTCTCCCTCTCTCCCTCCAATCTGGGTCGTGCGTCAAGCGATTCCTGTCTCACACTCCTCCCTCTCTCTCTCCCACACACACACACACGCGCGAGCGCGCGCGCCTCGTCATTACCTTGTCTGGCTGAAAAACGTTTAATGGAAGAGGTAATGATAGCCTACAATGAAAGTCATTGTAGACCTACATAATTGCAGGCAAACGGCGCCATGGAAACATAAAGCCCAGTTGGTACAGTTTGGTGTGAATTAAAGGCGCACTGCAGCAGTATTTGAAAAAAAATAAGAATTATAAACAAATCAAATGGCCCGCAGGGTGATCAGGTGTGGAGATATGCGCGTTTTTCCATGTGATGCGTAATCACACACAATAAAAGGCTGAAGCACACTTGTTTTTGCAGTTCTTTGTCGTCAGAATGCTCTTTTCCTCTCATAGTCGTGGATTGGGCTTTTATTTTTGTGGTTCGAGGAAAAGATGGGCGGGGGGGGGAAGGGAGGAGGAGGGGGTACATGAAGGCGGAGAACCTTGTGCCAGCTCACCCATGTGTGTAATGTGAAAAAGGAGAGCCGGGGGTGAAATAGTGAGGAGATGAGGGAGAGAGGAGGAGGAGGAGATGGAGGAGGAGGAGGGGAAACGTGTGTCCGAGCGGGGTGTGGGGGTCCACTGGAGGGGATGAATTTGAGGGCACGGTGAGATCAAAGTGCCATTTTTTATTTTGTATTTTTGGTTTCTCTGACCCAAAAAACAAAACAAAACAAAAAAGGGGGGATATCGAACAAGATGGAGAGTTTGATTGGTCATATCTGAACCGACAGAGAGGATGATCCCCCTGGGGAGGTGGCACCCTGACCCCCCCTCTGATGACTCTCGTGATGGGTGATAAAGGGAGAAAATCACTTTCCATCCTCGTCGCAGATAACAGCGGAGCTCACGCTGATGAGCGCTGACCTGCTGAATTCATTTACAAAAAAGGGTTTGATCCACATCCACCAGCACTGTACTATCTTTTTGTCACATTAAAGGCTCTCTGTTGAGCTTAATTTTATACCAGCTGAGTGCATCTCTAAACTAATGTCAGCTCTCTGTTTTGGAGCAGAGGGAGGATCTGGATTGTGGCGCATGTAGAGTCACATCCTTTGGACTTGGTGCGTAAAATCCCTTCACAAAGACATCCACGGTGCAGCAGCAGCTTTAAACAACAAGGAAGGCCATATTTTCCACATCACTTAAGGAATCACAATAGAAAAGTGACCAATACATGTTAGTTGTTATCAAATGTTACACAAAGCTGCTTTTAAAGGCACAGACTGGCATTTGTTAGGGTGTGGCAGAGCGCCCCCCCCCCACCTCCAAACATCCTGGACGCCCCTCATAATCCTACTGTAAACTACAAGCTCACGTCTTTTTTTCTACCATTAGCAGCTTTTATTATTATCGCTGCACTTGTTACTATCAGTGCAGCAGGTCGTGGGGAGGTGTGTGTGCGCGGTGGCGGTGACCTCGCTGGCTGCCGGTGTCACGGCTGCTCTTTTCATCCTGCAGCGCACTCCATCAGACAGATCAGAGGAGGGCTGCAGCCCGCTGATAACAGCCGCGCTCATTAACTCTTTCATTCACAGGAGGCTGCAGACATGGGTTTTTTTTCTCTCTCTCCAAGGTTCACACAACTGAAAATGTAAAGAAAACACACAGGCACACATAGATAGTGGAGGAGGAGGAGGAGGAGTGAGTGAATTTGAGAGAATTTATTATTTGGCATCGATGGAAAATCAGGGCCTTGGCGCCGCTCGGCCTGCAGGGACCGAGCCTGTCAGTGAAATCATGGCTTCGATTAAATGATGTTTTGAAAAGAAAACGAACAATGGAGCGGATTATTCTTAAATCCTCTTTTTATTTTGCGTATTTGCCTTTGGATCGTCATTGTTCTCCCTTTAAGAGTCGCTGATTTCTAAACCAGGCCTTCGTATTTTAAATGACCAGCGCGCATTGAGTGTTTCATCCTCCCTTTGAATCTCTGTCACGGATCCACAAAAGGCCTCTCGTGCCGGTTCAAGTGGTCACATGACGATCACCAGGTTACAGCCCTATTCAAAGGAGAACCGGTTAATGGGCCACGTTGTTATTTTTCTCTGTGCGCGCAAAAGCAAACAGCCTGCACGCTCCGCCCGCAGAGACAGATAGTGTTACAGTTTACTGTCTGTTAGTCGAGGCTTTGTATCGTGGCGGTGAACTCTTGACGCTGCAAGCCCGAGGAAACACTGAACATGGTGGACACAGAGCGCAAGTGACAAGGCGCTGTCAACAAACCGTTTGGGCCTCGGTTAGTGGAACCACTCAGGGTGCGTTCAGGGACCAGAAATGAAAAGCTTTTCGAGTGAAATTAAATAAGTATAAGCGTTTTTTTTTTTGTTTTTTTTTCTACTTGGATCTGTGAGTTTATTCTTCTGATAACTGTATATTTAACTCTGGTTGGAAGACAAGAAAAGATAAATCAGAAGTAAAAAATAAAATAAAAATAAAAGCTCACACCTTCCGGATCAAACTAGGATCGCCTGATTTAACGCCAACGTGTCTTGTTGAACTGGCCCTGAAAAGATCTTTTAAAATGAACAGCCTGTATATTTTTTTTTCTCAACGGACACCATCGCCATGCTGGGCTCAGACTGTCACATCGTCTCCACAGACACAAGCGAAGTCGCTGAATGAGCGGACGGATGAATGAATGAATGAATGAATGAATGAATGAATGAGCGCGTCCTGAATGGAGACGTTCAGCCGGCGGACGAGGAGCAGATCAAAACTTTACGTCGCTGACTGTGGAAATAAATACCACCATATCTTACCATCATTTAGCAAAGACAAAACGCAAGAAAAAAAAGAATATATTTGTGTTGCCCTAACCAACAAGCGCAACACCATTTTTTTAAAACTCCCGATCCGTTGAAATCCCAGAAAACCACTTGGGTTACTATTCTGTTGCTCCGAGTCCTCCTCTCGTTAAAAAACAACAACAAATTAAATGTCTTTAGAAAAAAAAAAAAATTAAAAATACAAATACAAATCCTAGTTTTGTGTGTTATATAAACTGGTCCACAGTTTGGGTTTCCGTCAAATTCCAGCCTCCTTTTATACGCGTAAAGTTATGCGAGATTTGAGGCCCCCGGAATGTCATTGGACGTTGGGATGAGGTATTATAGATTATGGGTTGGGGAAGGGGTGGCGGGGGTACTACAAGCGCCTCCCCTAGAAATGCAGCAAATCTCTCCCGTTTTTCCTCCTGGTGGGGCACTGGGAGGGCTGGAGACGTGCTTTGCATTGGCAGGCTGATGAGAACACGTGTCTCCTCCCTGCCTCCCCCCAACACCCACCCACCCTCGACCCACCCCACCCCCCGGGCTCCACGGTACCGCATTGGCATCAGTAAAGGCACCTGAAAAGCCCCGACAACCATCTCCTGGAAAACGCTGCCTGCCACCTTATAACCCAAAAGAAAAGCGATATCATAGGCCGAACAGAAACCTGTGGCTCAGCCTTCCTGGGTTTCTTTTTTTTTTTTCGTTCAAAGTCGTGCGTAAAAAGCTTTTTTGCGCACACCGCCAAACTGCCTCAGAGACCGAATAGGTGCGCTTACTCGTCGAGCGTCAGAGCGCAGTGCCAAGATGCAGAGACGGAGCGGCGACGTCTGAAGGTGACATGAACCTGGGGATAATCGAGAGCAGCCGGCTGAACAAGAAGTGGAGATAGCAACTGAAAAACCGACGGTGTCTTGAAACAAAAACTCGCGCTTTCTTATTCCCCCCCTTTCCCCTCTCCTCGTGGCTTCATCTGACGCGGAGAACCAGGAGCTGCCATCCAAAGTAGCCTCGCAATTTGTTTAACTGACTGGAGGAGGGCGAAAAAAAAAAAAGGAACGCTAATTGAGCTGCAGCAGACAGTTGAGATCCAGGAGAGCCAAACGGAAACATGGCGACGTTAATCAGAAGCAAGCTTTCGAATAAACTGTCAAATGCGGCCACGGCCGTCTCCAACAAATCCCAGGCGAAGGTGAGCGGGATGTTCGCCAAGATGGGGTTCCAGGCCGCCACCGACGAGGAGGGTCTGGGCTTCGCCGCCTGCGACGACCTGGACTACGACCACCGGCAAGGCATGCAGATGGACATTCTGACATCCGACGAGCTGGGGGGAGAGGGGAGCGGGGAAGGAGGCGCGCTGGACGGGGACAGCCACTACCAGAGGGACGGCACCGGTCCGCCGCACTCCGCCTCAAAGGACGGGACTCCGACGAGCGACTTGTCTGAAGTGAGACCAAAAATCACCGCTTGGGAGGCGGGCTGGAACGTCACGAACGCAATCCAGGTAAAGATATGAACGCTTTGCGGATTAGAAACTGGGCGACCAGGGCGATCGGTAAACCGTCAGAGTAATAAAGTCACACCTGCGACACAAAACCGGCATTAAAAAGGTGCTCAAAACGTGTTTCTGTGCCTTTGATGGAAACTTCGTCAAGTTGTTAATAATATTCACCAGGGTAACTTCTGCCTGAATAACATTAGTTGTGCTCTCATTTTTATTCTTATATATATATTTTTTTTTTTATCTGAGGAGTGCGGAGATATTCAGGCGTTACAATGTGCTGGAAAAATAAAAGGGAGGTATTGATGCCTCCTCCTCCTCCTCCTCCTCCTCCACCTCTTCCTCTTCCTCCTCTTCTTCCTCCTCCACCTCCCCTCAACACATTCTTTGTCTGTGTAATAACGATGTCCAGTGTCGCCGATGTCCTTCCCTGATAACAGCTCACCTGCTTCTCGAATGAATAAATTAATATATGAAGAAAAAAAATAAACATAATTTTGCTGATGTTGAGCATTGAGAGTCTCAAAGACTAATTTCCTCAATATGTTTTGTGTTTCGTTATTTTTTTTTTTTTTTTTGCGGATATTTAAACGCACCATAATTAATGTAAATGTTTACATGTGCTATATTTACACACATTTTAATATTAAAATGTGTGTAAATATATTAATAGAATATACATATAACACATGTTTTCATGCATTAAATATCCAACTCGTGATTGTGTGCGGAGAGGAGAGTGTGTGTGTATGTGTGTGTGTGTGTGTGTGTGTGTGTGTGTGTGTGTGTGTGTGTGTGTGTGTGTGTGTGTGCGTGCCTTTTTTTTTTTTACTCGAGAGTGGAGTCTATGCGACAATCAAAAAAAAAATCCCTAGACGCAATCCCCTTCATGCCTTATCACGGCCGTGGTCACCGTGACGTCAGAGTGTGTATGTGCGCGCGCGTGCGTGTGAGCGTGTTTGTGTGTGTCTCCCTTCGCCGGCTCGTGGTGACGTCAGAGGCGGGCTGGATGCGCTCAAAGCGAAATGGAAAACCCACAACATGAAAAAGAAAAAAAAATGGAGTGACATCCAACTGAGGCCTAAAAGAGCCACGCGTTTTAAAAAAAATAAAAAATCTGACTTCATGAATTAAAAAATGAAGGGTTCAGAAATGTGTGAATGATTCATTTCTTACAATTTAACCCCATTTTTCTATATTTTTCTTTTTCATTATGTTCACAGGGGATGTTCGTCCTGGGGCTGCCCTACGCCATCCTGCACGGTGGATACCTCGGACTCTTTCTCATTATTTTCGCCGCCGTGGTGTGCTGCTACACGGGGAAAATCCTCATTGCCTGCCTGTACGAGGAGGACGAAGACGGGCAGCTCGTCCGTGTGAGGGACTCCTATGTGGACATTGCCAACGCCTGCTGCGCGCCCCGGTTCCCGGCGTTAGGAGGCCATATCGTGAATGTAGCCCAAATCATAGAGCTTGTGATGACTTGCATCCTGTACGTGGTGGTCAGCGGCAATCTCATGTACAACAGCTTCCCCAACATGCCGATCTCCCAGAAGTCGTGGGCCATCATCGCCACCGCCGCCCTCCTCCCCTGCGCCTTCCTCAAGAACCTGAAAGCCGTCTCCAAGTTCAGCCTGCTGTGCACGCTGGCCCACTTTGTCATCAACGTCCTGGTGATCGCCTACTGTCTCTCCAGGGCCAGGGACTGGGCCTGGGACAAGGTCAAGTTCTACATCGACGTCAAGAAGTTCCCCATCTCCATTGGGATTATCGTGTTCAGCTACACCTCGCAGATCTTCCTGCCGTCCCTGGAGGGGAACATGAACAAGCCGAGCGAGTTTCACTGCATGATGAACTGGACTCACATCGCTGCCTGCATCCTCAAGGGCCTGTTCGCCCTGGTGGCCTACTTGACCTGGGCCGACGCAACCAAGGAGGTCATCACAGACAACCTGCCCCCGGGCATCCGCGCCGTCGTCAACCTCTTCCTCGTGGCCAAAGCCTTGCTGTCGTACCCGCTGCCGTTTTTCGCCGCCGTCGAGGTTTTGGAGAAATCCTTTTTCCAGGACGGGGGACGTGCCTACTTCCCAGATTGCTACGGAGGCGACGGACGCCTAAAATCCTGGGGACTCAGCCTCCGATGTGCCCTCGTCGTGTTTACCTTGCTCATGGCCATCTACGTGCCGCACTTCGCCCTCCTCATGGGCCTCACCGGCAGCCTGACGGGCGCGGGCCTGTGCTTTCTGCTTCCCAGCCTCTTCCACCTCAAGCTTTTATGGAGAAAGCTGCTATGGCATCAGGTTTTCTTTGACGTCTCCATCTTCGTAATAGGAGGTATATGCAGCATATCCGGCTTTATCCACTCGATGGAGGGGCTCATAGAGGCTTTCAAGTATAACATAGAAGAGTAGACGCGTCGCTGGAGCTAGATGTTAACTGCAAACCCCCTCCCCTCCCCCCTCCCAAACATTTAGTGAAAAAAAGATATATATATACATATATAAATATAAAACACACGACTTCCTGGTAAAAAGCGCAAAGCCCCCCTCTGCTTAACTCATGCGTAAAAACGCGCGCACTCATACAGTCTTGCGTCAGTTCAGAAGAAAACGCGCGCACATGCACACACATAAACACACACAGAGAGAGGAATAGAAATAGAGGGAAATCCACAAACACACTATATGGACAATACATGTTGTATAAATATGCGAAGCAAAACGTATACATATTTTCCAGTGGAGTGAACGTTTACAATATTGACCTTAAAACGAAAACGTTGCAAAAAGGGCAGTTTGTCTCTATCGTCGCTCTTGTGGTGCTTCCCTTCCACCTCCCCGCCACACGAGACTTCACTTCACGTAACGCTCCGGTGTGTGATGGCACGGATACCCGACGGCATAATGTGATTCAAACCATGGTTACAAGATATTTAAACGAGAGAATTAGAGAGAGAGAGAGAGAGAGAGAGAGAGAGTGAGTGAGAGAGAGAGACAACAAAACAAAGCAAAACAAAGCGAAATAGAAAAATGCAATTTTTCTGCTGTAGGTACTTTTTTTTTGTTGCAATATGATTATGGGCAGTGAATGTGGTGTTTTTTAAAAAGCCTGTGGACACACACACACACACACACGACACACTATGGCAGTAACCAGCAGTAGAAAAACACCTGAACGCATCTAGAGAGATAATGTTTTCGTTAGAGATGAGGAAATTGGACCTTCCCCCCCCCCCCCCCCCCCCCCCCGAGCTGTTTTGAAAATACTGGAAATGCAAAATATCAAAGTTACACAGCAGCTATTACGAACTATGCATTGAATGTATGATATTTCAGACACATAATGAAACTGGGAAGTGGAAATCAATTTAGAAAAACAACGAAAAAAAATCCCTGCGAATTTCGATTCTCCTGCGTGAAAGTGTCAAAAGCTTTGATATTTTTTATTTTCCAATATTTGAGGTTTATTTAAAAAAAATAAAATTACAATTCAAACGCATTCAAACGCACCTGGCCCCCGAAATTCCGAAAAAGAAAAAGTGATTGAAATCCGGCACACTCAAATTTCACCATAATGCTTCTCATTACCATTTTGAAAAACACACAGTTCTGAAATTAAATCCCGTCTCGACAATTCGGTGTCTGAAAAAAAAGAGAAGAAAAAAATAAAGAGGAAAATGTGCATACAGACATTTTTCATTCTGTGCAATCCAATGGGTCCTGTGGAAATGTTATAAAAAAAAAAAAACGTCTGTGTAGTGTGTTATTGTGGTTTCAAAAAGATGGAATGTATATCTCAAAGTCGTTATCATTATATCGTGAAATTAATATTAAAGAATAAAGACATAAGTGAAAAAATATATTGTAAAAATGTGTGTGGTTTTATGTAAAATGGAAGAAAAAAAACCCGGTCAGAACATGTATTTTTTTTTCTCTATATAATAAAAAGACAGAAAACGATGGAGAAAATAGTCGCATTCATATTATTTTATTTATTTTTCAATTATAAAACAAAAAAACAAGATGGAGGTTAATTGATACCCTGTGAGGCCTCCAGGGCTCGGAGAATGATAATCCTGCAATGTGTTGCTCTCCCTCAAAAATCCCATTATTATAATCATTTTTCAAGATGGAGTTTTTATCTAAATATAAAACATGTTTCCCACCGGGCCTCCGACCCTCCTGCAGCTCAAATGAAGCGTCTTGCGGACAGACTGAGCGCTGCAGGCGGACATCAGGGCCTCATGCTCGACCTGCTCATCTGTGCTGATGTTCCTCCTCCCCCCCAAAACATCTGGAACACAGCGCGTTTTTTTTTTATCCTCTGAGCTGGGTTTCATCTCCAGCTGTTGAGCACGTCGAGCTACCTGGTGCATGTGGATGTGCGGGTTTTTAAAGAGTTTTTAAAGGAGCAGTTCACATGCAGGAGGAAGAGGAGGGAAACGTGGTGAACACCCGAGAGACGCGTGCTGGTGACTATTAAAAGAGAGCGATGCTGCATACATCTTAAAAAGTCCTTGCAAAGCTCTGATTTTCAGGTTAGATCAGTATCCAAAATAAAAACCCGTGTGAAATAATTGCTGGTATTTTCCTGAAGGGATGCGTGAGACGTTTATATTTACTACCAGAGGCAGCAGTTCGAAGACACGGCTGAGGAAAACAAAATACCTTCAAACACACAAACACATACAAGGAGAAAATATTATATCAAACATTAACAAACGATCAGACTCATAAGTAGAATGTCCTCCTATAATCATCTCCAAGACAATAAACATCATCGTGCCTGGGGAGCCACCTAGCGGACACGAGAGCGACTGCATTCAAAACATGAGACATTCCAGCAGGAGGCATTCAAACATGAGACACACACCAATACTAATTGATTCACCCATAGGTGTCATATACTCTGGAGAGGCTGTGAAGTCGGGCTGTGGACAAACCTGTTTTAAAACCATCACTTTAGAGATACATGTTCAGAAATGGGCCACAAATAGCAGCAAGACATGCAAACTAATAATGAGAATGTTCTGCTCTCCATCAGACCTGCTGAAACCAGCTGCTGCTGATTTTGGTGCAAAATGATGACAAACTTTTCCACCCAGGAGCTGCAATGGAGAGTACACTATGAAATAAGGCTAAACAACATCTGCTGGAAAGGTATAACAGATGTGATCAGCAATTATATTGTTCATTAGATGGAGTGATTAGGCAGATAGCTGGCTTGCGAACATATTAAAGGCATACGATGTGGTTTTGTAGAAGAAATCCAAACCGAGAACATTAATATTGACAGTGCTATTAGGAAGAAAAGTAGATTTTTGAGTGTCATTCCCACCTCGGGATTGTAGGAACGGGCCGGACGCTATCTTTGATGAGGTAATTATACAAACATACAAATAAATAAGCTGTCCCCAGAACACTGTTTGAAGCTAGGAAGCTATATTCAAAGTAAAACAGCGTGAAATTGTGTTGTCCTTTAAGGTCAATTTGTGTATTCAGTCATAAAAATGAAGGAAAATCAGTCAATGAAGATTTTTCTCTTCCAATTAAAAATTCTTCCACAAAACTTGAAATTGCTCCTTTAAGACCAAGAGTGTTGAAAGGTGGTGGAGGCATTAGGGCTCAGATGTATAAGAAAACATTTATTCAACAGTGTTTAACATACAGTATGTGATTTATCTATTTCGGAGCCTCAAGGAAACAGCTGCATGAAGTATTGTGAAATATTTTTATTTCAGACTTTGATATTGAACCACCCGACATAAAATTGTAAGTTTCTGTGATATAACAGTGTAAGCCGACTGTTTTACTCTTTACGACGACCACAGATGGAAGTTTTATGGCTGTTTTGAAAAAGCAGGATTAGCAAATTATCTGAATAAGTTGCTGAGAGGCTAGCGTTAGTCAGATAATGTGGTAAACATCCTCTTCCAATCTCCGGATAGGAAGACTGCCTCTAATTCATACTGATCAAATTCAGTTTTTTTCATTTGCAATTCAACTGTCTGGATACAAGTCCTGTTCATTTTTCAATCGCCAGAAAACACACATACAAACCTTTTAGCTGCAGCGCTAAACTACTACCATCTTCTTTACATTCCAACAATTACTGCGACAGAAATTCACTTTTAAATACATCATTTAACAGTTATATTAACAGAGAATTAATTCCAGGCCTATTTAAAATATGTAACATGCTTCCATTAATTTCTAGTGGTATTCTTGTGCCCTCTGCTGGAGACAAGCCACTCAAGGAGCTTGATAGAACAGTACTGGTGTTGATGGAGGCGTCTCGCTCATGTGAATGGTCGTGCAAAGTCTTGTCACCAAGTACTTGAGATAATTAACTGAGAGCTTGAAATGCATGGAAGACGAACATAAAATCATTCCCAACGGACATAAAAATGCTTAATTCTAAAGTGACATATTCCATGAAAGATAATTTATCTTCTTTATTTCAAGTAATGGCATTTTAGAGAAGCTCAATAAAATTTCATAATTACACAAACACAGTGAAATATTTACAGGCAACAATATGCCATTGGTAAGACAAGAAAATGTAAGAAGACCAAAAAAAAAAAAAAAAAGGTAAGAAAAAGGTAACGAAGTGGCTCAAGATAACAAAAACATACACATGAAGTGATTTTGTTGTTGGCATATAAGCAGATTTTGACAAATCAGCTGCACACAAAAGCCAGTGTTCTGCACTACTCCACCCTCAGACGTTGGGTGGAGGGGAACCAAAAGGCTCATTTTGGTGGCTCTTCGTTGTTCAGGGTTGTTGGCTTCTTGGTGGAGCACTCCACCACCCAGGGGTGATGCAGGACTCCCTGGATGGGCAGTCTTTGCATAGGGTTGTGCTTCAGCAGCCTGGCAATCAAATCTTTGGCTCCAGCACTGATATTGAACTGTGCAGGGTAAGTGTACTCCACCTGGATGACAAAGACAAAGTACAAAACATTAAACAGCAATTTCAGACAAAACATAAAAAAGTCAATCTTAGAGGGTTTGCCATTTATTTTTAGATTGTCGGGGTCTGCAGCTATCCTTTGCTTACCCTCGATATCCTACGGTAGGTCTCCTCATGAGTTTTTGCTTCAAATGGAGGTTTTCCAACCAGGAACTCGTAGCAAAGGACGCCCAGACTCCACAGGTCCACCTTCTCATCGTGAGTTTTTCCCTCAATCATCTCCGGAGGCAAGTAGTCCAGTGTTCCACACAGAGTGGATCTCCTGAACAAGTAAAGAGAAATGGATAAAGTTCATTTTTAATCCCTCTGTGATGTATAGCAACACTGAAGCCAAACAAGTAAGTTGTAAATGCAAGCTAGAGCATTATTCTTCTCCAAACATAGAAGGTGCAGTTTATAGAAAAGCATATGCGTACCTGGAAGAGGGTGTGTGAACAGACCAGCCAAAATCTGCAATCTTCAGCTCCCCGTTGGCTCCCAGTAGCAGGTTCTCTGGTTTGATGTCCCTGTGAATCACCTTCTTGGAGTGGCAATAGTTGAGGGCATCTGCAAGCTCCATGATGTACTACAACACAGAAAGCACAGTTAACACAACAGGCATCACATTATATTTCTTCTAAATTTTGAAATGCTCATGAACATTGTTCTTGTGGAATTGGCACACTCCTAACATTGAGGACTACGTTGTTTAGAATTATAAATGTGTTTTAAGTTGCTGATAAACTGAATATTGTCTTAAAATCAGCAGACTTACTGTGGCACTTCTGTCCTCAGGAAAGTTTCCACAGCGCTGCAGCTCACCGTACAGTTCACCTTTGGGCGCAAACTCAAGGATGAGATACACACGAGATGAATCGTGGAAGTAACCGTAGAGCCGCAGGATGTTGGGGTGCCTGCAGGAGGTCGATGCCAAAAGTATTCCGAGTTTAAAATCACCGACATATGAAACGCAAAAGCTGGGAAAAGCTAAAACATCTACATTTGCCAACGCCTCAGTGGCTGCTTTGTCGAAGAGTATCAACAGTCTGATTCAATATGAAGGATTTAATCCCTATACTTTGCAAAATGCCACCATTGTTGACAAAACGTTCAAACAAATAATTGAAAAAGTAGATGAGAGAAGAAACATGAACTAAGCATGATTTTGCACTGCAAAAAAAGGATAAGTCTGCAGCAGTGGTTGAGTTTATGTAATCAGAGTTAACTTCCAGGCCTTTTTTTTTTTTCTCTTCAACCCTACCAGTCAGTCATTTGAGTCTGTTACTTTTTCCCATTCAAACTATGTGGCATATACTTTGTACTGGCCAACAAATTATGGAGGCTTGTCTTGCCAATATTGATAACTCAAAGACAGTTGGCCATAACTGAAGTCTTGCAGCACTTTAAACCAAGGAAAAGACAGCAGGGATGTAGTTATCATGATATCCAAGTTTATATATAGTCTCATATCACACCAATAAAATATCAATATATTGTCCCGCCATAAACTGACACTTTACCTGAGGTGAGACTGGATCTCCACTTCTCTCCTCAGCTGGTGCTCTACACCAGCCTTCTCCAGCTGCTTCTTGAAGAGCACCTTCAGAGCCAAGATGAACTTGCTCTGTCGCTCTCTGGCCAGGTAGACATTGCCAAATTTACCCTTTCCTAAGGGACGGCCAATGTCAAAATTTTCCAGGCTCCACCGCTTGCTGTGTGAGCAGAAACGTTCAAAGTTATAGACAACACTGTCGACAAAATGTGTAAGTGTACCAAAGATGATATAAAATAAAGATGTGTAATCACACTTATCAGACATACCTTGAATCAGAGGCCTTTTCAGATTCAGTCTTGGCAGGTTTGTCTAGCAAAACAAAAAACAGGATATATTTAGCACCGGAAATACACACCACTGATTAGTTTGTCCAGTTCTTCATTAAGCTTACTCTGTGGCTTCTCGTGCTTTGCAGATTCCGATGGTGGTTTGGCCGGCTGTGGTTTCACCTTGGGCACACATGTCTTTGGCTGGTTTAGCTGGGAAGCATGTTTGGGCTGTGGCGCAGGATTTCCTTTCCGAGTAGCAGGGTTCAAATTCTGATCGGTGTGTTGTGTGGACTTCACATCGACATGAGATACTGGTTTCTGATGACTCACAGGCCGCTGTATGCGCTGAGGTCCATTTGACAGACCAAGGACACGCTGATGTGGAGTTGGGGTAACTACAGCCGTCTGCGACTGATATGATGTCGGAATCCGCTTTGGACCATCACCGCTTGACTGCAATCATGGGGGTGGGGGGGGGTTACATGAAAAAGGGTTTAATGTGGAAGAAATGTGAAAAACTCCACCTTTTATCTTCGTGCTAGTTTCCTCACCACTTCACTAGATGGGTAAATATGGATTTCCACATTCAAATAATTATTACTAGCTCCTTTTTGCTAATACAGAAAAATGATTTCATATTTTTTAAAAAGTAGTTCCTAACCTGTAATTTAGGCTAAATTGTAGTGAACAAAGATGGATGTTTTATGATTCCACATCTCTCTGAACCATTATGCAACATGTATGTATTGCCAATTGCAATTGCATAATCTACCTATGAAACTGTAAATCCATCAGCAGCGACCACACATTTGGCTCTCTTGTCTCAACTAGTCTCTTGAGCACAACAGGCTACACTTCTTTTTCGCCTCCTTTGTGGTTGTTGGTGGACGGCAAACAGCTGTCTACTCTATCAGAGTTCCTAAATGCACCTCTTGTCAAGTGAGTGATGGCAATTTGGCTTCATTTTATGCAATCCATTTACTGACTTTTACTTCTAATCCCAATCCTGTGTATTCTATTAACATTCCCATTCCCATGTGTTCTACCTGTGCGTGCATGCCTTCTCACAGTTGTGTGTCTGATACATTTTAACCTGTGTGTTAAAAAGGGGCACTATGTAGTTTTGGAGAAGAAATTAAAACTCAGAATATTAATGAGGTTTTTTCACAAACTCAGCAATATTTATCTTTGCCATAACTGAATAAATATGCTGTCCACAGAGGAAAATAAGGTCCCCAGGAGACAGTTTGAAGCTAGAACCGTGGCAGTTTCCACCAAATACTAAAGTTAAACAACATGACATTGTGTTGTCCTCTATGGTCAGTCTGTTTATTCAGTCATGAAAACAAAATAATTGTTAAAGCATAAAATAGTATAATAATCAGTGAATGAAGATCTTTCCTCTGATTAAAATGTATCCCCAAAACTAGTAGTGCACCCTGAAGATGTGCAGAGACAATGCCTCTCAAACATGGCTGAAAGCTTAAAACATCCACAACAGATATGCAATAACAAAATGTAATAAAGTGAAACCCCAATCTGTGAGAGCAGTGATTTTATAGTAATATTTTTTTCTGGTCAGGCTGACATTGTGCATTACCTTTACTTCAGGCCGATGAAGTTTCATGTCCTTTGTCAGCTTGAGCTTCGCTGCAGAGTCCATATTCTGAAGAGAGGAATTATGGAGGTGTTTTTTATTAACTTTTAGTCAACCTTATTATGGTTTGGCACTTAAATAAAAAAGGGTGTGGGTCTCTAACAAAGATATAGCGAATTTATTGAGGCGTTTTAGTCACTCTAGCTAAAGCTACAAATGTCTGACTAACGTTACATTGTCTCAATGTGGAAATTAACTGTAGCGTTATCACCACAAAACGTTTACACTGATGCTTTTATAACGCAAACAAACGAAGTAATAGCTAGATAGGACATTAAAAATTACATTACAGAAAGATGAAACGTTAGCAATCTCCGTCGCATGGCCGTTTAGACAGGAACGTTAGAGTTAACGTTAGCCTTTTTAGCTAACCATGACAAACCTACACATGCAACACAACGGTATATACACACTTTTAAGTATTATAAAACGTGACTTACCTAAATATATTATTGCACAGTGACCAATAGCAACCACTTAAATCAAAGTCGTCCAGAATTCCTGCCCAGAGGGGGTCCAAGGCAGGCAGCTTAACGTTACCCTGACTAGCTAGCAGCTAGCTAACATACGTCGGCCAGTTGACGAGAGCTGATATTTGTGGCTACATAAATGTCAACTCTACGTTACAGCGAGGTGGATTTTCGTTGTAACTCCTCTTAAAAGCCGCTTCGATGTTGTGAAAAGGTAAAGACATACAAAACAAGGATCAACGCCGTGTATAAAGTAAAGAAGTGCGACTGCCTGAACACCTCCCCCTGGCCACTGCTTGTTTAATTTCAAACGTCCCTCTGTTCAAAACCTTTAAATACACCACAGGCTCCGATTGGCTGAGGGAATGCTCTGTACTCGCTCGTCATTGGCTGACACGGAAAATCATGTGACGTGAGCGTTACGTCAGAGGAAATCGTCCAAAGCAGCAGAGGGCAGCAGCAGCAGCAGCTATCTGGTGCCTGGAAGGAAATCTACTGAACTGGTACATGATCTGTACAGTCTGCATTTATCATTACAATAAAATGACATGTAAGAAGAAGTGCACATATCTACAAGAGGAGACAAGAGCATTTCTTTAAAAGTATTTTTTACAGATTATTTTATGGAGCAACAAGCATACCTTTCATTCTGACATCCATTAACACTGTCTTTTTAAAAATTAAGTCCATGTTTTTAGATCCAACTACAATGTGTTTCGTAAATATCTTTTAGGAGCAGTATATAAAAAAAAATTCCCTGACTGATGATAATCTTGAGGTCGCTAATAAAGTGAAATATCTTGGACATTTTATTACAGAGTAAACAAGGCGATGATTATGATGATGACACTTACAGGCAATCCCGAAAGATGTATGCACAAGCAAACATGCTTTCAAGTTTAGTATGCATTTAGATGGAGTGAAGATACATCACTGTATACTGCATGCTTGTGGTCAAACTAAAGAAAAGCAAGTGGCTTTTAATTATGCCTTGAGAATATTACTTATGAAACCTAGATGGAATAGCACAAGTAAAATGTTTGTTGCTGCAGGAGTCAGTACATTCCAAGTTGTGTTAAGAAAGCTTATGTATAACTGTGTTTTCCGCCTTGATGTCTCTGAAATTGAAATCCTGGTAACAACAAAAATTAGGTTTAGCACTACAGTGTTGTGGAGACACTAGGCGGCTGTCTCTTTGTAATACACTCATGTATATTATTTCTTTTTCATTCTATTGTTAAATTGTTTGTTATTTATTTGATGGAATGTCTCACTTTTATCTGTACCGTGAGTCTGCAATAAAGTTTTTAGTTGAATTCAATTTAATTGATATGTGTTCAGTCTTTGCCTATATTTTCTTCAAAATTTAAAGTACAATACTGTTGATGCTTTTTCTCCCAGAGCACCTGAACCAGGATGTTTGCTGCATAGTTTGGTAGGTAAGAAATTGTATTACATGACTGACTTCCTTGTGTTTATAAAAAAAAAAACTGTATACAATTTGTCAGCACTACTGGCTAAAAAAAAGAACTGCAAAACTAATAAAACTACAGAAACATGCAATCTTAAAATATATAGGAACCATAGCTTCTTTGGAGGTGCTCTTCAATTCCACATCAAAACTATCAAATGTATTCAGTCATTACTATTTTTCTGACAGGGTAATCATACAAAACAACAATGTTAGGAAGCAAAAACAAAACAGTCTCAATGGACAAAGTGCACGTAACACCCTGCTGTTATCCACATAGAGAGACCACTCAGGAAGAGACAAAAATTGCAGAAACAATAAGGATGATAATCGAAATAACTTTATTTTTTAACCATTCACTTCACATCTTTTCCAGTCGGTAAAAACAGCAACGTTTATTAATTTTGGCCCTAAACCTGAAACTTTTGTCAAGACTTGACCTTTTTTCTTTACTGCTTATGATGAAATTACAGGTCTGGTATTTGGCCACAGTGTGGCAGCACGTGGCTCCTTCATTTCATACATTCAACATCAGCCTATGACCAGTGTTAGAAGAATGCAGCCGTACAGGCCTGCACCTACTGTAGGTGTGTCAGGGTGTAGACTCTACTGCGAAAATAGACCATCAAACCCTACAGCTAACAAAACTTTTGGAATGCATCTCAGGAGAACTCCAATCTTGGCATGATCATATGTTCTACATAGTGAGGCCATGTTAACTTAATAATAACAATCAATATGGATAAATATTCACTATATGTTAAATATTATTAAACTTAACTCAAACCGATCATTATTTTTCTAAATGCATTCAATTACCATTTTGTGTTTGAAGAATTACTGGCAAAAATATTCTATCGAACAGGTTAAAATAACTTATTTTATTGTCACATTCTGCAGTTGGTAAAACCATTATTTTTTCCAGAGGCACAAAAATTCACAAATAACAATTTCTAACTAAAAAGGATGCGATATCACAATTCACTACTTCAAAAAAACTTTTTTCTTGAAATAAATATTCCTTATACAGGTTTTTAAAAAAATATATTAAAAGAAACTAAAGCTTCCACCATCACCACACTGCTGTCGTTACATGATGTCGTTATATGAAGAAAGACCTTCTCAAGTGCTAATTGTAACCACATTTCATATCTCAAACAGTAATATCAAATTATTCACAAATCATCAGCACCATCAGAATGTGTAGCAGCTTGTCTTTTTTAAAATATATTATTCTGTAAGTGCAAATAGTCATTAGGTCTCGAAAGACATGCTGAGAGGACTGTGTTTAAACGGAGGAACAGTAGTTTACTGTGTATCGATAAAACTGTTTGAGAGCAGCAAACATGCTCAGGTGCAGTATGTAACTGAACATTTTTAATGGTTTGTTTGTCTGGTGTTTGCAGCATTTGAGAAGGTCTTCATAAATATAAATATGGCAATTATCTTGTTCCCTTCATTTCACTTAAATACCTTAATAACAATATTAGTTACCACATAACAACAAAAAAACAGTTTAGCTCATCAGGCTTACATTCATTGCCTGGTACAGTGTCTCGCTATTACTTGAGGTCCCGCATGAAAACATTGTTGAGATGCCTCTCTTACACAGACAAACCTGACAGTGAAACATTTCAATAAACGCGTCACTGTTGATGGCGGTGTTAACCAAACCATTTACTTTACCGACTCCTGAAACCACTTCCAAGTACCTTTGACATGCATTGCACTTGACCTCTGCTTCAACATGGCACTGTTTTCTGCCATCATGTCACAACCATGTCTCACCTTAACTAATTTGTTCATAGCTCTGTCGTTGTGATTACAGAGTTCGTACTGGAGGAGACTTGCTGGCACTCTGAGGTCTTCTCCCAGATGAAAGCACAGCTGGCTATGGTGCTTTAAGAGGCTGGGGGGAAAAAGCGCTCCGTCAGCTTTGGCACTTTTCTTTGGTCTTCAGTTGAACTCAGTGCCTTTGATACCTCCTTGCCAGTGCTACATGTTTCCACACAGATAACAGTGGTGTTGTCCCCGCTTTCCTCCCCAAGTCTCTCATAACTGTGGTCCTGCCAGGCAGCATCCCCTGAAAACACTCCACAGAATCCCTTTATGTTGCTTCTTGGTGTTCAGAAATATATCTAATGTAGATAGTAAAGTGAATGAGATGGATGAATTGTACCCTTAAATAATACAAAAACCCCAGAGCACCAAAATAGCACCAGAGCATCATAAAGGGAGGCTGGTTGTGCTGGCGTGAAGTTTCTTTTAGTCTCTGATGGAAAAGAGGGGCAGGTGTCATTTCTCGGTGACTGCAGCAGCCATGGGGGTGCGTATGGTCCCCCGCGCTGTGGCCGTCAGCTCCTCGATTTCTGCATTCAGCCGCCTGATTACCCACTCCATGGCTTCACGGCCCTATGGGAAAACAAACATAACATGTTAGTACATAACAAAGAGAATTACATAAATCTCAAAAAAAAGAAGGACAAGAAGTGTTTGCAGCTGCTAAAGAAGAACAACATTCAGACAAGCATGCCCACTTCACACAGCAGGGTGTGTGGAGATGAGAAAAGAAACCAGGATTTGGACTAGTCTCTTAAGCATACTCATAAGTTTTCTTCTCCGCTTGGTCCTTTAAATTTCACTTAATAATACATAACTGGACACTAAATGGACTTTGTTGTCTGGAGCTGGCAGGGTAAGGTCTCTTTAGTTATTACATAATAGCGTGAAGAGATAAAATTCAAGCTTGTATTTGATGCCTGGTATAGAGTGTCTTGTTAATACTGATGTTCGTTGAAGAGATGGCACCGTTACACAACTTTGGTCAATCTTTAAGGTTTATTGAGTGAGTGTGTTACCTCTATTTGAATGATTATCGTGTTGTAATCTTCTATGATAGCAACTGGAAAAAAAGATTGTATGACCTAGTTTGTTTTTTGCATACCTCAGCCTATGAAATGAAAAAAACTAACTGTATTTCCACCATACAAACTATTTTTCTCTAACCTTTCTGTAAGTTTCGTGTATTTTTTGGGGAAATATCAGATACCTTTTAGTTTCTGACACTGTAAAAAAAATCATCTTGTATGAAACAAAGTGAAATCTATTTGTTTTAAATACTATTGTGCAGTATAGTCCTGACTTTTCACCATTTATATTTTCATATACATTTTATTTGTTCAGTTTTTGCGGTCCATGTTCCTGGATGTATCTCAATTTCTGTGCAGTACATTGAGAGCAATGTAAACCAAAGTCTTATTCTTTAAATGTGTTCACATACTTCACCAAGAGCCAAATCCGATTTTGTTTCTGATTCAAAAAACCTTAGAAGTTACCCTTGGGCTGAACTGCTCACAACTTTGGTCCACACAAAAAGGACTAGAAATTGCTTAATTTTAAGAGATCACAAGGCAAAAAAGGTTGGTAACCATTGACCTAGAAGACAGTTTTCAGGGATCTCTTACCTTTCCAGCGTTGGCAGACATGGTGCTGGCCATAACTCCCTCCAAATAACTGCTGAGGCTGACTCCTTTCACAGAGATGATGGCCTCCTGAGTTAGTATTGTTCTAGAGTTGAAAGGGGTTAATAAAAGAAAAAAAAGGACATGGTTATAAGGGCTGAACACTTCAAACATCATTATAATTAAGTTATTTAAAAATCACTACTATGTGGACTTACTTGTCTTTATCCTCAGGGTGTGGTTTGTATGTTAACTTTTCATCTACAGATACCATGTTCGTGAAAGTGATCTGTAGAGGAAATATCACAAGAGACAAATTAGATAATGTAAAGTCATGTAATGTCTTATGCAAAAGAGTGAGGGCATGTGAAAGCAGCAACATGAAGGTTCATTGTTGAAATGTGAGCCATTGACTTGTGTAACGAGCAAGACTTCATTCCACAGAGGAACACTGAGCCCATGTGTTCAGACAAATGAAAGTCAAGCAGAGTGCAACTTGACGGGACATGGTTGTTTTTGGTTGACACATACAAAATAGAATATGTTTTGTCAACAGGTGAAATGGTTTCATAAGAATGTGTACCGTACAAAAACGTAGTTAAGTAGTTAAAAAGTCTTCTTCTTGGCAGACATAGCATGCACGCATTGACAGTTAAATATCAACATTGAAGCGGAAGAGAGGGTGTTATATCATATCTTTACTCACATTTGTGGACTGAAGTTCGAATGTCTTCTCTTTGGGATCCACAATCGAGTGCTCCTGAATATAAGTGTACGATCGCGCGTTACCAATGATCTGAAGACAAAGACAGAAACATACGTTATTACAAACTTAAATTAAGAGCTAAACCTTTTTTTTCCCTGCAGATAATACATAATCAAGGATTTTATTTGAGTAGCCTTTTTGCTTCTGAAATGGTTCATTTATCTACCGATTGATTTATTTATTATTTATGCATTTATTCTTGCCCTGTGTCTGGTTGTGCAGCCCTGCACCTGTTGACCTTGGCTTAATTTCCTGAAGTGAAAATATTATGTTAAATGATCTGACTTGCATGTTGATTTGTTTGTGAACACTATTTTTCTTTCTTAAACACAGCGGTTGGCAGGATGCATGGTGACGGGATAATCTATCTAATTGTGGCTGTGTAAGATCAATAACCGTTATATGACGAAGGTGAAAAAAAATAACTACTTCACTACAGTACGGTCCCATCAGACGATAAAGCAGCTTCTTTCCTCAGGCTGTAATTCAACCTCAGCACTCTGCCATAAAAAAAATCATCTTTTTATATCTATTTCCAATTCATGAGTTATCTGATCTGGATAATTCAGAATCCAACCCGGTGACGGTATTAAGAATAACTATATAGAAATGGCTGATCTTCTAGCTGATAGTCCTGTTTGCTTACGTAGGTCACATAGAGGCAGTAGTATTAAATTTAGATTCATGACCAGTTGTTTTCAGTGGAAACTCACAGTGCTGACTGATATTGCAGTTGAACTGTGTGCAGGTAATCACCACCTGTCAAACTCTCTCTGAACCATGACTTTGTTGAATGAAATCACACACATCTTTTGATTTGATGTTGTCAAAAATTGCATCTATAATTATATTTTCAGCTCAATTTTAAATGTTAATTTGCCTTATTCACATTCTCAATCTTCAGCCGATAAGAGGCTTCTTGTCGGTGTAGTTTTCATTGACTTCATGAAAATTTAAAAAAGGAGATTGTGAAGATTGAAGGGACTGTTCCATTTGACTTCTGGACAACTTGAGCTGTAACAGTTTTCTGTCATTTAAACAACGTTAACATTCAAGTGTGTTCAAATTAATGGTCATAACTGTCTAGTTAAATAAGAATATAAACCATGATGCACTGTTTTAACGAAGTACAGAGGTATATCAACTGTAAGACATCTTCATGATACACCTAGTTTACATACACTAAGACTAAGGAGTGATTTGCTTTGAGACAATCTGATTAACACTTACGCTAATATGCTATCAATCACTTGGACTGTCAGTGCCATAGACTGCCCTTGGAATTAAAGGGGCTATTCATAGACATCGTCACTGACTACAACCCTGTCCTCCAAGCAAAGGTCGTTGCTAAAGAACACCAGCTGATTGACCAATGTTTACCCAGGCTTAAACACGACTGAGAAGCAGGATATTATCTCTCTCCAGCCTTATCATTACCAAGTTCAGACAGTCAAAAGAACGAGGGGAAAAGTTCAAATGACATGTTGCAGAAATCCAGAGGTCGCATTCGTCACTGCTCTGCGATCCAGTGACCTCTAGTTTTAACCGAGCCTACAGAGACGGAAAGTTACATCACATGCTGTCAAGGGTTGCATCTAAGGCATTACAGAAATGGCACTACCGTGTTCTGTACAACACGAGCCGTGGCACACAGCCATAAACTCTCATGGGCTCCAGTATCCACCCCTGCTGCAGCAGAAATAGCCTTGCAGGCTTAAGGTCACGCTGGCTGGAGAGCATTAACTTATCTCCGGTGGTTAAATGACTGGGGTAAAACTGGATTATTGTGTCCTGATTTATGGTTTGACATGACCATTTTTATCACAAGAACATAGAGAACATACAGATTTTGTGTTTTTCACCATCTCATAGTACTTTGATTAAACAAAGAGAAGCAGTCAGACCACAACCAAAAACTTGCACTTTCTGTCATGAGTTTCTCCGTTCAGAGTCACATGTGTACATGTGAGTTCATCTAAATGGTTGCTGCAGCAAATCTTTTGACATTTACACTAGACTGCTGACAATCATGCTGACACAGTTTGGGATTTGCAAACTTACAGATTTCACTATAGATGGAAGACCCCACTCTGTGCTGAGAAGTCTTTTACTGTGGAGGCGTCCCTGTTTGTCAATGTCTCTGTCCAACACATCCACTCCGATCACACTTGGGTTCATGGGGTTGGGGTACTTCTGCATAGCAGCCTTGGTCACCGTCTCCCAAGGATGGCTGTTAAAGGATGCAGAGAAACAAAAGGGCATTTATAAAACCTTGTAAACAAAAGTCATACAAATGAAAACACTCTCTGACAGTCACTTATAACGTTTGTAAACATGTCTTTGGAATTAAATTATATTTTCTTTACGATGGTAAGACAAAAATGAAAACAAAAAACTGCAATTAATATCCAACTGGACTATTTTCATGAGGAAAGCGTGACCACTTGAACATTTAAGTCCAGTTTTGAGGTAATTGTCCATTTCATTTTCATAGTACTCTGAAATTGCACTTCACTATATTTCAGAGGGAATTATTGTACTTTTTACTCCATTACTTTTATCTGACAGCTGTTGTTGCTTACACGTGGTATGAAGCACTGTTAGTTTAAATTAACCTAAAGGATACAAAACAGTTAAAATGAGCTTTACTTTGACCAACTACAACAGTAAATTGCTACATAAACAGAAATACAAGTGTGGCAATAATATATTAATATAAAAACAGCTTGAAACCTACAGGGGCCATTGGCAGCTAGTAGTCTTACTTAAAACTTAAGCCAATAATAAATACTTTCAAGTAACATTCTCTCAATGCAGCTCAAACGTATGTATTAACAAACAAAAGCGACATTTCCAAAGTACTCTTTTAACTTAGCCGAGTTCCAGTCCTCTGAATGACAGTCCACATATTTATTTCAGAGAGGGTGTTTATTTTCAGATTTAGGTAAACTGGTCGACGTGAAATGAAATGTAATTAATTTGTCCTTAAAATCAAGGAGGTTTTATTAAATCAGGATCATTTTTAATATCTAAAAGTAAAAATGGCGGTCATTCAAATGAAGTGGTGGATGGTTGCCACGGAGACGCGTGGGCGCGCAGCGTAGTCCCAGTGACGCAGGCGTGAGCGGTAAATGTAGGGGAAAGGTCGCGCGCTGGGGGCTGGCCCTGACCGGCTGATTACGCAATTTGACAGCTTTTTTTCAGCATCCACACACCGACAGTCAAACATTCACATTTGATACGTTTAACTTACAGGTTTTCATTTCTTAAAACATGCACGTTTAGAGGGTTTGTGTGTGCCTCCACACAGTGTTAATGTATTCACACAAACGACGTTAAAAAAGGAGGGAAGTCTGGCTCCGAAACACTACTAGCTTCCACTACTAGCATGTTAGGTAACGTTAACGATAGCAATGCCAAAGGTGTAGTAAGCTAACAGCTTTTGTGGTTGAATTATTCTGCCGTAAACCGTGTTCATGTTGTTCGCAGTCTCGCAATACGAGATTACCTAACAGCCAGAATTAGCTGGCTAGACAGTCAACCTCTGACAGACGGACCTTTAAACATGTAAACCGGATTAAAAACGTGTCTGTGTCAGCTAAGAAGACTCCTTACTTGAAGATGTGCTCCGAGGTCCAGATCTTCATGGTTCAACTCGTTGATGCTGGTGATGTAGGTCAAGTCGAGGAGTGGACTTAGCCGGTAGGTGGTCACAATCACACTGACTAAAATCGGTGAACCACGTTCAAAGACAAGCGCAAGTTAGTCCCCTCCCACTGTACCAGAGCAGTCACATGAGGAGCATTAGTGACGCACTTCCGCTAGTCCATGAATGCCGCATGAGTCCATTGACACTGGAGAGGCAGCTCAGTGAGAATACTTAACATTTAAAATCGGGAATACATAAAGCACATAACTGTAGATAGACAACCATATGACTGTAGCCCTTTACTTAAATGTCTAGCATGCCACGTGTTTCCTTTATGGCTCTGTAACCTCCAGCATGTGGACATCAGCCGTTTAACCTCTGATGTTGTTACACAATTCATCTGACTGAAGGTTGAAAGTTCTCTGCAACCTTGGAGGAATGACAGCCAGCAGGCAGTTGATGCAGGATCAACTCAGTTGTCAAATATTGATGGAAATCTTATCTTTATTGTTGTACGAATCGGTGTATGTGGGCTATCTGGGTGCAATAATTTATTGGCTTTTTATTTTAACCCTCTGCTGTTAGGTTGAGGGAAACCAGCTCTGATGCTATTCAAACAATGTCTGCAAGGAAAGTCAGGATTTCTGATTAATCTGATGGATCTTGAGATGATTCACCTAAAAAGGCCCTTAATAAGCTCATAGTATAAGATGTTTGATAACATCAATTACTCTATAAGTGTTAATAATAGTGCAATAAACATGTTTATTGTTGGACTATAAGACAGTTTTTTAAATTATGATTAAAACAGGTAATTCAAATTGTTCTTGCTTTGGATCGAATACCAGCAAAAAACATATGTATGTTTTTAGGTGCATATTTAACTGCTAATAAATGCATAATGAAGTATTCTAATCCTTAAGAAACAAAAAATAATAAGAGTTAATTCAACTCAATAGATGTTTTTGAAATGCTATAAGAAAGTCACAAGGCTTTTTTTGAGGCTCTTGAGCTTCTATTAAGGAAGTTTCTTGTAGTGCTTATAAATGTCTTAAAATCCTATGAAAAATGTGTTTATTTTGCTATTGTAAGTTATTTATGTTTGTTAGGCATCATGTCAGAACTAAATGCCTTAATATCTATTAAATAACACTTATTACAAAGAACTAAATGCCTTAATATCTATTAAATAACAATTATTACAAAGACCTAAATTTAAAGTATTAACAAACATGTTTATGCTAAAGAAAATTATGCTCTTTATTAGAATCTTTTTTTTTTCTTGTGAATTACCGAATTAAAAATGATTTACTTTTTTTGGAGTCTAAACAGTTCTAAATGAAAAAAACACTCTTTGGTGGAGGGGTTGAAACAGTTATTATCTAAAGACATATGCTAACAGTGACAAGGGGTCACAAGGGGTCATAAGAGGACATTGGAGTCACTCTCTACTGAAATTGTCCGTCTGTTGCGTAAGCGCTGGCTTCTAGCCCTCATCGACACCTTGTAACTTGAAGCAGATTGGCCTCTGTCAGGTAGTGTCAGGTAATCTGGCACTTTAACCTATATTCACATGTAGGTTACATGCATTATGATCTCCTTTATCCCCAGTCTAGTCGACTGTATTGCACTAGTGCAGGGTCATCTCCACGTAATGTGTGCTTATCTCAGAGTGCAGACACTGTGGCCAAGTTATGTGTAATCTCTATGGCCCAGACTCATAAATGAGCGGGAGGAAACAGCCTTGTGTGACAGCCTTGTACGGTATCACTATCACGGTCCTGTCAGACTGCTGTCCATCATAGCAGCTTAGTTTAGTTAGTTTTAGTCCAGTTCAAGTTCAGCTGAATGAAACAGAAAAGTACTGATGGATTTTTGTAGCTGTAATGACACTTAGACTCTTTGGATTCACTGTTTTTAATTACCGTCATAACCTAGATACAAATCACTGAATGAAACATCTGCTATACGTCTGAAAAAAAAAAAGGATCCAACAAACAGTGTTAATATCACAATTTTGTTTTTTTAGCTGTGGATTATATAGAGCGGAGCATAATGACATACAACTTTATATTTACATTCAAAATTCCTATGATTTTAAATTATTTAGTTTCTAATCCTTAAAAAGTAATATACAAGCTTTCAATTTGATTGAAGCGTACATAAAAGACAATAAGCACTATTTTTTGAGCACATTTAATCAAGTAAAGACTACATAAATCAATCATTGGCATAAATTAAACTACAAAATAAGTATAAAATAATGAGTTCCTTTTCAAACCTACACACCACACTGTATACCCTTTGTCTTCTACTCATCTACAGTGTCTTTGCTTGTTTCCGTCACTGTTTCCAGTTTAACTTCCATCTGAGAACTGACTTTTGTTGTCGCTGGTGTTGCGGGTTCCTCCTCTTCTTCGTCCTCACCTTCCCAACCTAGATCTGCTGTGGCGTCTTGGTACTGCTGGTACTCCGACACCAGGTCGTTAAGGTTGCTCTCTGCCTCATTGAACTCCAATTCATCCATACCTTCCCCTGTATACCAGTGGAGAAAAGCCTTGCGTCTGAACATCATGGAGAACTGCTCACCTACACGACGGAATATCTCTTGAATGGCTGTGTTATTTCCGATGAAGGTGGAGGCCATTCTGAGGCCTCGCGGGGGGATGTCACACACGGCAACCTTGACGTTATGGGGGATCCAGTCCACAAAGTAGTTGCTGTTTTTCTGCTGCATTGCAAGCATCTGCTCGTCTACCTGCTTGGTAGACATCTTGCCTCTGAACATGCCAGCAACTGTGAGGTAGCGCCCCCGCCTTGGGTCGCATGCCGTCATCATGTTGCGAGCATCGAACATCTGCTGGGTGAGCTCCGGGACGGTGAGGGCTCGATACTGTTGACTGCCACGGGCTGTCAGGGGCGCAAAGCCTGGCATGAAGAAGTGGAGGCGGGGGAAAGGCACCATGTTGACAGCCAGCTTCCTCAGGTCTGCGTTGAGCTGTCCGGGGAATCTCAGAGAGGTCGTGACCCCGCTCATGGTCATGCAGACCAAGTGGTTAAGGTCCCCGTAAGTTGGCGTGGTCAGCTTCAGCGTGCGGAAACAGATGTCGTAGAGAGCCTCGTTGTCGATGCAGAAGGTCTCGTCTGTGTTCTCCAGGAGCTGGTGGACAGACAGGGTGGCGTTGTAGGGCTCCACCACTGTGTCGGAGACTTTAGGGGAGGGCATGATGCTGAAGGTGTTCATGATGCGGTCTGGGTACTCCTCTCGGATCTTGTTGATGAGTAGGGTTCCCATGCCGGAGCCGGTGCCACCCCCCAGCGAATGAACCAGCTGGAAGCCCTGCAGGCAGTCACAGCTCTCACTCTCGCTCCTCACCCTGTCCATCACCTGCTCCACCAGCTCCGCTCCCTCTGTGTAGTGACCCTTTGCCCAGTTATTCCCAGCTCCTGAATTCCCTATAACACCAAAATAAAAGTGCATAGGTTAATCTAATTGTATTACTTGTGAAGAGAATTACTGGAGAAAAACATAAAATATCGTTTGCAATAACTTAAGCATGAATCACAAAAGTTATCTCACCATGGATGAAGTTGTCTGGCCTAAAAAGGGCCCCGATGCGGCTTCCTCTTACACTGTCCATTGTGCCAGGCTCCAGGTCAACAAGCAGGGCCCTGGGGACATATTTACCACCTGCAAACAGAATGGAAAGGATTTACGAAAACAGCCAGAACTGGTCATACTTCAAAAATTGCAGCTGTTAAAGAACAAATTACAGTCAATATCCTGTAACCACTATATTACCATATGCCTCATTGAAGTAGACGTTGACCCTCTCCAGTTGGAGGTTGCTATCACCCTCATAGTTGCCTGTTGCATTGAGCCCATGTTCGTCACTGATCACTTCCCAAAACTAGAAAGACAAAGAAGGAAATCATCCTAATATGGAGAAAACTCAAGACATATGTTAGCTCAAGCCGAAGCAGAAGAGACACAAGAGATGAAAGAATTCCCCAAAATATTCATACAAAGACAGTAATTTCATTTTTTGATCCAGGATTGTGGTTGCTTTCTCTCAAGGAGAATTTTTATGCAGTTGTGCTGAAGTATAAATGTTGCAGCCCAGCCACCAGAATAAATTATTGGCTTTCTACGTGTCTACTAAACTAAACTATAGATACTTTAAATGTGTACGTTTACTTTAAAAATGAGAGACCGCTTTCTGAGATGGCATTAAAAGCAAAAGACCACTGTTGAGACAGTGTTTCAAGAGAGAGGCCGGCATTCGAGAGGGTTTTAAGCATGAGACCACTGTTCCAAGCAACGTTTCGCACAGCAGACCACTTCTAGAGATGGTGTTTCAAATGAGACACTACTGTTTGAGACACTGCTTATAGATAGAGACGATGGTTTCCAGAGCGTGACCTCCTCTTCGCTATCCCCCAGACCATGAGCAAAAGGTTGTGTAATGTAAAGTCTCAACAAACCTGTGCAAAAATGTATATTGCCAACATTTATTCTGGCAGTTGGGTTGAATATTTTTATCTGCGTCTATCAGACCTTCAGTCCATGTATGACAGCAAAATCTATGCTTACACCAACTCTTTCTAACATGAGTTCATATTAAAATGCATCCCTGCTTCTTGCAGTGCAGCAACACATGATCTTGTGCAGCCTGAAATTCGAATCCCTGCCGTAGAGGATTAAAAGACTAATAACTAAAGTTGGTTGATTTTTAGACCGCCACATTCTTCTATTTCAGAATCAGATCAATCTTTTATTTGTCCCGCAAACGGGGACATTTCTGTGTCAATTTAAAAAAAAAAATTTAGTGTTCTTTCAGCTGTATTATCTCGTAGTTCCTCTCTCTTGTTTCATGGTATAGCTATGATAAAAATGTCCCACCCATGCCAGTCTCGCGTTGGCCCTTATCTTTTCACTGAATGCTTGAGAGGGAACACCCTGTCTCACTCACAACTGCTGCTGGCACAATGCAAAGGAACAGCGCATGTCAAAATATGCATCATCAGTTAAATTGAGTGAAATACTAATAATTTTTAGAATTCACAACATTGACGCAACTTAAATATTTGAGCTGAAACATTTCCTCATATTCCGCTAAACAGAATATCATGCACATTTTCATTGAAACAGTCAGATTTTATTACAACAGATGTGTTGGTGAGATTCTTAAAAGACAGAACATTATATTAAAATTTTGAACATTTTCACCAAAATAAGGCTTAATATACATTATAGTTTTTTGTAAAATAAGGATTTTACTTTATTACCTTTGAGCCAATCTGGTTGCCGCATTGTCCAATTTGGAGATGTACAATTTCACGCATGATGGTCAGGCTACAGTACACAGGGCAGCTGGGAGTGTCCGATAGATTTGAGTTCTCCAACGAGTCTTTTATAGAGAACTGGAAGTGATGTCATCAGTGATGTCAGGAAGTCTCCCCAGTTTGTAATATGTGAGGGGCCTGAGGGGCCTCTATGTAATCTCTTCATTTTTGTATGAGGTAGTTTACCATATTTGTATACTCAGTGGTAGACTTGTGTCTTCCAGAATGCTCCCTTGTGTTTTACTGTATATCTGTGTGTGTCATTTTGTTTGTACGCTGTATTGCATGTCAGTCATTCACCAAAATGATTTAACTGCATTTAAATGGGCCTGTTTGTAGAATTATAAAAAAAAACTGTACAAACTTGGTGAAAATACTTCATCAAATTGATTTTGTTAAGCTCTCATAAATTAATGAATTATCATCTGCTGCATAAGGAAGCTTTTGGTGCAATGATGCACAACATAACACCATTATTATTCAGGCTGTATATTGATAAAACATATCTGTGAGCTGTACCAGTCAGAACAGGAAGGAAGTAGAGGGAGGATGAATGAAAGTAGTGTGTTTCTCTGGCCAGTGCGAGATAAAACTCATTTGATTAACTACACATTATATGAGACCACACACACACACACACACACGCAAAATATCAAACATGTTGTTGACAGGATGGACTACTTTTATATAAAAAAAACTGCAGAAACATTTTTAATAAGATTTTAATATGAGGATTTGTTGTGTTTTTTGCTGCAGAATGTTGATAACATCTTATATTTTCCTTCACTGGAGATCGAGATGTTAGAAAATCATCCGCTTTTACATTTTCAGCTCTTACAAGTGAGTGTAGGTGTAATAATGATGGATTTATATGTTGAAGCAGTTGGGAGTGGTACATGAGAGATGCTACCATCTAGAGGGCTATTAAAGGCATAACATGATATCAATGGAGTTATTTATAGATAAGCAAGCTGATTTATTAAAATTCAACATTTCTGATTTTTTCTTTAAGGGACTGATAACAATTTACTGAGAATCCCATTAACCAATTTGACATATTGGTGTAACGATACTGCAGAAAGTAGTATTTACAAATTTAGAGAAACGATATGTTACGATGTTTCAATATTTTTAACAACATTAATGTGTTTGTAATGTAGTTGAATGTCACACAGGCAATACTTCAGTTATTTTGTATGTTGCTGTAATACATCTATTTTCCACCATGTTTCCACCAGTCTGTAAGATGCTAATACACAAATGTTAAGTGTCCACAGGTTTCCCAACGGTGGTGAAACATGCACTCAGCTTATTTTTATGCAATTAAGTAGAAATACACACATATCATCAGGGAAATGCGCTGTAAGAAGCATTTTACTGTTGTAGCTTTGTGCAGTTAAGCTTAGTCCTCTGGTCCCTAATAAAGAGACACTTGATAAATATGAGATTAATTAGTCTTGGTGAAATATTTGAGTTTTACCTAGTAGTCGATTTGAGAGGGGATGAGGAAGGACACCATCCCCTTTGTTAGCAAAACGACCAAAGTGCATCCCCCTGTTAACCTGCAATCCACCTACTCCAGTTCCTTATAGTAGCAGAGAGGGCTCAGAGACAGAGGGGCTGTTTAATTAAATATATAAATCTAGTATCACTCACTGAGCCTTAATCTGACTAAGTTTTGTGTAATATATAATCTAAAGCCCAGAACATAACCAAAAAACCCCAAAAGCTAGGTCATCTAATTCACCTACTATAGCTGCAGGTGAATTAGATGAACTGGGTTCATCCGTGAATCTTTGCTGAAAACCTTCACAAATCATCTAAAATTACCAAAAGAATTTAAATAAACAGCAGTAATAACACTATGATGTATGTATTGTGTTGCAGAGATATTTACTGAAGTGAGCATGCTAACCACCTAGCGCTCGTCCCGGACCAAAGCTCAGTTAGCGGCACTTAGCAGTCACTCTGGTGATATGCTGCCCCCTATTTGTTTTGAGTATGGTAATGTTAATTCTTACATATATTAAGAATTAACAAATTACGCACTGGATTTACCTGTTTGGGCATTTGACAATAGTCTCAGAATTTTAAAGTGAAAACTCTCGCCAAAAAGCAATCAAGGCTTCATCTGTGATTGAATATGAGCCAACCCTTCGTGTGAAAGCATAATTACGACGAAAGAGGCACTTTTAAGATTTACCGTAGTTTCGTTTTCGGGCAAGCTAATTTACAATGGAGTGCGGGGGCACTTTTACGCTAGCATCAAAAACGCTATTTTTAAAACACTAAGAAGGCTCGACACAACATGAAACTTTGCTTGTAGTATCACCAGGGTCTCTACACATGAACACCAGCATTGAGAACATTGTTTGTGTTCACAGAGTTTACTTAAAAGAAGGTTTTTGGACAACTCACGTTAGCAGTATCATCTCCGGCGCGCCACCGTCATGGCAGACAGAAAGTGACGATCCCCGAGTGCGACCTAACAGGCAGGAGAGTAATGCGTGGACTGCTCCTCAAGTCTTCCTGTTAGGAAGCGTAAAAGTGCCTCCGCACTCCATTGAAAATTAGCTTGCTCGAAAAAGAAACTACGGTAAGTCTTAAAAGTGCCTCTTTCGTCGTAATTATGCTTTTACACGAAGGTTTGACTCATATACAAACACAAATAAAGCCTTGGTTGCTTGCTGACGAGAGTTTCACTTTAAAGGGGAAATGTCTTTGGTTATATCTTTAGCATTACATTATATTTTATAAACTTATAGATGGATTTTTATGTAAAATATTAATCCTAAAGGTAACTACAACTGTCAACAACAATAATTACCTATAAAACTGTTCGGGTCTTTAACAGATTATGCAGATTAATGTCCTGGTCTGAGTACACAAACAACACAGAAGTACAAGGTGAGGTCACAAGGGTACAAGATGATGTCACAGAGGTACAAGATGATGTCACATGCCAGGTGAGGTGTTTGTTGTTCTGGCAGATTTTAATATTGACTTTAAGAGGCATAATCATTACTTCTCTTACTTCTTTAGGTGTCTGATGGGGTTCATTAGCGCCACAGTAGCATTTAGTTGTCATTGATGACCTTTATGTGTTTTGCCCTGAGCTTCTATCCCATGCCTTTTGACGCACTCGGTGTGTGTGTGTGTGTGTGTGTGTGTGTGTGTGTGTGTTTGCGTGCCAGTCCGTCTGTTTGTCTGCTGTGTACTGTGTCTGTGGGTGGACGGTTTGTGCATGAGAGCTACAGGGGAAACAACAGGGAGCTGTTTAAAAATTCAGATCACTATGAGGTGAATTAAGTTTAAAGGACATCTGGAGCTCAACCCGTGTTGATCAATCAAAATAGTGCTGCAACTGATTTGGATAACAGTCTTGCCATAGAGGGGAACTCAAACCTAATGGATATATTGTACCAGTAGTTGATTAATTCTGTCGCTGTCCAAATTAAGATGTCGTCGGGGAGTGAACAACATGTAGCCCAATGTATGAAGAGGAAGACATCAGATACTTTTTGTTTGTCATTTCTGAAGCCTTCTGTTGTGTGATAATAGGATAAGTTCGCCCCAAAAATGAAAATTCAGTCATTATCACCACCCTCACCCTCATGCCGAAGGGAAAGTTGGTTGAAGTTTTGTAGTCCAACTAAACATTTCTTGGGCTTCGCAGCAGAACATTGTGGTAGGTTTTTCGTAGATGCAGGACTTGCTAATACATTTATTTAGGAACTGTTTGTTGTTAAGTTGCATCTAATGTTCATAATACTTCATAAATGGTTAATACATACTGTGCAGTTCACCTATAAACATTATCTGGATAACACTGATTAAATACAGCATTTCATTGTTTGGTAACAGTGAAATAAATATTAGATCAAATTGAATTAACTATAAATTTACCATTTATTAATGATGCTTATATAAAAATTTAGTCAAAGTCACCACTGATTCTCCAAATTTACCATACTTACTGTTGCTTGGTCCAAATTTGGTGCATTGGAACGTTAAATAAAAAGCAATTATGAGTGGGACTAGGTTCAAACACAAAGTTTAGGACTTGGACTTGGGACTTGTTGATCCCTGGGACTTGACACGGGTCTTAATAGCTTGAGACTTGAGACTTATTGTGACTTTCAACAAGGACTTGTCCCTCGTCTGGCAGGCCCTCATGTCCTGCATGGAACAACTCGACTGACGAGGTTTGGTGAGCAAAGTAACCTTCATTTTATTGTTAAATTTGTGTTATTTGAATTTACCGATTTTACCTATAAATGTGGATTTTTTATTTGATTTAATATAATGTAATGTGTATGTTTCCTGTGTTATTGGTTAATACCTTTGGCTGGATAGGTAGATATTCACTTTGCTTCAAAGAGGGCGCCTCTCCCCTTCTGTACCTCTGCTTCATGACGCTCCGGGCAATCATGTGATCCAACCCTGCTTCATTCCAGATGCGTCAAGCGACAGCAAGGAGGAAACCGGAAGTACTCTGATATTAACTTCAACCTAAAAGCACCACATTTCTTTCGCCTTGATCTGTTAAAAACGTTAATTACTCACGGATTTATTGTGTTTGTTGTCAATTCATGTGTTTTGTCATGAAGTATAAATATTGACTGTATTATTGAATAATATGCTACTTAGGAGTAGACTACTCACACAACATCATAGTCATGTAAGTTTGTTTAAAATGTTTTTGAGCATTATAATTGTACCAATAGTTATTTTTTTATTTAAGGTTAATGTATTGTAAATGTTTTTTTTTTTTTTTTTTTTTTGTTAAATTACATTTTTTAATTGATCCGAAATGTTAATTCATATATAGCATCGCCAACAGGAAATATTTAAAGTAAAAGTTTGTAAATAATCAAGATTATTGCTGGTGCAAAATATAAAACTATATATAAAGTTTTTGGTTTGGGGACTTCTCCATTGGATTATTTGCAGGCATCAGCGTGGACAGCACTGTTGTTGACCCGCTTCGAAAGGCAATCAGGGGCCTGTTGTTTAGTTTTTGATGTTTTTTCACTACTGAGACATTTTTCTTCTTAACTTAAGTCAAAGTTTTATTTGAATAAGAATTCAAGGTCTGAAGCAGTAAAATTATCCTTTGTTTTATAAATACAATGTACTTACTTTGTTTTTACTATGACCATTCTGCCTTTTTAGATTGGTATCATTTGTATTATTATCATTATTATTAATATTATTTAAGTGATTCTTATTTGATTCACTTTTTATATTTTATTTATTCACTTGTTTTATCTTTATATTTTATCTTATTGCTTGTTTTTAATCTTTATTTATCTTTTATCATTGTATTGCTTGTTTCTATGTTTTATTCTTTATCTTTTATCATTGTATTGCTTGTTTTATAATTTAGTCTTTGTCTTTTATTATTTAAACTATTCTACTACCCTTTTACTACAATTGTTGTGCATAAGTCTCTACCCCTTGTTGTTTAAAGTATTATGTTTTTGTAAAGCACTTTGAATTGCATTTTGACTTACTACTTTATATAAACTTTGATGGATGGATTAATGCTTTCTGAAAAAGCACATGAATACAAATATTAATATCGTCATAGAGAGCAGGTCAGATCATCCTAACCACCGTGTGAGCATCACTTGGGCTATGAGGCGGGCTTTTATTGTGAAATATTTTAACCGGAAGTGCAAATTGTCGTCCCGGGGAACTTGACCACGACTCTTCGTTCCCAGGGTTCCGTGAGAGCCGTTTGCCCCACCCCACCTCTTCAACGCTATCTATCTCAATGTACAATTCTCAGAGAAAAAAGGGGGCAACAATAATTCTGAGTAACACCGCAAAGAAACGATTCTCATCTCCCCGACCGGTTCATCGGAGCGGGACGCGGGCCTCTCGGCGGTAAAAAAAAAAAAAAAAAAAAAAAGAAAAAAGAAAGAAAGAAAAAAAAAAGAAAAAGAAAAAAAAAATGAATGCCTCGCCGTCGGACCAGTGATTGAAAACACCGCGGTATGTTCATGTATCATGCACATGTAACCAAAATCTACTACACGGATTCAAAGGGAATACAACAAGCCGAGAGACCTGACAGCGGGCTGTACCTGCGCCGAACGGGAGAATAACGGAGGATTCTTCCAAACCCAATATCACCTGGATATTGCGATACATTCAAGGACATCCAGCTGCCACACAAAAAAGAAAGAAAGAAGAACACCGCCTTTTGCTCGCTCGGAGAGGCTCCCCGATGTGAGGAAAAACACAAATTAACGTGACAGAGAGGAAGAAAAAGGACGGAGAAGGGGCCTTTTTTTCTTTTTTTCTTTTTTTTTTTTTGTGGTGGGGTTCTGGTCAAACCCCACTCCGAAGAGGCTTGAGCACCACCACCAGCAGCAGCAGCAGCAGCATCTGTTGACGGGGGGAGAGAGGGAGGAAATAATCTTGACATCGGCAACAAAACAGGATATTATCGATAAGGTCGCAAAACATCATCATCATCATCATCATCAACGAGGACAACGAGCCTTTTTTTCCAGAAGAAAACAAAAAGTCAATGTTATAATGTGACGGATCTGCGATAGAGAGCAAAAGAAAACCCCGGTGTAAAGAAGCCTGATGATTCACATGCCGTCATTTTAAGAGGAAATATTTATTTTTTTATTATTTTTTCCCCTTCTTCTTCTCCTTCTTCTTCTCCTTCTTCTTCTTCTTCTTCTTCTTCTTCTCACCCGCCCCTCTGATGTGCTTTGGTGGAGCTGGACAGCGGATTTCATCAACCTTGTAAAATAATAATAATAATAATAATAATGATAATGATAATAATAATAATAACCTAAAAATATCATATTTACGAGGAGGAGGAGGAGGAGGAAGAAGAAGAAGAGGAAGAAGAAGAGGGTTGTGAGTGGAGATGAATTGAACGGCAGTGTGAGATATCTGCCGAAGATGGGCTCCGGAGGAGACGTTTGCTGAGAACAATTCAACATAAAAAGGAAAAAAAACAAAAAACAAGCGTGAAAATAATATCTTTTTTTAACATTTGTATTTAATTTTATTGTTTGGTTTGGTTTAAACGCAACATATCCAGGGAGAGAGAGAGAGAAAGAGAGAGAGGACCACTGTACGTTTTGCAAGGCTGGAGAATTCACATCCACTCTCATATCAATGTTGATGACTTCATTGCGGATTTACAGTGAAAAACACACGAATCGAGCGTCTGAGAGGGCGGCATCGTAGCTCTGCTCCTCTTCTTTTTTTGTGTGTGTATGTGTGTATGTGTTTTTTTTATGTTGTGGAGAAATCGCCAGTAAATAGCCACATCCATCCATCCACCCATCCATCCATACAGAATTGTGCCAAAGCCCTGGTGGAGCCCCACCGTCTACTACCTGACAGTTCAACATCTGTTTGCGTCTGCTTCTGGCAACATAAATGTCACCCATTTTGAGCCAGGTGTTCCTCTGTTGGGCCAGTCTAGGAATTTAGGATTGATTTTTTTTTTTTTTTTTTTTTTTTTACACTTCTGATCAACACCCTCCCTTCCTCTCTTTTTACACCCACCCTAACCAACCACCCATCCAACCCTGCCTCCCCCCTGAACCTATCACTGGGGGTTTTTTTTTTTGGGAAGATGGGCTGTCTTGGCAATAGTAAGACTGAAGACCAACGAAATGAGGAGAAGGCACAGAGGGAGGCCAACAAGAAGATAGAGAAGCAGCTCCAAAAAGACAAACAGATATACCGGGCCACTCACCGGCTACTACTATTAGGTAGGTTGTGTGAAATGCACCGTGTGCCATGTGTCCATTTTGTGCTTAAATGCGTTATTCACCTGTTTATTCAAATATCATATCAATAGCTTCACTGAAAAACTGCCTCAAAGCACCAACAAATGATGCAATGACAATATGTCACTACACCAGCGGGTTTACAGGGTCTTCTGTCAGGCCTGTCTCCTCATTATGGAGCATGATCACAGGACATGTGAGAGACGGTAGACAGACAGACAGACAGACACCATTTGTGTAAAAGGCAGCATGCAGAGGCTGGGAGGCCACCGATAGGCGTTGCGTGCACGGTTGTTTCTCTTCCCCACGCGAGAAGACGTACAGGACGGCACGCACGGGATCGTGTGTGATGTGTTGGTTGTGTCGGTACCCTCACCTTGAGTTATTTAGGCCTATAGACTGCTCGCTCACCTTTGCATGTTCCCTGTCCACACAAGCCAACCTGGATATGTATGTTCTCTAATCAAGCTTGACTTGTTTTTTAATTCAAAGACATGATTCCCGGCTTCACCGTGTAGGCCTTCAGTTTCACGATACAGCCTGAGAACCTTGAGGCCAGCAGGGCTAGTATCCTGCTAAGCCTCTCGGAGTACGGAGAGCAAATTAGGATTACTATTAGGATTACTATTAGGATTACTAGCTTTCCTTGAATGACTGTCCCGTTCTTTCTAATCTGAAATTGATCCTAAATTTGTTAACTTACACTTGGGTGCTAAATGGCCGGCCTGTAGCCTACAGCCTCCTCGTTTCCAGTCGTGGACGTGTTCTTTTTACCTCATTTCTTAGTTTGCTATGATGGACACGTGTAGGATTTCTTCTCATTGTTCTCCAGAATTACAGAGAGTGACAGTTTATCGATACTTCAAAGTATTTCGCCGGGCCTGACAGGTTTCCTCCGTCTGCCCTGGGTGACGTTTCACTACTGCTAAAAGAAATAAAACATTTAGGCGATATATCCTGAGCTGATCTCGTCAGCTTCATTCCTGATGCTCGGAAACGCTCCTCAAATCTGGAAGCCTAGGTGGAGGAAGGAATCGGATCTTTTCATAGTAAGAGTACCAATATAGCAGCGTAAAAATACTTTATTACACATGAAATTCCTGTGTTCGGCGTTCTCTTACCTGTAGCAGTAAGCATTTCACTCTTGTAGCTGGTTAACGACTGACAGGGAACCCCAAACAAGACTTGAAAAGTTTGGGCAACCTACTGGGGTAACCTTTAACATTTCATTTATTTCATAAGCTTATCATATAAACCTGAAACCTAAGCTGTCAAGTTACCGTAGTGAGGTTAAAAAGTGCATATTTGCCTCTGAAATGTAGTGAAGTAGAAGTGCTATAAGCTAGCATGATACAGTAATACTCAACTCAATTAAACAACAGTACATGAGCAGTTGAGATTATTTCTGATTTACCTTGCCCTCTGATTGGCTGTTTCGAAGTCTCACCATCATGCTCGGCTTAATTGAGTGCGGTGGTGCAGACGAAAGCTCGGGTTTGTGATTGTGGACAGTGTCCTCGGTGTTGAGGCAGAGCGGAGAAACAAATCCCTCAAGTTCAAATCAGTTATGGATCAAACTGAGCTTGTAGCTCTTGAACGTCATCGCCATCCTGGACCAGGTATCCAGCGACGAACCATCGTCCGCAAGTTTCAGGTGGATCTGGCTGTTTTTTGATTAGAGCACAAGTCTTAATCAACATTGTCTGACTTATCGTTTCTGTTCTCTTTCTGCTTTCAGGGGCCGGTGAATCCGGGAAAAGCACGATAGTCAAACAGATGCGAATATTGCACGTAAATGGCTTCAACGCAGAGTAAGTGTCAGTTTCTTTCGTGGTTTGTGATCACACACACCTGCAGCGCATTTGATCACACAGTGTATAGGTGAAGAAGTGATGATTTTAAAGGTGATACTGACGGGATCAGTTACGATAGTTGTTGACCAAATACCTTGATGATGTGCTGATGTTTCGGGCACGACTGTTGTTGCATTCATGAAATACAAATGAAAGGAGTAACGGCAGGCAGTTCAGAGAGATTCGCTGTCCGTTTCCTATAACAAGATGATCAATTGATTAGGAACTATATCAACAACAATGTGTATCAAAAATGATTGAGGTGAAACAAAGAGTTGATTAGTCACTGGACAGAAATTTTGTCAAAAACTACAACCTCTGTTGTTAATCAGTTACAAATCTCAATCGAAACTAATCCAATATTCTCAGGTTACAGCTTCTCAAATGCTCGGATTTGCTGTTTTCAGTGTGTTTATATCTCATTTAGTCAGTCGGTATCACCGTTACTTCAATTTCTTTGGTTTTAGGACGTTTCGTCACACTAAACAAGACATTTCACAAACCTGCGATGAGCTTTTTTCCCACAGTTTTCCAGCATTTCGTGATGAAGTGATTCATGGATGAATTGAGACAATAATCAGCAGATTAATTTCCTAACAATGGATTAAATTATTTGTTAGTTGTTATAATAACAATAAGTGCACATAGCCAATCCCACTGGCTTGTAGTTAGCTACAATATAGAAGTTGTATGTTTAAAATGAAATATTTTCTAGCCTTAGAAGTTCTTGGAGTCAAGTAGTTATTTTTTAGAAATGGAACCATTAATGGATCAGTTATCAACTATCACATTGATAGGCATCTATTTTGATAAGCAATTAATCGGTTTGACAATTTTGTTTAAGGGAGAAAAAAAATCAGAATTCTTAAATTTGATTAATTTCTGTTTTCTGTTTTCTGGATATCTATGGGTTGTGGACTAAACGAGACATCTGAGAACGACATCTTCGAAATTGTTCACCATTTTTTGACATTTTATAGACCAGTCAACTGATGGATGACTCATGAAAATAACCAGCAGATTAATCAACAATGAAAATAATCGTTAGTTTCAGCCCCGGTCTTGTTTAGACAGCGAAGAAGAATATGATTACCCTCTTTTTCTGAAATGTGGCTTCTTCTGTTCTCGGGCAGTTTTCTTGGTCTAATGTAAATTAGCAGCTTTCCACTGTCTGAAGGAAGAGGAAACCTGATTTTCCTTTTATTTTATAACATGACATATGATTGTACTGATCGTTAGAGGGAAAACTTAGCATCAGTTTCCAGACATGAAGGATGTTAATCAGTTGAAACTGATCACCTGGCAGGTAGACAACTATTTGTTTTCCCCATTTCCATTGGCACGCTTCGCATTGTTTAAAAGAAAACCTACCCCAGTATGGGCTAATGAAGACAATGAAGTCACATGTTTTGGGCAGATTTATGTGATGTTTTGGAGTAAATACTCGAGGTTTGTGTCGCAGAAGAAGAGCAGCTTTATCTGTTTCAGGTTTTTCATGGAAACATTGCCCTGGGTGTTTTTCAAGCTATCCCGTCTTGTGAATGTCCTAAAAACTCGATCCCAAATTGATGTAATGGAAACAAAAGTCACATTTTTCTATTCTTAATCATCCGTTTTCCTAGAAAGGGGTTTTGGGTACAGGAGCATCATCATGTGCTTATTTTTGGGTCATGTTGAACAGATGCTGCTGGCAGACCCAGACGCTCTGGTGTAATGACAAATCCACAGTCTGCTGTCACTCCCCAGTCGTGTTAAGCTCCGGGGGTTTTGTTGCTCTCTTTGGGCCAGAGGGGTTTCACCTTGCTGCGTTTCCCCCTCTTGGTGCAGGGCAGTGCCAGGCAGTGCAAGGTGCTGGGAGGATGGGTACAGGAAGAGCTGATGGGGAGTGACACAGTGATATAAGAGGAGGGTGAGAGCGGGTAGTGTGGCTGAGGTGAGAAGAGACCAGTGTGGTAGTGCATTTCAAAATGGGTGTTCTTTTTTTTGTTTTGTTTTTCGTCGGAGGTCCGAGTGTGAGGAATGTAGTCTCTCTCTCTCTCTGTTGCACCGCGGTAGCTCTGAGTGAACTAAAGGGACGAGGAGCCGAGGGAAGCTCTCTGAAGCCACGCTTATTAAGTAAAAACATCTCCTTCCTTTAAGGAAATAATCAAAATCGAGGATGTTTCTCAGCTTTTTTTGTTCGGTAAATCTTAATTTTTAAAGAGGGACCAGCAGTCTAATGAGATCACTGAGTATGAGAACTTTTCACAGTGGAGTCAGCGCCGATAAACATGCAAAATGCCGTCCCAGTTACATGAAACCTGAGACTGAAAGCCCTCTTTATCATTTTATGCATTGTAAAAAGGGTTACAGCTAATGAACTTTTTCATTGTTGATACATTTGCTGATAATTTTCTTAATAAAAAAAAAAGAAGTCTGTCAGTTTCCTGGAACCCAAGGCGTCTTATTCTGATGTCTCATTTTGTCTGAGCAGCAGTCTAAAACCTGAAGATATTCAGTTTACTATCATCAAAACCAGGATATACATTCATATTTGAGTTGAGGCACATGATCACTTATACAGACCTCAAATGATCAATTCAGAAGTTGATCAAAATTGTTTCCATTTAAGTTCCTTTCATTCTAAAAACCGGATTAATCAACACATAATTTCTGATGGCACCAAAGATATAATGAGTCATTCCCAGAGTCATAGTCTTGGTCACAGCAGCTGTAAATCACCTCCTTACTCCGTCCCGTCTTAAATCTGGTGGTCTCAGAGGCTTTGTTTGGTCCTACTCTAGTGTCCAGCCTTGTTCACTGGGAGGTTGGTTGCGCGCAGTGACTCCCCCATAACCCAAGATTTAGATGCTGACACAATCCCGTCAGCCAATGGGGACATTTAGCCTAGATATACCTGAGCCACATGGTAATAGCAGCTCGGTGTGATGACAAATGATAGCTACAGCAAAGTAGCTAGTATACCTTGCAGCAGTAAGTCGTTATGCTGCCTCCTAGAGTTTTGGAGCTACCTCTGAAGAAAGATCTTCAATGACTGATTTTTATGACTAAACAAACGAAATAAATGAAAACAGAATAAACAAATTGACCTTGAAGGACAACACAATTTCAAACTGTTTCACTTTGTTTATACGGGGCGGACCCTGCCACCTTTCCAGCTTCAAACAGTGTTGTTGGGACCTTATTTTCCTTTGAGAACAGCTTGTTCATTAAGTTATGGGAACAATAAATATGTCTGGGTTTGTACTATTACATCAGTAATATTAAATTCTGAGTTTGAATTTCTTTCTAAAATAACTGAAAAAAAAAATGTATGCATCCCATTTAATTTGGATCTATTCAAAGCTTAGTGAGATAAATAAATATCTCAATTGTTTTGGTCAGGTTATCCTCTTGATTATTGATTATTCCTTAAAAATCACCAGTAGCCATCCCGGAAACACTTCTTACTTGATTGATATTGAGGTATGAGGTTATGAATAATATTGTCCGTAACACCGAACAATGTTAGTTAACACAGACAGAAGTAAGAAGTAATGGTCTTCCAACTCAGTTTCATCAATGCTAGTAATTTGGAATCCTTCTGATCACACAGGCCTGATTCAGTGGTCTTGATGGGATCCACTGCTGCTGTAGTGTCAATATTGCTGCACACTGCGCTCAGACGTAACACACGTTCTGTGCTGAGTCTGAGCTCTGATATACTCAAGATATTTTGGGTCATTCAGGAGAAATCGCACCATGCAGGTACCCGATTGTGTAAGCGGCTCTATGGTCGTTTCACTTCGGGGAATTTTAGTATCAAATCTGCCTTTCGATTGTAAAGCTTTTGAAAGAATTTAACACCTAACCCCGGCGCCCGTGGTGTCTGAAAGACCTGTGTGACGTTAGGCCTTTACTACTGGTATCAGCGAAAGCCCACAGATTGCATAAACTAAGTGCCATGCACTGGGGCTGATGCTGAAATCCTGTTTTATCTTTACAACAATAAATGGGCACAATCTGGAATGTGTCATTGTGTTTGCTAATACTTTGGATTCTTCTTTGTTCTCGTGGTAGGTTGTTGTTGAAATTGGACGCAAAAAAACACCTTAAAATGTGCAGTAACAGTCCGCAAACCTCCACTCGACTGTTTTTCTGTTTGGTGAATGTCATTGTCAAAATTAAGACACATACTGCTGTTCTGTATCAGCACGCACACAAAATTCAGGAGGTGCACTTGGTCAGCAAAATGAAGGTATCTGTTCATCTGAAGCAGCTGTAACACTGATGTCTGCTGTTATTTAACCTCCTCCACACTGAAAAAACAAAACACTTCTTTACAATTATTTTGGAAGAATCAGGGTTTTTGTTATAAGTGATGGACTGCAAGTGTTATGTTGGCCTCGATGACTCGGGTAAATAATGCTTAATTCTCTGAATTTATGCTTCTGTGTTAAAAAGTAACTAACACCAACCCTTCTTTGTTCTTCACAGGGAGAAAAAGCAGAAAATTCACGATATTAAAAACAACATTAAGGAAGCTATAGAGGTAAGAATCTGATCTTTTGACCCCATAGTGCATGGTACAGCGTGAAGTTTGGGTTTCTTAAACAGTTTGTAGCACTTTAACCACCGTATAGGCAGCAATGATGAGAGATATGACTGACAGATTTGAGGACTTGATGAGCAAAGTGTTATTATTTGATTTTCTATAAAATATATGAGCTTTTCAAAATTATTCCTGACCCATTGAGGCAATAAAGGAACTTTGTGTCAGTGTTTCCTCTCTAATTGTTTCGTAGCGGTGGTGGCAGCGGTTAATTTTCTGTTTTTGTTCCACGTCTACATTGGTTTTAGTTTTGGTTCTAGGGTTAAATTGCTGATGATTAAAGGGCTGCTGCAGTAGCAGTAGGCCTTATGCCCGTTGGTCTTTTTGTTTTGTTTTGTTATCGAGATTATAATGTTCAATTTCCCCTTTTATCTAGTCGTGGTGGTAGTTTTCTTAATGTGAGTGCTCACCACTCCTGGATGGACCGTAGAGGAAAACACTGTTGTTTCAAGACTAACAACAGTCTGATACTTTTAAGATATTGTCTAATGAACGTCAGGAAACAGTTTTCCTTCAAAATAAGAGTCTAGTTCAGTGAAAAGATGCTTCCTTTGACGTGTAGATGTAGGAGTTTTAAGCTAATATAAACTAAATAAAGTTGACTATTAAGTCTGTAAGTGTTGAGTTTTAAAAAAAACTGATTATAATATTAAGTCTTCTTCTTCTGTTCTTTCCATCCAGACGATTGTGGCAGCCATGAATACACTCACACCGCCATGCCAGTTAGCCATTCCTGCAAACCGATGCCGAATCGAGTATGTCATGAACATAGTAAACCAGAAGGATTTCGAGTTTCCTTCGGTAAGTTGAACTCTTGACTCTCTTGACTTCTACAGTGTTTTTTTTCATTCTTTCTACTGCAAGTCCCAAGTTTTGTACCGATGACCTCTAAATCCTAAAGTCATTGGGAGGTCCGTGAATTGCTGCGTCTTATAACCAGAGGCAGTTCATAAAGTTTATACGCTGTCCTACTATTTGTGCACAATTGTTACAAAAAATCTGAAAAGCAAATATTTAAATGACAAAGTCCGGAGCTAATCTGTGTGATATAAAGGCCAGTGTTGGGTACCCCGGTTTTATGTAACTTGATGAGAACCAAAACAAAAAGTTAAACGAGTTAGTTGATTTGTCGATGGAAAAGTTTTTGTCAACAATTAGATCTTTTCAGTTATTAAATAATACAAATTGTAGCTCCAGCTTCTTAAATGTGAATAGTTACTGTTTTGTAAAGTCTTCTACGATATTCAACTTAAATGGACTGCAATTTTATAGATTTTTCTGACATTTAATAGAGCGTGCGATTAATCATGAAAATAATCTGTAGTTAATTAGTTGCAGCCATAAACTTAATTCAGCTCTTTGAAATGAGGACTTGAGCAACATGTTGAGAGCTAATGAAAATTTAGCTACGTTTCAAATTGTTCTCAAAGTCTTATTAAAAGTGCTAACAAACGTCGTTGAGTGTCAGATCTCGCTTGCTGAATCCTCCATCTCCCCTGGCGAGGTGTGCTGCAGGTGTGTAAGATACCTCACAGGGGCAGCCTGGTGTGTTTGCGCAGTGGTTCAGTAATTAGCAGGTGTGCTTCCGCTTGGGAAGGCTGTCAATTGAATGAGCCTCTCACCTGAGAGATCCACAGCACCTATTAACACTGATTGTCTGTAATAACCCTAAATGTGTCTGGAGGGACCTGTCCTCCAGAAACACACAGGCTCAGAGGGTTTCCCCCTCGAGCTGCAGTCTGCTCCCGGCGGCCCGGCTGGGAGCCGCCGCAGGTCGCGGTCCTGCATGAGACTCACTAACCAGAGAGGTCCAGTTTACTCTAGTGAGAAGGAAACGGACCAAAGAAAAAGGAGTTTGTTTTCTTAATGTATGTTTGTGCAACGGAAGGACGGGTTTACTACTGTACGGCCCTCGTTTCCTCAGGCTGTATATGTCATACGATTAACAAGTCACCTGGTCCACTATAAAAGATAAAACCGTAACTGAACATTGTTACAGTAAAAGATTAGTTCTTTCAAAGTAGCGTCAGATGAACATGTAATGCTAGCTAAAAGAATCGGTGAGTCACTTTTGAACGATTGAACGGAAGCGATTATTTAAGTTTAGTTTCTTGACAGCAAAAAATCAGGGAAGATTTTGATGACTGATTAATGCTAAAAATGGAAAAAGTGCGATGATCTGTAGCTTTCATTGTTAATTTGAAATTCTTTGGTTTTGGACTGCTGGTCAAACAAAAACAAGACGCTTAAATACGTTTTTCACTTTTTTCACTTTAAAAACTTATTTATTGAGAAAATAGTCTGCAAAAAATCTGTGTTGTAGCTGTATTTTTTCAAAAGTATAACATTGTAATTTTCTGTATATCAATAAATGGTCATGCATTTGATTTAATGCTCAGTCAAAATTGAATCATGATCATGATCTGTGATCATCAGGCATATAAACTCACATGATGCAAACATTCACACAAATCACTACTCTGTTAATTTGACTTAAATTCCTGTCAGTTTTTATTTTTCAAAGAAAAATTCTCAGATTTACTGGGGGGGTTTTTTAAAATATTTTTTTGGCCTTTTTGCTTTTTGATAGAACAGCTGAAGACGTGACAGGAAACAGGTTGAGAGAGTGGGGGAGTGACACACAGCAAAGGGCCCCGGGCCGGGACTTGAACCCGGGCCCGCTGCAGCGAGGACAAAGCCTCTGTACATGGGACACCTGCTCTAAGGCACCAGATTTACTTTAAAATTATGCAACTTATAATGTCCCAAAATAATGTGTTTGCAGATTTTAAAAGTTTTATAATATAAGGAGTGATACGTCACTTTAATCAGTAAGTAGAAATACATATTTAGAGGACAGATGTGATGTGGTCAAACTTTGAAGCTGCGAAATGAGAAAAAATCTGTGCCGTATTCTGCACTTTTGTCAGATAGCGTTTCAACTGTTTAATAAGGGAAAAGGTTACATACAGAGGAAGAGGAACGCTGTGTCTTCCCTGGTGTTTTTCCAGCGTCAGTGTTTAAACCGGTCGTTTCCACTGTGTAGATTTGTACACAACAGCTGAGTTTCCAGTTAAGTGTGTGTATTTGTGTGTAAGCAAAAGGAAGTCTCCTGATATTGTTTCTGTTACTTCATGGCAAGTTTATTATGCGGGCCTGCCTCGAGCCGACCCTTCACTCAGGCTGGACCAGACTTCCACTGCAGGGCCTCTCGACTGGAGGGAGAGGACCGGCACTCGGACTTTGATTTGAGTTTGGTTGTTTTTTTCGTGTTGGGTGCAGCGGGCTGGAGCATAAATGTGGGGAGTCGTCGGAGTTCCACTGTCATTTTAGATAGAGGATTTCAGCGCCGGTTACCTAAAGCGATGTTTAATCAAAGTAGCAGCGTCCAGAAACAGAAAAGCTTTGTTTTCTGCCCGTGGAAGTGATTGGGTAGTTATTCAGGAAAGAGATTACAGTAGAAAACTATCTGATAGGCTCCTCCAGCTCCTCCACCGCCTCCCTCTCCTCCTCAGCCCCACTCCCCCCTCGCCTGGCCTTAGGGCCTACTGGAAACCAGTTGGACTGGTTGACTCTGCCCTCAGCAGAGGAGGAAGTGAGAGAGAGAGAGAGAAAATAAGCACAAGAACAGGATTTAATCTTCATAGTCTCGATTTCCTCTTCGATCCTCGTTTCTAATCAGTTTTTGATCCCCATTCTCCTACAGTGTTACTTATAAAATGGACCACGCCTTTATGCGAGATTAAAAGATTGTTCCAGAGGTTGTTTACTCACGACGTGAATTCCACGCAGACTGATTACTGCCATGCCCACCTGCCCTGAGCCACCTTGTATAGTACAGATCCACAGATACACATCATTGTTCTCATTATTTACTGTAAATACTGTAATAAAAAATGCTCCCATTCCTACAACAGACAACACCTTCTGTTCTTAAAAAATCCTCAGTTTGAAAAAGAGGAAAAAAAAAACCTCCAACAGGAAGCAAAAGGGAGGAATCTCATTACGAGCAACAAAGGAGGCATCCTTCTTCCCGACGGACAAACACAAAGTAGATGTTGAACATACAGAGAGACTCTCTGAATCCAATACATAGGTTTTAAAGACTTGAATGTTGTGCATATGCAGGAATGTTTAAAATGCATTTCTGAGGTCTCAAAGAGTTGAAAACATACACAATGTAAGAAATATCATACATCATTTTACCCGGTAGGTTACTCAGAACACCAGGACATACATTAACATTTACATTTAGAGCATTTAGCAGATATACAGATTGAATTTACAGTAAATCACATACTGCAACATGGCGTTAGAACACAATCTAACACAGGATCTAAAAGTAGGTCTATGTATACTCAGGTCACAGCCATTCAATATTCTTAAGCAGAGCTGCGTCATGGAATAGTTTTTTCTGATTTGGTCAGACTCTCTGAATTTTAGAAAATTTAAATTATTCGACTTTAAGAGAAACTGATCGACGATCCTGAAGTCGACCTTCATGATCTCTTAAAAAATAAGAAGCTGTAAAGCATTTCACCTCAGTTATTGGCTAATATAAAGTGTCGTGGCTTTATGAGGTTTATAGTTCTTGATCCTTAATATATATATTTATATATCTTTATTATACATATATACATTTTTATACAGCAACGTTGTTCTTATTCAATAAAGCTTCTGTAAGATATAACGAGAGCTGCCACTTAAAAACGTTTTCATTATCTATTAAGCTCAGTTGTTTAGTTTTGAAAGAAGTCAAATGTTAGCACCTGGAGCCCAAGCTGATGTCTACAAAATTGACAAAAAATAAAAGATACTGGATACTTTTAAGAGGCGGGGACCAGCAAAAGTTTTTGTTGGATAAATGAATTGACGATTAGCGAACAGGTCAGCTCTAAATTGCGCCAAATCAACTGAACCAAGTATTAGATTTTTTGATCGATAGAAATATATATCAGCAAGTGTTTGGGATGATTTAATTGTTTAGCCAAAAATGGTGAACCCTCATCTCACCCCCTGTCTCAGTTGTGTTGATTTGGTCCTTTTTTCTTTGGAATTTTAAACTGAATACTTCAGGGTTTTTAGACCGAAGAATGCAGTTGAAAGAGGGTCACCTTTGGCCTCTGGAAATTGTGATTGGCAGTTTTCACTACTTCAAGGTTATATTTTTTTCTGGGTTTGTGAGTTACCCTGGAAACTTGTTCTGATTTGTTTGCTTTGAGGGATCCTAGTTTTAACTCAAAAGAGTAAATAATAGCAGAGGACAATAAAAAGACCTTTGACAACACTCTAGCCTCTTTCTAATCACTCTTGGTAGCCTTCTGACTTGTTTGAGAAACAGGAAATAAATGATAAATTGCAATACTAAACAAACTGGAAACAAAACTGCTAGTTTGAAACGGACCCCAAGTGTCACCTTGTTACCGCCTCGGTCATCCCATCTGCTTTTTACAAACTTGCATAAATCCGTCAGTTACAATCGTGGCCATTGCAAAACCTGCTCACGCTCAGTTAAATGAAGTACTTCTGAGGGTATACAGTCTAACTCTATGGCTCATAATGGCTTATTTGTGCTTGACCACATTGTATGTGAGCGGCTGAAGATCGTAGTGAGGAGATAGGCCCCTGTGTAGTGACAGCCAAGCCTTGTGTCAGTACAAAGCTCTCCGTTTCTTCGTGAACTCAGTGAACCACTCTGTTTCCTGCCTCCGTCAGGGCCCGCTCATCTGTCGCTCCTCTCCGAGCCGGTCTTAAACCACAAGCCAAATGAGGGAGTATCGCCGCCTCTCCCCCCAATCTGTCCTGAAGCTTTTTTTACCCGCCAAGACGAGAAATGGGCTCCAACCAGCCCCAGACCTTCTCTTGTGTTACCGTTCACCAGTGTCAGGACTCAGTCATTTGGTGTTTGCTGCATTTGAATAATCATGAGCAACTTTTTTTAACAGCATTTCTCCTCTCATCATTTTTAAGTCCTGCAACTAATGATTATTGACCTTATTCTCAATTAATCCCTCCTCGCGGTGTCACAATTTCTGTTCAAAATTCAAAATCAAAAATTGAATCTAATTCCTTTCCCTTTTTCCCAAACTTTAACTTTAACTCTAGAATCTTGATTTTTAGAGAATAATTTTTGAACCTGACTAACCCTAACCTGCAAAAAGCCATCAGGATCAAGTCACACAAAATACCAGCATCTTTTAAAAGAAGAATTTAAGCGCAAAGCTTGTGATCTGTGGATCTTTACAAGTCCAGATCGAAAATAGTCTTTCAATGGCATAGCTGTCGGCGCTGAAAAAGAACAAAAAACAATTCATTGAAAAATCTAATTTAATCGTCACCTAAAAAGTTGAAGTCAAATTGAATCATGGATTTGGAGGATCGTGAAACCCCCTAATTGTGTGATTTGATAAAGTGTCAGTAAATAGAGAAATATGCTTCAACAACTCCAGGCTTTAAATACGTTCATTTAAATGTCATGCAGGACAAATAAAAGCATGAAATCCTCTGACGACAACAGTTATTCAGTGATCAAAATAGTTGCAAAGTACGTGTTGCTCAACTAATCGACTGAACACAGTGGAAGATTTGCCTCGTTCAGCCAGCTGCTCATTTGCGAACATTGTGTCAATAAGCAAATCTGCATTTTTTGCAAAACAATTTTGGTGACTTGCTGCTGGTAGCATTTTCTCTATGTCTGCATCTGTAATCTTAGAGGCTCAGGACACTGAAAAGATGGATTCAGAGTGATATTCTCCTCCACAGAAAAGTAACTACAGCAGGTCAAGACTGATGCTGATGGATGTCCACTGCATTGCTTATTTGTTGCACAGGCGCCAGGCGAATGTCACCCTCATTTGCATGAAGTTTAAATTGGTCAACTAACTTTCAGCCCCCTTATTGATTATTGGTCCAAAGAAATAAATAAGGTAATACACTTTCAGATGTAATAAATGCAGGAGGAAGCTTAACATGCTTGTTGACAGCCTGTCTGGAGTTCTGAAGAAGATGTAAATGGTGTCCAAACATTAGTTCTAATCACTTTGTTGCCTTAATTTGTGATGTCACATCATTGTTTCAGGGATCCTCCCCCGCTATAAACGAGAGCCCGACTCGCAGTTATTTCTAGTCGTGGCATGATGTTGATCCCGATGCCTCTTTTCTCTCTTTCCAGGAGTTTTACGACCATGCAAAGATCCTCTGGCAGGACGAGGGTGTGCGCTCCTGCTGGGAAAGGTCCAACGAATATCAACTCATCGACTGTGCACAGTAGTAAGTCTCTTTTCACTCCATTTTCAATTAAACATCATATGTCTAAGGGCTCTCACGAGGTGCAGGTGGACACAAAGACATGCTTCCCTTTTCTCTCTTGTGACCCTAGTTCACACATACATAGATACACACACATATATATATATATATATATATATATACAGATCTCACGCTGTTTGGTGTTTGGGTGTTGTTGCCATGTGGTTAATGCGAGTGCTGTCATGGTTCATGAGGTGAAAGTGAGCGCTGTGCTACCTACGCTGTGTGTGTGTGTGCTAACCAGTGTGAACTGATAGTAGGTAGTTAGGAAGCGGTAATTAATACACCTCAACACAATCTGTGATTTTTAACTTCCCGACCCTGTTTGTGGCTCCAAGCCTCAAGCCCACCCTTTACTTCAGAGGACAACACGATCATGCAAAAATTTGTTATATCTTGATTTTAAAAAAAGAAGTAATTTACTAAAACAGCATTTTTGCAGACCTCACACAAACAGGAGTAAATATTGCATTTGGGGAGTAGTTTGAGTAGCAGATTTGGTGTGTAGTGACTATTTACAGCAGCAAGACGATGATTATCTAAGAATAAACTATGGTGTGGCTCACTGATGTGTTTTTAATTGTTTTTAGCCACACTAGCAGCATGGCTCTAGAGGTCGACAGGAATATCTCTACAACTACAATGGCACTCAGTAGAGCACATACCTCCGCCAAGACCCCTACACTGCTGTTTATTTCGCAACAAATTGTACTCATTCAAAGACACCAGCAACCACATTTCAGCAGATTTTTCTTCCATCAACATCCATGCACTATTCCTTAAGAAATAAACGACTATTCCTGGGACGTCTCTTTTAACCGGATCAAAAGTAAATGGGCGCTATTCTGGGCCGAGACCCGTCCTCCATCCAGGTTTCGTGTAAATCCATTCAGTAGTTTTTGTGTAACCCTGCCGACAAACCAACAAACCAACAAACTGATGCGGGTAAAAAAAGCCAGTAACCTCCTGGGCTTAAGTCTTCACGTCCCGCTTAGGATAGCTACTGTCGTTACTTCTCGAGTTTTCACCCCAAACCTTTCCAACACTTTGGTTTGCTTCTGTACTTTGTTTACTGTGCTTATTAGCAAATGTTAGCATGCATAGTTTAGCTGAAAGGTGCACTGTGTAGTTTTAGGGAAATAATTTCTGATCTGATCTTTTTTATGCCTAAACAAATAAAATAAACAAACTCTCTTTGTTTCCATCACTGGATAAACTGAATAAACAAACTGACTTTAAAGAACAACACAAATTCATACTGTTGTACTTTATTTATATTTGGCGGACCCTGCCACCTTTCCTAACTTCAAACAGTCTTCTGGGGACCTGATTTTCCTCTGAGAACAGCTTGTTTATTCACGTATAAATATTTCTGAGTTTCTATTATTACGTCATTAATATTGTAAATATCAAAAGTCTGAGTTTGAATTTCTTCTCCAAAACTACATAGTGCCCCTTATCTCTGTGCCCGAGAACAGCGTCACATTGGCGCTATGGTGGCCGCAGACTCATAGTGATGTTGGACAACAATGGAGGAGACTTTGGCTAAACAGGCGATACTTGACAGTAGGGTCAACATCATAGTTGGGGTGGGTTTTTGTCTTTTCACAAGACTTATTTGCAATCAGGAAAATATAAATCATCAGCAGATTCAGGGCTGCAAGGTATTATTTTGACAGATATTACAATTGTAATATGATTTTGTGATGTGGGGAATGTTCCTATGATGATATTTACTTACTTTGTATTTATCAGTTGCAAAGTCACGCTTTCGTAAACTTTCGTTTTAGGCTGCACTAGTTTGCTGTTGTGCCAAACAACTTCAGCACTGACCTGGTGGTTTGTGTGGTTTGTGTGTTTTGTGTGTGTGTGTGTGTGTGTGAATGGGGGGTGGCAGCGACAGAGACTGTGTCCTTGCTGACTCTTGAATGTTTTCATTGCTGGTGTTTTGTGCGTATCGAAATTATTCGTCACAAGTGCTGAGGCAGGGTATTTTTTCCCCAAAAAATCCTGAGCTTCCTGAAATCCCCCGTCGGTCCGACTCTCCCTCCTCTGTTTCAAACTCTTTTCTTTCTTTTCTGGTATTTTTTTTCTTATCCGCCTTTTGATCAGGCCTGCCTCTGTTATAAGGCATGCAGCGGTCACATGGAGCCGGAGTTTCTCGGAGGGCGGAGGCTTGCAGAGTCTCTCACATGTGTACACGAGCGTGTTTGTGTACAGTATGTGCCGCTGCAGCGACATACATGTGTGAGATGGCTGGGTTAGTGTTTTGTAGAAGTAACTTTATGCAGTGGTGGAAGAATTTCGTCACTAAGGTAAAAGTGTCGGTTATGAATAAAAGTCCCGCATACATTAGAATACATAAATATTAACAGCAATTGTACTCGGAGTATCTCAAGTGAAATGATGATGTTGTAATGCTGATCAGTGATCAGTCACTTTGTAAGTACAGTTACACTGTTGAAGGTGGTGCTAGTTTATGTAAAATTAGGAAGTTGTTTCCATTTTATGGGTCGGGCCCCTCCGAAGGATCGTAAAATTTAAAAAAGAACAAGCAAAGTTCTGCTCCACGAACTTTTCTCTTGTATTATTTCTATTACTTTTGGACCTGTTTGGGCCTCGAACAATAACCCTCTGAAATCTGAAATGCTTCGTTTGTAAGAGACACTGGTTTAACTTGCCATAATTTTTAAGGGGTTCGACTATATGGATCCGTTTTCAGTTTTAGGATTTAGTCAGTTAGGGCTATAAATAAAGGCAAAACTGCAAAAAAGCTTAGCAGTACCAAAACCCCCCAAACCTTGATAACCTTGGTGAAATGTCTTTTTTTTTACGCAATAACAAATACCAATACTCGAGAATTAATGAATTCCTAAAAAATGAATGCCTTTGATTAAACTGAGTAACATGTGTTGCTCCTCTCAGCAGAGAAAAGAAGAACGTCTGAATGCTTTGAATATTTGCTGTTTATTACCACTAAAAATCTGAAACAGGACGAGGCATGGGACGATATGAAAATTTCACGCAGCGATCAGCCTTTCCAACATAACTGCATTTTCACAACATCATCCGATCATCCTCAAAATATCTCAAAACTGTAAGATAAAACCATGAAATTATGGAATCACTTTAATGTCACATTTTATGAGAAAACAAATGTATTTTATTTTTTTTTAACAATGAAGGAATGAAATTAAATGAGTGATAATAAATCATAAGGTCTTCCTGCACAGATAAAGGAAACGTAAATTACAGTAATCTGATCTCCCTGTCGGTCTTTAGTTTGGAATTTTGCTCAACTCAGCGTCATCAAGTGATTGATGTGAGGAATGATCGTGTCTATCCCAATGCTGAAAAGTCACCATGATCGACGCAACGTGAGTGTTTTTTATTGTGATCTGCCGTAAAATCTTTTATCGCCCCATCCCCGACATATCTACCTGAAATTGACCGTACATGTGCACATGCCTCGTGGATGTGTATGTGTGTCCTTGTCACCTCAACTGCATGCATGTCCACAGGTGTTTTTCGTTGCTTCTGCATGTGATACTTTAGTTTAATTCTTTGTGGAGAGTTCGGATGTCAGCAGAATCTCTCTGTAAGATGATCATGAAAGACTTTCCTTGCAAGAATATGTGATTGGGGAGGGGCGAGCGTTGCAAAGCTAAAAGAGAGACGAAGCGGTTGAAAAAATGGATTGAAGAGACGGATTCATTGAAATGGAGAAAGAGAGGGCTACCCTGCATTGCGGGATCTCTCCTCTCCTCTCCTCTCCTCTCCTCTCCTCTCCTCTCCTCTCTCCCACACCCAGCAGCCCCAGTGTTATGGATCAGATGCTGGGCTGGGTGGCCAGACCGGAAGTGCTCCCCTCCCCCTTCTGTGTGCTTATGTAAACGGAGAAGCAGAGAAAGAGAGAGGGGAGAGCTATTTTTAACCCAGGCAGGCTGCAGAAGGAGAAAGAATGAGCGAGTGTGTTAGGAGAGAGACAACTTCAGCATTATTGATGAAGGTTGTTAGCATTAAGTGAAAATGTAAACCCCTGGATCAGCGCTGGAGAAGTCAGGGCCACCCCGCACGCCCCCGCTCTTTTTTTCCTTTTTGAAAAGACCAATTATATCATCCGATTCATTCCACGATAGAGATAAGAAAAAAAAGGGAAGAAGAAGTAGTTGATGGGCCGGCGATGCTTTGTTGCCTCTGTCTGACAAGAAGGAAGTCACTGAAGCTTCCCTGGCTGTGTTTCTGCTCCGTCATGCTCCCTCTGTGATGTGGTTTTTGTTGTTGTTGTTTTTTTATTAACACTTCCTGACTACCTTATTTGGTCACACACTTTGTTTGCAAGGAAGTAGTCGTCCTTGATTGCCCGTGGATGTGTCGTTTTCAGTCGGTGTCAGTTTAGTTGCTGTAATGTTGCCGGCAAGTCACATCCAAATTGTAGACCGAACATCCTGAATGATCCAGCAACCCTCCCCTGATTGTAGATCACTTGACTGCCATATTGATTAAATGGATAGACAGAGAGTATTTTGATAGTCGATTGTTGTAAAAAAAAAAAAAAAAAAGTAATTTTTCATGACAGTTACTTGCTTGCTTGGCATTCAGAAAGTTACAGAACCTGACCAAAACCTAGTCAGCTACATACCCCCTCTAAAACCACCATTCATTTTTACACCTGGTTTTTGAAAGAATTGAGCATTAGTCGTTATGCTAAGCTAAGCTAACCAGGTGTCGGCTGTATCTTCATACTTCATGTACGGACGTGAGAGTGTCAGGGGTCTTCTCATCGACCCCTCTGTGAGAAAAGCTCACAAGTGAAATGTGTCACGGTTCCTTTGAAAGACGAGGGAGGAACAAAAGACATTTATGGGCGGAATGTGGCATAAACAAAGAAAATAAATGCAAACACATGGCCTAGAGAGAAACTGGTGAAAAGCAGCCAATCATGAGACACTGCTGACCAGTTGCAGGCGATTATGTATTTGGAGAGAGGGTGAACAAAGGAGCCTGTTCACAGAGCTGTGCTATGGTTCTGTGTGACACACTGTGTATTTGTTTATCATGCAGTGTATACGTACAGACAGTGCAGACATTTAGAGATATCTAATGTTTCTGCATTAAAGGTGCAATATGTAAGATTTTAGTTGAAAACTATTTTTAAAAAGCTAAAAGGATCACAGAAGAAATGTTGACATCATGAAATCTATGTATTGTGTTGCAGAGATATCTTCTGATGTTAGCATGCTAACCAGCTTGTCCCGACCTGTCCTGGTCCAAAGCTCCTGTTCTGATGATTTGTAAAGACCGACGCCTCCCCAGTACTCCGAGCTCCCAGCCTGTACGGCTAGCTGCACGGCTAACTGAGCTAACTAGCTAACTGCAGCCGAGTTGCACCCTAAAATGTCTAAAAACGACAAAACCAAAAATTAAAATGATCCCAAATTCTGGTCAAAGCGAGAGAAATCGCCGCATTTCGTTTAGTCAACAGTCGCTGTAACTTCCAGGAGAGAGTAAGAGAGTAATAGATTTTCATTCGCAGTGGTACTTTAACTTCCATCATCCCAAGCTCCTTCAACTTTTGTGTAGTTTGCAGTACAATAAAAATATTTACATGTTTGAGCCAATCAAATGTGAGAATGTTTGGGTCCATTAGTTGTGAGTTATGTTGGTACCTGTGGAAGCCAAAAAGGGTTGTTTTTTTTCTCGATTGTACTTTTGAGGCCTTGCACCACGTTTCCAGAAGGAGACAACTAGAGGACGAGAGGAGGAATGTGAGCGGACGTCTCCATACGTTCAGTTATCCGTGTCTGTTTGCGTTATGTGTCGCCTGGCTGTGATACCAGCCGAGCGTTTGCCGCTGTGTTTATTATCTGTCGATTCTCTGAAATCTTGTCCCGGCGATAATGTGCCGTCATGTGCTGGAGTCCCCCTGATTTACTTCTCCGGCATCCTCCCCAGAGCTTCTTTCCTCTCCTCTCCCCTTCCTCCCCCACTCTCTCTCTCACTGTGTCTCTGTGATGTGTAGTGGTGTTTCTGCAGGGACAGAATGTGGCTCGGATTGAGTCTCTGACTCATCATGAGGAGAGAGGGAAAGAGAAGGAGGGGTGAGGGATGGGAAAAGATGGGGGAAAAAACTGATTTTTGGGGGGGTAGTGTCAATACTTGGTGTGCAGAGATTGTGAATAAATTGAGATGTATGTGCAGGCAGCGGATTAAACATGCTGTTTCCGTGTGTAGCATGAGTCAGGTAGATGTATCTGCTGCTGCTGTAATCTCACTGTATTGTGATTTTCTGAATGCTGTGTGTGTTCAGTGATTGTGCCGCTCCCAGTGCTCAGCTGCTATGTGACGGGCCAGTGTTCCCAGTGCGAGGTTCACTTTCTTTCTTTCTTTCTTTCTTTCTTATTATGTTTTTCGTTAATTGTTGTGGTTTCTTTTTTTCTTTTTTTACTTTGTTTTATTTTTTTTTTCCTCCTTCTTTTCTTTGTCCTCCCCATTATTTTTTCCTTTGTTTCTATTTGTCTCTTTCTTTGGTTTAGTTTGTCCTTCTCTCGAACTCTTTCCTTTATTTGTCTTTTTTGTTAGTTTTTTTTCTTTAATATCATGTACTGCCCTTTTTATTTTATTTTTCTTTGTTTCTTTCTTTCTTTCTTTCTTTCCTTTATTCTTTCTTTGTTTCTCACATTTTCAATTCTCATTTTTGGTTTGGTTTTATATTTTTGATCTTTCTTTCTTTTTTAATGCGCTCTTTCTTTTTTGTTTTGTCTCTGTTTGGTTATCTTTCTTTAAGTCGTTGATTCTGACTTTGTTCATTTTCACTTCTCCTCCTCTCGTGTTCTTTTGTTAATTGCTAACTTTTTAAAATTTGATCTTTGTTCTCCTTTTCTTCCCTCCTTCTTTCTCGCACTTCTTCCTCCGCTCCGTCTCTAACCCACTCCATTCCCTGCATTTCTCTCTCTCTCTCTGTGTCTCTTTTGTTGCACGCTCTGTTTCTCCCCCCCTCCTTGTCTTTTCTATCCGTCGATCGTGCTCTTTATTTCTCTCTTTCTCTCTCTCTCCCTGTCTGTCTCTCTCCCTCTTTCTGGCCTCACTCCAGTCGCACAAGATTTGGAGCCGATTGTCTATTTATAGCGCCTGTGGTTCTGTCGCCATGACAACCAAGCTGGAGGCCAGGGCGCCAGGGAGCTATTTTTGGAGCAGCGCTGTAATGTCAGACACAGCCTTCTCTCTCTTTTCTTTCCTCCTCTTTCTCTCCCTCTCTCGCTCTGGATGTGGTGTGTGTGTGTGTGTGTGTGTGTGTGTGTGTGTTTGATTAAGGATCGGCCGGTGAAGCCGTCGGTTTGGTCGGCTCTCAATGCGAAAGCGCTAAACGTACAAAGAAGCAGTAAAGCCCCTCGAATCGTTCCGCTCGGTGGGCCGTGCACGATCTTTTCCCCCCCTTGAGGAAGCGCCAAGACCATTTTCTGACTTGACTTGTTGTTACGGAGGCTCGTGAAGCTTCAGGGTTTTTTGTTTTTTTTCATATGCAGAGATTGATGTCAGTGTCCTAAAAAATGACAAATTTACTGTTTGCTCTCAGTTTTGTAGTGCAATTTCCAAGTTGTGCAATTTAGCTGGAACACGTCACGATAACGATGAACTTCGGGGGAATAGTGAGAAAGACGTAGTGAGAGCTGCTCTTTAAAGTGTTTTTGCATTTATGCTTTGTTATTTAATAAAGTGAAGGGCTGTAAGGAATAAATGCATGACGTGCCCCAGCTTATCTCCATTATTTTATTGAACAAATATCCGTCACATTAATAGGAAACTTTTGAATTCAGTACATCATATTTACGAAAGGAGATTCTACATTTTCTGTTTCTCCTACCTGTTGCTGTATTAAGTTTTATTTACGGTACGTGAAGGATTGCTTTGCATTTTTTGCCGATTTTACCGGGTCCTCAGTTTTACTGAAAAGTGAAATTAGTTTTCTTTGTTAATGTTGAAGCCTTTTGTCTGAGCTGATTTCTGTCCTCATAGGAAAGAACAGTAAATTGCTTGTTAAACTTGTGAAAATCTGGGAGACATAAATGGATTTTGGCAGATGTGGAAAGAGGCACTTTTTAGAGACGTAATCCTGCCGGCCAGCTCGTACGTGTGTGTGTGTGTGTGTGTGTGTCACACAGCCGATCAGCGGAGGCGCTCGGATGCAGGGCAAAGGTCCCCAGATGTTGTGTGTGTGGGTGTGTGTGTGTGTGTGTGTGTGTGTGTGTGTGTTAGTCACATTTAACATAAATATTGTTAAGTTTGTTTTTATAGTTCACTTCTTGTTTAACGGTGAACGCGGCCTGGTTTTTAAATGGAGGAGAGAACACTGACAAACACTTCTTTAATAGGTCCAGCTGAATATGAATTTTTTATGCCATGTTTTAATTTGAGACGCTCCTCTCGAACCTGCTCACTTTACCTATTCTATAAAGTTTATGATGTTTTTCACCCCGGTAAATGAAGCTAATAATTCAGCATATTTTCCAGCCCCGGCTGTTCGTGTGCAGGCCAGACGAGTCCGAGCAGATTAATCCCATGTAGAGCTGAAGATGCATACTGGCTCATAATCTGGGTAATCCTTTGTCCTAATACTGCCACTTTAAAAAGATGAGTGCATTATGGGAGTGTTATCAGCTTTGTCGGCGCCCGAACACCGCTGTTGATGCTGGAGCCTCTTATGTCCATCCAGCATGCGGAGAAGGGAGTTTGATTGTTGATAGTAGGGGAGATTTTTTTGCCACACAGAATTTTTCTGTTGCAGCCGTTGAGACTATTTTGTTTCAGGGCAGGAATTTATTTTTTTTAATTTTCCTTTAGTGTCTGTCGAAGGAGATATATGGATTTCACATGTTGCTTTTTGTTGAACGGAGAATATTTACATTAGTGAACTATTGGAAAAGGGAGAATGATTTGATATCAACATAAGAAAAAAAAAATTGTGGCCTATTTTTTCTTTAAAAAACATTTTTAAGTCAGAATGTTGAGTTAAATTTGCCTTAAACTTTTTTTTTTTCCTCAGTTGATGCAAATTAAGTTAGAATTTAAATAAAAAATGTCCGGGGTTGTTTATGCGGAAATAAAACATATTAGATATTAAAATATAATTTTCTAAAGGACATAAATAGTATTTTTTCTGTTTGGCTGTTCTACATTAAATCTCTCACTATCACTACCACTATCACTGTGTCTGCAAACCAGCAAAAATGACAGAAAGTAAAAAAGCGCAGTAGAAAAAGTTAAAAGTATACTTTATCTTTTCTTGTAAATATTGAGTTATTTTCAACCACCAGACAAGAGTCCTGTGTGTATTTCCAGAGTTTAAGTCAGCCCGTCTGCCACCCCAGAATAACCCTGACAGGTTATACATAACACCGCAGACCTCTCTGTTACTGGGGCAGCCACTATTATTTAGTTCAACTTACTAAGCACGGTTATTATTGGCACTTCTCCTATTAATAGGAAGAACTGCTAAAAATTGAGCAGTGTGTTTGTCCTGGGCGTGTCGACGCCTCAGACCAGAGCTGTGGATAAACAAGAGTTTGGCCCCGGCAGATGTCAGTTGCGGCGGCCATGTTAACTCTGTCATCATTAGAGCTTTTAGGTTCTGTCACTTCCCAGGTTATTTATGCGTGTGGGAGCGGAGTGTGGGGATGTTATGGGAGGGTGAAGGTAGCGGGAGCTGGGGATACGGGGCAGCTCGGCTGAACAGTTGTCCACTGAGGGCTCTGGCTGTTCTGGCACAGCGGAGGCTCTGTGGTGTGGGAACAGCTGAGACGCTCGGCCCCTGCAGGGAGCCCGTGGTACCAGACGGGTTGGCTGTTTAATTGCCTCTGTGTGTTTTTTTTTTTTTTTTCAATATGCATGTCTGTGCATTTGTGCAGAGATATGCACACTGTTTGTCCTCTTGTTTCTCTTCCCTTCCCCGACTCTCCTCCCTCTGTCTATCCCTCCGTCCCGTACCGTGGCGTCCGCCGACCCAGCCCCCCTGTTCCTCTCAGTGTGTTACCTGCAGCTCTCCTGTCACATTTCACCCCTGCCTGCCACATTCCTAGTTATCTCAGAGGGGGTTACATACCTTTGCCCCGAGAGGCAGCGACGAGCGAGCGCTTGCCTTTCTAGTTGTAAGAACCGGCAGGCAGGCGATCAGTCAAAACAGACAGCCGTGCAGGAATCAAACAGGAAATTAGCGTGTTTGTCTACATTAGCAGCCACTTACGTTAGCAGGTAACCAGCCGTCATTCTGAAAACAGAGTTTCACAAATATTTCAGCTCGCAAACCCTCAGAGAGTTCACCAGGAAAGTAATTTGTCAAGGTGGTCATCAGAAACAATCACCTCACTCGTTACATCGGGGTCCTTTTTTGTGCAAATTGGTGCTCATTAGAATTGATATTATAAGCTTAGTATTATATTTCATGAAAATGTAAAAATTATTAGAGGTGGTCTTGATTTTAGGCAAATATACTGCAGACAAAACTTCCTTTTAAAAACTAGATTGTTACTAGTCGTAAATATCCACGTGTTGTGACCAGTTGATTTGACAAGTTGTTGACCTTTGCTTTTTATTATTTGATTTTTGTTTTTAAGTTTTAAGTCTTGAACATGTTAGAATATCGAAACATCTACATGAAGACACCGCAGATATTAGAGGCAACTAAAGAAAAAATATGCTGTTCCCTGTTTTCTGGTCTCTGTTACTATTAATTTCTTGTATTGCGACACTAAGGGATTTTTATATGAAGCTCAACAATCAAAACGCGGCTTCCCAGTCTCTAAGTTCATGTTTATAAACTGCCGTTAAAACGACACTTCTGTCCATATTGAAGGCAGGTTGCAGTAACAGTTTGCCTTGTTGTTGTTGTTGTTTTTAATATTCTTTATCTTAATTTTGTACTTTTGCGATTTGTAGCTTAATTAATTGTATCTGATTGAATTTCGGGGCTTCCTGTGACTAAAGTTCTGGACCGGTGCTGGCACTTAATTTATTTGTGGGATCTTTTCTCTGTAAATGTTTTAGTGTTTAACAGAAGCCTATTAGGGATAGGACAGCAGTTCTCTTCCACAATTTTCATTTTCACTGGTTAAAACTATTTAACTCAGTACTCAGTTATAATGTGTTTGTCACACATTTTACTTTAAAAAATAATTGCAGCTTGTTGTGATTTGGACATTGTGTTTGGCCATGTTGCAGTTTCAATTAAATTTATTGTAGCCCCGATGCTATTTAAGTTTGTGAAGATGATGTGTGTTGTTGGCTGTACACAGAAACTTTGTTAATTCTTCCCCGGTACGCTCAGCTGTTATGGAAGTCCTGCTTCTGCAGATGATTCCCTCATTACTGACATGTTGTCGGTGCCTGATGGATGCAGACTAGTGGGACACTTCCCGTAGTGAAAATTGTGGCCTCATCTTAGTGATAATCACCAAATTCCTACCAGTATAACATCACTGATTTCAGGCCATTCTACTGTGAGGGTGTCTGTGTAACATCATCCAGCAGCTCCTTCTGCTCACATTCGTCCTGTATTCACACGTTTGCTGGGTGAGCAGCCCACGCACTGTACATGAGGATGTTTAGTCAGTCGGTTTTTACTCTCTGTCAAACTTCTCCAGCCTGCGACACATGAGACACTCAGTCGTGTTTCCCTGACGCACTCTCATTTCAAACTCTCAGCCGTCTTTTCTCGAGCCCTGTTTTGAGTCCCGACTTGTTGCAGCCTCCAGCAGGTGACCCTGATACAGTCATCATGAAAACACCAGGGCAGCTCGCACTCCTTGAAAGAGCAGCAGCAATGTAGGCCAGTTCATCGGAACAATTAGCATGCACTTGGGTAGGCGCTCTGCAAATCTGAACACCGTGGGCCTGCATACCCGCCCACGCACACGCACACACACACACACACACACACACACACGGACACACACAAATACACACCTCTCCTCCTGCGCAAGTATTACTACAGCAGCTCCATTGACGAGGCTTCTCTGGTCTGACAGAGCAAACGGCTGCTGGTGACTCAGACTGGCTGCCTCTGATCTCACTGTGAATTAAAGCACACGCCCCCTGGTGGCCATTCAGGGACCAACATCCTCCATCTTTCTCGAGCTCCCACTTAATGTACTGGGATTTACCGGTGTCTGTGTGTCTGTGTGTGTTAGGAGGCCATAATGTTTTCACTATACATCAGCACAGCAGGATTTAAAAAACTGCCCGTGTGATTGCTTTCATAATGAAATCAACACATTGCTGAATTTAATTTAATTTCATGTTCACTGGGAGGCCAGGTGACATGTTTTACTCTGTTATCATGTATGTATGGGATAAACTTGTTGTTTTGTTGTGTTATTACATCACATCATTGTTATATTCTGTTATTCAGGTCTAACCGGCTGTATTTTTCTGCTCTCGTTGCAGCTTCTTAGACAGGATCGAGGTGGTCAGGCAGAACGACTACACACCCACCGATCAGGTGAGATGTTTCCGTGTGTTATATATCGAAGCACTCTGCTCCGTAGCCCTCTCCCTCTCTATATTTTAACACCCTCTTGTTCCTTCTCCATCTTCCAGGACCTGTTGAGATGCAGAGTACTGACGTCTGGGATCTTCGAGACAAGATTTCAAATAGACAAAGTCAATTTCCAGTGAGTTAGCGCCAAGTGCTGCGGTGAAACTGATCGCCAAAAAAGAAACACACTTCTCCCGAATACTTGAATGAGCCATTTGAATTCCCTGAATGACAAATTAATCACAGTTAATTTACTCTGTTTTATTGATATTGAATAAGAAACCTAATGAAGTCGTAGTTTTTTTCTTGTCATGTGATCCAAACCCCTGTTCAAGGATAAGTTCATTCAAAAAAGTAAATTCAGTCGTTATCTACCTCCATGCGGATGGAAAGTCGAGTGAGCGTCACAGCAAAACGGGGTTGATTGAGACTTGTTATAAAACAACTGACATAAAAAACAACAACTGTAAAATGGTCAGTACAGTTTGTCAGGCGTAAACCAAGTCTCCAGAAGCCCTAAGATCCCAAATTAATTAGAAAAGATGTTATTTACACCCTGACTGTTGGTCGAGCTTGTTCACCCACTTGGCTAAGCAGCTACAGTGAAGATTGCAGCTTTAATAGGGTTTAAACTTTTGGGTGAACTTATCCTTTAACATTTTCAGTGTTTTAAAGTCTTCAGTCTTCTGTTAGATTGCGAATTGAACTCAGCTGTCCTCTGTGTCGCAGTATGTTCGATGTTGGCGGTCAGAGGGATGAGCGTCGAAAATGGATCCAGTGTTTTAACGGTAGGATGGCTTTTTTTCTCAGATGCTCGTCTGTGTGTTTATTTAATACTTATGTAATCAGTGTTTGCCGGTTTTGTCCATCCTGGGTGTGTTAATCTCAGTCTCTGGTGTTTCGCTGTGTGTGTGTGTGACACAGATGTGACAGCTATCATCTTCGTGGTGGCGAGTAGCAGCTACAACATGGTGATCAGAGAAGACAATCAGACCAACAGACTACAGGAAGCCCTCAACCTTTTCAAGAACATTTGGAACAACAGGTGAGCATTTACTTCCTGAGTTTTTCGTCAAACCGGGAGCATGTTATTTAATCCAGTTTTGACTTGTTTTAGTTATAAATGTAAATGTAATGTATCTCAAGGTGGGGGAATGAAAAAGGGGACGTAAAAGATGGTCAAAAAAAGCACGTGGCATGAGAGAGAGTAGTAAATACACAATGTCATCTATTCACAAGCATATGTACATTTCTTTTTGTAATTTTCAACAACAATACAATCCTACATCTACACCTGCAGAAGTGCCTGCAGAAGAACAAAAAAACAGAGCAGGTTATAACAAAATTTACTTCTGCTTGTGATTCAGAGATACATTTTGTTTATAAAGCTCCAATCAATGCAGGGAGTCTTATACACACACAGTACATACACCACTACATGTGTGTTTGGTCTTTGAACGTACAAGAAGATTTGTCGGACTCCACCATAGACATGGTGAACTGAATGTGAATGTATTGCTTACTCAGTTGACTGTAACTGAGTGAAGCCCAACTGGAAGCTCGGTACCGCCTCTGCTGCTTCTTGATCGTCACTGTGTCAACGCTCAAACACTGCTAATTAAACAACTCCTCCAGTTTATGTGACTTTACGCCGAGCAGAACTCAGCTTTTGAATCTTAGGGACACAATTATGATCTCCTGCTTCACAGACGTATATCCAAGATTAAACTTCTCGAACCGCCACTGCATCAGTGTAAAATCTTAGCTGCTTGGGCCTGGATGCATCTAATGTTAAGACTTCATTTAATTAATGACAGCTTTCACCGACATGTGGAGCAGATCTTTAAAACTTGATAACCTACCCGCATCTGTTGTACTCAGTGTAATCCCATACACCGTCTGATTCTCGAGCAAAGATGCCCCTTAAAGCCTGAAACTGCCTGCTTGGCACATCCTGGTTGCTGTATCTTAGAGGCACCGCATGACATGTTGTAGTGTGTTTTGGCTCATACTTTGTGTTAATTACCCTTTTATACACTCTTTATTCTGTTTTTGTAACACAGCAAAATAGACAGAGGCCACTCAGATCTTTCGACAAATCAAATCACTTCATGGCTGTTGGTTTTCATCTGTTTTAAAAGAAAAAAAGTATATTTCTTTAACAGATTACCACGTTTCTGTTTGTCAGTTCTGGGCTATTCACTGTGCCTGTACATTAGTAGACCATGCTAATTGGATACAGCCTCCTTCCGTGACTCTTATCTCTCTGTGGGACCACACAGACTGTTAATGGCAGGAGCACTTCGACCTTTTCAGACCAGAACTCCAGAGACAGACCTGTAACATATTTCGGGTCCTAAATAAAGTCCAAATAAAAATCTGGCACTGAACTCGTTCTTCATTTCCCTCCACAGGTGGCTACGGACCATTTCGGTAATCCTCTTCCTGAACAAGCAGGACCTGCTCGCTGAGAAGGTTTTGGCAGGGAAATCTAAAATCGAGGACTACTTCCCGGATTTTGCACGCTACACTACACCTGATGATGGTAAGAGGTTGACACTCTTATCTGTGGGTGTCCGATACATAACGCACACATAAGTATTCTGTGTTTGTAGCGGACACATTTAAATAGTTTAATGTTGATCCTGTCATGGCAAATATTTTTGGCCATAGTATTTCATTAGGTAGTTGTCATCCCTGTGAGTGTAAAACTGACTTTATTGTGACTTGATTTCTTCTTCTCCAACAGCAATACCAGAGCCAGGTGAAGATCCTCGTGTCACGAGGGCAAAGTACTTCATTCGGGATGAGTTTCTGGTTTGTACAAAGGTTCACATTTTACCAGTTTTTGGGATTTGTACCTGATTGGTTCACAGAACAGTGTTGTTAAAAAATGTAACAATCAATCAACAATTTGCTGTTGTGTTTATTCGTTTCATCTGATTTCTTTACGAGAGTGGTTTCTGAATTGGTTCTTACGCCACTCAGCTCCACTTCACTCCAATTATCCTCCCTGATTTTGCTGTAGCACGTGTTTAGATGAGTTGGACGAAGTCTCACCAACAATTGACTGAAACATACTGGAGCACGCCGTAAAGGAAGATTTCACAGTGGCACTTTTGAAATCATATAGTTTATTAGAAATCTATTTGAATCTTTTAATAAAGATTTTTTTCCATTGTACATGTACCATCTTCCATCTGTCTAATATCCAAATTATAAATAATAATGTTACATTTTCACGTAAATGTGCATTTTGCCACCTGTGTCGATAATACTGTATAACTCAGCGGTGAACTGGATGCTGTTTGAGATTTTGTATTCCCATTTGCTTTTCTTAAAATGGATACAGAGGAAGTTGTGTGCTCAAATTAAAAAGTCACAGTTTCATCCAAACTGTGTGATTGGCAAATGTTTTTCTCAGATGTGCTGTGCCAAACCACGCCAGTGACAGCTGAGCACCAAAGATATCACCAAAGTCAAAGTAAAATCTCGCAGATGGCCACTTCACTGCCCCTAGCAGTTGCTGTGCACTGAGGAAGTTTGCCTTTAAGATATAATCAGTAGATTACAGTGGCAGGTGTTGTCCCAGTGGCTCATGCGAAACCCAAAAGTAATGAATAAATGGTTAAACTAGTTTGCTTAAAGTAATGGATTAGTGGCAACCCTCCAGGATGAGCGCCAGGCTTTGAAGCCCATTTGACAAAGTCAACAAACCCCTTGAATTACATCCTGACATGATGCACCAGGTCCCAAAAATACTATTTCCCATAAGCTTACATTGTGAAAGAAACGCCAGTAAAACCGTGGAGAATTTACTGTTACGTCACCACCATCGCCAAAACACTCGTTTCACTTTTAGAATTTGGTCCAAATGCTCATTTTACATTTGAAAAGTCTAGAAGGGCCACACAATTAAATAACTGTATCCTTTTTCAAGTTAGCCGGGGTCTATACAGGAAATTAGCCAACTCGGCTGACAGTAGTCTATAGAGCACGTGCTGTATGGGCACAATGACGCTGAAGATCTGGGTCATTTTATGTCGGGGGAAAACAAACTTTTTTTTACTGCTTCATGCATTGTATCCAATTCCCATTTTACGTTCATGACTAGTGATTGAAATAGTTATCTGAAAGTGATAAACGTCACAACACTTTCAACCCTTATATGACCAAACAGACTTGATGTTTCAAGAAACAAGACAGTTGGAACATGCCAGGTGGTGTTGTTAACATGGTCTTGACTTCCTCTGACTGGCCTGTGAGGTTACATTGGACAAAAGCACTGATCTAAAACACTAACCCGACTTTACGTTTGTGTCTCTTTTCAGAGGATCAGCACAGCCAGCGGGGACGGACGGCATTACTGTTACCCCCACTTCACCTGCGCGGTCGACACAGAAAACATCCGGCGCGTCTTCAATGACTGTCGCGACATCATACAGAGGATGCACCTACGGCAGTACGAGCTCTTGTGATGAGCGGCGCCATCCGGTCTACGTATCTACCTACCTACCAACCGACCTATCTACCCCCCGTCCCCCACGACCAGTTAGCCAATCACCCCCTCCACTTCCACCAACTTCACCAAACAACTAAGCGAGCGACTGACATCCTGCCTTCCCCCTTCATCCCCCCATACAGCTCCTACTTTCAGATTTCAGAAAATATGAGCAGTGGAAAGACTTTTTTTTTTCTAAAAGGATACACCAACAACCGTTTCATCAACTATTAGCCAAGACTGTCTGCTGTACTCAGCTATACTTTGACCCAGGAAAGAGGGTCAGGACTGGAAACCCCTCAGTGCAGGCTATCCCTCCTTTTAGCTCTCTTTGTCTCTCTCAGATATATGAACACGCACACATTCGCAGGTACACACACACACACACACACACACACACACACACACACTACAGCATAAGACATCCAGAATAGGTTTTAATGTCTCATATCGCAGCCATATGCGCACACACGCACACACACACACACACACCCTTTTAAAACAAAGTCCTCATGCTTCTAACAGTTGGCAGAGGCTGAATTGAATAATGCATTCTGAGAGAGGGGAGTTTATTCACCGCGTGCTGAAGACGAAGGAGGAGGAGGTTGAGAAGGAAAAGACGAGAACGATGGACATGGAGGGTGGCAAACTGATATGGAGGAGGGCTGTGAGCCTTTTTTTTTTGTGCCCGAACAGACAGACTAATTGACTAACCGCTGCCTGTGGACGTGAGCGTGACTTGAACATAAGACCACGCGGCTCACATGACCCGCTCTTCAAGAAACCAATCGAGGAGGGATGGCAGAAAAAAACAAGAAAAAAGGACAAAAAAAAAACAAACAAGAAAAATATCATACAATGCATAAATTCATGCATACCAGTGAACTTAATGCAGTGCAAAAAATCCAAGCTATATATATAGATATTTATATATGTGTGTATATAAATATGTATATATATATATATAAATATAAATATTATATATTCCTGTAATAACACAATTCAACTTTTAAGTTTTTGTTAGTTTTTACCCCATGTTGTGTGTTGGTGTACACTGTGTGTGTGATCTTGCCTTTGTGCACCATTTAAACCCCCCCTGCCTACACACACACACACACACACACACACACACACACACACACACACATATCTAATTATACACACACTCACACACACACATCCTCGCTCCCTCCCCACGCCCCTGCTGCTATTTGACAACTATTCAACATATGGAAAATAAAGGAGAGGTTTTATTTAATGAGGAAAAAAAACAATGCAAAAGGAAAGCATGAAGTAAAAGAAATGACTTATCAAGACTGGACGCAACATTTTTACCTGAACACACACACACACATGCACGCACGCGCGCTCCAGCCCTCCCTTACCACACAACACATCACCCCTCCACCTTTCGTCTTACTCCCTCACCCCCTCCCTGTCCCACCTCCTCCTCCCCTCCCGGCTTTAAGTACGTCTGTCTTTATTTTACTGCTGGACTATTATTCTTGTACAGACTGTAAAATGTATTATTTTGTACAACTTTATTGAAGAAAAAAAAATAACTTGTAGAAGATCCCTGTGCCTTGATCACGACTGTACGTGTAAAAATGAGCTAATATGTAAGTTATGTTTCACTGCGCTGTACAGCTGGACGGGTCTGTGTCCCACCTCGTCCGTGCTAGCTCGCCCCCTCCGCCGGAGGCCGGGGGGGGAGGGGCATCGGATCGGGGCGGAGGCCTTTCGTCTGTTGCTTAGTTTCCATTTTTTCCCCACATTTGTTTGTTCGTTGATTCATTTGTTTTGCTTTGACTCTCCTCTGGTTTATATAATAGGATTTGAAAAAAGAAAAAATGAAGAAAAAAAAAAGATAATCAGACACACCACCTTAATGCTGTGTAGTGAAAGATACTGAACCCTAACACATTTTAATATATATAAAATATATTTCAGATTTTATATTTTATATATATGTACTGTACACTTATATATATCTCCCTTGTGAGCTGTCCCCCAGGTTTCCTTTGCTTTCTGTCAGTAATACCTGCATACATTTTTCAGGAGGTGGCGATTCAGGGTACAGTGGGACGGGTTTTCATTTCTTTCTTTTTTCTTATTTTAGCTTTAACTCTTTTGAAGGAGAGGGAAATATCCAGTTGCAAAACATTGCTTGTTTCTACATAAACCAAATTCTTTTTGCTTAAACAAGAAGAAACGGTTGTATTAGTGTTTGGTTCATTCTTAGGCTACTCGATCCTGTAACCTGAGATCCACGTCACGTGCACTCAGTTGCCAGTTTATTAGGTAAACCTATCTTATCTAAAATGTGCTACAAGGAATTTTTCAACTGGTTATGAAACAGTCTCAGTTTGATACTGATTCCTCTATATGACCTACATGAGCAAACAAGACCATTCAGCAAGAAGATTTGCTATTTCTATATAGTCCTACTTGATGCCTGCCACCTGGTTGGATTACCAACAATAAAAACTATTTTTATATCAAAGTGCTGAAGATGGAGGAAAGCTGCTCTGTAGTCTGGTGGTATAGCAGTGGGTACGTCTTTATTGAACAACAGGCTTATAATGTAAGATTTTAAGATGGCTTTGCTACCGAGCTATATTTACTGATGCCTCATTGACATAACATTACTAGGGAATGTTGATAACTTCAGCTTTAGCTCAACAAAGTTACTATCACCAAGCAACCAAATGTTTTACCTGTATTATTACATGTTAACTAGGTGTATGAAAAGAAAATTTGCTTTGTTCCGCCATCACCGTATTAGCTATTAATCTCACATAGCAGCAGTTAAATACCGTACCTCATTAATATGCCTCCTACAAACAGTTATGTTCACAAAACAGAAACATTTCTTCAGAAAAACGTTTTTCTTTTTACTCGCTACCAAAACAAATCTGCACCCTAGCCAGAGAAGATCTTTTTAAAGAAAGCCTGGTGCTCATACCGCTAATCCACAGGGGGCGCCAGAATCAACAATACATTAAACTTCCTCGTAGCTGCTTTAATGCGCAGTCCAATACAACAGTCCTCCTTGAAGGTTGTGATGTTCCTTAAAGAGGTGTTTCTTACATTTTACCAATCAGTGAGGGTAGACACACCTCTCAGTTAATCATTAAACTATAACAATGGTAAAGTTTATTTATGTATCACCTATCAAAACCAAGGATAAAAGGGAATATACATAAAGTCATACAAGTACAGTCGGAGAAAAGTAGACTCTAATATAGATCAATGCAGGTGGACACAAACCAGCATACACAAATACCTAAAGTTGAATCCTCCCCTCTATAAAAAAACTCAATGTTATGACCTCAAACCAGCCTGTTGTATTTGGCTGCATTTGTTTTAACTAGGTGTACCTATAAACTGGCAACTTAGTGCAAGTTAATCTGTGTTTCTGACACCCATCAGTCATGAGGAATATCATGGTTTTTACCTGAAAGTGTCACATCTTGCACAACTCATTTTTCACAAAACGTGAGGTATTTTACTGACGCTCACAGAGCAGATTGGGGCAAACATTTTCACTACTTGATGATGATTTTGTTGTTACCTAAACTGACACATTTTGGAGGATTTCTTGTCAGACCGTGGCCTTGCAATGACGAGGACATCGGGGGACTATTTTCTCAAGTCTCGCAGAGTGGGACTGTTAGAATCATAAACTTATTTGTTATTCCCTGCAGTCCTAAAGTCAAAACTGAATATTTGTATTGTAGGTCTGGATACACTGAAGACACCAGCCAAAGCCAAATTAAACAAACAAAAAAAAAAAGGTTTTCATACCATATCCCAGATCACATTGACTGTCTTTCCGGGAACAACTTATCACAGAGCGATTTGAGTCGCTGTGTTTACTCCTTTAATCCTCCAGATCTGCAGCCGTGATAATTTGAGAGAAGAGAGATTACATCCACTGTTTATTTTTATGTCAACACCTCCACACCTGTGTTCTCCTTAATGCCGCACAGGCTGCAGCAGGAAGTGAGTTTAATTTTAGCTCAAAAAGAAAAAAGCCAACCTGCCTTTTTTTTTGTTTTCATATTTTGGCATCAAGTGTTTCCAGTATTTTTCGGTTTTCCAGGTGTCTAGTTTTTTCTTGTTTATTTTGTAAAAAGACTTCAATTAGAGGTTTAAAATCAGCATGCAGCACTAAGAAAATTTGAGACTCACAGGCACATGGATACCAGGTTTCAGGTAAAGTTAAATCTACTGTTAGTTCAGTCCTATAGCTCACTTGGCTGGTGTTTTTAAAACATTTAGAACACAAAGGTCTTACACAGTGTCCTGCAAAAGGTGATGATATATGTTTTTAAACATGATACAAACTATTACACAGTCATAATGAAGAGATTTGGCTTCAGAGAAGAATGAAGCTCGTTGTTGGGGGTTTAAAAACTAAGTTCAACAGGAGAATGTGTTTGCAGAAGACAGCAAAGATCGTTCGGCGAGAGTCTCCGTGGAGAAGACAAACTGCTGCACGCCTGCAGGAATGTTGCCGAAACTCCGTCTATTTCCTCGTTGGAGCAACAGGATTGTGAGGTGAAACTGGTTACAAGAGAGCCTTCAGAGTTACAACATGTGAAGATTGACAGTCGCACCTCACAAAGAAATGCACTATTGTTTCACCTCACACAGGGTTAATGTTAAAGCTAAGTCTGTAATGAAAGCTCAAGCACATCTTAAAGCCCAGGTGAGACTACACCTGTTCAGAGAGGATGCAGGGAGGGTTTCACTGCCTGCATCAACCAGTTAATCTTCATAGTATTACACCACCCACTGCATTAAAGTGAAACTGGGTAGACAAGTTTAGCTAAAGGCACTTTATGCTGCTGAAATCAGGACTAAAATAACACATGGTAGAAACTGACTCTGCACAGTTTTTCTGTTGAATTTAACTCCCAAATGTATGTGTGCACCTGAATTTAATAACTATATCTGATGGTTGAACGTCTTGTTCACAGGTTATGGGTATTAATGTGGTGCTGTAACAGCCTCCATTTTTCTTGGAAAGCTTTCGACAAGGTTTGGACGCAGGAAGTTGGTCCCACGGCGTGTTAGGTGGATGTTAGGCCTGGTTCACAATCATCTTCTTCATCCCAAAGATTTGTATGCTAGAGTTTAGGTCAGGCCAACCATTTATATATCAATCTCACTTTGAGCACGAAAAACAAAAAAGGTTTTCCCAAAACTGTCACTGCAAAGTTAGAAACACAGAACATAAAGATAGCATTATGCATGATTTTTCCTGACTGGAATAGTTCATCCAAAAATGTAAATCAGCCTCATGCTGTTGTAGTGTCAGGGGAAGTTTAGTAGTCCACAAAAAATCTCTGGAGGTTCGCAGGCAAATAGCATTGCAGCATTCACACAAAACAACTAAAGGAGATGGGGACTTATTTAAAAAAAAAAGAAAAGAAAAGAAAAAAAACAATTGAAAAAATAACTAAACATAAACTGGCTTCTTAGAGCTCTCCCAGCATGATCCAAGTCTCCCAAGCCCTGAAATCCTTTAACAGGAACTAAAGGGATTTTGTCCAAATCATGAAGCAGCCCAGAAGTACATAAAAAGGGATGTTGGCATACACTTGGCTGTATATTGTATATTTGCGCTCATGACTACACCCTACAGCAGGTGTTTTACATGCCTCTCAAAGGCCAAACTTGTGTTGCATTATTTTGGGAGACCAAAAATTTTCACGACACAAAATAAAAATTCAGATATGACACAAGATAAACAATTAAGTGAAACACTACAATATCACAATATCCCTAACTTCTTAGGGATATTATTAATTACTACATATTAATAATTTATTAATTCATTTATTATGTATGGAAGCAAATGAATAGCTTATTGTGAAATTTAGTCACCATCTATGGATTTGTGTGGTCAGTACCCAGGGTACTGTGCATGCAGCAACCATTGGCTAAAACTTTACAGGCTGTAAGAGGCAAACTGTTTTGTGCATAAAAGGCCACAAAATATTATTTTGCAGTCTTATAGAAGCGGCTGTGAGTATGCCACTCAAAATTAGTTAAGGATATCGGGATATGGGTGCATATGTGCATGTGCACGGACATGCAATACAAGTCAAAAAACTAATGATCATGTTAAGTTCACAAAATACAAAATATAAATTGAGATATGACACAGAATAAACAATCAAGTGAAGCTCGAAAATATCCCGAACTCATTCTGAGTGGTGTAATTTTCCCCCGCTCCACAAGAGGGAGCCAGAGTTTTATAAACAAAAACAGACCAAAAAAAAAAACACGTGTGCCGAACCGGACGACAAAATGTGCTTCCTCCGACAAAACCCCGCCTCCACGTTTCCATGCATTGGCGCGCTTCGCGTCTGTGGCTGTGGTTCTCTGCTCCTCCCCGGGTGGTGGTGGTGGTCGGACTGACTCTGTAGCGGGCTGCGGGTGAAAACACAGCAGGCATGAGTGCAGCGGGTAGTGCTCGGCCCGGTCCGGCCGCCGGCCCGGTCCAGCAGGGACTGAAAGAGGCTCTGATCGAGACGCTGACGGCCATCCTGTCCCCGGTTCAAGAAGTGCGCGCCGCCGCGGAGGAGCAGATCAAAGTGCTGGAAGTGACAGAGGGTGAGTGGGGGGATAGTTTGTGAACGCTAGTTTGAGGAGTTAACGGCGGCTAGCTGCCCGGTGTCCTCACCCATCATCAGCGTGGGCCTCTGCGGGGAGCGTGCGGACAGCTGTCTCCTTCCTCCACCGGGGCTAACTTTGTTTTTGCTAGGCTGAGAAGTAGCTAACAGTCAACGCGTTAGCCGGCTCCGAGTGTGCTAACGTTAGGCCGTATTTCCAGAAGTTGGTGATGACCAAGTTAGCTTAAAAACGTGTTTTACTTACCTCAGCTCCGGATGTTATCTGCTCAATGTTGTTCAAACCGCAGTTATCGGACAAGTCACAGCTAACCGTCCCCACGAGTATAATCATTAACGTTTGCGAGGGAGGAAGTTATATGAAGCACATGGAGGGGGGCTGAGTGGACCCCGGCAGCACAGCAACAGGGTGGACGATACTTATCCGTCTGCCTCTGTAAAGACATCCAGTTATCGTTTATTTAAGCGAACTTGTCCGTAATGTGTGAAGAATAGAGCTAATATATGAAAAATCAATCTGAAGCTACTAGCTAGGCACGCACCGTTTCTGGTCTCGAGCGCTTTGAAACTTAACAACGTCAGTTGGAAAAAGATGGAGGGGGGGTGACAGCAGTTAGCACCCTGAACCAACTGCTGCTAAAAAGAGTACTTTATACATCTTATGATCGACAGTGTGTGAGGTGCAGTCCTTCTAGACTTCTAGTGAGCCCAAAAGTTAGATTTGACTTGGTCATTAATCTCCTTCCGCTGTTCCTATGGCAACCGTTCAATGCCCGATGACAGATTTTCCCGCGAAGTTGTCTCTCCTGGGGCCTCTCCCGCCTTACATCCAGCTCCATCATCATCATCATCATCATCATAATTATCATCAGCACCATCAGGTTACACATGCAAGAGGGACAGATCAAAGAGGATAAACAGTCTTTTTAAGGCACACATTAGATGGATTGCTCGCGTCTCATGGCAGATAGCGATAGACTTATAATTTCGCAAGGTCCCAATATGGAATCGATGAAAGTCTGTGGAAGATGTATTGAGCGTTAGACAGAGGGTTGAACCTTCTGTAGCTCTAAAAACATTTGTTGTGTTCATACTTTTCTGCTCACCCCTGAACTGTTATCGAACACGGGTTGCCAGTTGCAGTTGTGATGTCTTCCTCGAAAACTGTCAAAAAAAACCCCCACAAACATCCACATAGAGAGCCAAAGTCGATTCTCGTTCGGTTTGCTCCATGGGACCATATTTCGGAAAAACTTTGTATGGTAGTGAGTAGAGAGAGAGACGAATAATTCTTTGATCCAGCTTGAATGGTGACATGAATCGCACATCTGATGTTTGTCAATTGAAATACAAGACTGCAAATCTATAATAAAGACTACACCGCCAATGGCCGCATTAGTGACGTTGTCTCGTTGAACGCTCGCCAAAACCCGTAACTTCAACACTGTAGAGTCGATCCTGTATATTAGCAGCTCACAGAACTGACCAACTCTCCTCTCACATAATCACAGTCGTCAATTTGAACTTTTCTAGTACTTTTTCTGTGCTGAGTGGGCAGCCGTGTTGTGTTCAGTTGTACGACATGTGTAGTTCATGGCACAATTCAAACAGGATCAAAAAATTACTTGCCATTCTCAATTCACTGCCATTCAATGTACATCTGAAATAAGGTCACATGGGGTCCATTGGAAGGGATGTGACCAATACTCCTAAAGCGATATATAGGGCGATATACATACCTTTTTTTTGCTGAGATCCCTAAACTGTGGTTATCAAACAGTTGTGACAAAGATTATGACAGAGATGGGGATATTTTATAATTTAACAATCTGTTAAATGTTCCTGTTCCTGTTCCTGAACAGCATCAGTGCAATTAAACAGCAATACTTATAACTGACCCCCTGCAACTTTTTCTGCATTATAGTTTCTAAACGTTTTGTTACCGGCCAACATATACGATGATATATATAAGCTACTATCTTCCCAGGTGCAGCATTTTGAGGTCATGAGCACAACGGGCTGCCCTGCTTCTTCTTCTTCTTCTTCTTTTTCTTCTGCTCTGTGGTTATTTGTGGGTCGCAAACTAACTTTCAAGGTGCAAAAAGTAACCTACTGTATTGGACTTTTTCATTTCTGCACTTGTTAAAATTGATTTGGCATCATATTAAAGCTCATAATATACATTATATATATATATATATATATATATATATATATTATATATATAATGTAAATCATACATCCCTATTATCTTTGTTTTGACTGGAGGGCAAAGCAAAAGTACATGGAGACTCTAAGACATTATGTTGATCATCAGTCAATGCCCATATTAATGACTGAATATAAAGTATTCTCATATAAGCATCATCTCACCACGTGCATTACTGCAATAACGGCCCACAATAAGCTCTTTGTTCCCGCTCCATTCCAACTTGTGTTGATTTAGTTCAAATTAATGTTTATACCCCATTGATTTGTCTGCTTGTTCTGCTGTTATATTCTGTGAAGCACCTTGTAAATTTGGTTTTGAAAAGTGCTTTTGGAAGTTTATTGTTGTTATCAAGATGCAAAAGGATACCAGCATGGTGGCACCTGTGTTTTGGGGAAATGATGCCCATAGCCCATCGTGATCTTTTTTTATATGGGACAGATGGATACAGTACCTAGCGGCTGTAGCTTATCCTCCACCAGACTTCCCATTGTCTGTCCTGCGATCCTCGTGCCCTGGTGAAAGGCTGATTGTCCACACTGTGTGTCGGCTGTACTGTAGCGTCGCAGCGAGGCCGGCCCTTTCCGCTGGCCCCTTTCTAAGGCAGAATTGTCAGCATTAACATTGTCTTCTGGCGCCTGATGTCACTCTTAGTAAAACCCGGTGGGAGAGAGCGGGTTCAGAGCTGAGGTTGGTGCTGATCCTGAACTGTGTGTTAATCTCTCTGCATGCCTGTCAGCCCAGGTTCAATCCCTAGTGCCTGTTAGCTTTGTACCTCAGTGGATTATTGGGATGTGTTTGGCCTTTGAACCATATTACACAGTTGTTGTCATTTACTGCAGTACAGTATTTATCATATTTACTTCCACCTTAGATACAATTGTTCTGCAAATATGCTCTGGCTTTATGTGTTTGTTTCTTTCTTATTTATCTTGGCATAACACAGTGCGTCTGTCATGTGTAATTGCTGCAGCTAATTAATCTTCCTGAGAAAATTAATGATCACAACTTAAAAACAGCAACATCTGCCGCTACAAAAGAACGTATTTTTACACTAAATTTGTTGAAGTTGGTATATAGTTGATGCATCGTCAGAAGCAGTCAGCATGAATTTGTGCAGATCAATCTGTGTTAATTTACCTTTGATTTCCACCCTCAATCAGTTCCTTGATATGACTCCTTATTACTGTATAATGCTCTGCATGATCTGAGATTTATGTGCTGTTGTTTTTTTTTTTCTGTCTGGTTTATGTTGTAGAGTTTGGCGTTCACCTGGCAGAGCTCACGGTTGATCCTCAGGGGGCTCTCGCAATCCGTCAGGTGAGCACAGCCCAGTCTCCACATGCATGTCACAATTCTTCTGACGTTATTGATGATGATCTGCTCATGCGTTGTCCTGACTGTGATTACAGTTGGCATCAGTTATCCTGAAGCAGTATGTGGAGACTCACTGGTGTTCCCAGTCAGAGAAGTTCAGGCCTCCTGAAACTACAGATCAGGTAAACATATCCTCACCTTTGATACATCTGTTTTACTCTTTTCTCTTTCAATTTGACCTCAGAGGACTTTTTGTGCTGAATGCTGTCAAACTCTGGTGTCCCCATCAAGGCAAAAGCTGCCATTAGAGGGCTGCTGCCCAGCGGTCTGCGAGAGGCAATCAGCAAAGTCCGCTCCAGTGTTGCGTACGCCGTGTCGGCTATCGCCCACTGGGACTGGCCCGAGGCCTGGCCGCAGCTGTTCACCCTGCTGATGGAGATGCTGGTTAGCGGAGATGTCAATGCTGTTCATGGGGCCATGAGGGTCCTCACAGGTAAGTGATCAAACACATATACACACACACACTGAAGTTGTACATGTACATCCTCTAAAATCTGTTACTGTCGTATCTTCTAGCACAAGATTGCTTTTGAAAGCTAGTTATTTTTGTCTTGTTTCACATTTTGCATCTTTTGTTGATAGAGAGCAGACCTGGTTACCTCAACACAAAGCCTGTAAGCTTTTACAAGTGAATTTTTACTTTTACAAAGTGAGCACAGCGCCAGCATCTTTCTCCCTCTAGAAAAAACTCTATGTGGACATGGGCGCCAAAGCTTGTGTTAACTGCAGACTTATTTTAAAAAACCATTAAAAAAACGTAATATTTGACATTCCTACGGTAGTCTTTATGTTTTGTAACAAGCTCTCTTATGTGTCCAGAGTTTACTCGGGAAGTGACAGATACTCAGATGCCGCTGGTGGCTCCAGTCATCTTACCTGAAATGTACAAGATCTTCACCATGGCCGAGGTATTACCACAACTCTTATCTTATTGTGAAACCAGGCCAGATGAGGAATACAGTCACTGTATTACTTTCAGTTATCTACTTGTAGTTACTGTGCTTTCTCATGTTGCTGATATCTTGTGCTGTTCTGCACTGTGTTTGACGTGAAGTTTGAGTCGTCTTTAATGATGTCCCGAACTGTTTCAGGTGTACAGTATTCGTACTCGATCCAGAGCAGTGGAGATATTTACTACCTGTGCCAACCTCATCTGTGCTATTGAAGAGCTTGAGAAGGTAAGACAGTTGCAACAAGACATGATGATTTCTTCAGATATTATATGAATAATGACATATTTATATAGTAAACCTTTATTTTACTTATAAGTAACTGTCTTTTGCCATGGAAAAAGTTGGTAATTTACTTTGAAAGAGATAATTTCTCAAACAATACGACTGAGGAGATGGTGTGTTTGGGTTTTCTCTTAAATCAGTGTTTGTGAAATGTTTTGCAGGTTTGCTGTAGTATCACAGTTGTATTTACTGAACCTCCTGTATAGGGTGCAGCCAAAGCGTTGATCTTCCCTGTGGTGCAGCAGTTCACAGAGGCATTTGTGCAGGCTCTGCAGATGCCTGATGGACCCTCGTCTGACAGCGGCCTCAAGATGGAAGTCCTCAAGGTGAGAGACTGAGAAGAGTCATTGAGTAGTTGTTTGGCATGACTCTAAAATATGTAAAACTCTGAAGGGGAACCCTCTGTGTTTGACTGTGGAGGAGAAAAGAAGATACAGTTTGGAGGGAAATATAGTGAATCTATTTCTTAATATTTTTGGACCTGTTTGGCAATTGTTATTTATTCACTCAAGAAACAAGATGATATAAATTGTTTTTAATTCTTTTTGCAAATGCAGTGTCTGCAATTTAAGGTTTTGAATTCATATTTCCCCTTCTTCATCAGGCAGTAACAGCGTTGGTAAAGAACTTCCCCAAACCCATGGTGTCCTCCATGCAGCAGATTTTACCCATTGTGTGGAATACACTGACCGAAAGTGCAGCTTTATATCCTTCACAAGTTCTCCCTGCTGTAAGTGTTGTATGCTGCGATGGTTCGCCAATTGCAGCTTCGGTAAAGTAAGGATTTGCTGGGTTTTTTGTCATATATGACAGTAAATTAAGATTTTGGACTATTGTTTGGACGGAAGAAGCAATCTGAACATGTCACTTAATTGCTCTGGGAAATTGTGATGAGCATTTAACATAGACGCAACAATAAATTGATAAATCTGTATCTATCACGATTAATCGATTGAATAGTTACGACTCTATAGCGCTGTAAAAGCAGGAGGTTTTACTTCCTTTTGGACATTTGTCTCAGACACTTGAGAGATTTTTGTGGGCTTTTGGTTACAGAACATCCGTCTCAAAACCACTGAAATCCACCTCAGTTCAGCAACTCTCGCAGTTGCACGTAAGTGACCTGCTGACTCAGCAAAATCAAGAACTTTCATGTCGCGACATACGTACTGTAGACTCCAAAATCTACTTCTGAAATAAACTTTGTCAGGCTGGGTGAAGCAGATAGTAAGACTGTAAAAATACTGTTAGATGAGTACTGAGGAGAGAAAGAAATGAAAGCTACAGAGACTGAAAATCTTTTTGTCAAGTATTCCTTAACCAAATGTTCACTTATGTGAGGACAGAAGTCAACTACACAGAGGAAGTGGATGATCCTGTTGACTCAGACGGTGAGCAGAGTTCACATCATCCTGACTTCTTTTCATTCATCTGTTTTTACACTGACTTCTGAAGGTTTTTATCGCCATAGCAGCTTTTTGAAATCGAACGGTATTATTGTTTTATTTCTGCAGGTGAGGTTTTGGGATTTGAGAACCTGGTGTTCAGCATCTTTGAGTTTGTGCACACGCTGCTGGAGAACAACAAGTTCAAGAGCACGGTGAAGAAAGCCCTGCCCGAACTCATCTACTACATCATCCTGTACATGCAGATCACTGAGGATCAGGTGGGGCTGCTTGTATAGCAGTATGAGTAAACACAGTGTGTGTGTGTGTGTGTGTGTGTGTGTGTGTGTGTGTGTGTGTGTGTGTGTGTGTGTGTGTGTGTGTGTGTGTGTGTGTGTGTGTGTGTGTGTGGTGATTCACCGGTGTCAGGGCTGATTGTTTGTCCTCTTGTTTCTTCAGATCAAAGTGTGGACAGCTAACCCGCAACAGTTTGTAGAGGATGAGGATGACGACACCTTCTCCTACTCTGTCAGGATCTCTGCTCAGGACCTGCTGCTGGTGAGAGAAAACATACAACTCTTATTGCAAAATTGACAACAAATCACCTCTAGCGAAGTGCTTCTCACTCTCTAGAATGGAACCCAATATTTGCCTGATGAGCAAGTCAGTTTGCATATTAGTTTCCAGGCAAAATGCATGAGGAACTGGGTAAAATTAAAATCATACCTTTAAGTCATAGTTTTTTGACTGGTCAGGTCTGCAGAGGGTGGCAGGACTTGCCTGCCAGGTTTCTACACATATATCACGAGAAAACACCTTCTTGCTCTCCCTTTTCTTCTGCTACGCATACACCCTCTGCAAAGACTCAAAGCATCTGTTAAACCACTATGCCTTAGTCCTTGAAATGGACTGAAAATGGATATTTACTTATGAACAGAGATTTTTCTACGCATTGTTGAATCATGGAAATGCTGAACAGCGCAGTCACGTGTCAAACAAGGGTCACAAATGTCCAGCATGTATAAGTTTGCTGCGGTCTCATAGCAACTCTCTGCTCTTCGGCTAACTTTGCAGCCCTGGGGGTGTGTATGACAATGGTAACCTTTGACCTCTGCTTTCAGGCTGTTGCCGCAGAGTTTCAGAATGAGAGCGCAGCAGCGCTGGCAGCAGCGGCAACCAGACACCTTCAGGAGGCAGAGCAGGCTAAAAACAGTGGCAATGAGCACTGGTGAGGAGAAACACAGACTCTTAACTGCATCCCAGTGTCTGGTCTGAAAGATTTGTTGAATTTGAGTGACTATAATTGCTGACAAAATCTTTAAATATACGGTTTTTATTGTGTTTGATTTCATCTCTGCAGACCTGTGCTTTTAAGTCAGAAAAGTAATTGTTAATTTATCCAGGTGGAAGATCCATGAGGCCTGCATGTTGGCCCTTGGCTCTGTCAAAACAATCATCACAGAGAACGTGAAGAACGGTCGTATCCAGTTTGACATGCACGGCTTCCTAGCCAGTGTTATCCTCGCTGATCTTAACTTGGCAGGTAAGTCCTAAACTGACCCCATTTATAAAGAAATCTAATTACTGAAGTTCCCTTTGAAAGTGACTCAATGTCTCTTGGGAAACACATTACTACAGACAGACAGTATCATTATTGGACTGGGAAGACATCACAATGTCGTGCGAAATAACTGCCTCACTGTTGCTTCTGTTCACTCGTCCTTCTCTGCCACCTCTTGTTTTTGTTTTCTCTTGACCAGCGGCGTCCCCGTTCCTCCTCGGTCGAGCATTGTGGGCGGCCAGTCGATTCACAGCCGCCATGTCTCCTGAGCTCATCCAGCAGTTCCTCCAGGCCACCGTCAGCGGCCTCCACGACAGCCAGCCACCATCTGTCCGCATCTCCGCGGTCAGGGCCATTTGGGGGTGAGCAAACCGTGATTTTATATGCACTGATAACAGGCTGCAGTCTGGGTAAACTTATCAGTCCACCTAAACACTGGCTGAGTTAGTAGCTGAACACATTCCCACTGTCAGGAATTAACACATTTCACAGGAATTGAGAATGTATTATTCCTAAATGCATAAAATACAAAATTTGAATCCCAACCTTTCAATAAGCATGTCAAGGGTTTAAAATTGTCACAAGTTATAAAAATGTTCAGTTGATACCGTCTCTTTATTGACGCAAACTTTCCATGTCTTTCTTCAGGTATTGTGATCAGCTGAAGCTCTCAGAGAGCACTCACGTCCTTCAGCCCTTCCTCCCCAGCATCCTCGAGGGACTGGTCCAACTCGCTGCCCAGTTCAGCTCCGAGGTGCTCACCCTCGTCATGGAGACCCTGTGCATCGTCTGCACTGTCGACCCGGCCTTCACCACCAACGCCGAGAACAAGATCTGCCCCCTCACCATTGCCATTTTCCTTAAATACAACAATGGTAATCCTCCTCTGACCACATCATCTGTCAGACTGTAATGCTACATGCACAACAAACTTTTTCTTTTCTTTTCTTTCAAGACTTAGGACTTTAATTTGTCTAGCTTGTTTGTAATATTTTGACACAGATAAGCTGGAATCATTCAGGGACAATAACATTTCCAAGCAAGACATAGACATGTTGGCTTAAAAGACAAATATATTTGCTTTGCCTCCTCTCTTCTCCTCAGACCCTGTGGTGGCGTCCCTGGCTCAGGACATCTTTAAAGAACTGGCTCAGATCGAAGGCTGCCAGGGTCCCATGCAGATGCGTCTCATCCCGACACTGGTCAGCATAATGCAGGCACCACCTGACAAGATTCCCTCTGGACTGTGTGCTGTAAGTATACAGGGCCACAAACAGACATAGAAGTTTAGAAAGAAAGGGTGGCACAGTAAGTCCAATGAGGTCAGTCATTCTGTACTTCTTTGGTCCATAACACGATGTCCCAGAAAAACAACAGGCAAGCTCCTGTCTCATGCCAACTTTTCCCCCTGATCAACACTTTGGTGCATGGCCAAAGTTTCTCAAAAACAAAATGGGCAGTTTTCAGTTAAATTTGTGGGAGATGTTGAGAATGAGTGGAGCCTGTAATGGTTGTCCTTGTACTTTGTCCAATTTTATGCTTCTGATGTTGTCAACTTCTGCCTCCATCCCTTTTCATTGATCTTGACTTGTGATGCACCCAGGGCTAGTACAAGTGCTGGAAAACCTTGAAAAGCATTTTACAGTCTCGTCAGTTTATTATGCTTCCTTTGCAATTGCTCATGCTGTATATTAAGCATTTAGCATTAAGATGGTTAAATAATTTCTGTCAGCAACCACATAAGATCCTAATGTCCTGCATGACTCAGCATTGACATGCATTAGATCCGCAACAAAATCTGACCACTACTTCTCCTCTGTCTGTACCACAGACGTCCATAGACATCCTGACCACAGTGGTCCGAAACACCAAACCCCCTCTCTCAGAGATGCTGGTGTGTCAGGCGTTTCCTGTGGTGGCTCAGTGCACTTTGCGCACAGATGACAACACTATAATGCAGGTAAACCAGAGTTCTTGTTTTGTTTTTTCATATTAAGAATAGATATTCAATTAATAACTAAATTATGTGTAACCTCCTCTACTCCCTCCTCTCATTCCCCTTTTATCACCTCCCTCCCCTCTCCTCTAAAGAACGGTGGCGAGTGTCTGCGAGCGTACGTCTCCGTCGCCCTCGAGCAGATCGCTCAGTGGAGGGACGAGCAGGGGAACAGCGGCCTCTGGTACGTCATGCAGGTGGTCAACCAGCTGCTGGACCCTCGGACCTCAGAGTTCACGGCTGCCTTCGTGGGCAGGTTGGTGTCCACTCTGATCTCCCGGGCAGGAACCGAGCTCGGGGAACAGCTGGACCAGATCCTCCGAGCGATTCTGAGCAAGATGCAGCAAGCAGAGACTCTGAGTGTCATGCAGGTAGGAGGAGGCTGAACCGTCAGATGAGCTTGTGAAATGTTTGAAAACCTGGTCTTTATTTATTGATGGTGCAGTTACCTTCACTGCTTGATTAATTCTCCTATCCTGTTCTCTGTAGTCTCTGATCATGGTGTTCGCCCACCTGGTTCACTCCCAGCTGGAGCCTCTGTTGGAGTTCTTGTGTAGTCTGCCCGGTCCAACAGGGAAACCTGCCCTGGAGTTTGTCATGACAGAGTGGATGAGCAGGCAGCACCTCTTCTACGGACAGTACGAGGGTAAAGTCAGGTTAGAAAATTTTAATTAATCCGTTGTTTCCAAAAACAATTATTTTAAAACAAGACTTGGACTTAGTGATGTTTCAGTAGCTTGCTAGCTCAGCATCCTCTGTAAATAAGAATGGGAATTGAGGATGGTTTCAGTTGAGAATCAGGTCTAAATTTCAGATTTTCATAATTGCGTGCCTCCAAGCTTATCAGTTTCGCTTATCGATGCCGCCATGCTTCATGGCAGTTGCACATTCCAAAGCAATGACCTCAGAGTCGTGTGTCTACACTTCTGGAAAAAAAAGAGGAAGAAATGGCCCAAAGCATCAAGTCATGTCACCGATAAAGATGACAACAGTGTTAGTTGTCATGACAAATGATAAGTTGGTCACATGCATGCCTTATTTTAGACTCTGTTTCTACAATGTGTTCAGACACAGACATGATAAAACGGTTGCATGGAGGCTGATAATAGGTGTATTCCAGATATTGGCATCAATAAGATCTTATCCATTCCCATCGCTATCTGTCGATCACATCATCATGCAGTCTGAGAATCCATTATTCACACCCACTGTCAGCGTGGGTTGAAGTTCTGTCAAGCTCTTTTATTTTTTTCTTTTCATTATTTACACCATAATTTCTCTCACTTTTATTGTGTACAAATGAATGCAACACTAGAAAATGCCTTCTAGGAGAGACAATCTGAAAATGTTCAAGTTCCAGTTCAGCTAAACTGTTACAAACACATTTGCCTCTTGATGTCTCACAAACTAGTTTATGAAGTCAGCCTTTAGATTTGAAACGGCTGGCACTGCAGCTCCTCAAATGGATGACTCCGGCTGTGCCTGCTTTGGGGCACTTGGCATCAGTGACACTGGGTTTAATCTTCCACATTGATTGACAGTTTCTCCTTCCAGTATAGCTCTAAAAATGATATAAGAAGGCTTCTTCAAAGCCTTCAACTATTTCTTTCTTTTCTCCACCCTTGTCACATATTTCAAAATGTTGTCATCTGTTTTTTTCCTGCAGCACGGTGGCTCTCTGTAAGCTGCTGCAGCACGGCCTCAACACTGACGACAAACGTCTGCAGGACATTGTTGTGAAGGGAGAAGAGATCTACAGCCCTGAAGACGGCATTCGCACACGCTCCAAAGCTGCCAAGAGTAAGGCTCCAAATCTCTTTGGAGAGAGATGAATCCATCAACACATTATATTAATGCCTTTTTTTTATAGAAATGTTTTCACTCAGACTTCTTAGGTTGCAACAAACACTTAACATCCATACAGTGGTATTAGGATATATACCATGAAACAGTGCATGTTGTTAATGTTGCGCTCTGTTTCTTCCTCCTCCACAGACCCAGAGAGGTGGACCAACATTCCTTTACTAGTGAAGATCTTTAAATTGATCATCAATGAGCTGTCGACGGTAGTGGAGGCAAACACCAGCAGGGCAAACGCAGCAGACTGGAGCCAAGGTGAAAATATATAACACGAAGGCTTTTTGATGAACACTAATGAGTGGATCGACCTTGCATCGTTATCTCTCTGCCTATGGTATCTCTTGTATGAAATTATTGAGAGAAAACAAGATGTCAGCCTAAATCTAAACCTCTATTCTGCGAGCCTTTATTTATGTGGGTGTATTTATTTCCTGTACCACTCTCAGCTCTCAATTTGACAATACTAACTGGTGATTTATCTCTGTGCTGAGCGTTCCCATCGTCAGCATGTCCTGATTTCAATAAACGTTAAGTAGAATGAACTGTTGGATCTCTGCCGACTGTAGATTTGTTGTATTTCTTTTTTGAGCTGAAAAAAATAGGACAGCAGACGTTTCCTTAACCAGCTGTTGTTTCTCTCAGACTCCAGCGGCATGTGGGAGGACAACGAGGCGGAAGAGGGGGAAGATGATGATGAAGAGGACGAAGGGCTCGCAGGCCAGCTGCTTTCTGATCTCATCGCATCGAACAAATACGGTACTAGTGTCTCGCCAGTGCCTCAGCTATTCCTGTAGATTGTCTAAAGATCCAGCATGCTTCCTGCTCATATGTTGTTTTAGGTCACTAAGCTTCCATATGCTGGTGTGTTCTTGTTCTGCAGATGATGATTATTACGAGGATGATGAGGAGGATGATCCAGATGCATTGAAAGATCCCATATATCAGATTGACCTGCAGGTACACTCACCTTAAACTCTTTAGTTCCAGTGTCTCTTTTTAAATATCTCCATCAGTCACTTGGATATAAACCTTAAATGTTAAACGACCAATATAAAAATGTGCATAAAAATGTAGGTGCATGTGTCTTGGTTCATGAAATGTTAAAGCACTACGACACATTTTTTTTTTTTATTGGAAAAAAAAATCTACGGTCTTTTAAAAGTTGATATATAAAAGCTTTCTTGGAAAAACCGGCCGTTCAGAATGGCTGCTGCCGTCATGCCAAGATGCAGAGCGTTTTCTGTCCGAGAGTGATAATCAGATCAGAAGATGCTCCAGTTATAAAGGAGCTTTAGGCAGAAATGGTTCCAGCCTGGTTGGATTAATCTTTGAGGATGAAGCATGCACTTTGCACTTCCCACATCTTATTAATAACTGTTGATTGTGTGCAGCGCTATTTCTAGGACTTGCTTAAATGTCCTTGGTCAACAAAATGCAAACTGTGTTTCTAACTGAAGATACTTCAGATCCACTCCCTCTCTTGTGGACTCACTATCAGATCCGTCCTTGTTCTTTTTCTGAATTTAGTAAATCTGAACTGTTATGTAAAGGCTTGTGTACACCTTCAGTTTTTGGTACTAACGTACACCCCCAATCACATTTTTTTGCATTGTTTTGATTGACCTGATAGAGAGAATTCCAGACAGAGATCAGTTTATCACTTTATAACTCTACTGTGTCATCCCTCCCCCCCAGGCCTACCTGACAGACTTCCTGACACAGTTCGCACAGCAGCCGTGTTACAGCATGTTCTCAGGCCACCTCAACAACACTGAGAGACAAACCCTGCAGTCTATAGGCCTCTAGCCCCGCCGACGGCAGCTCCAACACATCTTCTTCCATTTACAACGCCCTCTCTTCTATTGCCCCATCAATTCTGCTGTCATGATGGATTTACAACACAGCAAAGAAAAAGGAGAAAGAAACATGGGATGATGAACTCGGCAGAGGAAGCGGAACAGGGTTTAAAAAAATGGACATGCACTTATCGTAACTCCCCCTGTCTCTACATACATGTGATGGGATGAACAGAGGAAGAGATGAGAGGCTGTTCCTGAAGACGGCCAGAGGACTCACCATTTTAGAGTTATTTCAGACTGGACATGAGCTTGTATAAAAAAGGTCGAGGCTTCACAGTGGGACAGGTGAACCATGAGTAAAGAACGGACTATTTTGCCGTGTCCTATTTGTAACTTAGCCCGTTATTTTTGTGTATCTGTGTAAACAGAGTAAAATGCAACATGGAAAATACTTTTGAGAGACTTTATAATGATTGAAGGAAAGTCAAAAACAAAACAAACAAATATCCTGATGTTCGGAGGGAAACATTTGGCGGCCTTGTATTTCAGAAAACGTTGACTGTTTCTGACAGGAAATGAAAAGCTCTTCGACCTGCTGTCCTGGGGTACGGTGGGTATTTTGGAATTCTCACTGTTGCAATGGTGATTCACAGCCTTGTCATTTCCTTCTACCCATTGAAAAGTTGGGATGGACAAAATTTCTAAATAAAAGTCCTGAAAGGACAACATTTCCACATTTGACGTCCAGATTCCTTTTTCTTTACTCCCTGAGCTGGAAATACATAACAGTTTCCAGTCAGAGTGACATCTCACTGAGCTATATGAGTTTATTCTCACCTTTTTTAGGGAAAATTTAAACTTTTCTTCAAGATGTCTTGGTCTACAGATGTGTGCTCACTACAAGTGTCTGAACAATGCAAGTTGTAGCTGATTGTTTTGACTTTTTTTTCAGTAACCTTCAACTTTTAAAGCTCACATTCATACTTGACCAAATTAAACTTGTTTTGGATGTGCATCATTTTTATCTGATTATCCACCAATCAATATGCTTAATTAAGAGACGAAAATTGCTAATATTCTCATAACACTGAAATTATTAAGCATTTATAAGCAGTATCTAAATATTTTAATGTCTGAGTAGAATAAATTGTTGATACTTCTCTTTTGTATTCACTGGGAGACGCATAGCGTAACACACTAAACACATAACTGATAACAGTGTTGAAAACATGAACATAATATATTATGCTATATTTTGTCAACCTGAGTATAGCATCATTTTTATCACCATCTATCATCTAGTTCACAACGAACTGAATATGCTTATCTCGAGCCAGTGTTTGTCCATTCTGGGCCACTGTAGAAATATGGTGAAACATGGGTTCAACCAAGGCACCTACAAAAGAAGGAAGGTTCATTACGTCACTGAATCTTGCTCTGGGGCCAGACTGTGGTGACAGCTGTGGTAAAGTGTCACTTGGAGACACATAGCGTAATGCACTAAAACCCAGCATATCTGTGTTGTATGACACTTCTGAGGGTAGGTTAACCACAGATTTCCTCCCAAATTGACTGGGCTGATAATATTGCGATCGAACGAGGTAGGTCCGACAAATTAACGCTGATAAGACTGCTATTGCAAACAGGAGCCTTTCCTACACAAATTTTGGGAAAGCAACAACTTGTCAGCAAAAATATCAGTCTTTAACCTCCTCTGCAAAGAGTGTTCTTTCATTTTCTGGAGGCATTTCCTCATCAGAGGTCATTTGGCGTAGATGTGTTGGGTTGAAGCGCGTTTCTGCATGCATCTCCCATTGACTTTAATATAGCCATCGCCACAGTCTGGACCATCAACATAATTATCTTTCCTTCTTTTTAAGTTCCTTCGGGTCTACGTGGAGGGGGACATGCTCCCTCTGTAGATATTAAAAGTCAGTTCTAAGGTCATTTAAAACAATACACCTAGAGTTAATTTTGACAGTTTGACTTGTCTGCTATGAAAATTGGCAGGATGGCAACTTGACATATTGCTGCCCCGATACCTTGACCTGACTTGAAGCTTAAAAACAAAACCTCATCGGGCTCTAACTGATGATGTCCTGAACAACAAAGAAACACAGACTGCAGAGCCAGACATGTTGGCTGGTATAGCTGTATTCAATGGCCTTTAACCCACAGTGTGACCCAGCTAATAACATTAAAGGGATTACAACAAGCAGCTTAAGGCACCCACACAGGTGTTTAACTTATTCGGGTTGATTAGGCCTCTGATCAGGTTGAAGTTGAAGGTGCTTTTCCAAAATTAGGTCACCAAACTTGATCAGAATCAGCTTTATCTACTATGTGTACTCACATGAGGAGTTTGCCAATAGAAATGGTCACAGAAATAGCTAAAAGACAGGTAAACAAATAATCATGGAACAATTATGTGAATGTAAGTAGGTGGAAAAGAAATATGTGTCTATAAAAATATATATCAAAACAAACAAAACAGTGCAAAGATTACTTTATATACAGTACAGAAAGTATTTTATGTGCTGTAACTGCATTGGTGTGCAGGATTTATGGAGTGATGATGTGTACCTGCCAAAGCACAATATGTATTTAAACACACATAAACACATAATTAAGTTACTGACAGTGTATCATCTGATCATGAGGAGAGTCGTTGCATGCTGCATAATGGACACTTGAATAAAACATATACATTGTTATTGTTACTACTACCAACACCTGTGCTTTTAAAAAGCGTCACAGGCCTGGTGCAACCAAACTAGGCTAAATTTGGCACATGTTTGCACAGACAGAAGAGGTCTGGTCAGGCAAACGTGCAAACACCTGTGTGCATGCTGTCTTTATTTTTTTGTGTATATAAAAGCTCTGTCTGCTGATATTAGGTATTCATCAAAAAACTTGTCATTCTTAGATGCAGGGTGCCTCTGGGACCTAAACACAAAGCTGCAGATTTTCCACAAGGTGGAGCTGTGAGCATTAATCTTTTTCTTTGCTTTCAACATTAACCCTGAACAGATGAACTGACTTTTTCACCTGCTTCACATAAGAGCCATAACGTCCACTGGAAGTGTGTTTTGAGTGTATATTTCTCCAGTCAAACTAATTAAAGTTGGACCTCTGATGCCCAACTATACAAGATCTTTTTTTCATCATTATTATTATTATTATCATCATAATCATCATCATCATCATCATCATCATCATCATTATTATTATTATTATTATGTTTAAATCCTCACAACAGGAAATGCCTTTAATGTCACTTTGTAACATCAAGAGGAGCTCTTGTCTTCAGCCTGTGTCCAGTCTCTCTCTCTCTCTCCCTCTCCACTAATGTAATGTCCTTGTAGGGAGGAGCAGGGAGGGGAGGGGGACTGCTCTGTCCTCTCATGGTGCATTTAGGGCTGCTCGTAAACATGAGCAACTAGTAAACATGGGGTAATGGAGTCAGTACAAGCCAGCTTTATAAACCTGTAACCCTGAGTTCAGTGGTGGAAGAAAAATGTAGTTTGCAGTGAAAGTTCATTAGTATTCACAACCAACTGTGCTGAAAATATGAAAAGTAATGTACATGTAGTGGCCCATTTCATAGTGTTGCATATGGGATATGCAACATTATAGGATTATCAGAATCGGAATCAGAATTTCCTTTATTTGTCCCGCATACGGGGAAGTTTCTTCATCATATAATCCCTGATCCAATTACATGAGCATCTTTAATCTGCAAAAAACTCAAAATCTATACAGACATTTAAAAAAAATTTAATAATAAAAATCTGATTTATACAATTGCAGTACCTTGACCAGCCACATTTTGTACTACCTCCAGATGCAAACACTAATTTATCATACAACATTTTTAGAGAGGAAACATCCAGATCAACCTGCAAAATAAGGTATTCAGGATTTAATTTTATAAAGAAATGTCTGTATAAGTCTGGAGGTTTGTACAGTTTAAAGTTATATACAAGATTTCAAATTACCTCGACCAACTGCAATTAAAAAAAGGCTGCTGATGGAGTTAAATGTACAATATTTATACTCAAAGCAAGACTATATCATTAAAAAGATGTGATTCTACACAGCCGCAGCTCCGATTGCCATTATTCCTACGCACATGAAAGGCACCGCCCCCCTCGTCCCGGTTGAACGGCGTCACAGCCGCGATGTGTCATTTCGACGGATAAATTACCGATCGTCAAAGCCGTCCCGTCTCCAGTGCTGTTCCCGGGGCTGGATAATGTCAGAGAAGCACCGTTAGTCTCCTCGTTTGTCTTCTCCGATGAAAACAGCTCCTCTGTGAAATCTCACCTCGCTTGGTTTGCAATCGGGATGGGGATGATCTTTCCAACGGGCAACATGTCTCTCATCGCGCTGACTTTGGCGCTGCTCACCGTCGTCCTCAGCTCCTCTCCGGGTAAGATCATGGCTGCTAGCCGCTAGCTAACGGTGTAACGGTCCGAGGCGTGCAGCCCCGTCTGTGCCTGCCTGCCTGCCTGCCTGCATGGCCGCTGTCTGTCTCATCTCTCCGCAGCCTCACGGGCAGCAGCCACCATGAGCTCATGCTGATGTTTACGTGTGATCCCGTAACCTCGATGTTAATTTCAGGCCTGGATAACTCTCCCTAAACCGGTCACTGCTCAGCGCAAGACCACATTTAGCCTCCATTAGTTCAGTCGTCTGCGAACTAGTCCTACTGGTTTTTATGCAACTATCTGTTTGTTTTGGAAAAGACAAATATTTGTATAGTTGTATTATTATTTGAATAGGAAAAATGGGTATTTAGCTAATATTGTTAAAGGTGCAATATGTAAGAATTTGAGTTGAAACCGAAGAAAACAACACTTTAAAAAAAACAACAAAACCCCCCCAGCTCTGAGCATGCTAACCAGCTAGCCCTGACCCGTCCTAGTCTAGGTCGGCTTGTGGTGTGATCTAAAAGACTAACCTGGTCCAATGAATTCCAGTTCAGTCCAGACTGCTAGCGGCACAGCTAACTAACCTAACTAGCTAACTAATAGTATAGCAGCAGTTAGCGGTTACATCAGCGATATGCTGCCCCCTGTAGAGCCCTGCAGTTTGTAGTCCTAAGACCCGGAAATCAGTTAGCATTTTTGTGGTTCAGTCGACTCAAGTCTGTGACATTAAAAGAAAAATAAAGGGTTTTCAGTTATGTGCCTGAAATAAGGTCTACATATTAATATGTTTTGTTCTACGACATACCATATATCATTTAATGTCCCACAATTAAACTATAAAGCATTTATGTGTCTTTAAAAATGGCGGTTGCTAACAAGTGGCTAAATGAGGCTGCAGAGGTTGTCACGAACACAGAGACTCATCTACTCACCAGTCCGTCTTTACAGGCCGACTTTAGTTACAAACTATTCCAGCTCTAACTTAACGACTTGCAGTTTTATCAATTTACAGTTAACGTGCATTGTAATTGTGTAATAAGACACTTAATGGTGGTGGCGTTTAAGTCATATGACCGCACTTATTCTGTTTATAACCTGACATTAGTGTTGGACTTCTAGAGATTTAATTTCCGTTTGAAAATCTCTAATGTGGTGTTCAGATTTGAGGATTATCTTGCCGAACAATAAGTGTCAGAATCATGCGCTTATTTACGGCGATATTCAGAAATCCAATTGAGAAATCCCATAGGCTTTGTGATCAGTGAACCGGGTCGATACTAACTTCCGGGTTAGCCTACAAAAATCTCCACAGCGCTCTATTTGCTTTGAATTCAACGGGCGGCCAAGTCTTACATATTGCACCTTTAGCATTAGCTCAGCAATAGTGTTAGCTCTTCTTTACCATCCGTTTTAGTTTTAAACTAACATTACACACATGGAGTTATTTTTTCTACAAGGTACTAGCTACTGTGAAGGAAAATTTTAATATTTTTGACCTGACAGCTTACACTGTGATCTCAAGCCTTAGTTTTACAGATCAATCAACCTTTTTTGTTTTTTTACAGGTTATGCCATTCAAACTGATTTGCATAATTTTCATCATTGCAAATAGGGCTGGATAATATATGGTTATAGAGATTTGATCATATACTGTTTATCATATTGGATTTTACCAGCATTAAATATGAGGCAACATGTAACATGTATGCTTTTATTTAACTATTATTCAACAAGTTGAGAGGAGACAAACACTACTACACAATAATAGTTTTTCTGATAACAAATTGCAGAGTATAGCATTCTCTAATCAGCACTCATCTCAAATTATTCTAAACCACTTCAGGAGCCAAGTCTGTTCAGATCTTGGCTGAACACTCTCCTGCAGACATCCTCTAATGGAGTTTCCATCAGTTTTATACGCTTGGAAAAAAATCCTCGGCTCATCGACGAAGAGCAGCTCACCGAGAATAAATGTGTCTTTTAATTAACATACGCTATCCAGTGTAGTCAAACAAACAGTTTCTGTCAGGGCTCTCTCAGACTGCGTTAACTCATGTTGATGTAAAAGTCACCGTTACTTTTAGCAGCCGGCGCATGTGGCTGTAATTATAGTGACTTTAATTCTCTGCTGTGGAAAACATAATTATACCAGCAGTCCTTGCAACTTAATTTAGGATGTAATATGCATTTATTGTTATGAAAGATGATGTGTTTCTTAGTCGGGATGTATACCTTTGTCTCCTGAGAGACCGCAGAGCTAAAAAATCACAGATCTGTGTGTTATATCTTCAGTTTTGTTTCATCTCTAGCTTTTGCAAAGAGTAAATCGTATGCACACGTCTATTCAAGGCGGTGAAATGTTATTTTCAAGTGTAAAGATTTACTTCTTTATCCCCAGAGAAATGTGTCTTGGACAAAAAGCCTGCCACACAAAGATGTGTTCAGAACATACATGCAATAAATAACAGAAAGAAAGTGCATCTCACAGACAACGGCAGACATAAGTAGGCCATATTCAAGTACATGCAGCGCCCCCTGCACATACATGCACGATAATGTCACCTGTCTCACTTGCTCGTCTTCTTTCCTCTACTCTGCAGACTTTAGTCCTGCATTATTTTATTCTTCCTCTCCTCCTTTTCAAGGTCCACATGATAATGAACAGACCACAGAACTATAACACTGCACGAGTGTTATTTCTCCAATTTTGTTTCATTTCATTCAGAGTTAATCATATGCACATGTGTCAATTCAATCGTTTTTTTAAGTGAAAATAAAAATAATTGATGGGTCTGGGTTCTCAACTGTGAGACCTATGCTGCTTTGCCTGGTCTTATCCTAGTAAATCAATTATTTGGGGTTTTTGGACTGTTGATATTATCCTGGACAGGCATTTATTTGACTTTTTTTGGTGTTTCTAAACCAAACAACAAGTCGATAAATAGGAAAAGTCCTAGAATTAATGACTTATTTTAGACCTTTAAATCTCCTGGGTAACTTACTCGAGCCCTAATCAGTTTGCAACCTCAGCCACAGGGAAGCATTGAATAATGCATCATGACCGTGTTTGGCCTGGAACTGGAAAGATGTAAAGAAAGAAGAGCCTCTACATGTTCAACATACATATTTATTTTGTCCTGAAGGCAAAACAAAGCAGTAAATCACCTTGAAAATGTGTCATAAAACAGAGACAGAAGCACGTCTGTAAAGCTGAGATCGTATGAAGAGAACGAGCTCTGTCTGACCTGCTGCTTCCTCCTTCTTTCTCTCTCTGCACCCTTCTGTTCTTTTACCTTTTTTGATCATCTACCCTGTAGAGTCGCCAGGCCTAACGCTTTGTGTTGCGTTTTGTTTTGCAGTCAGTGGGAACGAGGACTGTCTGTGGTACGTGGATAAAAACGGCACCTGGCACAACGGCTTCGACTGCCCTCTCATCACATTCTGCTGTGGGAACTGCCACCGGCGCTACTGCTGCCTGGACGCCTTCAAGATGATCACAGAGAGGGAGCAGAAACGCTGCATGCTCTTCCAGTTCAGGTGGGGAACGACGGCTGCAGCAGCAGGGATTTAATTTAATGACTTATTTATTCATTTGCTCAACACCAAGAGTCGGTGTTTGTGTTCACGATTCAAGGCTATCACCGCGGGATCGCATGTCCTTCATTTCCTGTAGGCAGACAGAACACTTAAGGAAAGTCTGCACAAATATCCCTTTCCCTGCAAGATGTGTCTTCAAATACCCATGAAAAACGAGATAAGGATTGCAATACATTATTAAATACAAAAATTGCGTTTGAAGTGGAGGAATTTTATGCGATGAATCTGGCAGATAGCTGCATTGGTAGCAGTTGTATCATGTAAGTTAACAGGGAGTTGCATCACCGAATGGTATTTGGATTAGTGCTGACTGAAAAAAATATAAGATTAAGAAAGTATTTTTAAGATTGCCTTATTTGTCTCCTAGTGAAATTTGTCTTGGACATAAAGCCTGTCATGTACAAATACATACAAAAAAATAACAGACACGAAATGCAGACATAAGTGGGTCAAGTTCAAGTACATGCAGCGCTGCCTTAGCATATATCTTCTTATGTTAAAAGAATAAGAATTGGTGAAAATGCTTTATTCCCAAGCCCTTCTGAAATGAGATGTAGGTGTCTGGATGCTTACGTTGGCTAGACATAAGCTACCCACATGTAAGATCGTGTCAGTGTGGTGGCAACCGAGAGCTTGGCTAAATTGGTATCCATGTACAATTTGCTCAATAAAAGCGTGCTTTTAAACTGGATTTAAAAGACATCATGTCATGTATAGAAATGAACATATATAGAAAATAGTTGTCCGCCGTCACCCTGCACTCTCTGAAGTTTAGACACTCTTAAACTGTCCTGTCCTCATGTCCCATCACCTACATTTGACTTAATGACCCTGCTTTGGTCCCCACAGTGTAATATGTTCACATTAGTCGTTCTGTTACATCAGCTCTCTGTGCTATCTGCGGTGTTTAGTTCCCTACGGGGGGATCCTGATAGTGCTGGACTAAGCAAGCTCGCACCCAAGAGACTGCGACAACAAAAGCAACATGGCAATTTTCCTCCTCGGCTCTGGAAACCATCCATCACCATCCAGTCGAGAGCAGACAACCTGCAGCTTATTAAGCCCAATGGGAGATCAGATCAGTGGGTGGTGGAGGCAGAGCTGAAATGGAGGGCTTTGTTTTCTTCACTGAGACTCGAAGGTGATGGAATCTGTTAGAGAGACAGAGAGATGCAGAGTGTTTGTCGTTAACTCGAATGTGATTTCAGGGTCAGTGTGTTTTGAATGGCGTGTCTGAATCAGAAACCTCACATCACTTCCATCTGTGCTTTAATCCTCGCCAAAGTGAGTCATAACTAGCGAGATAGAGTGGTAGGAACAATGCCAGGCTACATGATGAAAATAAGAGGAGTTCTTTGTAACGTGTTCTTTCTCTCGTCTCAGCCCCACAACTTTAGCTGGCATCGCCTCCTCCATCCTCCTGTTTGTGGCCGTCATTGCCACCATGGTCTGCTGCTTCATGTGCTCCTGCTGTTATCTCTACCAGAGAAGGCAGCAGAGGGGCAGGACGCCTTACGATGGTGAGAGCTCTACTCTTTATGTCCACGCTTGAGCAGAAAATCCACATGGTTGTAGGTTGTAGTCCCTTCACAGCAGTCTGTACATTTTTGACCATCAGCCCAGCAGATCCCCATGGCCAGCTACCCAGTGGAGCCCATGTACGACGCTTACGGAAAACCACTGGGACCCACTGAGTATCCACACCCAGGTTATCCAATGGCACCTCAGTACCCCGGCATGCCCCCACAGTACCCGATGATGCAGCCTGGACCTTATCCACCACACCTGATGGATCCTGCATACAGCCAGGGTAAGAGTGGCATTATTGATCACCAGTTTGAATAACTCTTTCTTTTAGTTTTTGCACATAGATAAATGAAAACAGATACTGTGCCAGTACAATATATGCAATACAAGCTGTGGGAAAGCAAAATTGGCTCCATTGATGGAATATTACCCATTGAATATGACACAAACCCTGCTGGAGCCAAAAGGATAAGGACAAATTGTGCCCCCTGTGTCTATCGTTCATTTAACAACAATAATTTGTTGATTTTCGAGTCCTACCGGGCAAATTGCTGTGAAATCTATTGAGGATATTTTTAAACTCATGTATAGAAATCCACTTAGACCGGTAATCTAATGAAATGCATTACTTTGCTCTTGATTTATTCAAGCTGTTGAAAACATGAAAGGAGTTGCCATAGCAATTTGCTTTCCTGCACCCCTTTTTTTTTTGTGAAGCCTACTTTACCTGCAGTTCAAATGAATTGCTTTGGACTACATCTAAATGTATTACACTTTGGTGTTATTTTTTGTGGTTATGGTTAACCAAAGCCTAATGTAAGCTTACACATAATACCAACAACAAAAACAACAACATTTATTTATTAAGAAAAGCGCTCTGGTATCAGTGTCAGCAGATATCCCAGTTCAGGTATTGTATTCGGACGAAGTGGATCTCTTCTAATAGGTAGCTTGCCATGAAATGTACTCATCACATTCATGCTCCCTCTAACTAGGACAGTTTTCTTGCACAACCACCAGTTGACTAGGTCGATGCAATACATCTTGTGATTTAGATTGTGTAGTCAGAACTTTATTTGGATTGTGAACATTTTATAGGGGTCTCTTGCTTGAATTTTTGACATTTGTGAATCAATTCTGAATTGTAGGACTCCAAAAGGCTTATTTAAGCTCCCTTTACGTACATAATTAGATACTTCTGATTCAGCATGATATGTATGCTCAGAGTCCACTTTTCCACTTTTCCTCTGCCGCTGTCCCAGTCATATTAAATTCCTGCCCAATCTCCTCCCAGCTGTTCTGTAGTTACTGTTTGTCTCTGTGCCTGCATAGAGTAACATCGTACAGATGTTTAAAACCTCTCACCGACTTGCAAAGAAGTTTATCCATTTTTAAAACTTCTTTCTCCTGTACTGTTGTCGTGTCTTGCTTAAACTTTTGGCAAAACCCCTGACAACCACCATCAGAAATATTCGGTCAAAATGAATGCAGAGTATGGACAGAAGGCTCCCCCTGTATGCACATCTAACACATAAATGAGCCATGATTTTTTGACCAAGACATGCTTTGCGGTTGCCTGCAGCAACAAGTCTCGTATGATCGTGGGACTTAAGGAAGGTTATTTGTTTCACAGACCTTTCAGAGGATCAATCCTACTGAATTCTTTGATTTATATATTTGTTTTTGGTAATCATAGAACTTCATGAAGATTTGACTTAATTTCATGTTTCACCTACTTGTCTTTCAGCCCCTCCACCGTACTCTCCACCTCAGTATCCTGGTCATTGATGGGCTCGTCTACACACACAACACACACACACAAACGCACGCACGCACACACACACACACACACACACACACACACACCGAACACACACACACAGTGAGAAACGGCAGCAACCAAGAGAAATGACTGTTTGGAAAGGAGAAGGCAGCAACAATCTCTCACACACTCAGACAGACAGACAGACACACGCTCAAATAAACACTACAGCTTGACTAGCAGTGGTTTGCCTGTGAAAGAGAACAGGAGGCACTTTAAGGGGGTTTTGTTTTGTTTTGTTTGTTTGTTTGCAACATTGTCCTATTTTTCTGGGGTATTTACATAAGTCTGCAACCTGACGCCTGATTGCTCCTGGCGGGTTTCACAGAGGGCGCCACACCATCCCCAAGGTGAGGGGGTATATGGCCAACGTCTCCACTCCGTGCTGCCACTTCTGCTCAGACACACTCACCTCCATTGACAGGGTGTCACCTGAAGACAGGGGCGCTCCCTCGTCATTTATTGAAGGGGGGAAAAAAAGAGTTTACTTCCTCACTTTTGTTAAATTTGATTAAATTGTTAACTGCCTGTGGCTACATTCCAGGTCATCAATCTTCATTCTCCAAATATAATTAACAATGGGATTTTGTTCTCTGGGATGTGGTTTCGGGCTAAAGGTGAAAAAACAAATCACATGTTTGATTTAAAAAGGTGACGTGTATGTGTGGCTCAAAGGCAGTGCGATGCTGTCTTAAATTTGTTCCAATGGCCTCATGGATTATATGGCAGTCCCTAATTCTGTGTAAGCAGCCTTTAGTCACCTGCTAGCTTCAACTCTGTCTCTTCTTTTCCGTGTCTGACTTGACTAATTTACTCCACGGTAGTATATTAGATGTACCATTGTAATGTAACATCTGAACATCAGCATGCTACCCCCAGTCAAAGTTATCTGTCCTCTCATACTTCTTTTGTGGTTTTCAAATGAATTCGTAATGAGTCTTTAGATTAATCCCATAATGGCAGGTGTGCTGCTTTACAGTGAAGTTCATGTTAACTGTTTATTTCTCTTGTAACATATCAGGTCAGGGGAGTTGCAGGTCACGCTGCTCGATTTAAACAGAAATGTCCCGCCTTACAATAATTAACAGTGATGGGGGAAAAAAAAGAGATTAACTATTTAAATAAATATTTTGTAAATCCGTTCTTCTTCTGCTGAATATTTTATGATATTGTAACAAGTTATTTTAAAACATAATGTATTGTTATTGTAACATAAGATATGGCGTTTTAGCATCTTTCCATGACGTATTTATTACTATTATTACGGTTACCTTTTACTGTGAATGGGTTCTCACCTTCTGGACAAGCTACGAAGCCAAAAATAACTACTGTGGAAAAAATGGGTTTTGTTGACCGATAGTTTGACATTTTGGGGGAAATGCTAACGTGCTGTCTTGCCTCAAGTTAGGATGAGGATATGAAAACTAATCTCATGTCTGTTTGGTAAATTTGTACGTTTGCTAAGCTAGCTGTTAGCTTGAGGTTAAGCCGGTTAGCTTAATTCAGCAACCAACAAAGATGGAGTGGAGACTGCTAGCTTGAATCTGTCCTGGGGCAACTATTAAACTATTTTACAACTGTTATATCTTGTTTGTTTAATCCAAGTTTTAAACACACTTTTGCCATTTTCTGCGAGGTTGCGTGGTGGAAGGATTTCTTAGCTAGGAGCGGTCGCCAGTCAAGACTCCAGGAAAAGTCGAGCACATAACAATATAACAATGTGAAATGGGAACTGTTCATTTTTACATCTGTGTACATTTATGTGTTAAAAACAATGCATATGAGTAAGTGGATTTTGTCACCTTTGGACAGGCTAGCTGTTTCCCCCTGTCTTTGTGCTAAGCTAAGCTAACCAGCTGTGGCTGGTCCACTTAGCAATATGTGAGTGGCATCAGTCCTCTTGTCTGGTGTTCAAGAAAGCAGATAATCTATGCTGGGTGTGTTTCCTAAATTGTCAAACTATTCCTTTTAAATTTACACGTACAGATCTGGGCTCCGGTGAGGTCAGGGTCTGTAACCTGTAATTACTCTGTAATGTGCCCCTTGTAAAATGTATGAACTGTAAAACATGACGTCTCAAGCATGTGTTGTACAGTTAGCTGTCAGACTACTGGGTGACGCCTGGCTTATTTTATGTAGAGGTTATTTATCTCAAACTAACGGCAGTGTGTCACTGCCAAGCCAGAAAAAAGAAGGAAAGAAGAAAAGATCAGAATCTCGTTATAACGTTAAATTTTTTTTGTTATAACAATATAAGTTTTCATGTTCATGTCATGATCTGAATTATTTTCTTTATAACAAGATTAATTGCACATCGTTGCACTGTACAATAAGTGATTACGTTATAACATTAAACATTTCAAGTTTAATAGTATATTGTTAGAACATACTTGTTCTAATCATGCAAAAATTCTTCTTATAACGTGAATACATAGTTTATCTCAAACTTACGGCAGTGTTTTGTGGCCAAGCCAGAAAAAGGTTGTTAATAAATGTGTTTATTAATTAATGACTGAGTTATAACTGGAATCGTTCATTTTATAACAGGATGATGGTAAATTGTTATAACAAGAAAAATTTTTTTTTACAAGAACATAAGCTTGTTTTGCTGTAATGTGAAAACACTTTTAATAATTAATCTTTTCCGGCTGCCAAGCCAGAATTGAAGAATTGATAAACATCACGTTATAAGATTATAAAGTTAAATGACATGAATAAAATATTGTTATAACGTAAAAATATCTTATTATAACTTGACTCATTTGAGATTATAATACGATCAATAGTATATAGTTATTGAGTGGTAAGTTTTCTTTTTTCTGATGTGGCAGCAACACACATTAAGAACACAGTTGTCATGCTGATCAGTAAACTTTTCCTTGAGACTGAGACCTCACTGCTGTATCCTGTCTCGCTGCAGTGAACCAGACAGGACCTGTTAGTTTACAGCATAAACTGTTTCCTCCGACGGCGACGTCCATCTGTACAGCTTTGTTGAGCCTCTGTAAAGCACAAAGAGAACACTGGACTTTTCTTTGTAAGATGCTTTCATATGTAGTTTGACATAACAGTTGCTCAATGATGTTTTTCCTGTTTTATTTGTGCTTCTAAACCAACTCCATGAGTGTGTTTTAATAATGAAACTGACGTCAGTTGGCAAAAATAACTTGTCTAGGTGGCTTTTTGTCTGTCGTCATATGGATGGTATGACATTGTAATATAAAGTGAGTGAGAAGTTTTTATTTCTATTAACATAAAATTTAACTTTGGAATGTAAAATACAACTGTCTCCTGTGTCCTCCTTGTTTCCAAGAGATATGATGTGTTTGAAAAAGTGTTTCAGTGAGTGTTTACATCATTTCCACCACTAGATGTCCATATTAACCTACGAACACTGTTATACATCATCACATGCAACACTGCTATTAACAAATCATTCACATATTTGCACTCAAATGTTGACAAGAATGTATTGTACAGTTTGCAGTGCAACCGTGAGATAAGTATATCTTACAATTTTAAATTCTGTCAATGATGGAATGTAACTAAATACAAGTATTCAAGTAATGTATTTAATTGTTAAGTTCTTGTACTTTTCTTGAGTACTTTCTTCTTTACTTAATACTTCCATTCCAATACATTTTGAGGCTGGTGTTGTACTTTTTACTCCACCACATTTATTTGATAAATTTAGTTACTAATTACTTTGCAGATTACATTCTGCTCTACAGCCGAAGCATTATTTGATTTTGCTTTCTTTTGACATATGTAGATTTATTGCCAGAAAATGACTTTATGTCCTTAAGTACATTTAATATCATATACTTTTAAGACTTTTACTCAAGTATTTATATGGGCTGCTCACACTTTTGCCAAAATAATATTCTAAAACAATATTGTTACTTTTTCAAGTACCACAATGTATTAAATTACAGCAGGCCAATATAAATGTGACAAAATATAAAAAACATGTTTTTATTTTAATTGATTTTGGTCTGTAAAATATTACACAAATCAATCTTGGACAAAAGACAAGAAAAAGAAAATGTGATACTCCCGACAAAACTGTTGGAAGTAATACAACACATCACAGACTGTTTCTGTACATGTGGAAATGTTGACAAGTTGTTGGTTGAAGCTAAAGCTTATTACATTATCTGACACCATAACACCCTGCCCTGATACCACATTTAAATCTTTGTGAAATTATTCTAAAACTTCTTTTCTAAATTTACAAAATGTGCAACAAATTATCAGTTCCTCATTATAACTGTTCATCTCAAATCTAATTTTTAACAACTTTCCTTTATGATGTCATTTGTTTTAAACCTTAAACATGAATTTTAGTTCCCATGCTTATAATGAATGTTAGTAACAGATTATAAGCAAAGCTCTATGGTGGGAACCATCAAATTAAATGAAGATCATTCTAAAAAAGAAAAAGAAGAGTTGTAGTGTCTTTGCTGTAATAAGCAAAAGGATAATAACCTTTATTGTGGACTCAAGTTTGCCACAATATATTTCACTGCACATATTTATTGACCATGATAATCACTGGTGGTCTCAAATGTGCTCTTCAGGGTGCATTTTTACTGTTTTTGCCTCTGCTGAACATCCAAAGCCAACCACCGATGTGAATATGAAGCTATAAATCTGGTCCCCCTAAATCATTGGCCTGCTAGTATTGTATCGTCTCTGCCCGTCTATATATAGACAGTCATAACAAAAACACTGTATATTTAAGTTGCCCTGTTTTTCCCAAACTGTTGAGAAAATATTTATTCAAACAGGAAGTAAGAGTAGAAACACTGGTGGCAGAGCATGATTTGAAATTCTGAGCTGTTAAAATTAGAGTCATTGCGAAACAAAAAAAGTCAGAGCTGCTCTCAATATAAACATGAATTGTGTAATAGGAAGTCTGTGTAACTCTGCTCTGACATCTCTGTAAACTTCAGCCCTTCCCATTACCTTTAAAGGAGTGTGTACCCTGAACTAAATATGGACATGCACTTTCACAGGATTTCAAAGAATGTCCCAGCCTCGCAGTCCACTCTGATGATGCGAGGCTCATGCAGTTCATCACTGGTACCCCTCACTGCAAGACTGTAAGTCAAGCCTCTTTGCACCAGGATTGATGCCTCCGGTGGCTTTTTGGTGAGCGGGACGCGACGGGACAGCAGGACACCAGCGTCTGACCTCTGGTAATACTCAGCTTCTCACCACAGGAGAGAAATTACACAATAATCAGATAAAGGGATTGACCGTGCTAACACCATCAGCATCTCCAAAGAGAATCTCTCTGTTCTCCTCCGCTGCTTCACCCTTTAAAACCCAAGGACCCTGAGGAAACCATGTCGAGGAGAAAGATGAGAGGCCTGACCCGTACGGGCCGTCAGGTCAGTGAGGACCCAGACCTGGATAACCTGCTGTCCACCCTCTCCCCTGAGGAGGTTGAGGAGCTGGAGAAGGACATGATGAAAGTGCCAGACCTAACCCCAGACGATGGGAAGGTTATCGTCCAAGGGGAAAGCCAACCAGTGCAGCCACCTACGAGCAACAACGTCCGGGGTGCTAAACTGGACGGCAGACGGGAGACCGATCCTAAAGGGAGGCTCAGTCAGAGGGAACAGTCATTTGAGGTTTGTGAATGCTTGATTCGACACCTGGTATGTTTTAGATTTGATTTAAAGAGAAATGAATGTTTGATAAGTACGACCCGTAGCCCTCTTAAAATGTTTGTATCTGAGCAGTTTGTTATTAAAAATCCTGCAGATGGGTGATTTTAGAAGAATTTTTTTTTCCCTCAAATCCAATGTTTGCACTCATGAGCAATAGATTTACGTAACAACCACTGCCCCAGAGGTATTCTAATGATAGCTTTCATGTGCTTGAAGCAAACCACCAACTGGACCTCATGCACCCAGAGTTCATCAGCTCATAAATAGTGTGGAGCTGTGTTCCATGCCAGGAAAAACATTGTTGTCCCCTCTGAGGCTCACTTACATCCATTTCACATCCTTAATCATCCTCTCACAAGCAAGGAAAAAAAACAGTAACAGACACACAACCAAAACTCCTTTATTCCCGTGACATGATGTAAAAGACTTCTGAGCCCTCCTCGATCGGGTGTCAGTGAGCCAGATTTCTTGCGTGTTTAAAAAAGTGAGGCACTTCAGTCGATGGTCCTGCAGAGCTTCTTAATCCCGGCCTGATGGAATTCCTTGGTTGATTGCTTCTACACTCACTGCCTTTTAAGGCTACATCTGCCAGGGCCACAGCCTCGCACAGCAAAACAGATGGAGACTCACAAATCAAACACTTTGCAAGCTACTCGCCGCAAATGTATCCCTCCGCCATAAGAAATGGCTCCTTGTCCTTGTGCTGACTGTAAACACACATGCCGCATTATGTCAGGGAGAGAGTGTGTGTGTTTACAGTGAGCAGATGGACGAGGAGCCGTTTCACAGTAAATGGACGCAGTGTTTGTATTGATATCATACTGTACATGTCATGCTCTAAATACTGTGTGGCTGCACTGTATAGCCGATAAGTTATTTCAACAATGGGACTTTGAAGATGTCTTTAATTCTGTCCTCATTCTGTATTTGCTGTGATTTATTTTGGTTAAAGACACACACTTTCATGAGGACGTTTTTAATCGTTTATTTTTGCTATTGGTGAATGTTTAACTGCTTTACTCTCCTGATGCCCCTAATGTTCGTCCTCTTGCAGGGTGAGTCAAAGAAGGAGAGCAGGAAGCAGGAATATCTGAGGAAGATGGGCCTGAGCCAGGAGGGGAACGATGACGTGAAAGTAGATTTGCGAAGACAAGCTAGTGTCTCGAGCGAAAAGGACACGAAGGTGGACGACAGAAACAGCAAAGACAGTTTGAAAGAGGAGCGAAGTCGGCTGTCAAGTAGATACCGGAAGCAGGAGAGCAAAGAGAGCGACGCGAATGATGAGACCAAGGAGAAAGAGAAACAGGAGGAAAGTAAGGTAAGAGACAGAAGAGAAACCAGACAGAGCACAGGAAGCAAAACATTGGATATGATCTCAAAGTTACAGGAGAAAAAGGATGACGTCAGAGAGAAGGAGAAGAAGGAAGACTGCAGGAGAAAAGACGACAGCAAAACCAAAGACATTATCTCGAAGCTGCGAGAAAAACATGAGAAAGATGTTGGCAAGGAAAAGGAAAGAAAATTGGAGAGTTTCAGGACACAAGGACTCGTCTCTAAAATGTTGGAGAAGCAGAGCAAGGTACAAGAGAACCAGGCCCCGGAGGGTAAATCTGAAGAGAAGAAGCCCAAAGCAGAGGAGAAGAAAGCTGATGATAAAAACAAGCCTGACGTCAAACTTGAGCGACAACCATCTAAGAGGGGTGAGGTGCAGGTGAAACATGACAAGTCGGAGAAAAGAACAGATAGAGAAGAGCTGGTTAACCACAGTGACCATGTGAAGGAGAAGGAGAAGATCAGCACAGAGAAGAAAGTTGTGGAGAAAGAGAGCTTAGGGAAAGTTAAAAAAGCTGAGAATACTGAGAAACTCAGCAACTGCGTGGCCAAAACCACCCCGAACAGCAAGGCCAAAGAGGAAGAGGAGGAGGACGAAGACTCCAGCATGTTTGACGAGCTGATGGAGCAGGTACGAAGCAACGACCCCTCCCTCACTGAGCTCAACGTCAACAACTCGGAGGTCATCAAGACGAAAACGCTCATCGAGTTTGCAGAAGCTTTGCACAAGAACACCAACGTTAAGAAGGTTGCTTTGGCCAACTGCCGCGCAGACGACCATGTGGCTTATGCCATCGCAGGAACGCTACGCAGCAACACGTCCATCACCAGCATCAACCTGGACTCCAACCACCTCACTGGTAAGGGCATCTTGTCTCTGATCCAGGCGCTGCAGCACAACTCCACACTGACCGAGCTCCGCTTTCAGAACCAGCGCCACATCTGTGGTGGAAAGACTGAGATGGAGATGACCAAGATCTTGAAAGAAAACACCACCCTGCTCAAACTGGGATACCACTTTGAACTAGCTGGTCCCAGGATGACCACGACAAACATACTGAGTCGCAACATGGACCGACAGAGGCAGAAGCGGCTGCTGGAGCAGAAGCAGGCGCAGGCCAACGGGGAGAAGAAGGGGACTCTGGACGTGCCCAAGACGGGTGGTGGAGGATCTCTTAGAAGCTCGCCCAAAGCTTCACCCAAACCATCTCCAATACCTTCGCCAATGCCATCACCGAAGCTGACTCCTAAAAGAGGTGGAGGTCCAACTCCGCCGCCACCTCCACCTCCTCCTGGGGGTGGACCTCCACCGCCACCACCTCCTATGCTGAATGTAGACTCCCTGCGGAACTCTCTGACTCCGGTTTCGCAGAGGAAGCTGGATGGGAAAAGCCCAGGCGGTAATAAGAACTCAAGGGACCAACTGCTTGCCTCGATCAGAGGAAGCGATAAGAAACAACTCAAGAAGGTACGTAATCGTCTTTATGAATCCTACTACTTTTCTTGCAAAGACCTGTCCTACTCTGCCTCTTATTGGCTAGTACTTGTTGTCTTTGGTCAATTCTGCCTCTGATTGGCATGCCATGGTATTCTTACACTACCCTAGTCTTGCTTAGCCAAGCCTATATCCACAGCACTGCGACAGCGCTGGAGAAAGGTCTTACTGCACCAATTATAATTCTGGTATAGTCGAAACAAAATGCCCTGGGTTGTTTCTATTTCTTTAAAAAATCACAATCATCTTAGGTGGGGCTACACCCAGGATACAGCAAGCAAAATAGTGTTGGGGTGAACTTGTTTTGCACGTGGGGAGGCGAGCCTGGGCATTAAAATGTCTAAATCCCCGCAAAAAAAAAGAAAAAAAACAGTAAGAGCTGCTTGTTTAAGTTTCTACCGTTAACGACCATGTTAGGGTTAGCATTACTTGCCATTTTTAGCATTTAGGTTGCTAGCTTGGAGGTTGTTGTCTACATCCACTATGTCAGTTCAATCCATTAGCAGTTTGTCGCTAATAAATGATTGATTGATTGATTGATTGATTGATTTACAGCACTGGGATGCTAGTATTAACAGCTAACTTCTGGGCACTATTGATAGGCTCCACGAGCCGCCATTACTTTAAAAGAAAATGGTCCATTGGAGTAAACAGAGAAGATTCCTCAAGGGCAATGAACTTAAATTACCGAACCAACAAAGGCATCTTACCACAAGCAGAATAGTGCAGGTCTTAGCAAGAATAGCAGTGGGATCCATAACTCGGTACGTACAATCCGTTTATGCATAGGTTAGTTCGGTCACAGTACGTTCTAACATACCTACTTTTTGATTTCCCCAGGTGCCGGTGCCAAAGTGGTTGCAGTAACATTTCTTGTTGGAATCTAAAGTGAAAAAGAAGAGCGGAGGAGAACAGACATCTCACCACAGGTTTTCAAGGAGATACAGTAAACTCTACATTCCCCCGGGATGCAGTCGAAGAACTGTGCTGTGGGACGGATGGAGAAAAGCGAAACGTGAGATGTCCAATCCGGTTGGACGACTAGCCCTCACTATGAGTTCTCCCTTCAAACACTGGACCAAAAGTACTCTGTGGAGAATGAGTGATGCAGGGCTCTCTATTAGCCGACTGCAGAGAGCGCCATGAGTTTTTTTGTGGTTGTTTGTCTTCAGTTCATATTGACGCTTTGCTGGTTATTTGCACTAGATAAAATGAAGCCGATCATATAACATGTGGGCTTGTGTATGCATCTGAATGTGAGCGTGGTGGGAGCGTGTGTTGAGCTTAATAAGAGATTCAAATAACTCTTTATAAAATTCTAATATACGAAAGTTTATCAGTAATATAGTGGACATTAATTTGACCATTTATTTATTTGTGACGTCTGTGGGAATCCACCTTATACTTGTAAATCCGTTCAAACTGGGAATTATGAAATGGCGGAAATATCAGGGAATTAACAAACATGGCGGCCTGACTTAAGAAAATCTGGGTGAGAAAAAAAAACAAAAGGTCAAGGTGGTCTTTGATTGTGTGTCTCATTGCCAAATCTCAAGACATCTCAGGCAGGGTTTAATGAATTAGAAAGCAGTCCAGTGGAATCCTGGCGCATGACGAAAGAGTTAGAGCATGAAAATAATTACATCATGCATTTTTATTTTATCAGGAAGTTAAAATGGCTGCCCTTCAAGTATCTGATGCTATATTTTGTACAGAATTATTCTAGCCTGGGTTGTCTGCATACCTTACATAACTTGTAATGTAATACACCGACATGTCTTAATCTAAGGGGGATTTGGAAAACTGTTACTGGCTTGATATCAACCCCGCTGTTGATTTATGCCATCCTAAAAGTGAATGTCATTTTCTAAAGGACTTTATTATGTTAAACGAAATCAGAGTGGCACTCACATATGTTCACATATGTACTGTGTAACAAAAGATGCATATCTGATTACACACGCCTTTCTTACAGAGCCTGTATGTCTTCAATAAAAGAGTATGGTTATGTTGCAATGACAAGTCCCAAGTGTTACGTTGTGCCTGGCTGATATCTTTAAGGAGAATCTGTACAGCATATGTTAAATTAAATACAACTGACTTTTGCAATATTTTTCATTATGATAAATCAAGGTATATATGTATAAATATCTGTCGAGCTGTCATTCATTTCCATTGAAAGTGTGCACTGTTCATGGTATACTCCAGATCGAGCTGTTAATAGGAATATATGCACAATATCCAAAGAGCCATATAAGATATGTATCAACATGCAGCGTGAATAATATCTCTAATTACACTTAAAGGACTTCTTAAAGCAAACCCGACAGCTGAGCTAATGAAGGTAATGTAAAGGTTTCGCCTCCATTTATACACTCACTCACATGCCATTTAGACTTTTGTTACATTACATGTTTAAAGCTGCAGGGAAACAGTGGGAGCTGTCTACTGTCAACCCACCATCATCCTGAGTGTTCAGAGGAGAACAGAAGAACAGCACCAACAGCACCAACAGCAGCAGCAGCAGCAGGCCAGTTTATTTCTCCATCTCTCTCTCTCTCCACGAAATGCCTATATTTGGGCATTTCGCAATGAAAGCTTGCTTTGCAATTCATTCCTTTCTCGTTCCTAATAATGGGCTGCAGGCCAGTGGTCTGTCTCTCCTCTGTGGCTGCTCCCCTGACCAACAGCACAGATCTCAGATGGAGCAAAAAGAGGGGGAAAGAATGAAAAGGTTGATATTGTGGGTTGTTCAGCGCCCAACAAAGGCAAGCTGAGGAGACTTGTATTGATTTATATGTAGAAGGTAACTCTAATTCTGGTATATTCAAATTTTTTGATTGATGTTTACATCAGGTACACAGTATGATCATGTTTAGTTTACTCTTCAAGCTAACTGAATGTTTAGGCATGACTGCATTTACCTGTTGTGGGGCCCAGGGCAAAAATGAGCTGTTGGGCCCCTGTTGGCCCCCCTCTCCTGGAATACATGATCCTAGTTTTGCTGTGTCGAAATCTGATTCAAAACAAATATATCTAATAATATGCTACATATAAACATTTAAACAGGCAGGCCTGTGTCAGATAATATCACAAATGTATTAAACAACGTTTTCAAACAGGGTGCGAATAGCTATTTTGGTTCCAGAAGTAAAAATCCCATTCACTTTTCTATGAGACTCATAGTTGTAGCATTTCTGGTTTGGATTGGCACAAAACTCTCCCTGTTCATCAGTTAAAAAAAAAGAAGAACAGTCGACTGTATCCCAGCTGGCTTTAGGCGAGCAGTGGGATACACAAGTCACCAGGTCATCACAGGGCATGGTCAAAACATGACCTGTGAACAATTCAATCAAGCTAATGGGGTTCTTACATTATCAAAGCAAAGTCTCATGCCTAACACTGAGCTCAGTGTTCAAGGAAGAAAGAGCTTCTATTATACTATTATTCTATAGCTTTCTATTCCAAAGAAGATTGTATTATTCTTCTCTCTTCCTTTTTTTAATCATTATTATGATTACTATAATGATTATGATTATGATTATGATTATTATTATTATTATTGTTGTTGTTGTTCTCTTTGAGTCTGGAACAATCTACAACAAAGTGCCAAGAAGGATCAGTGCACTTTTAGAAAGTATCCTAAAAGCAGCAAAGTTGTTTTCTTTGGCATATTATTTGAATTTCAAAGCTTTAAATGTTAGTAGTGGCACCTTTGTCTCTTTTTTATCTCTTTTTACTGTAATTTTTTCATTCTGCTTAACAATGTGCTTACTTGCTTTATAAATCCATGAAAACAGGATACACTTTACAACCTCCTGTTTAACTGTATGGCCATAAAACTTGTCTCCTTTGACACTTCACCTCCACCACAAACTAAAGCTGAGTATGGCGTCCCTGAAGTCCCAAAAATAAGACGTTTTAGTGCAGTGATTCACGGGACAACAGAACGACAAGCTGTTTTGTTGTACACGTTTTTGGAAGATCCATTTACTGCAATAACAAGTTGATTTCCCTACTAGATAATAACGCGTTCCCATAATGAAATCTTATTCCCTCGAACTTTACTTAAAAACACATGAAATGTCCCTTTAAGATATCACGTTGTGCCGTTACGTCAGGTTGCCCATAAGCGTTACGTCAGAGGGAACAGCGAAAGAACAAAATGGAGGAGTATGCCAGAGAACCATGGTGAGTCTTATAACCAAATAAAATATATTTTTCGTCTGTGATTTGCTAAGTCATCTTCATGACTCCATTTTGCGTAACTACCACCTCAGATGTGTATAATTATTTTTATGGTCCGACGTGTGGCATAGCTCGAAACATGTGAAATCCGGTTAGCTACCTAGCGTTAGCACACATGCTAAGTTTACATAGGACTGTATTGGCAGTGTGTGCTAGCATTATACCATCGTAGCTAAATCACGTTGCTAGTGACCTTGTCGGTTTACTTACCCACATGTCATTACATTTTGTTTATCGACTCGAGTCACTGAGTCTGTACAAGCTGGTATGTGATCTACATTGAATGTCAAGCGCTGTTTTGATCATTTTAGCGGTTCGGAGTTAATTAGCCCAGTTATGGTTGTTTGCGTTAGCATATTGGTAAGCTAGCTAAATTAGCCACCTGTGTGCTAACTGTATCTGTTGGGGGCAGCCTGAGGATTACTCAACGACAAGAGAAGGGCTACTCGAGACATGTCCAATTGTATAGGAAACCCTAGAAACTGAAATTGACGGTGTAGATATAACTTAGAGTAATGATGGATCCTTTTACCAATGTGTACTGGTGACATGTTTATTTCCATCGTATTGTATCATTCAGTAGGAGTGTCCTGGATCAGGTTAAGCTGTCACTAAGCCCAGGTGGTGCACAACAATATAAAGATTTACAAGTTTCACATAAATTAATGTGTAATTAATCAAATGGCAATAGTTCTATTAAGCAAGGAGTTTAGCTGTAACAAGTAGGTTTTTAAATAAATGGAAACTGTGCTTAAGATATTTAGTTTTTCAATTGTTTACTGTGTGTTTGCTGTGTTTTGGTTCTACTTAAGTGGAGATGCCCTTGATGAAGATTATGTTATCAGCGAGGTCACATATCTTAGTCATTTTACATCAATCTATTTGCATTGAGATTTGGATTATTTTATGACCTTGACATTTACATAATAAGAAGGTGCTTGTTCCGCTACAGTCAGTCTTGGCTTTCAGTCCATACTCATGGGGCATATCAAGACTGAACCTGCTACCAGAGATCATTATACCTATAAATACAGCTCAATGCCATTTAATTATATGACCTTCACTAATAGCTCTCAATTGATTGTAGTCCCTGGAGGATTGTGGATGACTGCGGGGGAGCCTTCACCATGGGAGCTATTGGAGGAGGAATATTCCAGGCAGTAAAAGGCTTCAGAAACGCACCCTCAGTAAGTTGAGTCATGTAGCCTAACACTGTTCTCTACTGTATTGTCTCAGTTAGATACAGCTATTATAACTTTCTCACACAAAACATAAAACATACGACATGGGACTGGTTTAACTCGTGTTTTAGAGCATGAAGTACATCATGTTTTCTCATTGTCTGGTGTGAATGGCACAGTTGACTGCAGAAATGTCATTGTTTTAAATAATCAATTGACATCGTTTTCAGCTAAAGTGTTTCAATTTTTTGGCCTACTGCCACAGCACTGGACAATAAAGTTAAACAAATGAATTAGGTTAAGTACCAGTACTAAGTAAAGGAATGAAATGTGATTCTCTGCCAGTGTGGTGTTCTTCAGTTTTAGTTACACTACAAGGAAACCTGTTTCTTCCACCATGTATTACATTGATATAATCTGCTATTTTGATTTCATCATATCCTGTCTTGACAAGGAATTTGCATTGATCTGTGTTTGCTGTTGCTACCTCTTGTAGGGGATGAGCCACAGAATGAGAGGTAGCATGACTGCCATCAAGACCAGAGCCCCACAGCTTGGAGGTATGAATAACTGCTGAATTTGGATATACTTGCCAAGAAGTGGGACATTTAATTATCATGTTGTTTCTGTTACTTACAATTCCTAGTTTGATAAGTTGATCATTGCTGAAAGAACATCCACTGAACTGCCTAAAACAACTACTACAATAATATAATATGGTCTTCCCTATGTATTCCCATGTAATTTAATGAAAATATGGTCAAATATATATAGGTACTGCCTTGTTGTCCGTCTGTATGGGCTGTATGGAAGTCAGCCTGTTAGTGTTGCAGCGCAGCTCTCCGTTACCACTGTGGGCTCTTCAGTGCATGAATTGTACTGCATATCCAAGAGAAATTGTCTGAAAAAAAAATATTATTACGATAGTATTTGAATGTGTTGGATATATATTTGATCATCATTAAGGAAAATAAAACAAGATTGTATGTTAAATGACTCAGATCTTGATAAGGATGTCCACTGGAACTCCTTTGTAACTGGCATAATAGACATGAATCCAAGCTCACTATTCCTTTATTTAGGAGGAGGCAACACATACATACTGTTGGAGCCTACAGTTGTTGTGTACCTGATGAATTTTGGTTTAAGTATAACTTAGAATGATGGCAAAATAGCCCAACACACTGTCCTAACTTGTTGAATCTTTTTTGGGTAACAGGAAGCTTCGCAGTATGGGGAGGCCTCTTCTCCATGATTGACTGTGGTTTAGTAAAAGTACGAGGGAAGGAGGATCCCTGGAACTCAATCACAAGTGGGGCCATGACTGGAGCTATCCTCGCTGCAAGAAGTGAGTAAGCTTAGACGAAGCTGGCTGTTAAGTCAACAGATGGCACTAGCATGCCTGGTACAGAAGGTAAACAGTGATGTTGCTGTTGTACACTGAACAGAGTTAAAAATTAATCCCGCTGCATTATCAAAATTATAAAGTGTGCTCAGGGCATTATTAAGACAAGTTAAGGTATAGATGACTTTGGATACGAGTATGAGAGAGGCTCTGCCCGTCACTGTGACTTGTCAAAACTTTCTAGCGCAGGAAGAGAGAGCTTAAAGCTGGTTGGTGTTGTTGTTTATTTCACACTAGATTCCTCCTGAAAAAGTATTTGTCTTGTAGAAATTTCTAGAATTGTGTGACAGCTGAACTGATTTTTCAACACTGACAAGAGTTATTGAATTTGTTTGAGATTGTCCTGTTTACAGCACATAACTGGATAATAATGGATTTAAGCAGACTATACTTGGCATGATTTGTGACTGTGCTACATGTGAGACCATATATGTTCTCATATTTAATGTGAGCTAGGTTAAAATTAGACCCTGCGTCTTAGCATGGGACCATATGAATATGACAATACGATTACCATGTCCAACATGACAGTGATTCAAAATATTATCCTGATAATCATTAAAATATTCTTAAAACTTAAATATAAAGTTGCACTAAAAGATACTGGAATCATTTTAATCTTACTTTTGTTTCTGTTTTAAAGAAAAACATATTTTCATTGCATCACAAATGGGACACACATCTTTTATTGTGAACAACAAAGAATCGATGCACAAATAATGGATAAATGAATAGGGGTAACATAATCTCCCTGTAATTGTAAAATCTTTAATTGTCTCATCCCTCCCCCTTGCACTTTTTGTGTCCACCTGCATAGCTTTTTAAAATCTTTTTTTGACAGATTAAATTTATTCTCAAAACTGTGTTGGCATGTAGACATCAAGCTCGATTCACATCTTTATTTGTCAATGTCCTTGTGCATTTTGTTACACTTACGTAGTGGAAACTTGCACCTTTTTTGGTCCATTAACTTTGGTGATCTTGTGTAATTCCCAGCCATGCTCCAGCGAACTTATGCTATAAACCAGTTTTAATTGTGGAGGACAGATGAAAATGCCTGTATGGCAGTGCAAGCTACAGTAACCTCCTAAAGTAAATGGTAATTTTTCATATACTTGAAAACAAAGTTGTGAAAATTAAACCATGGGTACCCTTTTTAACACACAGTAACAATATCAACTTCCATGTTTAATCAACTTATGTGAGTAGTGGAAACTTATGTTCTGTGTTCATGTAATATATTAACAATCCTTGTTCCTCTGTAGACGGACCAGTAGCCATGGTAGGCTCTGCAGCCATGGGCGGTATCCTTCTGGCATTGATAGAGGGCGCTGGAATCCTGCTTACGAGGTTTGCCTCCTCACAGTTCCCAACTGGTAAGTAAAAATTCTGATATTGGTATCATTAATAGATACATAAAGGATTCTGCATAATAGTATCATGTATATGTTATAAATCTACATCCATTACACAGCAGTTCATTTTGAAGTTCACCTTTTTTTTTTCTCTCCAGGGCCCCAGTTTGCAGAGGAACCCGCCCCAACTGCCATGCCCTCTGCTTCCTTTGGAGACTACAGACAATATCAGTGAGAGGACTCCCCACTTCTCGTCCACTAGGCCTTTTTGAATTCCTTGCTGAAGTTACGAAGAAGAAATGGAGATGCAAAGTACCACAAACCATAGCAACAGCACCCAACTTTTAACAGACTGTGTCGGAGAACTGAAGGACAAAAACACATCTTCATTTTCCTTCTTTCAGGAGCCATGAACAGATCTGCCTTTTTGCCATTTTCAGCCTTGTCACGTGCATCTGCTTCACCTCGCATTACTTAAATACAGATCTATTGTTCGATGTTCCAGAGTTTGTAAGGGTGAACTGTGTTTTTCTGTTTTGTTCATATATAGTATTCACTGCATGTAGACCGACAAGTGGGAGATCAAGACTGATGAGCTCTGGAAAATGTTGAATTTAGCAAAACACGTCACACATGGAACATCATGATTTATATATAAAGATGATGTATATAGAGTAAAAGCTTTCCACTTGTATTCAATTAGTCTTTATTTGCCTTAAATATGTCATCTGCTTGGGCTGGCCGCTGACATCTGGCTGGCCTTCATTATTTGATTTATGAAAGCAGACAACTATCGGATACAATACTATTCCTGGGATATTAGTTTGTTTTAAAGTGATTTATTTATTTTAGGTTGTATTAAGTTGTTCTCTTGCGTGTGACAGCGCTTTTACATTCAACACAAGGAGGTGGAAAACGACGGCTAATGACCAAGGTTGGCAAAGGCAGTATAAATGAAGGGATCAACTCAAGCAAGGGATTGATCCATACTGTATAAAATCTGTATGACAGATTGTACTATGGTACAATAAAGAATTAAGTTGTCGTGTGTGTCTTTATTTTTATTAATAATTCTTGTCAGAGCTGGGGAAAATGTATGAGTACCTGAACCTTACTTGCCCACAACCTCATGCTGCCTGGGCAGGAGTACTCATTCCCCACTAGAGGGTAGTCCTCGCCAACTTATCCACACTGGTATTGCACTTTCGTGCCTGGCCAAAACTGTCACTGACAGTTTTTAGGATGTGTTTACAAAAGCCACATAAGGGACCACTTAACTCTTACATTCTTGTATGTTTGTGTCACACACCTGTTATCAGTTTGAAGCCAGCTCTGTGTAGTCACAGGTGAAGGACACTGGATGAGCAAGGGAAGGGGCCTTGATGTAACTTTGACGTCACCAGATTGACATGTGGGGTCAGGGACTGTTTCTTTCATGGCAGAGCTGCACAGTTGAGACTCAAGTTGAGCATATGTGACAACAATCAAAAATGTTTTTCTTTAAAAATATTCAATAAATCAAGATAGTAAGACATCAAATATTTCACCTGACAAAAGCCATGGACTTTTGATTATCAGATTTATGAGTGGAACTAACCAGTAAGACATATTATCCAATAATCAGATGTTTATTTTCTCACTTTAGTAGTTGTAGTTGTTCAACCTATGAATATTGAAAAAAATATAAACAAATGCACATAAAAAGATCATCTTGACATTTAAAGTCCCTTTCTTCTTCAACCAATACTCGATAACCCCCCAAAAAACAGTTGTAGACCAGCAAATATGCTCAAGAAATTAATTTGAGGCATTTTAACAAACTAATGTTGATAGACTGGTTGATTAATTGACGCAGGTATATAATATATACTTCATAGCTTTGGAAGGAAAATGTCTGTCATTTTAAATGGTCAGTGTTAAAAGACCTACTGTATGGGATGACTTGAATGTGTCTAATCAAGGTTTGACTTTGACTCGTATCAATTGAGTTAAGACTTTTTGTGGACTTTCCCCAGAGGATTTAACTCCCATACCCCGAATTTACACCTCTAAGTTATAAATGGTTAATTTAGTCCAACCAGGAGTTACTAAAAGAGCAAATATTCTCATTTGAGAAGCTGAAACCTTTTATTTGAGCATTTATCATCATCCCTTATTTTTTATGTGCATTAACTGTTTGATTAATCTAATTGGTCAAGAAAACAAACAATATTCACAGATTTTAAAGGAAAATATTCAGATCGTCTGTCTCATATGGAGCACTGTGTAGTTCTGGGGAAGGGATTTTAATCAGAAGAGAAAGATTGATTGTTTTTTTATGCCTAAACAAACCAAATAAACATGTTGTCTTCGTTTTCATGACCGATCTTGAGGGACAAAACAACTTTATACTGTTTTACTTTGTTTATATGTGGCGGACCCTGTCACCTTTCTAGCCCCAGTTATTGTTTTGGAGACCTTATTTTCCTCTGAGAACAGCTTGTTTATTCAGTTATGGAAAAAATAAATATTTCTGAGTCTGAATTTCAGAATTTGATTGTAAACATCAAAATTCTGAGTTCGAATTTCTTCTCCAAGATTACATAGTGCCCCTTTAACCGTTTGATTCCTCTAAGTAGGCCCAAAAAACAATATTCCCAGGTTTTTTCATGTAAATATTCTGATTGTTGGAAGAAATTAAAGTTAATTAATAATTAATGAGGCAATAAGACAAACCCAGGAATATTTTCTGTACCTGAGTAAACAAGCTGTCCCCCCCCCCCCCCAAAAAAACAAAAAAGGTCCCCGGAACACTGTTTGAAGCTAGGAAGGTGACAGGGTCTGCCACATATAAACACAGTAAAACAGTATGAAATTGTGTTGTACTTTAAGGTCAGTTTGTTTATTCAGACATGAAAATACAGATTGTTTATTTAGTTATTCAATGAGGATCATTTTCTTTTGATTAAAGTGTCATCTCCAAAACTACATAATGCACCTTTAAAGCTTAAGTAGCTTGACTCTTGTGCTGTTGCACAAACGGATTTAAAGAAAAGCTATGACTCATAGAGTTTCTAATCTTGGACATCTTGGGCAATAATAATATTATGATTAGTGATATCACCTCAAACACACACATACACACATACACAAAAACACTTCTCTTCCCCAAACTAACATGTGTGCATTAAACCCTCATCCCCCAAGAATGTTGTAGCTGCTTTAAAAAAAAAAAAAAGTCCTGGCTGAAATGTAGAAAAAACACGTTTATATTAAATGAATTAAACGAGGCTGTGTGTGTGTGTGTGTGTTTTTTCCCCGACGCCCATGATTACTGTGCATCCCGTTATCATGCAAATGATGCGGGACGAGCGGCCAGTGTGTCATGCCCTTTTAAGAAAAATGAGAAATAGTCGGGAGTGACGTCTGCTGCGCACACAGGCCGGAGGCAAACTGACACTTGCGGAGCGGCGAAAGACAGCAAGCGAGAAACGGTGAGTGCAAATACCAAACTTTACTACATGCCAAACGCGGTCAAATAACGCATTTGCGTGGCAGTCCGTCGCGTCGACACTTGCGGGAGAACACGCAGACACCGCGGTGTGCTCGGCGCGCGTTGCATATGTCGGAGAAAGGCAGAAGAATTGTACCGCAAGTACAAAAACCGGAGTGTGCACTCCCATTTTAGTCAAGGCCAGGCGGAAGGGCAGGTAACGTTAGCGTCGCTGCTGTGTCTTTCCCGAGCAAATACACCGTGATGCGGGTCGATTTAAAGCCTGCCAGGTCTGCTCTACGTTTGAGCTGTGAAATGCGCTCGATTGCAGCGTGTTTCCGACAACCTAGCTGTGTTTTGATTGTACGGCGAGGACAGGAATGTGTCGGCTAGCTAGCTCGCATGCTAACGAGCTAGCGGTTGTGTGAAGTGTCGGCGGCCCGACGCAGCCAGTTAAAGCTAGCTAGTTAGCGGCATTTTGCTAACGAGCTTGATAACGGGACTTAGCGTAGTTGCTGGTAACGTTAATGAAACTGGATTGTTTAGGGCACAGATGCTGGTCTCATTTGCCCGGATTAAAGATTATGGTGTTTATCTTTTTTTTTTTTTTTTACGGATTTATACGTAAGCGGGTTTTGTGATTTGAACAGAATTTGATCGCTGCTGTGGGAAGCTAACGGTTGTGATAAGTTAATCATGTATGGACGGAGTGTTAGTTACTGCTCTGTGGGTAGTCACAGCCACAGATTGCGGGGGACTTAGCATGACCTGGAGTGATAAGCATATGCTACTGCCGTAAGCAAATTAGGTAGATTCCCAGTGAGATAACCCAAGAGCTCAAGCGACTTTCTCTTGTCTGGGTCCGCAAGCTTTATGCCAGCCTGTTGCAGGTTATTTTATGCTGCAGGGAGATTGTTATGAAGCAGGAAAGGTGTGTATTCCACCCTTTAAACTATAAACACACAGCATGTCAACTTTATTAATAATGGATCAGTGCACTTTCCAAGTCAAGTAGGCATCTCTTGCAAGGAGGCTAGCTGTGGCAAAGGCTCTTTTTTTCTTCAGCATTTCATTTATCTGCCTCATCCTGTGCCCCGAATCTCCTCACAACCCGGGTTTGATGATGAGATACAGGCTATAAAACCCACGCCCTCCTCCCCCCTTTTCTTCTTCTTTCAGCAAGCCTGCTGTCTGGGGTCTTGAACAGGAACAGAGACTGGAAGAGACTATTTTAGTAGGTAGCTACTCCTTTTCCATCCTATCAGCATGAAGCCTTCTTGCGCTTTGGAAAGAGGATGTGGTTACAGGTCAAGGCCCCAGTGACACAGATGCATTCTGCTGATGTTTGTCAGTTACAGATCTTTGTCATAATTAAGTCACAGCAGAGTTTTTGTGTGCCGGGCTGCAGTTTTGCTCTGACTCAACGGGGCATTCAGGGTTACAGTGAACCTGAAAAAAGAGATCCAAGAACTATTCTGAAGTCGTGTTCTTTTTCTCTTTCTGTGTAATTTTGATTGAGAAGATTGCTGTTGGAAGTTTGACGCTAAATGCGAGAATTTCACTGTACTTTCATTATTTTTTTCTTAAAAGATAAGTTCCTCCCCCCCAAAAAAGGAAGTCTCCTTTTTATTGGCCCCCAAAGCATTTCGGGAGCTTCGCAGTTAAACAGCGTTACAGCATTTGGAAAAATCAAACCTAAAAAATTAAACAAACATTAAATCCGTACAGCTCGTCCAGCGTAATCCAAGTCACCGGAAGCCCCGAGATCTCATTGATTTCAAAAGACGTTATTTTACACCCCAACACGCCATCCAGCTCATGCAACCACTTCAGGTTTTTTACCTTCAGAGCTGCAGTGAAGATTATGGCTTTTAACAGGGTGTAATGTATTGTCAAATTTATTTGGGACATCAGAGACTACGATTACCCTGAGAAGGTAGATAGAGCCATTATATATGCCATTAGTAAGTCCCCATTACTTGCTGTGAAGCTCCAAAAATATATTTTGTGGACTAAAGAAAACTTTACATCAGCATGGGGGTGAGTAGATGATGCCTGAACTTCATATTGAAGAGAACTCATCCTTAAGGGGTTTAACCTCAGAATCATCCGCATGACAGATAAGATATATTGCATTAAGTTAATCGAATTTTGTTTATTACATGTGAAGATCAGCTCTTTAAAACATTGAAAAATATCACATTAGTTGCCGCTTACTGCTTTTTTTTTTTTTTTTCTGAGCTCAGGTGGTAATGGTTTATTTTACAAGCTCATAAATTCCTCATCCAAGAACAATGTAATTTGGCACTAATTATAGGTTAAATTAGACACAGGGTTTCTTCCAATTAATTAATTCCGATTAACTGTTAAGCCAGCTTGTCTTTTAGCTGGGGCACATGTGCATTCTGAGGACAGGCAATCATGCCATCAAACACATATAAAGAATAAAGTTGAGAGTTGTAAATGCAGTGAAATGAAATGATCATGATGATAACTAAGGAAATTCCTCTCGATCTCTAGATTTCAACAGGGGTTAAAACTCGACATAACTAACTTAAATAACAAGTAAAAAGTCTTTATGTAGTACCAAATAAGAAACTCTTTCCAGGAAATGTCCAAGATATCAGTAGGATATCAAGTAGGAAGTGAGAAGGCTGTAAAATTGAGTGTGACCGCCACTCTGTCTTCTTTACTTAAGCTGTTTCCTCGACAGATTTTTCTGCTTTCAGTCATTTCTGCATTGTCCCTTAATGTTTAGGGGGTTTCAAATGCTGATCCAAGGGTGAACAAATGATGTGAACTGTGGTTTTGGTGAAGGTAATGAATAACTAGGAGCTTATCAACATAAAAAAACACTACCAGAACAACTATTACCTCATCTGGTAAAATACTAAGTGGGGTATTTTTCTTAACCGTGTCAACAAGCAAGCAATTGAGAAGATGGGACAGGGTTGTATCATGCTACCGGCTTAACCACAGGATGTGTGCATTTTCTTCACCATCCGCACTTGGTGGAAGATACAGAGGGCAGCTGCCAATCATCGCATCCTGCTGAGTCAGCTGCTGTGACAACTTCATTGCTGTCAGATTAGCCTCACAAGACCAGGAAATCGTGGATCCTGAATGTTGTAGTTTAGCTGTGAAGCCTCCTGCTCTTTTTATTTCCTTGAGTTTGAGACATAGTTGATCCAGACACGTTCACTGCATATTCTTGCTAGCAGCTTGTTCGTCCAATTTCCAGCCTTAGATGGATACATACCTTTGGCCGTAGAGGGGTGAGTGATGCAGTGATGTCATGGTGGAGCATGTTTGCTGTGGCGTGTGGCTTTCCCTCACTCCTTATTTGCTGGGGTTACTACGAGAGCAGAGTAACAGCAGCAGCCATGTGTTTGTTTTGTTGGGAATGACAGTGTGTAGTTGAGGGCAGTGGAAACAGGCAGAGGTTTGGTTTTAAAGGGAGATGGCCTTAAATGGCCTTGTGTATGTGTGTGTGTTTGTGTTAAGTGTGTAGGCAGGCGGTTGAGAGAGTGCAGTGCTGTGTGTAGTTTTCTTGGTATGAATGTCTCGTAGATAAGATGTCAGGAGGAAGAGCATCCTTTTCTGTCACGTCCCTCATTTTATTTAATCTTTCGAAGAAAATGCTGCACATAATAGCGAGAAAGCTCAAAAAAGAAGGTATTTCAAAGAGGCTGATGTTTGTCACTGAATTAAAAGCAAGCAGAATTGTTTTGAGCCTTGATCTCTGAGGTCATTTGAGTTATGTAGGGTGGTATTTGTGTCAAAGCAAACCACTTTGCTGTTCTCGAGAACATTAATTAATACACTGGAGCTGAGAAATGTTTTCCTTTACTCCTACTCCAGCTCAGAAATACTTAAAAGCTTGCCCTTTAAAGTGATTTAATGCTTAGTGATGTATTCCAACCTTGATTGTATTTTATCTGAAGGCAAAGCTTTGATGTCGCTCACCAGGACAGTAGCTTTCTTCATACAGTTTTATGAAAAGGGTTGCAACAGTATGACATTTTCACAGCATAACATCTAAAAAAACATGGTTTCATGATTTTTCATGGTTCATGAAAAATATTTTGTTATGATGACTTAAACATTAGAATTTAATTCCCCAAATATCTTTTCACGGTATCACAATCATTCATTTCATATAACTTAAAAATGTAATATTGCCACAGCCCTGATTTTAACACACAGTACAGGCTAAGACATAGTTATGTAGAAGTCACCAGGAAAATGACTGATTTTGAAAAAACTAAATCAACACCCTCAAAGTAGCTCAAGGAGACTGGTGTTGCTCACTTACATGTATAACATTTTAAGGACAATGTAAGATAGAAGTTTATTAATACCGATGGTATTGAAGTGAAGGTGACTAAGCAGGGTGCTGCTTATATGGCGCTGGAAGTATCAAACTTTGCCAGAAAACTTGTTCATTTCTGTTTGTGAGACTATTTAGACAAGAGCCCATCAGTTCATGTTATGAATGTGCTTAGTACTCCGTTCTTCGTCTTTTTTTTTTTTTTTTTTTGCTGTGTTAAGCAACTAAAATTACATAAATGAAAAGAAGTCTTGGTTAGTTCTCTTTTTAGTTGGGAAGTTAGTTTCCAGATGTGGGAAAATATCAGTAATATTGAACTGAACTTGCATTCCCAGGGTCAACATAGGCAATAAACATAAAACCCTAATAATAAAGGTCATGCAAAAACTAAGCATGTAAACTTCTCACCATTTGTGTTAGATATTTAGAAATTTAAAGTCAGTTTAAATAAATGGCAGGTAAAAACCATGCGTGTTTACACTTTTAATGGTGTCTTCCCAAGCTAATTTTGATTATGTCCATTTTCTCTTTATTGTTACTTCCACCAAACAAGCTTGTTTGTTAATTAGTCAGCAAGTTTAAACAAAAACTCCTGAACAGATTTCCGCTAAAGCTGGATGGAGGATGGGTCTCGGCCCACAATAGACCCAATGAACCTTTCGTGTGGATCCAGATAAAGGGACGGATCCAGGTTTTTTAAAACATTTTGTTTTACATTGGGCATTTTTCTTAATTTTGGGTAAATTCTCAGGAAAATGACGCCTTGATCTTGATGCTTGATTTTGGGGGGGGGGGGCAATAGGCGTATTTAGGTGACTGGTATCTATGAGTGAGTAGAAAAGGTGAATGTTGAGCCTTGGCGGAGGTATGCCCTCTATCACATGACCCTTTTTAGATGCGGGCTAATCAGTTTAAATTGATCTAGAACTTTTTTCAAAATCCCAGATATATGTTAGAGAAAAATAATAAGCCCTAGATATTCTCACGCATTGATTGGAAACCAAGCTCCTAATGGATAGATTTGATGTACCTCATCACCTTCAGGGATTTTGAAGCGAGGAAACAGATAGAATTTGACACTTTTTGTAGGCGCAAATGTCCGCCATGATGACCTCTGAAGCAGTCACATACAATCATAATCTTACTGGTACTGTCATGAAGCGTGTTCCCGACGTCTTCTGACTTAGTAGGAGTCATTCCAGTCTCCATACAAGAACCATGACGTGTGGATAGTTGACAAGTGTGGCCAAGCCTCAAGTGTGACATTGTCTGTATGACATTGTATATCTGACACTGTGCATGCACTTGACTCTGTACTTGAGTGTTTACATGAGAGAACAGCAGAGACTCTTTGCTTAGCACCCCTTTTTTTTCCCCTCCCAGTGGCTCCTCCCTAAATCGCGCAAGGAGAATTTCTCTTTATGCATAGAGGATTAGTGGGTATGAATTATTCACAGTCCGGGCTTCATATCCCACATGGTCACTGCTTGCGATTGAAGTTGGAGGTCCTTTGTCCACCCTACTGAGTATTTAGATGGAGTGTGCTGTAAAAAGAACAGTGTAGGAGGGGATCATCTGCCTCCCAGAGTGGCCGGCAATTAGCTTTCTGATGCTGTGCAAAAAAAGGGTTGATTATCAGTCGAGGTTATACTGTCTTTCCTTGAGACCTGATTTTAACATAAGCCACTTCTTCAGCACAGGCTTGATGCCATCATGCTGCACCTTTCAACCCATGATTGTACAGTTGAATACCCCGGTCTCCAGGCTTCTGATGTGCAGGGAAGCTGGTGTTATGCTGTCTCTGTTTTCCCTCAGAAGGTTTGGCCACAGCTCCATCTTTTGTCCGTAACTGGATAAAGTGTTTTAAAGCTGGTCGAATGGATGATAATTGCTAAGAATGGTCTTGCCTTACCTGAGTGTACAGTGTGATTCAGTTTTGCACACTGTTATGAGTAGTAGTAGTAGTAGTAGTAGTAGTAGTAGGCTAGTAGTTGCAGTAGTTTGCTCTTTAAAAGTTGATGCTTTGGAGAAGCTTGAAGACATTTCCTTTGAACTTGAAATCAGTCTTTTCCAACTGCCGTACATGGACTTTTACATAAATATAATCTGTTAAGAAGCGTCCAAGTAGATGATGAATCAGAAATCCCCCACATCGCCCCAGCGACACAGCTAAACCTCCGTGTAACAGCCTTTCCTTCTTTGTAACCCAACTTGTAGTGACCCAGTTGGCTAACCCAACTGACTTTACGCCACAGTGTGTGCCAATGATTCGAAGCCTCTGCCTCCCTTAAAGGGATATTCCAGTGATTTCACAATTTCCTCTTCGTCGCAGTTTCCACTTCCCTCAGCTGTTTTCTGTCATTGGTTAAAAAAGACGGACGCTATATTGCTGTTGTACAATACCAAAGAGTGAGTGAGTGAGTGACTGAAGAATCTGACAGCAGGGTGTGCTTTGGTGTGTGAGAGCCAGATGATTGTGTCATTATTAGGAATATCTGCCAGATCCATGTATCATCTCCCCTTCAGTTCCCCTTGCACTCATACACACCACAGCTGGTTTGTGTTAGAGTGGGGTCACATACTCTTCACCTCCTCCACCCTGAAGCTGCTCCACTTATGGGTGTTCCCTCCATTGTTGTGCTGCTTCTTGTCCATAACCTCCAGGAATGACTAGAATCCTTCCTTTTTGGAGTGGAAAAACTCAGAGACCAGACTCGGGAAAATTCCTTTGTTTAGCTTGAGAGGAAAGCTAGATCTTGTTTGTTTTTTGTTTGTTTCTTTTCCTCAATTTTTGCAGCTTTCTCATTTTGTCTGTCCTATTTTGCTTCTCCCCTTTTGTCCAGTGCAGATTGTTGGGCTGTCCGGTGAAGCAAACCCGCCATGCGTGAATACAAGCTAGTGGTGTTAGGCTCTGGAGGTGTGGGCAAGTCAGCTCTGGTGAGTATTCTCTCTCCTTGAAACCCTTCCTGCCCCCCACACACCTCTAACCTCCCTGCAGTGTGTTTCCTGAAGACTCTGAAGGACTGTAATTTCTGTGTAAACTGTTCTCATATTCGTGTCACAAGGAGCCACAAAAGCACATATGAAACTGTCCTTTTCCTCATTTTTTACTGAAACTATTATTGCTTTTGCTTTTAACTATTTATAGTAAACATACTTGTATTTGGTCAGCATTCAGGTATCTTCTAGTCCAGTGTTATACAGCATAGTTTTTGAAAAAATTTGCTGCGTGTTTCTGTGTCTGCAGTTCCCATTAGAGCCTGTCCTATACTGGATTTTTGGAGCCAATAAAGGGAACTAAAAACATTCCCTATATAGATAAAGGCGTAAAGACACAAACATATATACATAATTATACATGTTTAGCCAAACTGACAAATGACAGTAGTCGACTAAAACATTCAACTTCACCGGGAATTGAATAATTAAAAATTATCCCAAGCATCTTTTTTCTGCACTATGCTCTGTAAAATGTAGAAAAACAACCAAACACATTTTAATATCCACCTATATTGAACAATAATATTGGCAAAGTGGATATATATCAGTCATGTTCTAGTTTCCATCCATTTGGAGCAAGGTTTAGTTTAAGGTGTACGGCTTGTTTACAGTAAATATCGGCTGATTATTGGGTTTTTATGTCCCGTATCAGTACAGATAAATACATATACATCAAGCCCTTGTTTACATTAATTTAACAAACCTGAATCTCATTGGGCAGAAAAACATGCTAGTTTTTGGTGGCTTGACAAAGGACAGACACAAATCCTGACACAGTTTTATGAACTTTATTGTCATTACAAGGCTGTCAGGAGGCCATGAATGTCTGTGAAATGTTGCATGCCCTGCTTGGCTAACGTCGACCAGGTGTTGGAGTCAGGTTAATCCCTCAAAGTGGCAGGCTGACATGTTTAGACCTTAAGTTCCTAAGGTGAACTCTGTGTACCCTAAATGTAAACCTACCATTAAGCACAGTGCTTAATGAAGCACATGTACAGTATGTCATGTGTGTCTGTACAATTAATTGGAAGATTTAGTTGTAGTTTGTCTGCATCCTGAGCAACATTATGGACAGCCTCCTCCGCACTGTCCTCCTGAGTTATTGTGGAGACACATTTGTTGCACTTCGGCCATATTTGCCACTCCGGATGTTTTGTTCTTGTGGCCAGAAGGTGACATTGATCTGACGTTTGAGTGCTCTCTGTCTTCTCTTACAGACAGTTCAGTTTGTACAGGGAATCTTCGTGGAAAAATATGACCCTACAATAGAAGACTCGTACAGAAAGGTGAGTGTCCCTTGAGGAGGGGGGAGGCAGAGTGCCGAACTGGAATGAGTTGATTGTTAGCAGCTGCTCTGCAGGTTCACGTCATGGTGCTCTTAGTTTTTCTCTTTCTCTCTCTTTTCTGTTTTCTTTCTTTTTCTTCTCCCCTCTTTGTTTTTACGGGTTTTAATATTTCTTGCTTCTGTTTTGTCTCAACCCGATACCAACCTGTATCGGTTGTCTCTCTTGGTTTTTGCTTTATGCAGTATTTTAGATCTGTCACAATCTGTCAGTTTAACTGAAATCAATATGGACATCATCATATTCTGTTGCCATTTTTTCTCTCTTACAGCAAGTGGAGGTAGACGGTCAGCAATGTATGCTTGAAATTCTCGACACAGCAGGCACAGTAAGTGAACTCGAACCACTCAATACTCTTTATTGTTGTGAGTAAGGACTCCTGAGTGGCTGTATTGAACACTGACATTTGGATTGTCAGGCAGTCGGTCCACCACTGTCCAGACTAAAATTATCTCAGTGACTGTTGGATGGATTCAGATTCATATTTGTCAAGACATTCATGGTCCCCGAAGAATGAATCCTGCTGACTTTATCGATCCTCTGACTTTTTTTCCTGGGCTCCATGGGGTTGACATTTGTGGTTTTGAGTGAAACATCTTAAGTTCTATTTGATGGATTTCTATGCTGTTTTGCGCAGACAATTCAGTTCCTGTTAAAGGGCAAATCTGGCATTTTACAGGTGTGTGCAGGTCTTGTGGTGCACTACTGCATATATATGAAAAGAAGTAAAATGCTTTTTGTGTCTCCAGAGACAGCTGCATGTAATCTAATAAATTGCCTCCAGTGACTTCACTAAATCGCTAAATTGCATTGTGGGTAATGTAGGCACCAGGTTTTAACAAGAGTTTTATAGTACTTTCCAAAACCTTGTGCCTACATTACCCACAATACAACTCGCCGGAAAAAGGCTTTGTTTTCACACACATGCAGTATTACTCCCAAAGACCAGTAAACACACTTTGAGTCGAATTGTGGTGTTGCCCTTTAAAGGATCAGTCAAATTATTAATTGATCCCTTATCAGTTCCTCCAGCATCATCACAAGTTCAAACTTTGTACAAAACTTTTCTTAAGTTTATGACTTAATAACAGCAAAACTACTGACATTCACAAAAGTCTTAACTTGTTAGTACTCCCAATTCATTGTTAGTGTGCTAACGTCCAATATGGTTAAAATTACATTTAATTATGATTAAATATCAGCATGTGTCAGCATAATCATTGAGAGGACGTTGGCATGCTCAAAACCAAGTGCCACACGGAGCTGCCAGCATTGCTTTAGCCACGAAGTCCTGTTCATGAAGGAATAGCCGACTTTTGCTGGAGGAATGTGGGAAGTTAATTTAATGTACTGTATGTTGATGGTGCACAAGCCACATCCATCTTCATGCCTGTTTTTAGTGTGAAAAAATCAAAGGGTGCTGATGGTCTTCCCAAACTGCATAATGGTGCACATGTGCTGTAGAAAAACTTTAGGGAGATTCTGCAGTTCCTTAGCATAAGTCAAAAAAATGTCATTACCTGTTGTATTCAGTGCACATTAAATGTTAAACATTGGATAAAATGTGAGACAATATGACAGAGCTCATGGCCTGTCCCTCCTCTTGTGGTGTTCCCGCTGTACAGGAGCAGTTCACAGCAATGAGGGACTTGTACATGAAGAACGGCCAAGGCTTCGCCCTGGTATACTCCATCACAGCACAGTCCACTTTCAACGACCTCCAGGACCTGAGAGAACAGATTCTACGAGTAAAGGACACAGAGGATGTAAGTATTCAGTACGCACACTTATAAGAGTACAAGCATGTTTACATCAGCGCTGCCACATTTTCACAGAACTTATTTTTGTTTTATTTCATGGTTGAGTGGGTTGCAGAAACAAAGATAGTGGGAAATAGTACAAAGTTATTAGCGCCCCACTTTCGTGTTCTCAGCCGCCTACATTGTTCAGAACCAGAGTGTTCCGTTGCCATGGATACCGCTCAACACTGTAATGGCTGCATTTTATGCCAATAATTACAAATGTGTATTACCTCAACATACTGCATGTGGTGTTACTGTGTTCATCCTGTGCTGTCTGTAGAGTGAAAACAATGAGAAAGCATTAAGTGACACTTCTGTTCTGTACGTAGCTTAGTATTTGCTAATATCAGCATCATGCACAGAGCCATAGTACCTCACTTAAGAGTGGGGGATGTCCAACCCTTAGTTTTGTTTTTTTATGAACACTTTGGTTTTCCCCTCCAAGTCTGCCCCTCTGCTTGGATCAGAAATCATGCAAATAAAAAGAGGATGTGTCATCTCGTTGTTTTCCTGGTTGTTTGTTAGAAGCACATTTCCATTTTTTTGTATCTCTGGTAAATTGTGAGGCTGTTGAGTGAGTAAGCCCTCCATCCCCTCTCTGGTGGGGCAGATAGTGCGTCAGCACGATCTTCAATGCCCATTTTTGGTGATCTCTGGAGGGAATGAATGTTACCATAACCCTCTCTCTCACTCTTTTTCCTCCCTCTCTCTCTCTCTCTGTTCCCTGTCAACCATCTGAAAAGCCCCTCTGCAGCCCGGCGTGGACGTTTTATTCATGTTCTATAGCATGACCTATTAATCATTCTCTTGCTCCCCTTCCTCTAAATCTGTGCCAGTTATACCTTTATGCTTTTTGTTTTGACTGGCCTTTTCAGCGCCTGTTGCACTGTGCCCCCGCCCCCTTCTCTATGGCCTGGCTTGTGGTCTTACTGTGGTCTGGCACTCAGTGTGGGTGATTGGACTGTCAGGGATGATGTGCAAGGAAAGCCTCAGCTCATCAAAAACACACTGGATCGTGAGGCTGTGGTGCTTCATTAGAGGCTCCGTGGTTGGGGAGCTGAGGTTAGCCTAAGGCTAACAGATGGATTGCAGGATCAGTGGCTCCTCAACGTGCAAGAAAACAGTTCCGATGTCCCTTTTCTTCTCCCAATCATGCTCCCTCTGAATAAAACCCCGCTCTTAACCTTTGTGCTTATCTGGTCATTACGGCCACTCTGTCAGTTATCAGTCCACGGGCGATTTGAGCCTGTACCTATGATGGCTGTGACATCTGTTTATCTTTCTTTGCCCCTTGCAGGAATGCACGACCAAAGGAAATGCTTAACATGTTTTCAAGCTGTTGCGGAGCTTAAGCAGACATTCTAGTTGTAGCTACAGCTGTTCTCATTCATTCTTAGTCTTGGCTCTTCTGCGCACCATTTACTGCAAAGCTGGCAAACTGTACAGACGTGCTTAATAATGCCAAGCTCAATTTAAAAAAAGCCTTAAAATGACTGTACTTTCAACACAGTGGGGCCAAAATTCCATTTACTTCAAAAAGTCGTTGGGAGTGAAGAATAGAGTAAGTAAGCAGTCAGCAGTGTATTAAAAGCTCACTTCCCTCACTTCCTTCCACACTTCTTATGTAAGAGAGGTCTTATGACTTTTCAGGGCCATCTCAGTCCCTACTTGTGTGACTCTGATGGTACTAATGCCTGAGTCCATGCTTGTGACTCACCGCTGCATCAGGAACGACTGGCTCCATTCATATAAGCAACTCTATACACCCCTGTTCTGTGTTCCCCACAATCCAATCTCTAGCATGCCTTGTGGGCAGGACAGGACCTGTCTGTAGCATGTTAACAGCATCTGAACAGATTCTCTGTGGCCTGCGTGGATTCTTTCAGTAGGCTAACGCTGCCTCATTTGCTGCTGACACTGAACATTTTTTCTCTCCTGCATACCTCCATCCTGCCATCCCTCTCTCCATCCTCTTCACCCCAGCTCGGCTCAGAGTTTGCGTAAGGAGGGCATACCACTGGTTCTCCCAGGACCCCTTGGGAGAAATGTCGTTCAGCAGTCCAGTGCGAGGGGCTTGTTTGGATATCAAACATCAAGCAGCAACCTCCATGGGGTTAATCTAAACATCGCAGCTTCCTGTCGTCTGCCTCACAGCCCAGAGAGAGTGAGAGAGAAAAGAAAATGGGGCCCTTGAATATTCATTCTTCCTTTCAAAGGGTTACATTTTCTAGAGGAATGTGCTGTCAAAAACAACGTCTGAAGAGTAAACTTCTGGGTGGGCGTTTGAGCAAGTTAGCACATGTCGGGGTACTAGCACACTGCTTACAAACATCCAGTTTGTCAAGATCCACAAGACACGTCTAGGGGCCAATTCTGGGACCAGGAGAAGGGAGCGACTGCAGGATTTCCCATGCATGGATTCATTTGTTGCAGGCACACCACAAATAGATTTCCCCAGCTGATTTATTATTGGCGCCTGTTGTGCTGCATGCAAAATTTTCCACTAGTTGATTATGTATCATGCTTGTTAAGCTCTACCGTACACACCAGTATCCTGTTAACTGAATTGTTCCTCAAACCCTGCTCAGACAGTTTCACAGTGGTGGTATAAGAAAGCCACGTTTAAATGTGAAATTACACTGCATACTAAATTAAATTAAATACAGCACACACAAACAAGCAGTCTCACACTATCATGTAATTCCAGACAGCAGGCAGAGCATGGAAATCCAGCTGAAATGTTGAAAAAACATTCAGGAAGGAAAGCGATGTTATCCTGGCTGGGCGGGGCTGCCATGACTTCCTCCGGGCCAGCATGCTCCCTAGATAGCCGGTCAGGAAACAGCAGGCAGGATGAGACGCATCCCGACACCCTGGCTACTCTGGCTCTGCCCACTGTGACAGCTAGAGGCTGAAGTTTTGCCCAGAATATTCTCTCTTCCTCAGAGAGTTTTTGTTTTTTTGACCTTGGTCATTAAAACATCTGAATCGGGGCACAAAAGAAGAAGTGTTGGGTATTTGGGAGATTCCAAAAGCATCTGCACTTCATGTCTGCAGTTGTGTCCTCTGTGGTTGTTTTCAGTTTTGGTCTGAAAGGAAATAAAGCCATGAGAAGCTGCATTCGCTGCTAGTTTATATTGATTCTTTAATCTCTTTTGTAACTGTTGTGTAACCTTAATGACTTTTTTTTGGGCCTTCCCACAGGGATTGATTGATTTTTCTTGATTGTGTCCCTCCACTCCAGGGATGAAATTGAAATTAATAGACTGCTAAGCTGTTAACAACCATCTCTCCACTACTGTACTGTGAGGATGAACATGAGTAGACAGTTTCTTGACAAGTTACTCCCGCTATCTCCCAGTCCAAATAACTCCCTCACAGACTTTAGTTTCACCAATGTGATGAGTTGTGTTGGGCCTACAGGGTTAGATTTGTTGTTGTACTTTCGCTGGGAAGGCAGCAACCTGTATGAAAGAACAAATGTATCCATCATTTACATTGTTGCATGTAAGAATTCAAGTTAATTTCATTGTTAATACTCAAAGTATCAAATTTGCCACAAAGGGATTAATACTTGCGTCTTGATTTACTTACTCTTACTTACAAATATTTTGCTTATTGTCAGGTGCCGATGATCCTGGTGGGGAACAAGTGTGACTTGGAGGATGAGCGTGTGGTGGGGAAGGAGCAGGGCCAGAACCTGGCCAGACAGTGGAACCACTGTGCCTTTTTAGAGTCCTCTGCTAAGTCAAAGATCAACGTCCTCGATGTGAGTATACATGCTGACAGATGCCTTTAGTGATGTGTCTTCAGTGTGAGGAGGATACTTTTACTGCTGTCAAATCACTTGACACTTTGTTTTCTCTTTGTGTCTTCTTCTCAGATCTTCTATGACCTGGTCAGACAGATAAATAGGAAAACGCCAGTGGAAAAGAAGAAGGCGAAAAAGAAATCCAACTGTGTCCTGCTTTAAAGACCCCTCCCCCTTCTCCAGCCCCTGCAGCAGCTCTGAGCCAGGTGTGTGCATCTAAAATTTCATAACACAAGTGTTAGTCATAATGGCCCAGTAGCTGACATGTTCATGAGGTCATGATGCATAGGCAGGCTGTGAGGTTAGTTAGCGTTACATAATATCCTTCTATGTCATCTTAGATGATGCTGCATACATCAGGTGTAGTTTATCATTCATCACAGTCCATTACGAGTTGGTTTGCCTGCAGCAAAGTCAAGTCAAATTAATCAGCCTAATATTATATCTTATCAACAGTGGATGCTGTCTTTTCTTGAGCTGTGAGAACCTGAGCACACAAGGAACATTGGGAATTCAGAGAGAGGCTTCCTTTAGGCATGTGGGAGTGAAACACTTGATGTGGGAAAATTACACAAAATACAAACACACATTTCTGTGGAAGCCTCAGTTAACTTGCTTGGTCAACAGTGTCAGTTTATTCCAAACTAAAGGACCTTAAAGGAACATCTGACCAGTCCTGTCTTCTTCTAACTGGACCTGGTTCAGGGTTCCCATCAGTCCTTGAAACATCCTAAAAAGTCTAAAATCAAATAATCTCAATTTTGAAGACCTTTTTGAAATGTCAGTATATTAATATTAAATATTCAGTCTTCAGTTCAACCTTTTTTAAATATGCTTTTTAAAACATTTTTGTTGTTTTAATCTATCGTAGCACACCCTGCTATTGCATTGCGTTGTGGTGTTTGGGCCAACATGGTGTTTTACAAGAATTAAATTATCTTTATCAAACATACGATAAAAGTTAATATGAACATCTGGTAACATAAACAAAGTAACAATATACAGTGCTGTGCACATAAAGGAATTCTTTATATTTACTTAATTTTTCACAATTGCAATTATGTTACAATATAGTTGTGATGACAAACTTTCCAAAGAGTCTCAAAGGTTTGGTTTAGGTACCTTTTTTAAAAAGTGCTAAAATGTTTACTTTACTTGAACTTCAAGAGGAACTGACAACACACCAGTCTGACAGATTTATTCCTAAATTGTACGTGTGGGATGTGTCTTGTCACTTTCTGTAAGTGACTGCGGAGTCATCCTGGGACAGTAATAACATTTCTTTGATGCTGATTACTTAGACATGTTTCTGGACAGGCCAACATCCCCTGAGTCAGCCGTCACTTCAAGTGTGAAGTGCTTTCATTAGCGTTTTCTTATTTTATCTTCATTGCTGTTGAATGAATGAGTCACTTTGTGATGGCTGAATTTAAAAATGGACCCCAGCAGACTGCAGCAGCTGCTTAGATCTGAGGAAATCCTGATCTGTCATCACGTTGTTTCCCAGGAAAATCCATATCGCTTCTTCTTTATTCATTTCTTTTATTTAGTTTGCCCAGAAACTGGTAAAGAGGAAGTCTGAAGGCCAGCACGCACTGTAAACCAGACTGCTTATTACAGTCAACCCTTCTCGTCTGTTAATTTTATATTGGGCTTTACTGACATTTACTCTTTATGACGCAATAATTAATCTTCCATGTGAGGCGCTGGATTTGAGCTTCACATTAGATTGGAGCTGATGTATTTGCAGTCCTTTTTTGTTATTTTAGCTGGAGGTTCTTAATGTGAACAATATCGTCTGTCACAATTAATCTACTTTCATATTTGAAACCTATTATGTGTTATGATATAGTACATTTTCTGGAGAAATAGCTGAGTAAGAGAAACTTATAATTAAATATACAGCCATCTTATTACATCTGTGTTTTTGATATTCTAGTAACTTTTGATGCCTGACAAATTATCAGAGTACTCCATCACATTGGTGCAAAATTCCTGTAATGCCAAAATTACCATAAAGCAGTCGAGCTTAATTGATTTGCAACAGAGCCCATAATGACCTTCAACGGGCAGAAATATTAAAAGCAATGCTTCTTTGTTAAATCTCTGCAGAGATACAAATCCTACAGTATACACTATATATCATCATTTTGCCCCCTTCTAATTATAGCTGCTCACATTGACTCAAAAACCCACCGTGGGTCAGAGGTCACTCTGAGCTCCTGATAAGATTTAACCCCAGTTAACACTCCCCTCACCATCTTAGAAAGTCACAGCAAGAATGTTTCCACCCTGATATGGAAAGTTTCCTTTTGAAAGATGAGTTTGGGTTCAGTCAGTTGAGCAAATCTTGTGAGATCTCATGATGTGCATCCAGCCTCACATGGAGATTACCGAGTAGGGCCTCATTGTTTCCAAACATTGAAGGTATAAGCCTAAAGAGTTTACTCTGCTTGGAGCAAACCAAGTGTTTGACCCCCACTGTGGTTGAAACTAATAGGCAGCACAGTGGCAAAATGAGTAGGGATCCAATAAAGATATCCTCCAAGTTTAAATTTTTCATATAGGGAGCTGACAGAATTGAAGTATCAACTGCCTCTGCTGAATCTATATGAATCAGTTCTTGAATATACTACTGCAGAAAAGAAGTTACTGCCTGTGGTATAATGACTTTATTGGGTTCAGGAAGTAGAGAGTCATCCGTTGATCTCAGGGTTTGATCCCTGACTCATCCTGTCCACGTGACGAAGTGTCTTTGAGCGAGACACTGAACCCGGAGTTGCTCTTTAAGACAGGCAGGCGCCACACATGGCAGCTTTCCCACCATCGATTGGTGAATGGGCAAATAAAAGGCGATATGATAAAGCGCTTTGTGTACAAACGCAATAGTCCATAAACCATTTATTCATCCTCTAAAGTGTTCTTCCATATAGAAAAAAATAGATAATCAATTTAAAACTGCAAAGTGACGATGTGAAGGAATACAGCGGAGAGAGTGCAGTAGAAATATGCAGATGTAGTCGTTCCAATTAAAACTGTACAGATGTGACATAAAAAGTGCAAGTCTGGTGTCAATATAGGACCTCTTTGTTGTTTGGCAAATTTAAAATGGGTGTAGCTGGACAGACCAGTTTTACAAGAGTTTTTCAACAGTTTCATTCAGATCGCGGTCCTTCAAAAGGCCTTTCCGTCACTGTTGACACAAAAACTTCAGTGTTGCCAAACCAGCGAAGCACAGCCCTCAGCAGAGATTTTATATCTACCTTATTCTGTTACTTTGAACTTGCAGTGTAGGGGGAAATAAAACTGTGATATTACTGATAACAGTGGATTAGTGAAACAGACAGTGCCATTGTGTCCGGCCCAGACATCAGGGCCGCTAAACCACCCACTGCGTTCCTCGTCTGAATCCATCTGTGTTGGTCAGTTACCGGGTACAGTGTGTGTGAGAGAGTGGGGCCTCTGTCAGCATTGCCCCAGGGCGGTGTCTGTTGCCCCCCCCCCCCTCCTCGTTCACACGCTGGCCGACCCGATGAACCAACACTAATGGGATTACGGCCTCACTGTTCCACTGCTCACAACACACCAGCCCATACACTGAGAGAGAGAGAGAGAAAGAGGGGGGTTACAGTGCCAGCCACAGACAGGACAGAGCGAGTTAATAGGACTTTGTACAACATGGACATTTTCCAGTTTGCTGACCTCATGATCCATCGTAGTGTGATTTTAACTGTATCCACCGGGACAGGAAGAAGCAGACAGTTGATACCTAATAGGATGTTGTATTGATTCTTAAGGTGTAGACGATCAGTACTTGCAGCTTTTTTTTCAGATTTCGGGTGTTTTTTTTTACCTTCTAGCACCTTCAGCAACAGGTGCCGTTTTTCCCCCTCAGTGTTAAAACTCTTTCTCAGCATTGACTCAGACCTGCCCACATGTTTTATCAACTATGCCATTAGAGTTTATAGACTTGGTAATTAAGCTTTAGAGGTTAACCTTGATGTTGCTGAGTGTTTTCCTGTTACAGACTTCACAGCAAGACCTTTTTAAAGCAGACATTTTGATTCATCTCAGCAGCAGCAGCAGCACAGGTGAAACCAATGACATTAAATATGGCCACATTATATTTAAATTCCACAGTTAGTCATGCCACTGAGCTGCAGTAGCACACATTAAAGCATGGCCCTGGACCTGGAACATCTAAATGGAGTGCAGTCAGCATTAATCTTGTTAATAACACCTGTGCTTTGAAGATATCACGAGTACAAATGTCTGCAGCGAAAAACTGTTGGCTTAACCGTAACGGGCTCACCAGTCAGCAGCCACACAAGCCTTTTTTTTAATAACTCAACTAAACGCAACACAGTTCTGTCAGTTGGCACAAAGGGAGACTGCATTCATGTCATATTGGAGTTATGATTAAGAGTTTAAGAAAAGCAAACACAAATGACAATCTCTGTAATAGAACCCTCTGGATGATTGCCCACAAGTCCAAATGGCATCTTTACAATCTTTTCCATCCATCCCACATGATGTAACTGTGGCTTAAGCACAGAATAAGCCACAGAGCAGGATGTCAGAAGGGTACAAGCTGAATGAACTTGAGGAGGTCAGATGGGTAGCTTCCACCATTGTACCTGTGCACTCCTTAACCCCGCTGATGGACCTGAACAGACCTCTTCACATTCTGTTTTTGAACACTGTCAGGTGGATCCATGGACCGACTCATCAGCAGGACATGGAGCTTGTTATAAAATGTGCTAAGGATAACACCAAGCAAGGTTTTAATTGTGATTTTAAATGGCAATTATAGTGAGAAATAAGGTTGTGTGTCAGGGCTGCAGCACATCATTCATAAGCTTCACACATCAATACAAACATTCATTCATTGTATCCCACTCTTCAGTTATTGGAGGTTGTGTGTCTAATGGAGGAGATCCCTGTAACATGCATATGTGAATAAAGGTCATGTTTAGCTGAGTCTGTTTTTACCGTAAAGAGGAAACCTTTGAAGGATTTCAATGTAACATTCACAAGTTTGTGTATTTAGAATACTTTTGTTTCTATTTAGCTAATTGCGAAATAAAACAAAAATGAACTGCATAAAATCAGGAAATTCAAGAGCAAAGACAAAACAAGAAAGTATAAAACAGAGAGAGAAACCAAAATACAAAAGGCATAATGTAAATGCTTGTCTGTTCAGGTATGTTTGTAAAAACGTTTTAAATTGAGGCACTAACTCAGCTGAGCAGCCTATGAATTTCTCAGTTTGCACAAATAAAACTCATTTCATTAAAGATGGTTCCTTTAAACGCCAAGCTCCTTATCCGCCGTGTTGCTGGCGATAAACCATGTTGCATTGTTTTCAATACGTCATCCACATGAAGCAATTAGTCTAATCAGCTTAGCCATCGAGTTGACTACACCACTCTATTGGTATGTTAACGCAGCGTGAATCTGCTCGTGAATGGAAGGCTCCGAAATCTACAATCTTAAATCGTCAGATTGCCCACCATTCATTGGCAAAGTTTTTACTGTGGTACATGCTGAGCAATGAACTTTTTCAAGGTTGGAAAGGTAGCGTGGGTATTGGGACTAAATCATCATTTAATAACAAAATATGGGGGGTGTGGATCTGCCACCTCTGCTGGTAAGTGAGTCAGAAAACTCCTGCTGAGTCCAAATCTTGACACCTGTGAGCATTTACCCATGACACATTTGTTTGTCTCCTCCTCCACCTGTAATGTCACTGACCGGCCACTAGAGGGCACTGACAACCTTCAGATGGTGTTGTGACCACTGTGCTGCTGTCTTGCAGAAATGCTGTAATGAAGAACTGTTGCCCTGATTGGAAGTGCCAGCATTCCAACAGCCCCACCCCCACCTCCCTCCATCAGCCATAAACGGTGAATCAGCTGACTGAACTGCTCCTATCGAAGACGAGGATGATCTACACGAGAGAGAGAAAGAGATGGAGAGAATAAAGAGAGAGAAGGAAAAGACAGTAAGGGAGAAAGAGTGAGAGAAGACTCTGGTCTCTCGCCTCTGAGGACCTTCCTCTGTGTCTCAGTTTCAGTGTGAACCCTGAATGGACAATCTCCATTTCTGCACCAACAAACAACACCACAAACTTAGGATGATGATGATGATGATGATAAAAGCCTCTGAACGTATAAAAAAAAAAAGTGTTCATGAGCTGCCTACACGGCCCGAGAGCATCCCCCCTCTTAATTTCTTTTTTTTTTTTTGGCAGTTTAACAAAAAGAAAAATGACAAGAGCGTTAAAGAAGGAAAAACAAAGTTAGAACTTGGATTCAGTATTTTTCATCTTTTTCAATATCAATATCGTATTTGAAAGACATGGAAGTTGACCTCTTTTTAGTTGTATGATTATAAATATTCTTCAAAAACGAGCATGAAAAAAATGCATCAGTTATTAAGTGTAGATGTTTTCAAGTGAAATCAAGTGGAAAAAGTGAGAATTTTTTTATAGCCATACACCTATTCTCCATGCCTGTCATGTCAGTGATGATAGATCAAGGTCTATAATATGTATTATTATTTTTATTATATATATATTTTTTTTCTTTGTTCGCCCTGTTGTTCATCATGGACTTCTCTTCTGCGAATATCTCTCTCTGATGTGACTTAATTTTATACTCAGTCACTGGGATTTCATAGCTCCCATAATATATTCTAATGCCATTTTTTGCATAATAATGCTTCAGAAATAAAATGGGTCTTTTATAGAAGAAATACGGGGAAAAATAAGGATTGATTTCTATGTCTCTTGAAGCTGAAATATATTATACTAAACCAACTCTAATAATGCTTCTTGTGTTTTTCTGTCAATGATGTTCCAGCTTTTATGGATTATTAAAGTACATTTTAGTACATTTTCATTATACTGGTCAATGTATTTTTGTGAATTAAACTTTTATCCAAAGTTGATTTGACTTATTTGAGAAATATGAAATTTAAAGTGTTTTTTTTTTAAAAGAAGTTGGAAGAAATGTAGGAGTCACACAGGGACAATTTGTTTATGTTAGTGAATTATTGATTCTATACAGTGAAACCCCTCTGTTCATTGATCAATAGATGGCACAGAGAGGACAGTTGCATTAACATACTATTCACTGTGCTCTATTTTAGGATGTTTTGTCTTACCTTTAACAGCCACTAGGTGTCAGTATAAGAGCAGAAATGTTTCACACATTCTGTTGGAAGCTGTCAAAGTGAACTGATTCAAATCCTGTCTCCCTGCAGGGAGTTATATAATGTGGCTTAAAGGGGACAATCAGTCTCAATAATTTTAGCGAATCATTTTTATGATTGTTCGTCTCTATACAAAAACAAAAGTCTTGGGTATAAGGAAGGTTTTAACTAGGCTGCACACTGCGCTCTGTTTTCTGGTGCCTTGTACACTGAGCACCCACTGGCTGGATTATTTCTAGTTTCTCACCTGAAAAGGGATTTTCTATAATCTTCTCACTGATTTCCAGTGCAAAAGAGCAAAGGAAAAGCTGCAGGGATTTAAAAATCTGAATAAATGAAAGGTTGAAGGCTACGTTGAATAGATTTTAACATAATTTCCGTTCAGTGAAGCGGCAGAATAGTTACACTTAGTTACATAAGCGTGTGTTGCCGTGTCAGAAGAGGCTAATGTGATCGCAGTTAGTCCTAAAGCGAGACGGTAACTGTTGAAAGAAGAAAGAACGTACATGAAAATTTGAGTCCGTAATCAGAAGAAGAACACACCATTTTTCACTGCTGTCAGATGTTTTGCTGCTACAACTTCACTTCATCCATGATGACCTCTTGTTACACTGTGCTTTAGCATTAAGGTCTAGCTATCACTTGTGGCTGCTGATCACTAAAAGTTACATAGTCTCACTTTAAAGGTTATGTTTGTTAATAAAGACAAGATATGAAGCAAGTGGAAAAAAAACAGTATGACGTATAGCAAGTGTAAAGATTCATGGTTTCTTGAACGGTTATGAATGGACAACATGGATAAAACCCTCTAACATGATATACATTATTAAATAATTGGTGTATGGCTGCAACTTATAATTATTTTCATGATCAAAGATTCGGTGCTCAGAACCTCTTGATAAGATTACCTGATGAAGGTCTGATAACAGAAGTGTACTGAAAGTGAGGTGAACAGTGTGCAGAGTTTTTTCCTGATGTCATCAACTAATCTACCAAGTGTTTCCTCGATGAATCTTCCCGTCCGTAACACATCAAGTCTCAGTTTTCTACAACACAAGGTGACATCATGAAAGCATTTGTTTTGTCCAACCAACAGTCGTAAACCTGTAGATATTATATTGACATATAAGAATAAAGAAAAGCAGTAATTTTTCAAATGTAGAGGTTGAAATTAGTCTTTTAATTGCTATTACAGTTGAATTATTGGTTCAGCTGTTGTCTAGTGATTTGTTTTTTTGTTTGTTTATACTGTCAAATGAGTTTAGGAACTGAAACAACTGATATTTTTTGGCTGATCAACAACAAAATCAAGACACTTTATCTCACTTATGCAAAGATCGTACATGTGAATGGGCCATAAAACACTGCGATGATTCACAGCTTTGCCCTAAATAATCTAATCATCATAGACATTGAGGGAACAGAGTGTGGGCTTTTGTGCCATCTAGAGGTGAAGTTCAGATTTTAATAAACAAAATAGCTCTCACCCCCAATCCTCCCTTGCAGTGGGCAATGAATGCAGAAGGCCCGCTCTAGAGGCAGCGTTTGGTTTGTCCATTCTGGGCTACTGTAGGAACATGGAGGTGAATCATGGCGAACTTAGTTGCTGTGTCTCAATTCAGAGTCTGCATCATTCGAAGGACCCAGCCTTTGTGGTCTTCGAAGGTGAGTCCTTTGGAGAGACCTTCGAATGCCGCATCATCCATTGTTAAATGGGACGGTCTAGCCTTCAGAGCATATTCTGGTTGTGTCACCAGATGTTCCCGCCCCTACCCTTACGTCACGATTCTGCTGCCCAGGCCCGTGAAAGTGACGATGTACGCCACGCGATGTTGCCATATTCTTTCTTTCTCTCTTTCTTCTTTTTTGGGCGCGCAAAGAATCTTGGGATGTGGGAGGCTGCGAAGGATAATAGCTCCAAAAAGAGGTAAAAGAAGGCCGCATTTGTGGGCTGCATTTGGAGGAGCCTTCGAATTGGGACAGCCTTTGCACAGTGTTGTGACGGAATTGGCCTTCCGAAGGATGCAGCCCCTGAATTGAGACACAGCAAGTGGAAGAGGACCTCCTCCATGTGTAGATATAAGAGGCTCATCATAAGGAAACTAAATCTTTAAGTGATTAGACAGAAATGAAAACACAATAATGATTGTTACCTTCCATTTCAGCAGACCTTTAAAAGATAGCTACTTCATTTAAAACATATATATAATATGTTTATATAATCTCCTGGAATATATTTTACATAATCTTACACATTTTATAATCTACTGCCCCTCTGCATGTTATATTGTGTATGTCGCAGGAACAACCAAAAGTGTCCGTGTCTTGTATGGAGTCAGAATAACGAGGCAGACAGGCAGCACTTCTTCAAGTTCACATTTTTCTTCTAGGGGAGGAAAAAAAAGAAGAAAATGCTGCATCATCTAAGCTCCTTACGTCTCAGGAGGAGGAACGTGTCACGCAGAGGAGGATGCTAAATATCTGCTGGTGAGAGTGCTGGAGAACGGATTAGAGCGTGTGACTCACTTCTTCTTCTTGTTTTTTGACTCTTATCACCGACACTGCAGCCTTGATCGGGCCCTTAATCCCTTTAGCGGCTGAGAAGCGGAGTAACACCAAAACACTTTTGCATTCATTATCCTCGCTGTGAAATAATGCCCGCTGTCATCCTCCAGACACCCCCAGCCTGGGGTTTCTTCAGCTCCTCCAGGTCCCCTCGGACAAGTGGGAAGGCTGTGCCGTATCAGGTGGGCTTGAGTCGAATCACAGCGCTCGCTTTAATGTGATCCTCACAAGTAACAGTACACGGTACAGTAAGATTAGTATTTTTGGCTCTTTTTGCAGTTCAGACGATAGTTTGCTTCCAACTTGAGGATGACTGCCACCTGTTTCAACATGACAGTGACCCCGATGCACAAAGGGAGGTTGATAAAGACTCTAACAGCAAAGTTATTGTTGCAGTTTCAAGATGTCAGCTCAGTCAAGAAACAACACCTTACACATCATCCATTGCTGAGTGTATTTGTCGAGTGTTGGAGCAAAGAAAGAATCCACCAAAGTAAATATTTTTGATATTCTTGACCTCAAAAAGTAAACCTGAAGTTGTTAACAGTGCATGGTGTTGAAAGCACTGTGTGTTGATTCGTGGTGATATTTCATCACACAAACAGTAATATTAAGCATGCGTGTGACATCATCAGCCTGATTAATGCAACTGACCAATCAGGTGTCACAGCTGTTTTTTTCTGACACCTCTATCTGCTCTTGATTAGGGCTGTAGCGATACACTAATCTCACGATACGATACGATACACAATATTCAGCTCACGATATGATATATATCACGATATTCAGCCAATGATACGATTCGATACGATTCGATACACTTACATCATTTTCTGAAAGATTTTAAAAGGGACAGTGTGATTTTGGTGACATCTTGTGAGTGAATACGACAATACAACCATTGAATTAATTGTAGGGCTGGGTATCACCAGGTACCTCGCGATACAATACCATCACAATATTTTGCCCTCGATAGCGATAATATCACGATACAGCGATTCTGCGATAATCGACATATTGCAAGAAATTTCATCCACGATACATCACGATATCTGTGTCACTGAAGAAATTCAGAATTTATTGACTGCACTGAATCCATTTCACAGTAATTACAAAACATTGTCAATCAATTTCACATGAATGACAGCCAAGTAAACAAAGAGTATATTGCACAGTGACTCTTCTTAACACACACACTGACTACAACTATCATTAAATATCTATATGTATGGGTTTCAGAGCTACTTAAACCATTTTTAAAATTTTATTTGGTTGTATACCTATGTTTGAATAAAGATAAAGCTGTCCTCCAAAGAAGGGTGGTAGTCGGCCAAAAAAAGTCGGCCATCACTCTTGATGATGGTTTTAAATCAGTTTACTGCAATTGACATGCGTTAATCACTCTGTTATTGGACATATGTGAGCAGATTGTAACGTGATGTGAAAAAGTGAAGTTCCTTGACTCTCAAGGTTGTTAATACAAGCTGTGTCCTCTGAAATCCAGCGCCTCTTTCAAATAGAAAATATTTGAATTTTTTGCTGTCAGAAGTTGCCTCGTTTAGGCGGCTGAATTACCTCTTCAGCACAGTTGGAGATCTCAGCGGTAAAACATTAGTTTAAAACGCTCTCAGAGACCGCCAACAGTAAACTGATGGATGAATACTTAAAGAGGTTTCTCCAAACAACTGCAAGCTCTCAACTGCTCAAGGTCCCTGAACCCATTATGAAAGATTATATATTTCTTCAGTAATGTCATCCCTCAATCTCTTACCCCCCCTTGACACACACAAACACACACACTTTCTCTCCTTCCCCCTCGCCAGATCAATTAACAGATTAGTGGTTGTGTGGGGCAGATTGAAGGCCCGGGCTCAGGATATCATCTGTGTCTAATGCATTTTCTGGAGAGGGAGTGAAAATGAGCTTCACCGTCAGGGGGATATTGACAGTTTGGAGTGCAAGGTTACGTCGGCCCTCTGAGGATTCATCGTCTGCCATTTCCTGCCTGTAATTTATTTATTTTTTGTGATCTAAACTAAAGCTGTATTGATGCACAGGTAATTTTCTAATATTTCATATTTTAACGCCATGTCAGCAGGAATTTCTTCTTTTTTCTATCTCTCTATCTTTTCTATCTTTCTTTGCTTCAAATAAAGTACACTGTACAAATATTTATATATAGTATAATGATGATTGAAATGGGTATTTCATGTACAGATGGTGCTACGGTTTCCTCTGTACTTCACGTTTTATTTTCATTTTTTAAAAACAGACTACGTGCACCTTTTTAAAATAAAATCCTTCCACACATTGTCCAATGTATAACCTCTCCATTAACACGGATAGTGTGCCTGCCCATGATTGTGATCACACCATTTTGTAATTAAAATGAAGGGCTTCGGCTCTCATTAGCATTGGCACCCTAATTGAAAATGGATGGCGTTTTTTCCCTCCGGTATGCCTTTATGTTTGCATAAGGAATAAGAGGCAATTTGTCCACGGCACATTCCACCTGTATTTACACAGGCAGTCATCAGCATGCAGCGCAGCCTGCGTCTTTGTTTACGCTCACAGATTTAGCTGCACAGGTTTGGTGGCTCGGCTGTTCAGACAGCAGTGTGGCTATTTCTGACGGCCGGTGTACTTCTAGTCAAGAGCAGCAGATTGGAGGCCGTGTGCTTCAGTCTCTATACTATGTCAAATATTTAAAGCCTGTTAGTCAACAGCAACAGTTTAACCTGCTGTACCTTTTTATACAGTAATCATTAACATTGCAATAACAGCTGCAGTTTCAGTCATAATCTCCACTCTGGAAGACACGCACACACATAGCTTGTTGCTAAGGAACTGTGGAGCAACATGAATGTAACGAGTAATGTAACGAGTAATGTAACTAATTACTTTCTTTCTTGGTCCATTATTATTTACATTATACTTAAGCCTGTTTTTACGTCTATCATACACTTTATGTGACTCTGTCTGGCTCTCATCTTCTGTCAGCCTTTGATGCTATCCAGATATCCTTTCTTCATTAAAGACTTGTTTTGCCTGTAAAGCAAAAACAGTGCTGTTCTCCACATTAACTTGTGTCTCGTCAAAACATTCCGCACTGAGATAGCACTGAGATAACTACTCGTGTATATTGGAGAGTTGGCACTGGAAGCAAAAGGGCGTGCAGTTCGTAAAGAAGATCTACGTCTCTCCACATTGTGCAAGTGGAGAATTGTTCGTTCAATATTTAGATTTCTGTGCTTGATTTTGGAGATATTCTGTATTCTCAACACACACTTTTTTCTCTCTAATGACAAATGTCAAGCTTGATATTGCTCTCTGTATCACAAAGATGGATGGACTTCTGTAAAGCTCTACTGTTAAAGCTTTTAACTGCCTCACTTCCTTCACTCATCTTAGTTTCTTAACTACAGTACATGTTCCAAACCTTAGATATTACACATTTATGTGTTAACCTTGGGATTTTAGAAGTGTTTATGATTCTTTTATGACTAATCATTCTTTTAAACTTTGTTTTGTCGCTTACTGGTTCTGAATGTTGTTGTTCTTGTTCTCAGGTCTATCTTGAAAAAAAATTATTGATCTCATTGAATCTACCTAATTACTTCCATTATTATTGTACACCTTATTATATTTTAAACTCTTCTATCATTTGAAATTCTGCACATTTGGAGTAGTATTTTACACATATATATCACCACAAAGCATTCCCCCTGTCTTTGTCCTGTACAGGAAGCTTTATCCAGTCCAGCCTCTGGATGCATGGCCTGTACAGTTTGTGATGACAAGGGAACAGAGAAAAATCAATGTCAATGTGTTTAAGAACCGAAGCGGTAGCTGCTGTTCAGGGACCTTCCTGTGTTTCCTGGCTTGAGTTCCAGTCAATTACTCTTGCCGATACGTCTCAGCAGCGTTGGGTGTCTGTCTGGAGATTGAGCAAATGCATTGCAGCCACTGACAGTGAATGAAAAATGGCTCCAATCATCTCACCTTCATGAAGTGGTTTCATCACGTTCACCAGATAAAAGATGCAGCTATTGTTCACGGGAAAAGCCGCTTCTAAAAAGGTGTGTGTATGTTGAGAAGATTCCTGTGAAAGCGTCGATAAGCAGGGGAAAAAATCAAGTATTCAGAATATCGACTGTGAATATCTCCTTTTAGTTATGTAGCCTTTTTTTAAAGAGTAATATGTATCTTTCACATCAGTTTTGTGGGATATCTGTACAAAACAGCCAGAGATCCATCATAAAAAAAAAACCTTGTTTTCCACAAACAGATATGTAAAATAATATGACATAGTCTTTACATCTGCTGCATTCAAACAAGGTCTTTGACTTTGTTTAATAGCGCTTTCATCCATCCATCCATCCATTTTCACCCGCTTATCCGGGGCCGGGTCGCGGGGGCAGCTGCCTGAGCAGGGACACCCAGACTTCCCTCTCCCCGGATACTGCCTCCAGCTCTTCCGGGAGGACCCCAAGGTGTTCCCAGGCCAGCTGAGCGACATAGTCACACCAGCTTGTCCTGGGTCTTCCTCGGGGTCTCCTCCCGGAGGGACATGCCAGGAACACCTCCCGAGGGAGGCGTCCCGGGGGCATCCGAAACAGATGCCCGAGCCACCTCAGCTGGCTCCTCTCGATGTGGAGGAGCGGCGGCTCTACTCTGAGCTCCTCCCGGGTGACAGAGCTCTTCACCCTATCTCTAAGGGAGCGCCCTGCCACCCTGCGGAGGAAACTCATTTCGGCCGCTTGTATCCGGGATCTTATTCTTTCGGTCATGACCCAAAGTTCATGGCCATAGGTGAGGGTCGGAACGTAGATTGACTGGTAAATCGAGAGCTTCGCCTTTCGGCTCAGCTCTCTCTTCACCACGACAGACCGATACAACGACCGCATTACTGCGGCCGCTGCACCGATCCGTCTGTCAATCTCACGCTCCATCCTTCCCTCACTCGTGAACAAGACCCCAAGATACTTGAACTCCTCCACTTGAGGCAGGAACTCTCCTCCCACCTGGAGGGAGCAGGCCACCTTTTTCCGGTCGAGAACCATGGCCTCGGATTTGGAGGTGCTGATTCTCATCCCAGCCGCTTCACACTCGGCTGCAAACCGCCCCAGGACATGCTGGAGGTCCCGGCTTGAAGGAGCCAACAAGACCACATCATCCGCGAAAAGCAGAGATGAGATCCATTGGCTCACGAACCAGATCCCCTCCGGCCCGTGGCTGCGCCTAGAAATTCTGTCCATAAAGGTAATGAACAGAACCGGTGACAAAGGGCAGCCCTGCCGGAGTCCAACATGCACTGGGAACAGGTCTGACTTACTGCTGGCAATGCGAACCAAGCTCCTGCTCCGGCAGTACAGGGACCGCACGGCCCTTAACAGTGGGCCTCCGACCCCGTACTCCCGGAGCACCCCCCACAGTATGCCACGAGGGACACGGTCGAATGCCTTCTCCAAGTCCACAAAACACATGTGGACTGGTTGGGCAAACTCCCATGAACCCTCGAGCACCCTGCGGAGGGTATAGAGCTGGTCCAGTACCCTGGAATAGACTTTCCCGGGGAGGCTGAGGAGTGTGATCCCCCGATAGTTGGAACACACCCTCCGGTCCCCCTTTTTAAATAGGGGGACCACCACCCCGGTCTGCCAGTCCAGAGGCACTTTCCCCGACTGCCACGCGATGCTGCAGAGACGTGTCAACCAAGACAGCCCCACAACATCCAGAGACTTGAGGTACTCAGGGCGGATCTCATCCACCCCCGGTGCTTTGCCACTGAGGAGCTTACGGACTACCTCAGTGACTTCGGCTTGGGTGATGGATGGATCAACCTCTGAGTCCCCAGCCTCTGCTTCCTCTATGGAAGGCGTGTCAGTGGGATTGAGGAGATCCTCGAAGTATTCCTTCCACCGCCCGACGATGTCCCCAGTCGAGGTCAACAGCTCCCCACCTCCACTGCAAACAGTGTTGGTGGAGGACTGCTTCCCCCTCCTGAGGCGCCGGATGGTTTGCCAGAATTTCTTCGAGGCCGACCGGTAGTCCTCCTCCATGGCCTCCCCGAACTCTTCCCAGACCCGAGTTTTTGCTTCCGAGACTGCCCGTGCTGCCGCACGCTTGGCCTGCCGGTACCCGTCAGCTGCCTCAGGAGTCCCCCGGGCCAGCCAGGCCCGTTAGGACTCCTTCTTCAGCTTGACAGCAACCCTTACTTCCGGGGTCCACCACCGGGTTCAGGGATTGCCGCCGCGACAGGCACCGGAGACCTTACGGCCACAGCTCCGGACAGCCGCGTCAACAATGGAGGTGGAGAACATGGTCCATTCGGACTCAATGTCCCCAGCCTCCCTCGGGATCTGGTCAAAGCTCTCCCGGAGGTGGGAGTTAAAGATCTCCCTGGCAGAGGGTTCTGCCAGACGTTCCCAGCAGACCCTCACAATACGTTTGGGCCTGCCAGGTCTGTCCAGCTTCCTCCCCCGCCAGCGGATCCAACTCACCACCAGGTGGTGATCAGTTGACAGCTCAGCCCCTCTCTTCACCCGAGTGTCCAAGACATACGGCCGGAGGTCAGATGACACGACCACAAAGTCGATCATTGATCTCCGGCCTAGGGTGTCCTGGTGCCACGTGCACATATGGACACCCTTATGCTTGAACATGGTGTTCGTTATGGACAAACCGTGACTAGCACAGAAGTCCAGTAACAAAACACCACTCGGGTTCAGATTGGGGAGGCCGTTCCTCCCAATCACACCCCTCCAGGTAACACTGTCATCGCCCATGTGGGCGTTGAAGTCCCCCAGGAGAACGACGGAGTCCCCGGTTGGAGCACTCTCCAATACCCCTCCCAGGGACTCCGAGAAGGCCGGGTACTCTGCACCGCTGTTCGGCCCATAAGCCGAGACAACGGTGAGAGTCCTATCCCCGACCCGAAGGCGCAGGGAAACGACCCTCTCGTTCACCGGGGAGAACTCCAACACATGGCGGCTGAGCTGGGGGGCTATAAGCAAGCCCACACCAGCTCGCCGCCTCTCGCTGCGGGCAACTCCAGAGTAGAAGAGAGTCCAGCCTCTCTCAAGGAGTTGGGTTCCAGAGCCCAGGCTGTGCGTGGAGGTGAGCCCGACTATTTCTAGCCGGTACCGCTCAACCTCCCGCACCAGCTCAGGCTCTTTCCCCCCCAGTGAGGTGACATTCCATGTCCCCATGGCTAGAGTCACCATCCAGGGATTGGGCCGCCGGGGCCCCCGCCCACGACCGCCACCCATATCCCTCCCCACCGGCCCCTTCTGAACCCTCCCGCGAGTGGTGAGCCCACGGGAGGGCGGGCCCACGTTGCTCGTTCGGGCTGCGCCCGGCCGGGTCCCGTGGGCAGAGACCCAGCCACCAGGCGCTCGCCTGCGAGCCCCAACCCCAGGCCTGGCTCCAGGGTGGGGCCCCGGTGACCCCGATCCGGGCGACGTGCACGTCCTTGGTATTCTTACTTTCATCAGGGGCGAGTGAACCGATCTTAGTCTGACCCGTCACCTAGGACCTGTTTGCCTTGGGAGACCCTACCAGGGGCATTAAGCCCCGGACAACATAGCTCCTAGGATCATTCGGGTGCTCAAACCCCTCCACCACGATAAGGTGCCGGTTCAATCAGTCTTTCAGTCATTCCATAAAAATGATATCACTATTTCCTCCTTCCATCTACATGACGACACTAGCTGTTATGAGCTCATCCAAGGCACATGATAGGACATAATTAAATTATGTTATCGCAAGTTGTCACAACTTGGAGTGTAATGAAAGCCTGCGACAAAAACCTGAGTTTGACCGCCATTCCATGGTATGTAGGAAATGACTCATAAATACAAGTATTTGCATGCACAGAAAGATCAAATTACAGAGCCAGACAGAAAAAAAATGACCACAAATGTCATGACCGCACGCTCAACCCATAACAAGAATGACACAGTCTACAGCATCTCTGTGAGGCCAGTCATGGAAAAGTCAAGGGAAGTTTTGTTACCCACAAGACATTTCTGGAGCTTCACAGCAAAACGCTGTTGCCACTTTCTCTTTAACAACTTAAGTAGGTGGGGACTTTAAAAATAAGTTAAATAAAATGTGTTCTCCAGAAGCCCAGAGACCCCAAATTGATCTGAATAGTCAACATTTACAGTCAACCTTGTGTACTCACTTCAGACGGGATGCTCTCTCATGCCTTTAGTCTAGCAGCTACAGTTAAGACTGTACCGTAAAAAAGGGTGTAAATAATGGCTTGGGGTATTTGGGCATTAGGAGACTTGGATTACACTGGATGAGCTGGAGAATGGCATGCTAACCAGCTGGTTCTGACCCCTAACTGCACAACTAACTGAGCTAACTGGCTAACAGCAGCTACAGTTAGCAGCAGTTAGCAGTTACTGTGGTGATATGCTGTCCCCCCATTTGTTTTGAGGATGAAGTTGAAAGTTCTTACACATGCATATTTAACAAGCAGACCAACATTGTTATCCCTGCTAACAACCACAAAAAAATGCAGTTTATACCCAAAAATCTGATATTAGCATTGGCAAAAATAAAATCGTTTGCTCAGCAATTCACAAGACTTGTGAAAATATACAGCACTGACTCCCCACAGGCAGAAGAAACAGGGCATGTACATGCACAATCTTATTAATTACGTCTCCAATGTTTGTAATCAGGCTTTACTTCACACAAACAACACAAATCACCATAATAATCACAGGTTCAGCAGTTAACGGCAGCTCCATGCAACACACCGAGTAGAAGATTTGTCTTCACCATCATTAAATTAGAGGCGTTCAAACAACGTCCCTGATTAGTTAGAAAGAATGTGCAGTGTTTTGTCGTATTTCCTGACATGTCACAATGCCTCTACTGTAGAAGCAGAAAAATGGTACGCTGAGGTAGTTTTGAAGATTTTTGGGATCCAAATCCCATCTTGCACACCCTAACACCATGTGATCGAGCTGCTTTCCCCCTTTCATGATGCATGATTAAATTATTGATCATCCATCACTGAATTTTTTGCAACCTGATCTCCTGCTTTTGTCTTCCTCTGTGGTCTTTTCATCGCCTCATGTCCCTCCATTTTCTGTGATGTCCCAACTACTTTGTCAGGTAGAGCCTAATCATTTTTTCCTGCTGTGTTTGCATGCCAATGTTTGGAGCATCATTTTGTTTTGGCTTTTTTAGTTTTAAATGCTTGTCATTCTCTTTTTCATGGGCAAATGACAGATGATGCAGCTGAGCACGCCTCCTCCAGCTCCTCCTCTGGAAAAAGTCGATAGCTCATTAGAGGGGGCTCTCCTCTCTCGTTGTCTCTCTGTCCGCACAGGCTTTTTTCATCATTACCTCATTCCCCCTCCTGGTCGCCAGCTCCCACATGTCTGTCACGCACCACAATGAGTGTGTGCGCGTGTGTGAGTGTTGATGTATGGCGCGCGTATGTGTCTATGTGCCCAGTCATTTGCGAGGAGGCGATGGCTGTGGCGGTGTTAGTGATGTCTCAATATCAATTCACTCCGAGGCCCGACGGTCTGCCGCTCCCCCCTCTTTGCTAATCTAACCTTCTCCTTGGCCCCCGTGTGATGTAGCAGCAGGTCACCGGCCTGCACAGTTATTCATGGTGGCTGCGGCGGAGCTGAGGAGACTTCTCGTGTGTCCATTTCCAACATAGTTGTTCAAAGATTCAGTCAGTAATGGTTTACTTTTCTCTTTTCTTTTTAAAATTTTATCTTTATTTGTCAATTGGAGAAATTGAGTTCTGTCTTGTGGTGCTCTTATTTATTTGGTTATTTATTAAGGTAGTCATTGTTAACATGAAGACCCGGCTGAGACAAAGACCCTCTTAAAGGTTCTATTTGTTAGAAAAGTAATTCCCAACTTCCTCGATAGTGATGCTTTGGATTTCCCATCCATCCATCCGACTCCTTCTACAATCCCAAAGCGAGTACCACTGTTTGATATTATTATTTTGGTTCCATTATAACACGGTTGATACAAAAACAGCCACCCCGATTAAATATGATTGCTGCTTTGACTGCATTATGAAAATGGCATCTTGTGACCATCAGATTCCACATTAATCAATATAAAATAGAACGCAGCATTCTTATTCTACTTATTTACTCTTATTCTTCCTTCACTGATGTAGTCTTTTTTTGATTTGGTTCCCATGTGTTCTCTGTCTTGCGAGAGGACACGTGCAAACCAGCCAGGTGAGCTCTGACCCTGAGGTGATCCTCAAAGACAGGAGCACAGCCCTCATGTAGCAGCTGCTGACATCTGGCTGTTTCGCAGACAGATGGACGGTACATGGAGTCTGCCTGTCGGTACAGATTTTACATGCTACCCTCCTATTAGTCACATGGAGAACACGGTCGTTAAACCTTTGCGAGATCTGAACAGGGCAGCACGAAATCGGAAGTGACACGTTCTATAATGACAACAGAATATAATGTGCTCCATGTTGCAGGGAAATTGGCAGACAGAGGACTGAGTCTCCGTGCCGTTGTCCACCTTGACCTGGAGTCAGGGCTGCAGAGCACTCTGCCACTGATTTAAAAGTCTAAGGAGCAAAGGGGAGCTTGTATTATCACAGGGCTTTTTATCATAGAGATACAGGAGCATTTTTCCTCATGAATGAAACCACTTTAAGGGCACACACTGCTGCAAATAGAGCTCTCGTCTGGCGATGAAATCCTATCCCTCTCCTCCTGGTGGCTCACGAAGGAGAGCTTCACCCTCCTGAGCGTGATGGCCACTTTCTGCATGCAGTCACGTTTGTGGGCTGCCATCGAGAGGGAAGACGTCTGGCACAATGGAAAAACAAGGGTGGGGGTTGGGTGGGATTGGTTTCAGCGGCCGGGAGAAATACGGCCAGCAGCATGAAATCAGAGCCAGTGGAGATGGCTGCTCTCTCGATGAATCCCGCTCTCCTGTTCTGCTGACTTGGAGGTTTGTGGCAGTAATGAATATCTTGCCTGGGATTGTGGAGGCTTCCCTGGGCTGCTCTGTATTCCGCCTCAGCTCAACACAAGGTAGACTCCATGACTCTACGGATGGATGGTTGGGTCCCTTTTTTTTTCTTTTTTTCTTCTGTTCCCCAGCTCTACATTTTGATGAAATTCATTGCTTGTGTAATAGGGGCTTTATGGTGCACTGGCGGGGTATTTATAATCTGCTCTCAGTGCACAGTGGAGATACATCAGCCCCTTGGAAAATCATTTTGAGGTATAATTGCTAAAGTGCACACCCAGTCCTCACCTGGGGTTTGCCATTTAGTTATACCGCGCCTCTGGTGAAATAAGAACAAAAAAAACAGCAAATGTGTACTGCAATGAAAAAAATAAAATCTACTTATATCATGGGAAAATTGGTTCAATGCCGTCTGCCCATCAGAACGTGAAGTACGCCTTTTCAAAATTGAATGCTTCTTTTAAAATACTCCTCAAAGATAAGCTGTTTTCTATTAGGTAACACTAAATTACACGTGAATGTATTCTGATTATCTCCATGCTTTCGCCTCATGGCATATTCAATTTCATGTGCTAATGTAGCCTAACTGAAATGGCTAATTGACCGTTAGTGAAGCCCATAGCTCGTCTGAGATTGGTGTCCCTTTCTAACCTCTCAAAATCCACTCATACAAGAGCAAATGCATGAGGGGTGAATATGTTTGTCTGCTCTGGCATCAGATGCAAACGTGAACCAATCACCACATTCAAGGCGGCCACGGAGCATTTCACGCTACATTATTTTTGGTTCATAAGTAGCGTACATGCAATTTCTTGCCTGGGACATAGATGTAGCCTATCTTTAGCTCTGTCACAATATAAAGTATGTAGAATATAAGACCTTTTTATAGTGGGTAAATATTACAATAATATAGTAATCCAGAATGAGCATTTTCAGTTAATTCAAGGTGCTCGCGTTAGCTTAGTCATCCAGCCGGACACAGCTGACAGTCAGCTGAGGAGAGTCGACAAAAAGTGAGGAAAAGCGACAGTTAACGCTGCTGTGGGCGCTGACATAGTTTTAGCTAACTTCCTGTCCGTTTCACAGTTAGCCCTTCTCTGTAGCCACCACACTTGCACAACTCCTTTCTTTCCGACGCTGCTCTCTTTGCTACTTTCTGTTCTTCATGTGTTCTTTTTTCCCTCAGCTTGGCCTGTTTGGTGGTAAAAGCCGTCACCTTGAGCGCTTTAATTGTTAGCTTACCCCACACTTACAGCAGCTTTATTTTTCAGCCAGCATGATCTTCTGTCTCCAACAAGAAGTAAGAAGAATAAGAGGCTTTTGTCTGCTTACATCTGAAATCAAATGTCTATTGATGAATGACTAGAATTTCAATGGTCAGTCTGCCATCATTAAACTGTGTATGTTCTGCATGAGAAAGGGACGCTTGACAGGTGTGGCAACAGAAAATAAAGGGGGAGGATCTCCGCCAGTTTTGAGTTTTGCGGTTGGACAGCTTGTAAAAATCCACTGCCATCCCCCTATTGTTTCTGTAAAATGATGTTAAACAATAAAATGCTATCGTCCCCCCCTCTTGTACGTTGGACAGTGAGGAAGTGGAAGAAAACACTAGAAAAGCAGCGTAAAAAAACAACAAAATCGGTGTGACAACACTGCATTTTGTGGCGAATAAAAATGACGGTAAAACAAAGGATTTTGTTTTTTTTATGTTTCTCTTCTGTCAGAATCAGACTGAGGAAATCCGTTTTTATATGAGTGCATCACTGGACTCTTGTGTGTCACAAGGTGGGAGGAAGAGGAAAGGTTCCGGCCAACTGGCTTCTCATCACAGCGCTCTGTCTTCATCACCACTCCCCCACAAACACACACACACACACACACACACACACACTTGCAATAACGAGAATATCACCCCCTCGTCCCCATGTGGTTCCCTACTACACAACCAGAGATGACTGAACTGAATACTGAGCTGCTTATTGGAGCATGATTACACACCAAAGGACCCACAGCTAAATATCACCCAGATGAACAGCCATTTCCCCGCAACAATAGATAATTGAACGCAGCGCGCTGCCTCTCAAAAGACTGTATTGAAACGTTGCAGGTTGATATTTCTTTCATAAGGGACTCTCAAGAACTGAGCATCCACAGCTGCTGTCTGCGGTAAGTGGCTCGAGTGTCCCTAATTTCCTGCAGCGTAACAAAGACTGGATGAAATGCTGCTTGATAGTCACTCAGGAGCAGTGAGTGAGTGGGTCTGATTTTGATACATGATCCTGCAAAGTCCCATCACAAGGATACGCGATAATCCTGGTCTACATAAGCAGTCAGCACATTGGGGATGAAGCATGTCTGAAGCATTTCTTTCCTACCATGTGAATGTACAAGTCTGAAGCCAGCCCGTCCTTATCAGAAAGATGACCGCATTACGACCCATTTTTCTTGTCTTGAACGCTGAGTTGAAGTCAACAAACAGTATTCTGATGTAGCTGTTGTTATTTTCAAGGTGTGTGAAGACCGAGTGTAGGGCAGTGGATATGGCATCCTCTGCCTGAGTCTTCTTTTGAGGAGATCAAAAAAGAGTCGGCATAAAATGTGTTAAGCTCATCTGACCATGTGGCCTCAATCATGATGGGGGATATTTTGAATTGCCTGCCACATATCTTATCTGTCCTCTCCAGTCTGCTGATGTCTCCTCTTTGCCTCCTTGATGCCAGATTTCAGTCTTGCTCCGCCAGCTTCTCTTGCTCTGGATAGAACCCACACACTTTTCATCTTTTCATTCAAGCCTTCTGTTTGGGAGATATCTTGCTTTTCTCTGTGATCACATCATCAACACATTTGCTGATATATGAAGTCAATGAATATGTATATTGAGATGCAGCTTTGATTCAGTGCACAGATATAGGATGGACAAAATAAAAAAACATTTTCCATCACAACAAGACCACCAATGGCTGTCTTCGAGATACCACCGCAGAGAAGAAGACTGATTGAATGAAGAAGTATCAAATCCTCTATGACACAACAAATATTCACGATAAGCCTTAACAGTTTAGGTTGTTGTTGCAGGGTTGTTGCACTGGATTGCGTAACACTGCTGTCGCTGTTATCGTGTCCCACTGTCCTTCTGTAGCTCTCAGTTACTAATGGAGGCTCAGCTTTGATATCAGAGCCCAGCATGTTGTCTGAATGTTTGGACACATTGCGATGAGGTGCAGCAAATCTGCTTCTGTCGGAGTCGACCTGCCAACATCAGGCCCCCTCTCCTAGCCTGTAATAAATCTGGAGAGCCCTGCTGTGCTGTGTGTGTGTGTGTGTGTGTGTGTGAGGCAGTACTAAGCGCCACTGAAAATACAGCTTTGTATGAGCATGTGTGTGTGTGTGTTTCTGTACAATTGCATAAATGTTTGCAGTGTGCAACCGTGCATACTAATGAGTGCTGAACCTGCAAATAACATACAGAACAGCTCAGAATATGTGATGTCTGACTCTCGTTACAGACAGACAGACAGATAGATAGATAGATAGATAGATAGATAGATTGATAGATAGATAGATGGGTGGCTTGAAGGTCGATAGAGGCTGGTTTGGAGCCTTCAGGGCCTCCTGTCAATCTGTCTACTCCTGACAGGTCTTTATCTTCATAATGATGAGATACGGGCTGAGATACGGGCTGAAGGTAATCTAATTCATTCAATCAGTCTTCCAGGCAGACAGTGACTTGTGCACCACACACACACACACACACACACACACACACACACAGTTTGAGTTGGTCGGGTTTTTGCTTTTGTGTCATTTAATTTTTTAGAAACTTTATCGACACATCCTCTGTGACACAACACATATCTTGGAAACTAAACATTTTGAAACACAGACCCCTGGAAAAATCTGTCATTTCTTCATACACTTCCTTTACTTATCTCAACAGTTTAGGATAAACTCACTTTGAATTCTAGCGGCTTGCTACTTACCTTTTTTCAAAGCTGGATCTTAATCTCATGTTTAGTAACGGGGAATGATGCAACAACTAGATTTATCCTCATTATCTCCATTTTCATCAAAATGTTGTGAAACTTGACCAACTAGCTACGGCCTGGCTTGAGTTGAGGACGCAACTGCCTGACATGGCAGACAGTGACCATAACCATGATACAGTGTTTGTCATGCTTTTTGTTATTTCCTGTTTTATTTTGAAGTTCTGCCCTCATGTGTCCTGTATTGTTTTCCAGCCCTTTTTCTGTGTTCACCTGTCTCGTATTAGTTCATCAGCCCAAAATATCTCATTCATAACTTCTATGAATCTTGTTCTGAGATGAATTTTAAAATACATTCATGACAAAGCACATTGCATTTCAGTTTGTGCAACCATAAGCACATTTTTCCTCAAGCTGAAAGCAAGACTCACTGATTATTATAAAATCCTTTTAGCTGGTCCACAGACAGTATTTGTTGGTAGGATTTTGGTCAGAACAGTGGACACGCTGAGGGTGTTTTCAGGGGGAACAGAGGCTCTCTGGTTCAGTCGGTTCAAATTCAAGTGAAACTGATCTGGGTGTTTGAGGATCGAGCCGCTTTGGCTCTGCTGGGGGAAATCCTTGATTGCTGTCTGTGTTCACTGGTTTCATGAAATGCAAATTGGCTGCGATGGCCATGAAAGAAGAAACTTGATTTCTCTGCAGTTGTTTTGGCTTTAGTGGCCCGCATAAGCATATGAATGCATCTCTTTCTTTTCAGTGTGTGCACGTGTGTCTCTGCTGAAGATGCACTGATGTTTAAAACTGTGTCATCTTTTTTTTTTTTTTTTGTGTCGTTACTCCCAGCTTGTCTTTCGTCTCTGTTTGGTCTTGTCACGTGTCTTGTCTATGATGTAAAATTAATAAACACATATATAAAAAAAAACAAAAAAAAAACTGTGTCATCTGGTGAAATCATCAGAGCACAAGCCAAATGCCGCTGGGTACCATCGCTGACCACAAACTTGCTGCTTTGAAAGAGAACAACGCATCATCTAGTTTTTTTTTTTAAAAAAATGCATCTCCCGGAATTACCACCTGTGTTTGGTATTTGCCTCATTAAAGACGAACACAAGTGAACTTGAAAGAGGTTCGGATGAAAAACAAAGAGGTGCACAGACCCCTTCGTCATCTTCTCTGGGCCTCCGGGGTTCGAGTTTATGGCCCGAGTTCCTGCTTTGTAAATAAACACCAAACAGCCGCTGCTCTGCTTTCACTTCACCAAAGGGAATATCTCAGCGTGTGTGTTTAATGAATGCGAATCTTGTACTTGTGCGTGCCAGCGGAGTTTGGGACTCGTTTGTGGGTCTAATTAATGTTTTAGTTGATGTATGTGTCTATTAGGGTGTTTGTGTGCGTGTAAGCATTTGGAGTTTCGCTTTGTGTGTGTGTGTGTGTGTGTGTGTGTGGCTTCTTGCAACATAATGGAAGTCATTTAACCGACAGGCGCCAAAATAGGCTCAGTGTGTCCAGTCACTTTTTAAAGCGAGCTTGTCATGTGTCAACAAAGCCCTTCCCTCCTTTCGAAAACAAGAAATGTCCATAGCAACAATTACATCTGTCAGCGTGTTGTTGTTATCAACATCTACGCTGATTGTTCTTTGGACCGAAAATGACAAAAAATGACACAACATTTTTTTGCAAGCGTGTCTGCACAACGCGGATGAGGAACAATGTGTGTGTCTGTCATTCATTTTACAGCGTCACAGCTCAGCTACAGCTGCGAGGAAGAAGACAGGCCTCATTTAATTCAAACTGGGAGGCTGTGGGAGCTCGGGGGGGGAAGGGAGCACACAGGGTTTTTTTTTTTTTTTTACACTCGCACGTCACATGTCCTCCCTGCACCTTGTGCCGCAGTCGCCTCTCTCTCCTCCAGTGTTGTTGGAGACATGTTGAGTGCTGAGAGCACCCCATCTGCCCACACAGCCAAATATGATGCACGAGAGGTGTCAGACAGCTTTATCAATGATGAATTAAACAAGCAGAGCAAGTCGTGAGGGAAGGTAAACAAACAAAGGCATCAACAACAAATTAGAGTGGATTTGGTTTTAACGCTCGGGTGTTATAGATGTTAGATATGAGGTTGACATTGATGGTGGCGAGATCCTCACTAGAGTAAAAGCAAAAATACTTTGTAAGTTAAACTAGTACAAGTAAGAATGACTGGTGAACTTAAAGATAAAGCAATCTTTTTTGCATAATGTTCCCCCCTTATATCCATTATAATATTGGTTTATTCCTACAGATGCCTGAACATGTAAGATGCATTTAAATGTTGCAGCAAACTAACACATATATTTTTATTATAAACCACTGATGAGCTGCTGATCATTTTCTAAATAACAAACCCCTCATTATGTCTCATCATCTGAGGTGAGTTACTCATCAGTAAGTCGGTAGTCGGTAACACTTTCCAATAAGGTACACAAACATGCGACTAGTAACTGAGGAGTGAGTAAGGACAACTTGATAGTTAATGACTTGTTAATGAGTAATTCCTGAGGACTATATTGTAGATAATGATGAATTACTAAAGAACAGACTGGTAGATACCATATACATGAAACATTAGATATGAAAGGTTAATGAATATCTATATAAATATAACGAGCAAGTCATTACATATGCAAATGAGGTCAAATCATTTAATCTTCACTCGCTCCTTAGTAACTATTCACATTTTGTGTACCTTATTGCAAAATGTTACCAATAAGTCCTAATACCTAATGATCAGTAGAATGTTTTTTTAGTCTGACCAGCAGAAAGATATTAAGTTGGCTGTGATGTGAAACAGAGAAAAGCTGCAAAAAAATACTTTCAGAAGCTGATTGACCTTTAATACCTTTAATTAGGTCGACTTTCTATTGCGTTGGCTGGTTCAAATCGTGAGTAAAACAATTTATGATATTTCAGAAGCTGAACTTGTGTTTTATATAATCTGTTAAAGCGGAGTGAAAATAAAGGTGTATAAAGTATAAAGTGCCCTAAAATGGAAATACTAGTAAAGTACCTGTGTGTTTACCTAATGATATTACTTAAATAAATGTTCTTACTATCACTGAAGGTTGAAAAAAATCAATGACCTGTATAAAAACTTGCTTACTACTGAAAAAAATACAGCGTAAATATGAGTATATGTCAGTATTGACCCTGGGGATTGATCATGTGAGGAGATGAGACCCAGGAGAGTCAGACATCAGCGACACTGCGACGCTATGTCTGCTGGAAACAAGCTGAACTGTGTTTTCATTTGGCCCCCGAGGAGCAACTGGTTAATAAAACCAGTAGGACAGTCTGTAACACTACGAGCCCCCTGGGGACAGGCTGACTCCACCGACACACACACACACACACACACACGCACACACACACACACACACACACACACACACACACACACACACACACACACACACGTGAGCTAGCACATTCATAAGGACACACAGCCACAGGCATGATTCAAAATATTTCTATTTTCAGCTCACAGAGGGAGGCAGATAAAACCCAGATTAAGTACTGTATTGGGAGAAAAGACACCTGCGAGGGATTTTAACTTGCAAATCAAAGTGTTTGACTTCTGTGAGGCTCAGTAATGCTCCCGAGAAACAAAAATGCCTGTGAGGCATTTTTGATGTGCTTCATGATAGCCTGATGTTGCTATTTTTAGCTCCTTAAGAGTCCTAAAGGAGCAAAATATGGTCAAAAACGATGAATTCCTTTTTAATTTGAAAATTAACCAAAATAAGATTTTTATTGTGAGCATGCTGATGTTCATATTCATAATAGCATATTCTCTTTAGCTAATTAGCAGGTAGTTAAGGTCATGAAATAAGGTACTAAAGTACTAGTTTTTGACCTGATGATGGTGCTAGATTAAAAAGTGAAGGGATCACCAAAGTTTTAGTTACATCCAAATGCATTATGATTTCATTTATTTGTGACACTGAACATTGAACTCGCTGTCATGCCGCTCTGTGCTGGTGGCAACCACTCACACAGCACTTTGCTTTCAATAATTAAACTCAGCTTCAAGCAACAACACACATTTCCTGACTCATTTTCTTGTGCAAATAGGGCAACATGAGCCTACAGCTTCGAAAAAGCTGCCTTGTGACAGAGTTTTATATACACACTGTCGAAAAACTGGGGGGTGGATGTGTATGTGTGAGTAATGCTCTCCCATAGGGAATACTACTGAGGTGCCTTTAGGCAAGTCACACAACAGTAAAGCATTGTGATGTTACTGTGCAGCTCCCATTGGTGAATGTGTGTAATTGACCTTAATTTGCCTTTTGTTTGATTTGTTTTCTGCGTCATTGCAGTTTTTAAACAGCTGTGACACGATGAAGCTCATTTGACTTTCCTGATAGCTGATGGATCAGTTTGTTTGTTAGTTAACGCCATTGGTCCACATAGTGAGCGCAAGACTCTTTGGTAGTGTAGATATATTGATTGTGCTTTTTACACATTTGTTATAGCTCTTTCACTGGCTGGACATCAGAGGTCAAAAGAATAAATCACTGGACAACTCCAGCATGAACTCCACTTATCTCAGGATATCTGCTGTAGCAGTGCAGATCAATGGGGAGCAAAGTGAGTCTATGGTGGAGACTGAAATAGTTCAACCACGACTTTATGAATTGCCACAAAATTTGGTAAGTTTCCTACATGATTTATCCTTCCTTTGACTATGCTGACAGCCCAGTCTCCTGAGTTAAATGTTGGTATTTTATGTTTCTGCAAACAGCTGTTCAAATTTTAACATGTCATGTGTCATATCAATGTTTCTACATCATGTACTTTGTCATGTCGCGTTCACTTTACATGGCGCTGGCCTTACAGCTGGGCTAAAAGGAAGCCAAGCCAGAGACCACTGTTCAAGACAGTGTTTCAACTTCTGTAAGCATGAAACCAGTGGATACAGGACATCAGGTTTTTTTTCAGCCGTGCTTGTGGTGAAACATGATCTTTCCCTGACCCCAACCAAGTAGTTTTTGTGCCAACACCAAACTCGACCATAAGCATCATCAGCCTGTTGTTTGTCTTTTTGAGCATTTTAGCATGCACGTTTAGCCCAAAATACTCTACTTTCTTGCAAAGCCTTGAGCATGGCTGTATTCTTTTAGTCTGGTTACATGTTTACAGCACTACTGGGCTATGTGGATTAACTATTTAAAGGAGATCCAAATGGTTTTAGGCATGTTGCTTAAAATGAGGCTGCATTAAGTTTAAAAGTGAAATATTTGTTGTGATGTCTTCATCTTAACCACAGTACGTCGTATAAGATCTCATGGCACGAAACCCTCGCGAACATTTGGAACTACATGGGAGCCACAATATTAATGTGAAAGGAGAAGACATCGAGCGTTCACTGGGTCACTGCTTCTTTGCCTACTTAGAGGAATTGTTTGGGAAATCTTGTCACTGCTCGCTGAGTGTTGGATTCCAACAGCCGTGACAGAAAATATGACCACTTCTGCACCCAAGTCGGGAGATTCACCCATCTGGGGACCACCACATGCATCTCTGCTGCGATGACACAGAAAAGGAAGCTGTGACACAGAAAAAAAGCCAGCAGAGATTGTAGCCTAATGGGTTAGTGTTCCAGTAGTGTGTCTTTCTGCACCAGGAGATGATGTGATGTAAGGCTACACAACAGCGGCTTTCAGCCAGCAGTGTAATCGTGCCCTGGTCTGCCTTTATACCGCGCATGCATTGATAGAGGCCTCCTCACATATTCATGTGCTGAGGGAAAAGGATTTTGTTGCTCTGAGAAACTAGTAAAAGTCAGCCGTTAAATGTTTAATGTCCGCTGCTGTGCTGAACTTTCAGGATGAAGGGTGACGAGAAGAGGGGATGGACGAAGGGCAAGATGGAAGAAGATGAAGATGAGACACGGTGGAAGATTCTCAAGGGAATTTTTATTTGATGGACACAACACCACCACAAAGACGATCACAATAAATGTGATATATATATATATATATATATATATATATATATATATATATATATATATATATACTAACACACTATACTACTATACACACAAGGCTGCACACATGGCTAAATATAAACTGTCCACAGGCAGCGATGTATTATAGCTTATAAGCACAACTCTGCCACTGCAAGTGCCTCCTGAAGGATTGTGCTCTTTATTGATGTCATGTTACATAATTTCTGGGTAATTAAATCCATCAAACATTTAAAATGTCAAAGTTATGCTGCTGCAACTCGCGGCTGTGAAAAGTGCAAAGTTTCCTTGTGCTGACATGTGGAGCTTTTCGACTTAAACGTGAGTGTGTTGTACATAAAGTGTTGGAAACTAGTGATATTATTCAAAAACCAGATATTGTAGGATTATATGGGCTTTGTTTATATCTTTTTTATGTACATAAGTTAAAAATACATTCTTCATATGATACATTTATAATTTAAGCATTTAGCTGAAGCTTTTATCAACATCCACTTAGCGGCATGGCTGTTTACTTTGACAGGATGTGGAGATTGAACCTATGAGTCTCATTGTACAGCATGGTCTTAAACTCCCAAGCTCTCTGGAAGACAGTTTCAGAAGAAACATTCACTGAGCAGCAAGACCTGCAGCTTTTTTATGTGTTTTATCATTTGTTATCTGACATTTTCTGAGCGAGCAGCCCATAAACAAATATCTGTGAGATTTTTCTATACGTTCCGATTTAGAGTCGGGACGGCAAATAAATGCAATGTTGACCCGACAACATGGAAATCCAAAGTGCACCCTGCCATCAGGACGTGAATACAGACTGATAGTTGTGCTTTCAAAAAACATGAATGGAAGAAATCCCTTCATCTGGCAGTCACCATGGATTTGTTTGGTTTCTCATCCAAGTGAAGCCAAAATTTATGTAAGTTTAGGAAACAAAGGAACATAAAAGCTAGAAAAAAAACAACCACATTGTAATTTTATAGATGGAGTTGATTCAATTATAACCACTTAAGTAAATATCTTGCATTATTATATGAGCCTTAGCACTGCTGCAGATGTATTAAAACAGTGTGTTGAATTTTCTTTATATTGCTTGTCTCAGTCAGTTCTGCTCAGACTTGATGGTATGCAAGTCGTTAAAACTGCGATTTGACCGCATGATGGTATCATGTGGTCAAAAATCAGAAGCTCCTCTCAACAGGGAGGGTCACCACGACTGTACAGAGGTATTTTGGGGGTCTCTGCCAGCTGCATCCCTCTCTTACTTCGGTCTCAGCCTCACCACACGGGGTTTTGCTCTGGATCAAATCGAAGTGCCCTCTAATTGCCAGGCCGCAACAGCTGCTCCAGCTACGGGCAGGGCCGTGCCGTGCCCCGTCGAGCCGCTCCACGGGGGTTAAAGTTGAAACCAGCATCTTTAATTTGGGATATATGTGGGGCAGTTAATGACAGAGCTGAGGGACGTTGAGGTAAAATGAGGGCTATTCATTACCCTGGTTTCTGCACACACACACACACACACACACACACACACACACACATACAGTATGTCCATGCATGCATGTACAGATATGCATTTTTGCACACATGCGTAGGTGCTAACGTACGTGGAAAATCATGTGAGCACACATGCATATTCAAAGTTTAAATGTTTCATTTTGACTTATTAAGTTCATTAGTGTTCATGAAATTTAAAATAGGGTTTTATATCCACACACAATGACACACACACACAAGCACACCCACACACGCACACACACACACACACACACACACACACACACACACACACACACTCATCAGGCATCCCTAATACTGCTGTTCCTCCTCAGGGGCAGTGTTGAATGTCTCATCTCATCCCATCAACCTCCTCCTCCACATCCTCCTCCTCTCCCTCCTCATATTCAGACTAAAATAAAGGGCAGAGTTGCTTTTCTCCCCATTCCCATTCGCTCCTCTTACACCTATGCTTCTGCTTTCGCTCATCGCCCCCCCAAAAAAACTACAGCTGGCTGAAAGAGATGGTCCAAAAAACATGGTGTGTAATTTTGAGGCAGAGTCGTGTCTAAAGTTCATGACACTATTGCAAATCATTTCTCACCTTCTAAACTGATGCAATTCAAGGGTTGTGTTAGCAATATGTCTGTCATACCCGGACCGCCCGCCTGCACACACTGATTGTTGGTGTTTCCTCTGATTGCAATGAGAGTTTGGAGTAGACACAGAGGAAAGTGTCTCAGCAGTTTCTCCAGGTTCAGTAATGAACACATGGTGGTATTTTATAGTCAGATTCTTTTAGTTTTAGACTCATTATATATTAACCGTGACCTCATTTTAGGCTAAATAAAGCAGTCACATTTCCACATTACTTGTCATATCACATTCAGATGACATGCGTATGAGTGATGAGAGACGTTTGGATATCCTAGGCATGAAACCGCTGGACATTTTTAACAAGTAGTTGCAACATTTTCCAGCCATGTTTGTTCCGACGGATCCACCAAAGCGAGCCATGGCGTAATCTTTTTCCGAACCCCGACCAAAAAGGTTTTTGCACTTAAAACCTAACTAGACCACAAGCTCAGCGTTGTCACAACATAGAATTAACCCACACATGCTGTGCAGAAAAATCAAACACATACAGACATGTGAGCTCTCCATCGCTCACTCTTTCCTTCTCTTCTCCTCTCTGACTTCTCGACATCTTGTTATTTTTCATTACGCTTCCTCCTCAAACCTGCAGGCCATCAGCTTGTATTTCTATTAGTCCTCTTTTGATTTCGACATCCAGAATCAGCATCAGTTCCCTTTTATACAGATAACCCAACATCTCAGAGCCTAAATTCAGTCACAAATAGTAAACATACCCATTTGTTATTGGTGTCGGGCTATATAGGTCCGGTTACTAAAAGTCTGGTTATCTTTGAGCCAATCACAATCATGAATTTTTAAAGTATATAAGAGGTAGTATTCCCCCACTGGAGTTGTTGTTTCCCCTGACAGGTGGGAGAAGGCTTTAAAGGAGAACTTCGGCCGTTTTTAACTCATATCCCTGTTGATCGAGGTTACCGAGTGCTGTCAGTAGGAAAAATAATGTGAATTTTTTGCACAATATTGACCAGATATCAGGACGGCAGCTAAAGCGTACCTATGGGGGCAGACATCCTTAACTTTCACTTTCGGTTATATCTGCCCCCATAGGTTCGCTTTAGCTTCTGTTCTGATACTCGGTAAACACTGTGCCGAATGTTCTCATTATTTTTCCTAATGACAGCACTCGGAAACCTTGATCAACAGGGATATGGGTTAAAAAACGGCCGAAGCTCTCCTTTAAATTTGCAGGGTACAATCAAGATGGAGAGAGAGACATGAAAATGCAGGTTTTAGTTATATTCAGACACTTGACATTGTGTAGGAGCACCACACAGAGCCACTATGGGTCATCTTTTGGCCCAAAACCAACCCAATTGGCAGAATAAACCACAAAACCTTTAATCTTTACATCTCTAAACTTTACATATCAACTAATTAAAGCTGTCATTTTGCCTTAACATACCTGGTTTTGGCGCCGCGAACAGGCTGCAGAATGTCCTCACGTCTCGATGAAAATACCTGGTTTTGTTGCTAACGTTACCAGCTGAAATGTGGAAGTAAACAGTGGTCTCCCCGGCACCATCCCCCTTCTCCTCCTCTCAATGTGAAAGTCAGCACATAATCATATAATCTAAATGAAGTGTACAAATTGAACGCATCAGGTTTTTGCAGAAACGTTCAGCGCAAACATTTTACTCTGGTGACCGGGTTGCAAAAAGTCCTAAAACTGCTGATAAAAAAAAAAAAACCTGCAAGAAAGTACAAGAATGTAGATGTTTTTCTGCATATTTACAGGCATACAGCTTATTTATAGCAGCTCAGGCAACATGATGAACTTTCTATTTTAATCCCACTGATGTGTTCATCACCATACGCTGACAAAAGAATCTGCTTCGGCATTAGCATGAGAAAATACTCCTTGGGAACGTAAAAGCCTTTCTTTTTTTTCTTTTTTATCAAACTCTGCAGTTTCCACTAAGCCGTGCTAATTTAACACATCATCGTTTGCATGAGAATACTGGGATGTAATAGAGCCCGACCTCGAAGCGGCAAGTGCAGCAGAGGAATGATACCGTAAAGCTCTTTTTTTTCCTTTTCTATTCAGCTTTGAGTGCGGGAGGAATAGATGTGCTGAGAGTTAGCAGCAGGCAACCCGTGACATTTCGGCTGTGACTATCGGTGTTCATCAGACTGCAGCCCGAGACATTTTGTGTGTGTTGTTGTGACTCGAGGCAACCGCGTTAGCGAGCACAATGGTCCGTCACTGAGATGAAGAAGGGACGAGATAGCAAAGGGAAAGGAGAAACATAAACTGTGGGAGGAAATTGAACGTGATGGAGATAAAAAGACAAGAGGATGAATTTAAAGGTAGGGCAATAGAGAGAGAGGGATGGGTGCATGTTGTGGTGGGGTCAGCTGCAGGGCGTAAGAGCTGGAAAAGGTGGAAAGTAGAATATTTTGTCTCAGGATGCTTTTAGAATTGGGCCAAGGTAAAATTTTAAAACTCTGATTCAGTATTCCACCTCTATGAATAATTAACCTCACATTGCCCTCAGACAAGAGGGCAATGTGAGGTAGAGGAGAGAAAGAATGAGCCGGTTTCAAAAGGTTAGGATCTGGGTCACTTGGAATGAAACTGCTGAGTCACAACGACAGAATAAAAAATAGAGTTTTAGGAGAATAATGACTGCACAGCGCAGGAAGGCCCCGTCCTTAAAAAAACAAAGAGTTTACTTGGCTTTTAGGATCGTGCTAGTAAAGAACATCCACCCAGAGCCTCTCCTCAAACCCTTCTTCTTTCTCCTCTCCTCTCCTCTCTCTTCCCCAACCGTCTCTCTGAGGAGGTTCAGTGATGCAGAACCAATGCTGCAGCATCTATGATGAGGAAGGACTTTGGATTTTTTGCGGGCCACACATCCCAGGGAACAGGATGCGGTTGTGATACCAGACAGAATTGGGGCCATGATTAGGGAGTCCCTCCCCTCGAGGCCACATGAAGAGAAGGAGAAGAGAGAGCAGAGCATGAAAGAAGAATGTTTTTCTAGTTCAACTGGCAAATCATGTTCGTACGCAACTAATCTGCATGAGCAAATAAAAAAATGTATGGGCAAAATTGAATGTGAGGTAGTGTGACAGTCAGGGAAAATTAGAGGGTGGAGGTTAAGCATGTGGGTGGATGTGGCTACAAGCCGCAACTGATGATTATCCAGGTTATAACTCCATCTGTCAATTATTTCTTGATCAACGACAACTTAAAGGGGCACTATGTGGTTTTGGAGAAGAAATGAATGTACAACATTAAGGTAAGGAGGTAATATTACAAACAACTCAGAAATATTTATTTTTTCCATAACTGAATAAACAAGCAGTTCTCAGAGGAAAATAAAGCCCAGGACACTGTTTGAAGATAAAGGTGGCAGGGTCCGCCACATAGAAACACAGTAAAACAGTATAAAACTGTTGTCTTTTAAGATCAGTTTGTCTATTCAGTTTATTCAGCCATGAAGACAAAGACATATTTTGACAGGTAATTAGTAACTATATCACAGTGTTTCCTATTAATTACCTAGACTATGGTGGGTTGCCAAAGTCTAATGTGCCCTGGCAGAGTTTCATATTCTAATACAACAGTAAAGATCTGTAATGTGTTGTGCAGTTTCTTTAGCAAAGCATCATATCCGTGTGCACAAAATAAGAATAGTGTTTTTCAGTATCAACCTCAACCAGACAGACCTGACAGTATAGAGGCAAGATCGCACTCGTCTCTGCTGTTTAGCATATTTAGATAACAAGTAAACAAAACAAAGATTATTCAGCCTCTCAATTGAGGTTTAGTTACAACTCGGAACCAATGCCAGATGGAAAACAATGGTTAATATTGACTGTTGCTATAACCTGTGTTAACATCGTGTAACCAGAGCCGTACAGTATAGTGATTTGGGATGACTGTACTCACTACCAGGCAGAAGAGCCAAAGCTCAATGTATTCTTTAATATTTTCTAAATGTTTTATTGTCCATTATTTCTTATGTATGTTCATGTTACTTATAATCCTGCCTTTTCCATTTTCTCTCAAAGTGTGCCAGATTGATGCATTAAACTTTAAAACATGCAGAATTCCCCCTCGAGGGTCCGAGGCTCACCCACCACAGTCGCACGAAGTCCTGTGGGAAACTCTGGCATCAGAATACACCCCTGTCAGAGTTTAGGAAAGCAAACATCACCATTGTCCTGCACACTGTTCATTCTCATGCTTATGTTTTTTTGTATAAAATGATACACGCGACACAATCTCTTCACACACGGTGTTCACATTTTGACTTTGCTCACACACTTTGTATTCAGTGAGGCCGGAGAGATGTCGTATCTAAAAGGCAGTGGGTTTGAGTGTTAAAGAATCAGCGGAGTAGGTTCTCGCAGCACTCAGCTTCAGCTTGGAAATGCATTAAGTTGAGGAGCACTCTCCCACACTGTACATTCCTCTCTTCTGGCACTGAGACAGATGTGGAGGAAAATGTGGGGAGACAGTCTGGTTAGCTGGGTTTTGGAGAGAGAGCGTTTCAAATGTCAGATAGCAGAGATCAGCTCAGGAAGAGACTTCGAGTTGTGGAAAAAAAAAAAAGTCTTATTAAAAAAGAAAAAAAAAGATGTCCCCAAAGCAGACGGAGGCTCAAAAATGACTGAAAATGATGACTTATGTTGAGTAACGGGATGCAGCGTTAAATAACTGTCTGTGGGTGTGAGTCAGAACTGGAGATTTGTGTTTAATCTGGATTAATGATGACGAAGGGCCCCCATTGGCCCGCAGTTTATGATTTAATGAAAGCTGGGGAAGAGGCAGACCCCCTGGAGCGATGTGTGTGTGTGTGTGTGTGTGTGTGCAGGAATGGCAGAAATAGAGGGAGAAATTAATAGAGCAAGGGGTGGAGGAGGAAGGAGAGAGTGTGTGTGTGTGTGTGTGTGTGTGTGTGTGTGTGTGTGTGTGTAGCCGATTCATTGGTGTTTAAAAGGGTGTGAGAGCAAACAGCCACTTCATGAGAGCAACACCCTGTAGAGATAAGACCGGCCGAGTACAAGGCTCAATTATTTACTGTTTGAAGGGTTTAAGAGAGGATTGGAGGGGCTTCATGAAAATTGATGCTTCTGTGTCGAGGGGGTGGCGAAGTTCAAACGCCGGCCGCTGAGCCATTAGCAGGGGTCAGCTCTAATCTGAGTGCATGTTGGTCATGTCGGTGGTGGAAGAGTCTTTTCCCTTCTGACTGGGGCGGCTGCCACGACCGTCAGGAAGGGAAAAACCCAGTTCCCGTTTAATTATGATGAACGATCTGAAAAGCGGAGAAAGAACAGCTCCATGCTGCGGCTCCGCAGGCACTCGGATCTGAAGCCGCCGGGATGAGACGTTCTGCTAAATTATCGCTGAGGAGCAGCGAAGGGAAGCGGCGCTTAATGATATGTTTCGATGCTGTCATTGTGGGAAGCAGCGGGCTTCATGCAGCTCGCGATGACAGAAGTAGAATAAACAGAAAACAAATTAGTCGCTGTCTTTTCTCACATGTTTTTTATATCTCATAGGGCTGATACGAAAATTTTTTTTCATTATCATTCAATAGTTTGGGTTGTGAAATCTCAGAAAAATGGTCCAACCAACTGACTGAAACCTAAAAATATTCAATTCACTGTCACAGAAGATGAAACAAATCCCTACATTTCAATAAAAACCCAAAGATTCTCAGTTTCCTATCACACAAGACAAAGAAAATCAGAAACTCTTTACAGACGAGTAGATAAAACTACAGTTTAAGATACTACGGGTGTGTTTTCATGAATGTATAAGCAGTTGAAGCTAGGCATCGCTGCGTTGTCGTTACCATAGAATGAGCCTTTTACATCTTCAGAGGTAAGCACCCCCTGTTACACGGAGTCTGCCATGTTGCACCGCCATGTTTCTACAGTAGCCCAGAACGGACAAACCAAACACTGGCTCCAGAGACGGTCTTTCATGTTTTACACGTTTTTTTTTTTTTAACACCGTGGGAGAGGACGAGGCAAGGGTGTGTCACGTGTTGGTTGCAATCTGTACGCAAACCACTAGATGGCACTACATCCTACACACTGACTGGTCCTTAAATACACTAATTAAATAATGTATTACTAAGTTCAACTCTATGCTATGATTATTTTCCTTACCAATTAATCTGCTAATGATGTTTCTGTATTAATCAAAATGTCTTGTCTTGTTGACCAGAGGTCCAAAACCCAAAGATAATCAGTTTACTATGATACGATACGAGACAGAAGACTGAAGCACATTTTCTCGTTTGATGGGCTTGAATGCACAACTGACACTGGCATCAACCAATTAACTGATCATCAAAATAGGTGCATTGTTTATTTTTCAGTCAACAGCCTAATCAACTAATCAATTGTTTATTTGTGTTAACACACCGTAACATTGTACACATTGCGTGTAGCTGTTGTAGCTTGGTGGAGTGAAATTCCTTAAGATAAAGAGTGGTGTGATGTTTCAGAGTTGTCCAAATGCTGTGGTTTTAATGCATTCCCTGTACTTTTACTGTTACGCATCACATTTTCATTCATATGTTGTGAATAATCAGGTAATTCAAATTAGAAAATAAAAAAAAGGGCATGTCACAATGTCGTCTTTCCTAATGTACAGTGATGTTTTCAGATCGCTTGTTTTGTCTGACCAACAGTCTAAATATATTCAGTGTACAAAGATATAAAACCAAGGCAGGCATCACTGACCAAGCTGTGTTCAGTCGCTGACGATAATTACTTAATTAAATTGCTGCTTATCCACTAAATCAATCTACTGAGTCTAAAATAAATCCCAAGTGCAAACTCAGCACCAGGATCAAACCGTCACTGTTTCCGTTTTCACCCCCCCCACCAAGATCTCCTGGGCAGGACTCAGCAGGAGTCGGAGAGCCAACAGCCCTGAAACAACAGCACCGACAGCACTTCTGCTCGTCTGCGGTGGAGTTAGAGCAAAGTCAGACTGCATTTGTACAAATACATGTTGGATTCCTCAGATTCACAAAACCTGGGCAGGCAGGGAAGGGGGAGATCAAAGCGCCGAAACATTCCTGTGTATTAGGTTCACTTGTCAGAGCACCTAAAGACATCAATCATGGCTTCAGAGGAGGGTGGTCTGCAGGGAGCGTCACGTTGCAGTCTGACAAAAAAACAGTGCAGTGTTCTGTCAGGCTGAAATATTCAGCACTCCTGGGATCCATCTTTAAACTCAAGTTCTGTGTTCAGAAAACATTTCACAGTGAATAACATCAGACTCTCTGTGCAGATTATCATAATAATGAGGGTCAACATGTGTATTTTGCTCCCAAACGACGGTCCAAAAAGACAAACTGTACATCTACTGTACTAGTACTCACATTACTGCCTCTGTAATGTTTGTTTAAGTAGCAAAACTGATGCATGTGCACATTATCATACTGGAATAGCACTCAATTAGGCTAGTGCTATAATTCATTATTACTTGATTATATGGTCCTTTTATGGGACTTCTTGATGATATGATTAGAGCCCAGGAAATTTGGGGCCAATAGCAATAGTGGAGAGTACGAAATAATTCTGATATCGATATATTGGCTGATATATACACAATTCTTTTATACGCAGAATGTGTGCATAAATACAACATTTTCGCAGTGATACCTCAAATGAGGTTATGAAACAGTTGAGAGAAACAAAGATAGATACGTAATGGAGGCTGGATACTTTGTGGTTTAACAGGTCCGAAATGTCACCAGTGCAAGGAAACCTTAAACTTCATTGGGAATTTAATAATAAACTACTATTTTCTTCTGTAGAAACTATACACATCTTTTTCTACATCATTTGCCATTTCTGTAAAAACAAAATCGGCTGCTAATATCGACTAACCAATATATCGGTCAGCCCGACTGGTAAATTACTAAGGTGGGCTACAGCTACTGATTTATTTTCATCAATCAATTATTATTTATTGAAGATTTTCTGAAATATTTACATTTACCTGTTACACTGTCCTATATTGCTTGTCTTAGTTGACCAACAACCCAAATCCCAAAGACGGTCGATTTAATATTGCACTATGTGGAACAGACAAACACAGAATTCTCATGTTTGTCGGAGAAATTACTAAAATGATACTAAATCAGCAGAAAGATTAATTTTCTATTTCATGCATTTACAGTGGAACACCACTTATTGTGGCGTTCAACATGCACATGTATGAATAAATATGTAAAATGTCATGTTTTTTCGCACATGTGCATGTTTGCATAAAGTTGCCATGTGTTGATCTCACATGTAACAGTCTTCTTATTACCTTGATATTGAGTTCAATCAGTTTTTCCAACTCTGATGTTGATATGTTTCACTGCTACAGTATCAAATGGATACAACATTGCACAAAGTACACTTCTTATGTGGTTTGTTCAACGCTACAGTGTATGCAGCTCTTTTTTCAAGCTTACGTTGACCTATATACAGTTATAAGTGCCAACAACAGTGTATATCGGGCACTTAGGAAGAGGTTATTCAGCATCGACATCCGTAGAAACAAGTTGCTGTTGTACTTAATGATCTCCAAACTCACATGCATTTGTTTATCTCATGCGTACACACCCACACCTTTAATTCATATACATGAATTTCCCAGTTGTACACACTGATCATGTTAAACTCGACACACATTAAGGAGATGTGTGCATGTGGTCACATGATGAACCTTTTGAAGCGTCGACAATGCATTATTTTTTGCGCAAAGCCGTGGCCCTCTCACCTCATTACGAGCCCGGGTTAATAACGTTTAATGCAACAGCGTTTCACGTCTATGAAGTTCCACTTTGCATGCATTAACAGTACAAGAGAGTGTGAGACTTATCTCCTACCATAAGCATTGCACTGCAAAGCGGCCAGATGTTAAATCCCAAATAATTCGCCCTAGATTTAACTCTTGCATTTATCTCTCCACCAAATCTGGCTCTGCTTTGTGGCTTTAAGAAGTAGTCTTTCATTTCCAGAAGTGGGGGTGTTTATGTGCTACTACAAATGACCTATGGTTTCGCTAGCTTTAGCATGTGTGAGCTTGTCTCGTGTTTCTTGTGGGAACTCCTTGCAGAAAGCCGCACTGGGCGACGATTCCGGACTTTTAGTTGCTGACGATTATAAAAAGTGAAACGTGAGCGCATTCCTGAGGGCCAAGGTAGCCGAGTGGCTCCACAGCTGAGGGCTTATTGAAAGATGAGCGCTTAGCAGGAAATTAGCCTACAGTTGGATCCAGAGGGGTCACAGACACATGCGTGCACACACGTATGCAATACACACACACTGCACGCACCTCCCCCCACTCATGAGGATCCCCCTTTTTTTTTATATGCACATCAAATGCATCCCATCATTATGCCCTGGCAATAAGTCACAGTTGACTGCTGTAATATGACCCGTTCTTTGTGCTCAGTCCTCGCATGACTCTGAGCTCTGTGCACTCTGCTGACTTGTGAAGTTGTAACTGTGCTGCGCTCAGGCATTGCATGCCCCAGATTTGGGGGCGGGGAGTAGTGAGGCTGTGAGAGAGTGACAGCTGACGAGCTGAGACCAGAGAGGAGGGGAGGTGGAGAGCGAGGAGGGGAGGAGGTGGTGGTCAGACAGTCAGCGTCCACTGCTGGGATCCCGGGGGGAAGAGAAAGGGCCAACAGTTGCAGCTGTTATTCAGCACACACACACACACACACACACACACACAAACACACACACACACACACAGATTATTCTGAGCCCATCTCTTAATGAACCCAGGCGTCTTTTTTAATCTTGAATGCTCACTGACCTGTTCGCTGAGTGTTATGTAAACTTATGCTATATATACACTATTATACTATACTACTGATCAAAGCACACTTAGCAGCACATATTCTATATGTGAGGAAAATGACTTCAAGGGGAAATTTATCATAAAAATAGTTGTAATCAATGAATAATTTGTAGTTTCAGGTCTGACACAGCCACAGAATATCATGTTATGGAGTTATTTCTGCACTATAGCGCTGATATGTCTTATCCCAGGATCTCTGTAGTACTGTAGGTATTACTTTCTTTTTTTCCCAACAATGTGCTTGGGGACAGAAAGCCACGCCGACTGATATGGGTTGATGTATGTCTCATAAAAAGCATCTCAGGGATTGAGTGTCATGAAGAGCCTGCGATGAACTGCGGGGCTTTAGAGTTTGTGTTGTCTTTGTTTATTTATTCAAGAGGCCGATGGAGTTGTTGTACAGATTTAGAATCAATTTAGTGCTCAGTTGATGCACAGGCGGTGAGTGACTTGCTGGCTCTGCCCTCAGTGAACCTGTTAGTGATGCAGCAGCACTTTACTGTAGTGAGGCTGCTGAGCAGAGACAGGCTGAGAGCTACGGCTGAAAGCAAAAGCTGGTTGAGTCAGATATCTGTCTTTATTTCTTGCAAGGATGTTTTAATGTGTTTGCTATATTCTAGAATCTATAAGACTACATTTGGTGGTAATGTGTAGTGAAAGATTGTGTGTGATACAATCAAAAGCTCCAGAAATGCACATTGTGGTGACATTGTTTTGTCAGCTTAAATAATCTATAGTTTTTTTGTCAAGACTTTTAAAACAATGGATATAGAGAATCCTGACCCCATGATCAATTTGATGCCATCATGCTATTACATCCTGCCCCAAAAGCCTTTAAAGGCATAGTTCAACGTGTTGGGGATACTCTGCCAGGCTGTATTTCCCAAAATATCAAACTGTTCTTTCAAGCACACTTTTTTTTAAATTTCTGCTGCTTTGGGTTTTCAAATTAAAATGATAAACGCAAAAGATGCAGCCCAGCTTGATGATGATGTGAAATAGCATTGGATCATGGGAATAACGTTAAACAACCAATGTTGCCGGTGAAAATCTACCTGACGTGACTTGAAGTATTCACAGATGAGGTAATGTAGTGAAGTTTTAATTGCATTACACATGGACAAGTCAACTTCCTTACTCACACACTGATGAATCATCTGCCATTTCCCCTGAATTTATAGCAAAAGGCGGCCAAATACAGCCACTGTTACCTTCAATCAAAAGAAAAATCAGAAGAGAAAGATCTTCACCAACTGATTTTTTCTTTCAGTGTGAATGATTCCAAGTAGGGCTGAATAATAAATCTAATATACAAATCACAGGAGCTGCAATTTTTTGATAAAGGTCAAATATGTCACAACACACCATTAGAAATGAAGCATTGTGGAGTCCCAGAGATGCTGTGAATACAAATCATATCCTCCAGACTTCATTGAACCTGCTTGTTTGGTCCAGACCTCCAGCAAAAATCACATATTCACCATTTTTACATTTTTTTTTTCAGCTAAAATGAAATACAACAATGAATACTACCGCTTAAATCCTGGGTCCTATCATAATTGCAACCTTTATTCTGAGCAAATTTTAATTAAACCCAACAATAACAGTATTTGGATTGATGTAGAGGAACAAATGTATGAATACTGTGATCTTTATTTCAGCCATGTTCATCAGGATGTCATTTGTCTCGTGCTTGCAGAAAGGTTTCCTCTCCACACTAGACCAGCTAAGAGGAAGAACAGAGCCATAATTTGATACCCAAAACTCAAGTCAAGACACGGAGTAACATCTCTTTCTGAGAACAGATTTAATTTACAAAGAGTCAGTGACAGTTTTACAGTGCACATGACACAGAATCACTACTGAAGGTTCGCAGAACCCTGATGAAAAATATCAACAACAGTGCTGAAAAATTACACTTAGACAACCGTAAATAGGAGCAAATAAATGTTACATTTACATACACATATTGTGTGATATGACATCTCATAAACTGTTGGTGTGTGTGTGTGTGTGTGTGTGTTGGACCCTCTGAACGTGTGGTATGTATTGACCTGAATACTGAGACAACACCATATGGATCTACTGGCCAAGACACTCAAAAGACCTCAGGCCTAATCCCTGCTGGCTGAACTGATTGGTCTGGGATCCCTTTTTTTAAAAAAAAAATTAGTGAAATTAACAGGTTTTTTTCATAACAATAAGAAGTTAGAGCATCAGATTGTCCTTGCATAACAGTGGTCTTCTATACAAAAAGAAGTGTTTTAAGTCAGAGCGGGCAGTATGGTCTGTAATCCTGAGGGCTATATTATGTGAATCTACCTGTTAACTGTGAGATGAAGAACACTGAAGCATGTCTATCATGATACAAGAGAACAGATGCTGTAGGTCGAAGACGAGCTCATCAGTCTGTAGTTTAAATACAAGCGTGGTAGTGTTGTTGACATATCATGGCAAGAATTGTAATATTAACTTTGACATATTTATCTGTGCAGAAGAATGAAAACCATGCGATGCGATATTACAATTAATGTTCGTTATTGCTGCTGTTCGGTTGATGAGAAATATATGTACACTGTTCTGTACATTTACCTCGACCCTGCCTGCTTTACCTCCACTCTCAACCGTCTCATCAGCCCTGTAGTGTATTCACCTGTGTGTGTGTGTGTGTGTGTGTTTGTGTGTGTATATACAGTATGTATCACCATCGTCATAAATCAGATCATCCACAACGCTTTGGGATTAAGCAAGCCCGTTTTGCATCTTCTCCGAGGCTGTGGCGAACGAGCTTTAGATAGCGACCGGGTACCAGATGGCAGTCAGTCATTCAGTCAGTGTACTGGCTGTGCCATCTTCACCCCCTCCTCTCTCCGGCTAACAAACCCAGGCGAACAGACAGTTGACTCAACATGTGCCATATCTACACGGCGGAGAAGAATAATTAGAGTGTCTACCGGAAGAGGGGCAAATCTCAAAGTTTAATGTGCAGTCCTTGAACTGGCCATGCACCGTATTGCTGTAATGTCTTTCTAGGCAAGAAAAAGATGAGGCAAGACTTCCCTTTACTGTGTTTGAAACCCATTTAAATGCGGCAGTGTCTCATAATCTACTCCTGCGTTATATTCATTCCCTGAGCAAGGTGAATGAGACCGACGGGTTCAGTTAAACCTGAGTTTCCAAGGCGCTGAGGCCTCTTGGAAACAAAAGGAAAGCTTAAGACTGTGTTTCAGTGGCAGTGCGTTCAGTAACAGCTGTTTCGTAGCATCACTTATAAAAACAGTAACCACGCAACATCCAACAGTTGGCGTTTCTATTCATAGATGTAAAGAAGTGAGATATGTGAGAGCATGTCATGAAGCGAAGAGATGAAATAGTCTGTGGATGTTTTTTATAAAGATCTGTGATGATGGTGACATTCTGAGAAACATGTCCATTTCAATGTACCGTCGTTTAAGACATCCAGACAAGCCATTCATACATGCACACACACGTACGAACAAATCTGAATAATACAAAACTTGCAGCATAATGTCTCTCCAGCACACACTGACACAACCAGACACACACAAGCAAACGAGGTTTAGGCTTTAGGATTGTCAGACAAACTGTTGCCCTGATAATCTGGTTGTGAGTGTGAAGTTCATTTGGTTCATTTTTGGAAGATAATGTGTCCAGGCCTCTTTTTCAGTCAGTCAGCCATTCATTCATTCCCCTCCAGCACAGCCACAATCCCCCAGCACCTGTCACTCACTCACACAGTCTGGCATCACTGGCAGTCTGTTGGCCTCGCTGTCAGACCCACACAGCTGTGTTGTAATCAAACAAGGGCTGCATTTTTTCCAGACCAGTCTCTGGCTGTCTCCTGTCTAAATAAATCCCAGCAAATGGCTGCTGGTGGACCTGGGGGAAGTGGTGCTGGTGGTGGTGGTGGTTCCTTTCTGCTTCAGCTAGATGCGGACATGGCCTGCCTTTGCCCTGCTGTCCGTTTGCCCAGAACGGCAAGTAGAAGCTGCCTTTTGAACTTTTAGGAACCAGTTTCTTGGGCCTCTTGAAGAGGTCGCCCTCTGGCAGCTCAGGTGCCATCCAGCCGGGTCTCTCCTTGAGCAGCTTGTCCCTGTCGGGTCGGACGCTGCGCAGGAACTTCTTGAAGATGTTTGTGGTTAACGAGAACTTCTTGCAGATCTCCTGTGAGCGGCTGAGGCGAAGAGGGTGAGCTGGGGTGTCTGGTCTGTCCGCCCCTCCATCAGCTATCCTCTCCTCCCTCTTCTTCCTCCTCTCCTCTTCTTCCATTTCCTCCCTGTCCACCTCAGGGAGGTCCAGCCAGTTGCCCACTAGGTCGGCGAAAACGTTGTCACCCAGCACTAAAGGCTGACGGTTGCGGCTGCGGCTCATGAGCGAGGAAGTCCAGTCGCTGCCATCATCTGTGCTGTCCTGGGAGTAGTCGCTGTCCAATGAAGGGCCCTCTCTGGAGAGGCTGTACAGGATCCCGGGCAGGTCCACTACCTGAGCACGACGAGGAGCCTGTGGCTGAGGGTAGGGCTCTGGTGGAGGGTTTCCCACCATTGGTCCATAGAAATCCACCTGTGGGGCTGCGTATCCAGACCACCTCTTGGGGATAGACTCCAGGTCATTCTCACTTCTTGCGCTATTTTCACTTGTCTCGCTCTCACTCTCAAGGCTGGATGCTGAGGAAGATGAGGTTCCCAGGCTGCTTCTGTTTCGAGACGAGCTCCTCTCATCTCGACTGTAGGTGTTTCTGCTCTCCAGAGACGGCCTTGGACTTTGCATCGGACTATGGCTGGGCTCTTCTGGCATGGTACGGCTCAGGCAGGACCCTTGATTCTTGCTGTAGGTCAAAGCCGCTGTAGTTGATGCTTGAGGAGGAGCTGGCGGAGCAGGATTTGGGATTCCTCGGTTAATGGGTCGACCTGAAATGTCAAGGTTTTCTAGCGCTGTCTGGACCTGAAGGAGCTTAAGTTCCTGGAGGGCTCCCATCATAGAATTCATCTGAGCGTGGAGGCCATCTCCGGCTTCTTTCATAGACACCTGAAAGGAGACAGAGAAAGCAATTAAGAGATGGTGATGATGGACAAAATTCTAATGTCAAGTTTAGCTTAACAGCTTAAGACCTTGTAGAGGTCATCAATTCAATCATTTGACTGCTCAGCCTCCCGCAGGACCCATCTCATCCATCAAAGACTGATTTCCTCTCCACCCCCCCCCCATCGTGTTCATCATTTATCTCAGCACCAGCACAAATCCAATTACACACCATCAACTGGCAGGATCAAAGGCACTGAATACATGTATTAGTGGATAAAAAAATCACAGTAATAGTCCTGCTTTTTGCCTCTCCATTGATGAGACTCCTCTCTTGTTGGTTTCAGGCTGCGCACCTTGTATAATTATGGGTCATGTGACCTAGTTTTGGATGACAGGCCAGGGTCCCATATGGCCTGCGTACGGGACAGGATCCAACCCATGACAGCTGTAAAACAGACCGGCTTACCATTTTCTTTTCTCTTCAACTCATTGTATCTCCGTTTTTCTTTTTTGCATCCGTCCATTTACTTTATTCCATATTTGCCCCGTCCTCAGAGCTCTTTGTCTTCACTCTTACTTCCCTCTCTGTGCAGAAGTAATCACACACTCAGCTTTTATCCTCCTCCTCCTCCTCTCCTCTCATTCTGCTCTCATCTGTTTAAGAGCCTGTGTCATGTGACCTCGACTAACCGTCTTCTCCTGAAGGCAGACAGAAAAGCCCAGAGGCAGCGTGACCTGTGTCTTGACTTGTAGGCCTGAATCATTTCATGCCAGACTTTGAATCACTCTGTTAATACAGCAGCTGGTTTAATTTGTCGAACGCGCTCACCGTTGGCAAAGGTAGCGACTGATTGATGAGTAACCCTCCTAGAGAGCCCTCCTTCATTTTTTTAAATAAACATAAATCCGTTGGAAGACGAAAGAAGGCATGCCAGGAATTTTGAAAAACGTGCCATGGATGTGTGGGAAATTGTTGGATAGAAACTTCTGAAGCACACCTACAGTGCTCAACAGTAGATAAAACTGACAGACAACTCATATCCCTTCAAACCAAGCTGTCTGTCAGGATCTGTCGGTTGAACTACAACATAGATAACTGTCAACTAACATAAATGCAGTTTATGCACATAAAACAGGCCTCTACTTTCGGCACGCTCAAATGTAATAGCCTCACATCTCACTCTATTAAACCACTATTATGCATGTATAGTAATCAACACCAACACCTTACCTTCTATAAATGTCTGTCACAAAGCAGGAGGTATAGATATCCCTGTCTGTCACTCTGTTGTTGTTAGTCTGCACCTCTGCCAGTCTTGTCCCTGTCTCTCACCTTTCAAACGGATCAGTGTGACAGCCCCTATATGTATCACTCTCCAATGGGGGGACACCGCTGGGTGTGACAGCCAATCAGCGCTGCCCGTCTAGACTTTAAGCCCCGAACGGCGGGCGATACGAGGGGGGTGGGGTCAGTCAGGCGGAAACAGACTGACAATGAGAAGAGCGAGAGGGGACACGGCGAGCAGGAGGGATGGTGAGAGTCAGCCGGGTGAGCAGGGATGGAAAAGGGAGGAGGGAGAGAAATGCAGAGGGGGAGGGATCCCTCGCCATATGTTTAGATGTCGAAGGGAAAACTGTTGATGGATTTAATTATGGATGACACCATAAGAGCACATGAGGGGGGTTATAGATGGGAGAAGGAGGGGGGTTGTAGGTGTAACATCGCCAGGCTGTGATACTTAATCTTGAGGGAGCCGTGATTGTGTTGAAACCCCAGGGTGAGAAAAGTAGACGTGTAGAACAACTGACAGTGTAGCATCGTAAACAAAGCAGCCTGTAAGCACCGTGAGAGACGTGAATGCTGCAGAATGTTTGGTTTACTGGGAAAATAGACAAATGTCATAGATAACTACCATTCATGGGCTACATCAAGATTAAAAACCAAAAAATATAAATATTTCATGAAAAAAAAACACCAAAAAAGATAATCTATTATAAAGGAGTTGTCAATTTAATCTTATAGTTGATAGTTGCAGCTCTAGTATAAACTCCCAGAGCTTCCAGCATGGCTGTGGCACAAATGCAAAAACTGAAAAATCATTTTCTAAATCATTAGATTATTTTTCCATGTTATTATTTTCTTAATTAGTAATTGAATCTAAAAAAAACTAAATTGGTTAACACTTTACAGTACAGTACTCTCATCTCAGGTAATCTGGGAAAGATCATGAAGAAAGAAAAAAACTCTTTAATTACTCCTTAATGATTCATTAGTTAGTATTCTGTGTCTCCTCAAGTAAAGCGATGCATCATACTAAGTACTTACTAAGTGGTACATCATTACATCATGATTACCTGAACATTACCTACCCTTTTTTAATAATCATTAAGGGGAAGTCTGTCTATCATAACTCATCATTATCTACTATATATTCCCTGATTCAGAGTTTTTTGTTGTCTGACCAGCAGTATGAAGTCATAGACGTAATCTCAGTAAATGACGTTAAATCTAAAATGAGAGACCTAGAGGCAAAATCTAGCAGGAAACATTTAATTTAGAGAAGATCAGCAAATCTTTGGCATGAACTGAGCTGCTGTTTATTCACTTTCTGTTTCACGACTAATTGGCCACTTCACTTGTTCTGTACCTTGACACTTATCCAATACCCCTGCACCATTAACATTCAACCTCTGGGTTAAAACACTTCATCACTAGCATATGGCTGAGTAGGTGCACCGGGGCGTGAATAGCCTCTAAGATCAGATAATAAGCCTATCAATGCACATGCTGGGAACAAAAGCCTCCGAGCTTCCCGTTGGCTCGCTAAATTAGGCAGCGAAGGTACGTGTAATTAGCACAATGAGGTTGTCTCTTGTCTCTGTGCCTTCCACATATGGCTGACTTCATTAGCTGCCATTCCCTGCATCCCAGGAGAGGCCGGGAAAAGGGCTCATAATTATGGTTTACTTTCCTCCACATCAAAAGTCAACAAGTCTGAAGACAAGATGACGTGTATTGTTGTTACATCTCCAGAGGCAGACATGCGGCTTCGGCGAAGTTAATGCAGGGATCATCTGAGGGATAACTGCGCACTGAGCTGCTGGTGAAATCTGGATCACTTAAATGCATTAAATCTGAAATATCATCTCTTAAGCAGTCCATTCTCATGCAGTCTGAGAGGGCCGCACCTGTTTGCACATGCTCACCACAAACACCCTAATTTAACACTCACATGCAACTTCGCTGTTGTTCCCAAAACGCAGGCGTTCCCACTGGTTATTTAAAAAAACACTGAGTTGTTTGCTTGCATTTCTATTCTAAGGTAACATTAATTATTCATATTGTGCCCCGGGGAACAAACAAAAGGAACAGTAGTAAACTAACCCCCATTATTCCACCTTTGCCATGCCAACTGACTCCAGGCGCTCCACCACTGCAATTTCAAGGCTGAACTTTGTGGCCTAAATCTGTCAGCCTCTTCAACTTTCATCCTGATGTCTGCTCAAGATGCTAAAAGAGGCTTTACAATAATGTCCCGCGGCGGTTTTCTTGTTTAAAAACAGATGTTGTTCATCCTTAGATGTCTCACTTTTTTACAATGTGTGAATCAGCTCAGGGGCCTTGTTAGGACAAAGACAGCGAGGATCTGACAAAACCTACACAAGCACCTTATGGTCTTACAAGGAGGAAGAAAATGGAGATGAGGAATAAAAAAATGTCTAATCTAATTTAATAAGAGAACTGGGGGATGGAATTGGGGCTTCGGGGAATTGCTGTACTGCCCAGAAACACTGGCATCATTAACCGAGTCTTGTGAAGTTTAGTTAAATCTTCTTTTTGAACTATAAAGCCTCCAAACTATTTCAGCCATTTAATCCATCAAGCGTGTACTCCTATAAAAAGATCGCCATAAAAAAGCAAGCCAAGTGAAAATCTGTTGAATGAATGAAAGAAGGACAAACAGGCGCTGTCCAGATTCCCTCCCCCTTCATCTCCTTCTTCTTCTTCTTCTTTGGCTGCACTGATGCCAGCCAACCAGACATAATTGCCAATTAAGGGCTGAATGCTTCAAAGTTTAAGAACAATAGTTGGCAGTCTTGAATTAATGTTGAATGGAAGCTTATTAAAAAAAAAGTTCTGGCCATTTAAAAAAAAAAGGAAATCAGTTCATCTGGGATTTTTTCACGTCAAGCTCCGTCTACTGTGAAGAAGATGCGTCCAAGACGGCATTCAATATGCATGCATGTGAATTAAATACCACAAAGTATATGAATAAATCAACGCTCCTCCTGTGCTGTCTGTTACGGTTTCCAGCTCTCCGCCCTCGCTGCAGCCTCAATGTAACGTCCTTCAGTTATGGAGGGAAAAATGAATTCACTGTGCAAACACACCCAGCTCACACATGTCTGCACACGCCTTGCTTGAATGAAGTCTAAAAGCATGTATGTGTGGGCTCACTCACATACATTCAGTGGATTATCAGGTGAGAAGTGAACACAAAAAACGAGGGATCGAAAACAAACCGCTGCTCTGTTCTGGCTGTAAAATCCAGGCCATTTGCTGTTGTTGTTTATTTGTTATTGGCTGGAGGGAGGGAGGAAACAGTGAGGCCAAGGTTATCGGACCCAAAAGGTCTTCCTGTTTAGAAGAAGCTGGCCAGCAGCAGCAGCAGCTTTAGTGTACTCCACCCTCCCTCCACCTCCACCCCCTAATTAAAAATGAATGGGTGGGCTTGTGCGGGTCAAGGACAGGAATGGGGTCTCTCTCCGGCGGGGGTAACAGAGAGGGTCTCTGTGAGCGAGCTGCTGGACTCGCCACAGACCGCTGTGGACAGCCCCGAGGTCATGATCAAGAGGGCAATAAAGCTGTGAAGCGCTCGCCGAAAGAAATAAATTACTGTGCATGGGGCAATGAATGCCTCTTTGACGAGATGTTATATGGTGACTCTGTTTGGTCTGAATGTCCTCGGGGTCATGGTCAGGAAAGAAGTGGCACTAATGTTCAGCAGAAGAACACGGGACATGATGTCATGACAAATTTGCAGTGAAGGGTTGGAATCCACATTTTTTAACCAAAATGTTTGACTTGTAACCTTGAATGTGTTGTTATGTGTCTCTAGTATGTGCTACTATACAACAAGACTTCACATTACGTAGGACTTTTTGGTTCCACGTTCAACCCAAAGTGAGGTCACCCATTCGTATCTGCACAACCATTTTGCAGCCTTCAGTTTGGTATTATGCCTGCCGCCATCTTGGTTTTTAGGAGCCAGAGTGTTGCCAGAGCACGCCCACTTTTTTTTTTAGGCGCTTGAAGATCCAATAATCAATGAAGTGTCCATGGGAAAGGTCAAAGATGACATTTAAAGTGCTGACATTAAGCTAATTGATTCATGACGTCAACCATGTTTTGACTAACATGCATGTTCCACCATTATGGCTACCACAAACTAGTAATGACGAAAAAGCAGCAAATCATCCTTTCATTTTTTTGGAACAGCTAAGAAAAAGTTCACAATGTTGTTGGATTTGAAACTAGGGATTGAAACCATAAACTCATTAGGAAACTGTTTGATAAAGCAAGTTAGAAGTGAGGACATTTTCTCATAAGTTTACATACGATCAGACTTCGAAACCAGTGGCGTTGCCGCCTGCTGACCAATAAAAATCTATGCAGGTGTAAGGCCACTGTTCAAATTCCCACCTAGCCTGATAATTTGTTTTTTTTTTTCTACCAGATTTTGGATATTTGTCTCTCATAATTCTGCCTCCTCTCAGTACGATCAAGGCAAATTACAGCCCCTGTCGTTCTTAAAGCTAAAAATGTCAGGCTTGGACACAAGAAGCTGCTATTTCCATCCTGTTTTATCCTAAGAGTCAACATTTCATTTAACCGTGACCATGATCCATAATTGTGTCCCCACAATGTAGCTAATTTAACCAAAGTCGTAATCTTTTCCGAACCTTAGCTTGGTATTATTTTCTCAACGTACTGGGGCTAAGCATCTTGATTCATTATCAATGCCTAAATCTGACCAAACCTTGAGGGTTGGGGCTAAAAAAAAGTAATATAAGTAATTTTAACTGACAATCAATCCTGCCAGAAGGGGCATCACAACCAAGAATGCTCATTCAGCATGGTTAATTTTCAAAGGCAAGAACTGACGCACTTTGTCCTTATTTTTGGAATCCTCACAGTGAGCCCTGTGGTTTATCCAGAGCAGTGGGTTTTTAGAATGTTTTCTTTCTGGAAATAAACGATGCTCATGCATTTTTTAAATGTAACCTCAACTGCAGTGCTGTGAGCACTAAGGACACCGCATTCACCTCCTTTGCAATTGTGATAGCAGCCTAAATGTGAGAGACAGCTATCTCCAGCGCCTTGCAAATAAAAACTAAACTATCAGCGAGATGTTAATGGGAATGGAGAACTTGGTGAACTTTCCCTTTACAACTGAATCAGATTAAACCAGCTTAATCACTTCTTCAGTGACCTGCCGCCCAGCAAACATCCCCTCATGGCATTTTAGAGATGGGAGTTGGTTTAATAGCTTGTTTCCTGCTAGAGCTCATTTACGCTCACAAAAACACACAAGTCACAGAAACAATGCTGCTGTGGGAGACACAGGATGATTAGGGCCTGTGTACTCATCTTCTGGCAGATGGTCTTTGGAGAAAACTTTCGCTGTACGTGATGATCGTCAGATAGATGCTTGATAGCTCAGCAGTTGACGTCAGCACCTTCTGTGTGGGCAGTGAAAGTGCACGGCCAATACTCCAGCCCACAGTTGTAGCATCAAGAGTGATGTTAATTTTGCAGATCCTCCCCCGTGTCTTAGTCTAGCTTCAGAAGCAGTTTGAATGTGGAGCAGCACATGAAAATGCATGGGATTGCGGTGAGCTTTCATGATGAGTGGCTTGATTTTTGTCCAGCATTATAAGGACTTTGAAGCTCATTGAGTTGAGTAAATGGGCCTTTAAAGCTGCACTCATTAATATATTTTTATATTAACAGTGGATTGAATGATTGTAGATGGGAAATGGGTTGCTTGTGGTGGTGATTCTACAGAGAATTAGCTGCAGTCTCCCTCAGTTCTAGCAACCGTTTTAGTGACTTTCAGCTCATTGTTTCGGTTTTACAACCTGCAACGTTACTCTTTCAGTTCAGTGTCAATGTTCTGATAAACCCACTGCATGCTGGCTGCTCAGCACCGGACAGCAGACAGAAAAAGTTAGAGACTAGCTACATTCTGGAGCATTTAGCAGCTAGATATGCTTCTCATGAGGAGGTGGAGACCAAACAGTGAGCTAAAAGTAAAGTGAGCATTGTCCAGAACTATGACTCCAAGTTACTGTTAACGTTAATAAACTGTCTGGGTGTGTAAATAGGCATCTGTATGATCATATGTTCACCACTGCTGTGATTATTTGTCAATGTTCTGGTCGTAGCTTGTTGCACTGCCCCCCAAAAAATCTATAACTGTATCTATAACCATACAACACATCTTCCAAAAATCCAATTTCTTTTGGCCATAGACCAACCAATAATGGAAGACAAAATGTAATTTTAAAGACCCAACAACACAACAGAGCACAATATTGACCTAAACCTCAGTGACAGCAGCACCCATGAGAAATAATGCACATATTTTTGCTGCAGATGAAAGCAGAGACACAACTCGATCTTGGACCAGCAGGGTCACGTGTGGTTGCAGCAGCAGTATAATTAGCAACCTTCTCTTTGAAACAATAAATCGTAAATGTCTCAGGTTATGTGCGTGGACCCATAATGATAAACAGGCTTTCTAAAAGGTTAGTGGCTCCATCTCAAACACAATAATCACCCATGCAAAACCCCCGCAGCTGCCCCCCGAGAGCTGGGCCAATTTTAGCCGAGGGGAAGGAAGGGACGGTTGGAGAATGGGAGCCGTGAGGGAGGCACCAAACAAACGAGCTTAAAGCCAAACCACCACAATGCTTTGTGTTGTGTGTGGTTTTTCTGATCCCACACCCAAAAGGTAACAAAGAACAACTCTGAGGCACACGATCAAGAATAGACTCTAAGTTTGGCACTTGTGCGAGTATTTTTCTCAGATATCATGATCTCATATTTGCTGGCTTTGGTGTTGGATTCCAAGGTGACAGTTTGTTTGAAAATGTGCCTCAGGTGCAAAAGGGGATGAAAGTAGTATGATGCATATGCATTTAGCTTCAGGAGTGACGGCATCAAAAGCTTTGACTTATGCTTTAGTGTCTGAAACGTTGGTGTTCCTGCAGGTGTGAACCCTTCGTTCAGACGAGATGACTCAAAGACATGTCAGCATTCGGATCTTCGGCTCTAAGCAAGCAGGAAGGGCTTATGTTGTCTTTATCCATGAGTCTTTCGTCTAATGAGTCATGCCAGAACTTAAAAATAATTCATTGTTACCATTTTATCCTCAGGATTTATATGGAGAGCATTTTAAAGGAACAAAACAAATGGAAGCTAAAAGCATGTTGACAAACTGTTGAGAAATGTTCCTGACTTGAGGTTAAGTGTCTCTGATGTGTTGGATCTGCTCGTCAGCGAGGACGAATAGCCCCGGAGCTTGTCGGGTGAAGGGTCGAGTGTTCATGCGTGACCTGACACTACCCCACACAGACTGACCCCCCGACCCCTGACACAGTGTTCACACTTTCGCATGACACTCGTCTTCTTTTAGAGCTGACAGTGCATTGGGTTTCAGGGTGCCCACTCAATGGAGCATAGAGTTCACAGTCGTAATTTACTTGACTCTTACAAAGACAAAGACTTCACACCAAACAATTTTTTTAAAATGCATGTTAGCTTTACAGTTTTAGGTCTTTGGATTTTTTCGTCTGCCATTAGTGTCCATCCATTCCCACACATTCATCAATTAGCAGACTCTTGAACTTGGCTTGGCTCCAGACCTTTTAACGACTGTTTCAGAATGGTCTGCTGCCCATTGACGGCCCTCCATTTGTGGGTGGGTTAAAGAATAAGGACATTGTGTTCTTGCAAACAGCTGGACTAATAGAAACAGAAAAATGGCTATAAAAAGATGACTAGAGTGGATGAAACTGACACAGCGGTTTGTGTCTTTTGACTGTTCTGATTCTTTTGCGGAAGTGAAAATGACATCAGTGAATCATGAATACACCACCCATCACTGATTAGGGCAAGGTTAAGGCAAATTAACAACCCCATTAACAATTAACAACCAACATAAAGCATGTCACACTGATTAATTAAGTGAAATGACACTGCGAGTATCACATGGACGGTCGCGACACAGACCTTCTCTCTTGTAACGTGGATGTCGCGTCACGTAGCTAACGTGAAGCTGGAAGTTATTTATTCCGATGTTTTTGGCAACCAGACGTGTCCAGTCAACCTTACTGATTGTTGGACACATTCACAAGCTTTACTTTATCACCTCTGCTGTTAGCACTGTCGTTAACAGCTCACTTAGTCCATGCCAAATATATATCAAACTAATATCATAAACATGTGACAACTAGATGACTCATGGCTCAAATTAATAATACTACTAGTTGACTATGAAAATCTTTAGTCAGGGGGCAGCCCAAATTCAATGTGATGGATTTACACAACAGGAGCACAATACAGAGATTAACGAAACATAATGGATTCCGGAAATTAATTGTTATAAACGGATTAGATTAAAGAAAGTGCCACTGTCCTTTTTAAATCTACATCACAGCCTGGTCGCACGTGTTACTGAAGAAGAACCGCAGGACTGTGTGTGGCAGGTGTAAGTCGGCTGTTGGATGTTTGTGAGCTGCGTGTTGCAGATGGAGCGATTTTAACCACTCTCCAGTGAGCAGTGGATGAAAAGCTGTCACAGTGGAAAGAAAAGTGACAACCTTGGCATGGACGCCCCTTGTTTTCTGAACAACAGATTGCGGCCCACATGGTCCTTTGCAGGGGGAGACAGCACAGGACCATGTGCGATGCCTGTTTGATCCCCGTCATGGCACAAGACTTTTTTCTATTATGTTACCAAACTGAGATGTGGCAGCTATAACACAACATGTCCTCCTGGCAGTCGGCGTCTACTCCTATGAAGTCTCAAGTGCCACTTCACAGACGTGTGGCTAATTTGGAGGAGTGAATCGAGGAGTCACAGAGCCGATCGTATTGCAAAACACGCAGCCGTGCGAGGCTTTTCTGTGGGGCCAGTAGCTGGATAAAGAGAAAAAAAGAAATGTGTGTCTGCTTTGAAGATGATTCCAATTGAAATCTGTGCCAGTTAAGGCTCCTTTTGAAAACGGGTCTCATGGTGTGTCGCTGCCAAATGATTTGGGTTTGCGGGCGCAGCTCACACATTTTGTTTTTACATTTCAAAGATGGGGGGTAAGAGTGAGAGCTCTACAGTCGCCACCATCAAACACATTTGTTTATTAGGGAAGAGGACACAAACAGAGGAGATAAGAGAGACTGAGACAAATTCATTTAGGGCATATTTATGGGCTGTGACTCGCTGTGACTGCCAATTTCACTCACTCCCCTTTGAAAGCGAGACCTCACAGCTGCCCCCTGTTGTGGGGCTGCAACTGCTTTACTGGTTAAATTGATGATTATCTTCTTGTCTAATTAATTTTGTCCATAAAATGTCTCGTGTGACATCTTCACAGGTCATATTCTGTTTGACCAACAGTCCAAAACTCACATATAGTCAGTTTACATTCATGTAAAACAGGGAAAAGCAGCAAATCCTCACACGTGAAGAGCAGAAATCAGCAGATTATTTGCATTCCTGCCTCAAAAGTAAATCAGAAACAGTCGCTGAATAATTTTCTGTTGACTATTTGTTTCAGCTCTGTTGCAACACAGCGATGCATTCACTGCAGCGCGTCAAAAATACAGCGAACATTTATTTTAGGAAACTCAGCACAGTCTTCCAAAGGAGAAGAGTACAAAACTGTCTTGAGCTCATTAGGCTTACAACATCTGTCCCAGATGTGTGGACAGAGAGGAGGAGGAGGATATGTACACATGCCTCTGGTGTGCTCAAAGCTTTAAGCCTACACAGATTAATAATAAAAATAGATAAATAAATAATAAAAATACACATTAAACCCCAACTGAGGCTAAAAACTAGAATTTGTTCTGAGAAACAACATGCAAAGAAACATCTGATGTTGTTTTGACTATTTGAGAAATAAATATTAGATAATTAATCCGAATTTTTGCACATTAACAAAGTAGAACAACACCATTCAGCACTGCAACAGTAGAAGTGGCGAGGACGCAAACACAACATACCAGTTCTTGCTTCAGTCGCCTCAGACACGCATCCATGTTCTTGCATTCTGGTTTCTGTTGTTCCATCTCTTCTTCTTCTTCTTTCTTTCTTTCTTTCTTTCTATTTTTTATTATTATTTTTTTTTGGAAAGGCGAGAATTTCAGATGAAGCGCTCCTTCAGTCGTCGCTCGAGCATGACTCCCAGAGGGTTTTATTTGCTGGGCGAGAGGAAAAAAAAAAAATTACAACAACGCTCCGGTGGGGAGCAGAAAACAATCTGCCATCGGGAGATGCGCAAAAAATCCTGTTGAGGAATGCGAGCACGGCTCGTTATGACGCGGATCCTGTGATCACACTCCTGATGACGGAATTGTGTTTTTACTCCCCCACAATAAAAAAATGATATTGAGCTCCTTCTTGCAGCCGCATCAACAGACTCAGTCCGTGTCTGTGTGTCTGTGTCAGTGTGTGTGTGTGTGTCTGCTCGGCTGCTGTCAGCCTGTGTGTGTGTCGCTCAGCCGGTTTTCTCTTTCTCTCTCTCTCTCTCTCTCTCTCTCTCTCTTTGCTGTTTTCCCATTCAAGAGGAGCGCTTACGTTGCCCATCCAATTTCCTCCAATGAGCGAGGACGTCACCAAATCCCATTCAAACCGGGATATTAAAAAACGTTCATCTGTCATTTATATTATGGGGGAATAGAGCATCTTGTAGTGGTTTCACAGAGATATGAAAAGAAAAACACTGCAACATCTGGAGATTTTTTATTTATATATATTTTTTTTAATCGAGGCTGCAGGAGGCATGCATGATGAAAGTAAAAACATGTCTAGCAGAGCAGATTCTGCAGCATGGCCACTGTTGGGGACTGGAGGAGGAAGCTTTCAGGAGGATGTGTCTTAGAAAAGAAAAAAACATATGTGTCATGCAAAGAGCCATAAGGACAGTTTCCTGGCCACCGGAGAGGAAACACCTGAGCCCCGGCAGGCTTTTTGTTGCATGACCCGGATACAATACTTTATTAGCAAGGGGAAGGAAGAGAGCTCATATTCAGGGGACAACAATCTGGAAGTTGTTTATCAATCCCTGTCTTATAATATAGATTTGACATCGCTGAAAGGTTGCACACGCAGAATGTTAAACATCCACTCTGAAGACCTGAAAGATAAAAAACGAGGTCTGCTTCAGGTTGAGGTGATTGTGTTGCCGAGAGGAAAAGGAAAGGAAGACAATTCAGGGGAAACTACAGCAATAATCAAAACAATGACAAGGAAAACACGCTTTTGTCTTCACTATATAGGGCAGAAAATGGATGAGGGAGGGAGGTTATATGTAAGATGCATCACGTATGTGATAAAATCAGGCTCACAATAAATATTGTCTTCTAAGTCACCCAGATCTGTGGCTGACAGAAAACGTGATGTCCTCTGACCTGCTTCTGTCATCTGGAAGTTTTAATATCGGGCCTGATGTTGCTGATGCAGCCCAGATGGAAGCAGATCTAACTCTGATCCCCGAAAAGCAATGAAAGAGGGAAAAAATGAATAAATCATCTCAGGGAAACTTCACTTTGAGGGAAGAGCTTTGACTGACTCGCGTGTTTCATTCTGTTATAAATCCTCAAAGAGCTGAAATGATAGAAAAGTCGTGTGCTGCGTTCAGAGCAGATTAATATCTGTTTCTGTTTACTAAGTGTCGTGTTGACTCTGTTTGTTTTATAAATGATATTAAGGGGAACAATCTTCTCAGATACAATAAGGGATCATCCCCAACCTTTGCATTTCAATCCTAGAAGAGCCTCTTTGTGTCCATTTTCTCTCATTTATCTAATTAAAGCAACATGATGCGACTTTTTTTTTACCTTAAAATATCAGCTTTAACTTCATTTTGATGGCTCAGTTTCTTGCAACGGGGTGAATGGTGCCTCTGTCACTTGCGTCTGCACTGTGTAACTTCAGTGAGAGTGTCGGATCACAGCGTAACATACATGTTTACTTCAAGACGCTCGTTTTCAACACGTAACATTGTTGTGACGTGACAAGTTTTATTTGTAGTTAGCACCTACGTTACGTCTGATAAACTGTTTCAGACCTGGGATTCGTAAATTATGATAGTGGCGTTACACTCAGAGGGCCAATTTCTACGTAATGTGTAATCAAAATGTCAAAGATGACCGACTTCTAATGCAAAACACAAAGGGACACACAAATGTAAATATAATTTATGTGGGCAGCAGAGGGTCGAATGCTGTGTGGTGAACCCAATTTTCCACAATGGGCTCCAAAATATCCAATTATTGAGGACACTAAGCAAGTAAAGAAAAGTCAATAAGTGAATAAATCAAGTAAATTTGATTTGCTGATTGAAAGTCAGTCAGAAAGTGGTAAAAAAAGGTCATCAGCTGTTAATTTGGATGAACCATAAATTCCAATACCCCAAAATACTCAATCGACTGTGAGATGAAAAGCAGCAAATGTTAATTTGGACTAACACTTTTTTTTTAACCAATTAATGACTAAAACTATTGTAATTTGTTTGAAAAATTATTTAAAGTTGACTAGTCCTGCCACCACCAAAGTATAGTCGACCAGAGTCACAAATTCACATGTATATTTTCTTAGAAAACAGACAAAAACATGCCAAGTGTCATCATTAAAGAAAAAGACGATGACTGAATGCTCTATGTAACATCATGTAGACAGAAATTGTGTAGCGTGCGCAGTCAACACTGAGACGATGATGACGATAACACGATTGGCCTGTCTAAAGTTCAGCCGGCTGCTTCAGGATTTGAGGCGATTTTTTTATCCCAAACGTGACCCCGACCTGCAGCTGCTTCTCCTGCATGTGTCCCACTTCCTGATCCAGTATGCGTCCACGCTGACAGCTGGGAGGAAGTGTCTCCTCACATCGTTCAGCACCGAAACACATGCGGCAGCCGCGGCAACTGTCCAACTATACATCGCTGCAGACACAAAGTATTATCATCCTTTATGTGACTCACTGAGCGCTATGACTTGTTTGGTTATGCCTCTGTTTTCTTTTTTGTGTCCAGGCCAGAAATAATTCTAACCACTTTCAGTTGTCCTTGCAGGGAAACAACTCACGCACACTGCCAGAGTTATGGTTGCAAACAGAAACTGCTACAGATCTCTGCTGTCTGGGCCAAATCACATAAAGACAATAAATCTAAAGGGTGAAGCTGATATGTACAGATCTGATCCTGGTTTGTGAGCCCGAGGTTTGGGAAACAATGAATATGCTCATTCCGAGTCCAAGAAAAGAGAGAAAATTAATTAATTGCTTTGCCAACTGCTTATCATCACAAATGATACACTGGGTTGGAAAACTAAAGAACGATTGTTCTCCGCTGCCGGCAGTCATGCATCCACATGTCCTTTTGCAATAAATATGCAACACAGAAGCTGTAATTTCTAATATGAGATTATTTCCCCTCTGGTTAAATTTGAAATTTTAATGTGAATTCAAACAACATACTTTCATTCGTGAGGACACAAACGTGATGTGTGATTTCACCAACTGTAGTCAATCAGTGTGAAGTGAGCGGTGATCGTGACTTCGCGACTACCCAACCCTTTTCCCGAGCTCGTCTAAATAATGCATCGGGTCTATTAATGGTCTTACTGTACATGTGAGAGCAGTTGCCTTGCTGTGTAATGTCACTTCTCTTTAGTTATGAGAGTAATTGGATGAGAGGACATGCTTTCATGTTTCATATTCAAACGAGAGCAGGAACTGGGATGGTGCCGGCTAATGTAGTGATGTCTTTTCCCAAACTGTTAATAAAACCACATTGTGTATTTACATTATCGTGATACATGAACCAGCAACTGTTACACAACGTAACAAAGTATTTGAGGAATCCGACAACTTGAGTTGTCACTTTAGTCCTCAGCATCACATTGTAAGTCGAACAGATTCGATTCCTTATAAGGTGGCGATGGGTTAGGGATAACATATGTAAATGTGGCAGGCACCTACAGTTTTTATTTATCTTTTATTTATCACTAGAGTTGATGACTCTATTGGTCGATCAGCACAAAGTTAATCTCAAGTTATTTTGTTGATCAATTAACTTTAATGAAGACGTTTTTGAAGCAAACCTGACAAAAATCCTCTGCTTCCAGCTCCTCACTTGTTAGAGTTTGCTGTTTTTCTTAACCCTCCTGTTGTCTTCATGTTCTGTATACACCTCTTCTCCTCTGGGTCAAAAATGACCCACTCTCACAAAAGATCTGAAATGAAGTAATTTCATTTCATTTTAAATGCCAAATCTATTATTCTTGAAGAAACAACCTGTCATCCATCAGAAACTGTGTTAATATCAGACTTTTCCTTTTTTACAGTGCAGAAAGACAGCAGCCTCCATATTTTTTAAAGTCCTCTAAATTTGTCATCTCCAGGATCTTTTTGATAGCTGGTGGGATGAACAGGTGAAATGTTGAGGTAAATTCCTCAACATGGCAAACATGTTGTGGGACCTGGAGTCATCTTTATGACATTTTGTGCTGCCATCCTGCCCTGGTTGTGGTATGGTGATATGTCATCTTGTCATTTTTTGACAAAAAAAGTTCTCTTCAGACACTCCTCAATCTCCCAAATCAAATGCGCCTTGCTGGAGATTTGAGAAAATCAGCTCTACGGCCTGTTCAGCAGTGAAACGTGCACTCATGGCTTCAGCATAGACAGAACTAAGAGTTCTGTCACCTGCAGCAAATTTAGAGACTGAATATAGAAGTGTTAGTAAACAGGGCCTTAATGGTTGTGTGTGAAATTGTTTGAACTTTGATCTTTGAAAGTTGTGTATGGGGCGTCATGGAAAGGTGATGGTGGCACACCTGCACAAGAAAATTTAGGTTCTGTCTGAGATCAATCAGCATTGTGTGTGTGTGTGTGTGTGTGTGTGTGTGTGTGTGTGTGTTATGTAGTCTGTAACTGACTCTGTGACTGCTGGTTCAAAAATGACCGCAAGATAATCTTTGTACAGGGTACAGCTTCCATGAAAATATGAATAAAGGCAACCTTCCTTTTTTCTAATCTTGGGGTCACTTTAGGAAAACATAAAACATTTCAAGTTGAAAAAACAACATTTAAGGGGTCTCCGCTATTAAACACAGTTTAGCAAAGACAACAGGATGGGTTAAAGTCTATTTTGTTTAGTAGTTTGAATTTACCTGAAACGCCTCTGAAGACTGAATTTTCCGCTCTGAGAAACTGTGATAGGTTTTTGTCCTACAATTTTCTAATCAAATCAATATATAACAATTTGTTGAAAGTCAGAGTTAATTTAAACAAAAAAGGATTGACCGATTAATCGAATTAATTTTATCTATATAGCCCCAAATCCCAATCACATTGCCTCAGTGGGCTTTACAATCTGTACAGCGAGGGACATCCTCCCACGTACTTGACCCTCGACTCAAGTTAGGAAAAGCTTCCAATCCAATCCTTGGTTTTCATAGCAATTTCGGAAGGTATTACATTATTAAGCCACGATTGGATGGAAAGAAGGAAGGAAGACTTATGGAAGAAAATGCTTTGATGACTTTGTTATGCCAAACAAATACACTAAATATAATCCACCTATGTCATCCAAACTCTGACAGAAGTGTATTATAGACACATTTTTACATGTTTTTGTCCTTTTTGCTTTTCACTATTTTGCCTACAACTGTTAAACATAACGAACTTGTTATGAAGCCAGTACTGACGTCATTAATGTGATAGATAAAGTATAAAACATGTTACATTACCTGTTGCTAGAAGCTTAAGAGTAACTACATGTTTTGTGCTGTACTCACTGTAGAGGACACACGAGGCTCTAATGTGTACGTCCAATATTTATTGACCTTGGGTATAGACAAGACTTCTTTACCATATGTCCCTTTGCAAACAGACGCTGGTGTGTTTGTCTAATAAAAGCTGTTCGTATGCTGCCACCTGATGGCTGGGATGTGTCACCACAAGTCAAAAAATCCTGGAGATCATCTGCTCAAGTTCAGGGCTTGACCTTTTTTTTATGATTTCTTTAAAAAATATGCTATTTTCTACCTGTAATAACAGAGAAATATTGTAGGTTTTACTCCATTACTCTTATTTGACAGCTTTAGTTACTAGTTACCGAAGTTGTAGTTTCATAAACAAAATAGTGTTACTATTATACAAAAAATGAGCTCCACATCAATCGGCTACAGTAGCAAAAATGCTCATGTATGCATGATGAGGATGAATGAGTAATCTGATGATATAATAAATTGTAGTATCATGGTCACAGAGGAAATTTAATCTGCATGAGTACATTTTATACTAAAATCAAATTTTCAGATTAAACTTACATATTTTTCTGAAGTAGCTAAACTTCGAATCGATAGAGTATTTTCACAGTGTGATATTAATACTTTTGAGGAAGCAGAGACTCTGAGTACTTCCTCCACCGCCGCCAACAGGTTTAAGCTGCTGACCGTGAGTTGCATGTCATTCTCCACCCGTCTTAATCCTTATTATCTGTCACATCTCTACTGTCAGTTCTCATTTCAAGGCATAAAAGTCCTTTTTCTAGTGCCTTACAATGTGGAAGCAGTTCAGCGAGAATTTGTGAAAAAGTCCAGCCCAGTTTTATTCTTGACAGCTATTAAATATGAATCTATGTACATCATTTCTGTTTAAACATGAGCTTAAAGAAACTAAAAACTACATTTTGTAATACAACTTTGTGTCTCTAAAATGATAATAAATCCATCTTGAACATGCAGTATATGTGCTTGATAATTTCTCCAAGAAGCAGTTGGATGTGTGGGTTGTTATGAGTTAGTCACAGCCTGTTTTCGAGTCATCCAGTCCATCTGCTCGATGACATCGTCCAGACAACCACTAATGATGGGTGATGAGCTGTGAAAGGTTGTCAGAGTCACTCTTGTGGCTGGGCCGTGAGCTGACTGTGAAACACCTGGTTAATAAATACATGAAAGCTGTGTTTAAGAGGTGCGTCAGACACAAAACTTCCCCTTTGACTGTGTGCATCACATCACATTACAGCATTTAGATGCTTCTTGGTTTTGTTTAGTTCTCTGTCATTTTTCTTTTGGTATGCTCGGTGTTACAGAAGCAGTTCAGTTGGGTCAAAGGTCAGAATAATATAGAGTTTATTCATTTTTTAGGTGATTTTGAGGTGAGGTTTCTCCACATGGTGCCCGTCCTTCATGCTGCGGATCTGGGACTTGTGCCTGGGTCCCCAGCATGACGGACGGGCACCATACCACTGAGCAAACCAATTCATCAGTAAGTCACGGTACACTGTGCCATGTGCAATGGCCACTCCATTTAACAAAATTCCACATGGCTACCTCCTGAGTGTGGGAGACCTGTGTCTTGAACCTGGGTCACCCACACAAGGGACACCCTGCCACTGAACCATAATTTCTTTCACTGTATATATCACACACATACACCAACCTAACCACCATGTGATCTGCATGATGAGGGATATTGATCATTACACATATATTAAAGCCCCTGTACAGACTTTTCATTTAGTGTTGATTTTGGCGGCCCCGCTGGACGAAAGCGGTAGTGTTTTGCCGGAATGAAGACTGCATTTCCCATGAGCTCTGGCGCCCACTGTCGTGAAGACGTTTGACTGGCCGGCGTGTGTAGATTTGTTTTGGAAACGTCGGAAAGACGACGGGACTTGCTTTGAAAACTTTTTTTTTTTTTTTTTTAGCAGCTATCTGCAGCGTGCATATGGACGAGGTAATGTGTCTATTTGTATTTCTACTTAATATAATATGCCGCCGGTGAAACAAAGTAATGCTGCTGTTGCACTGCAATTTCCCAGCTATATATATTACCCACGGTGCTACAGAGCTAGCGTTACAGCAAAGTCACAGTGATTGTGATGGATGTTTTGTTCTAAGTAAGAAACTGAATCATTTATAATGACAGAGGATATTACCAATGCATCGTTGCAGGTCGGCTGGGCTGAAGCATACACACAGCTGAAATGGATGCGTGATCTAAGACGTTTGTTGTCGTTTTCACGAGTGTAGTATCTAAAGCTAATCTAGTGGTAACGTTTGCCAGCTTTGTTGTAACAACATAAATTAATGTATTGCTGTAAACTACGTCCCGCATTACATTTCATAAATGAAATAAAATTTACAAACCTGTCTAGGAGGAATCGGGCGAATTCTGGATCCGACCCTCCCTTTAAGCCCCGCAACTCTCTCCATCTCTGGAAGGAATCGCCAATGTTTATCCGTGTTTTAGCCCTAGCTCGATCGGATTCCCTCTTGGCCTTTCGTTGGTCTTCGGTTCGAATTCTTTTTCTTTTCTTTGTCTCATTATCAGCCATGACAAAAGTTTTAGCTCGGTTAGCACTGGCTAGCGTAGCAACAAAACAGCTATGCTGTATCCTGAATGTCGTCAGTTCCGGTCTGACTGCCGTAAATTGTTTCGTCAGTGGTCCGACCCGACCAATGCCTTTCAGAGGAATAGAATTAGACTACTTAGAAAAAGCGTATCTTCACGTTGATGGGTTCATTTGCTGTTGTAGGTAACAGAGACACATCAGCAGAAACCAGAGACTTTTCTATATCCAGTTAAAAACTCCGTACAGGGGCTTTAACTATATTATTTATTTATTGCTACTATTTATTTTATCCAAATTTTGTGTACAGGAGCCCCATATTCAGCTTTACTACGAAGCCTACACGATGAAATGTAAAGGCCACTAGAGATTCTTTTGAGGAGTTTTCCCTACCATTTTAACTTACTCTTTTATGTGTTTGCTCGTTTGTTTGTTTGTTTGTTTGTTCGTTCAATAGTTTTTTCGATACTTAGGTTGTTTTACTACACCTACGTACTAAAGGTATGCTTGATTTTTTTGTTTGACAAACATGCTCTGTCTATGAGCCTTATTTGAGAGCTTCTAACAATATCTGTGAGACAAACAATTACAGAACTACCCGGGCATTACAGCTTCTCCTGCCTCATGTTGGTGGCAGGCTTCTCCTGCCACCAACACCACAGAGACTGACCTAAAGAGAAGTGACAACCAGCTACGGACACTTTCTACAAGGTGAAACCACACCAATTTCTTTTCTTTTCCCATTTGACTAAGCATATTTGAATACCGGGTTACACACATGTGACTTATAATGCTTTAAATGGTGTTATTTTTATTTGTTTTTATCCTGTCTGTTTTATTCCTGCAGTTATTTATTTTGTCCACTAGATGGGTGACCATTAATTATCATTTTTGCTAAAACAAACTTGCTCTGCTTTTGAGCCTTGGTGGAGAGCTTTTAACCCCCCCAAGAGACAAAGAATTGCAGAGCCAACCAGGCCGTGACGACTGTTCCGACAATGTGTCCCTACAACAAATAATACAACTCAGACTGACCTTAAGTGAAGTGAGAGCCAATTCTTACAAGTTGTATTTAAACACAATTTGTCTCTACTCTCATTTAGAAAATATTTTTTTTTATTTCTATTTTTCTTTTGATTAAGCATATCAGGATACTGACAAACTGTTACGGCCATGGCTCGGGCCTTTGAAGATTCCTAGTGTGTTCCTGTGTTTTGTTTTTCTCTTCCTTGTGTTTCCAGTGCCCCCTGTCTGTCTCTCTGCAGTTGTGTTTGTGTGTGTCATGGCGTGGGTGTGGCTCTCCCTCCTGGCTCAGCTGAGCTTCCTGCAATTGGTTCTTCACTCCGCCCAGTCTGCACACCTGCCTCTCATCAGCTCATCAACCTGCACACTTCTACCTTGGCTTTCAAACCACACACCGCTAGATTTTTGTTTCACTACTGTGGTAGATACCTTACGGCTCCCTTAGTGCTTTTGCCTCCTTGTGCGCAGTCAAGGCCGGTTGATCCTACTCCTGATGTGGGGAGAGTTGGGCCGGAGATGAAGCCGTTCACGTTGCCTCGATTTGAACCCCTCTCGGTTGATTCCCGGTTCAAAGGTAGATGCTCGGTTAAAGCCCCGGTAGCTCGTCTGCAGTTAGACCAGCAGGAGAGGAGGGAAGAATGGGAGTTTCAGCTCTGGAGGGAGTTGGAGCTCAAAAAGTTTGAGGCTGAGACTGCTGTTAAGATGCGCCAGCTGGAACTGCAGAAGGAAGCGGTTAGCCTTCCTGGCAGTGTCCGCTCCTCTGATAACACCTTTGACCCAAGTAGGAATATTTTGTTATTCCCCCCCGTTTCGTGAGAGCGAGGTTGGGTCCTACTTAGGTGCGTTTGAGCGTCTCGCGGTTGCTTTGTGCTGGGTTCCGAAGGATGTGTGGGCCGTTTTACTCAAGTGTAAATTAACCGGCAAGGCACAGGAGGCTTGTTCGTCTCTGTCCGAGGATGTCTCAGCTATAACAAGGTGAAGAGTGAAATTCTGCGTGTGTACGAGCTCGTGCCTGAGGCGTACCGGAAACGGTTTCGAGACCTCAGAAAAACAACCGGCCAAACACACGCTGACTTTGTGAGGGAGAAAGTGCTTCTGCTTGACCGCTGGTATTCTGCATGCAAGGCTGACAACCTAAAGTTGGTGCGCAAGCTAATGCTGCTAGAGGAGTTCAAAAACTGTTTGCCAGACCGTGTTGTCATTTATTTAAATGAGCAAAAGGTAACCACTCTGCAGCAGGCTGCGTATTTGGCTGACGAGTTTGCCCTCACGCATAAAGAAGTGTTTGTGAAACGTGAACCATCTACTCACAATCTTGAAACCCCAACTGATGTGCCAATGACACAGGCTCCTGTGCTGCAGTTAGATGGTAAGGTAGAGAAGCTGTGTTTCTTTTGCCATAAGCCTGGTCATGTAGTGGCTGACTGTCAGTCCCTGAAGCAAAAGCAGCAGGCGTCAGTGTTGAATAAGCCCAATGTTGGGCTGATTAGATCTGTGTCACTGGTGGGTCCGCATAATGTTTCAAGTGAGTCTGATGCATGTTTCAAGCCGTTCATCTACAAAGGTTATGTTTCCCTCACAGGAAACGCCAAAGACCAACGTCCCATCACAGTGCTGCGAGACATGGCCTGCTCGCAGTACCTCCTTTTTAATGGGTGTATTACCTTTGAGTGCAGAGTTGGCATGTAACGTGAGTGCGGTAGTGAGAGGCACTGAGATGAGGTTGATGCCCTCACCCCTCCATGGTGTCCACATTAAGAGTGGGCTAATGACTGGTTTCTATCCAGTAGCGGAGCGTGCTGATTTCCCCATCAAAGGTGTTCATTTTATCATGGGGAATGACGTGGCTGGTAGCAAGGTCTTTCCGGTGCCGGAGGTTATAAGTCCCATTCTTCGTTCTGAGTATGACTGCCGCGCTAAACATCATCAAGGAGCGATGGTGGCTAAAGCGCTGACTCGAGTGCCGTGTCCTCAGCAGACCCATACTGCGGGTGATGACTTGTTTTCTGTCCCAACTGAGGGTAGGTTGCCCCCTGCTGCTGACGCAGTGGTTTGCTGGTCCCAGGAGCTCAACATCAGGCTAAGTAGGGTCATATAAAGTACATTTCTATAGTCGATCTGTTCCCTACCGTAATCACCGATCAGCGAAGTTTGAAGAAGTAGAGAGCCGCTCCAGTCCAGACACTCAGCTTTGTACTGCAGTGAACGGTGCCCAGATGCAAAGCGAATTTTAAGAACCTAAAACAAGGCCTACCTAAAAAAATCTATAACAGTTCAATTGTACGTTGTATCGAGAAAATTTGCACTGCTTTACATCGCCGTCAGACTGGCCTTTCTTTTGGCACTACATTTTCTCAACCATAGAACCTCCGTATCCCTACGCCTTAGCGCAACAGGTGATCTGCGAGCAGTGCGAGGCCCAGTTGCTGGACGAGAGGTTTATGCATGCAACTCTGTTTACTTTTGATCAAAGCGAAACTTAACAATTTCAGGCACAGGCTGTAGAACCTCCGTATCCCTATGCATTAGTGCAACTGTGTAGGAATACGGAGGTTCTGCGGTTGAGAAAATGTAGTGGCAAAAGAAAGGGCAGTCTGATGCCGATGTAAAGCAGTGTGAATTTTCTCTATACAACGTACAATTGAACTGTTATAGAATTTATTTTTTTTTAGGTGAGCCTTGTTTTAGGTGCTCAAAATTTGCTTTGCATCTGGGCACCATTCACTGCAGTACAAAGCTGAGTGTCTGGGCTGGAGCGGCTCTCCACTTCTCCAAACTCCGGCTATGCTGATCAGTGATTACGGTAGGGAACAGATCGACTACAGATATGTACTTTATGACCCCACTTCAAAAAACATGAACTATCCCTTTAAACATTATATCGGCACAATTTGAAAAGCCATCATGATTCCATGAAAGTTAAATACAATTTACAATTATCACAGATTGAATTTTTAGACACTGAAGTTTTTGTCATAAAAGAAGACCCAGAAAAGTGTACTTTAGGGACCAGAGATTTTTTTTTTTTTAAACCCACGGTTTGCTAACTAAAAATTGTTATCATCCTAAACATACTTTCAAGGGGATTGTGAAATCCCAACTTTGTACTAAGCAAGATGATGTTGAAAGGGCAACGACAACACTCTTCAGTGCTCTCAAGAAGAGAGGTTATGATCGCACTTTTCTGAGGTCCATAAAAATGGAGGTGGAGAGGGGTTTTGAAGACAGAGAGTGGATCACCAGAGTGGAACACAGCAAAAACTTAGTTCCTCTGGTGACCAACTTCTCCTCGGCAGCCCTCATTTTAAATTCATATGTTAAAACAACTTTTGAAAGGCTACAAAGTGTCACAGATCTCCTCTTGGATTTTATAGTCTGTTACATGTGGCCAAGTCAGTGCCCCGTGTGTGTGTCCTCTGTCTCCGCCCTACTCTGCCTTCCTGAGCTCAGGTGCGGGCAATCACCTGAGCAGGTAAAAGGAGGCAGCAGCAGGGCGGCTCTCTCTCTTATTACAGGTGTGTTGCAGGAGGAGGGAGGCTGCGCTGGCCTCAGTCTTTTGCAGTTTTCTCCTTTGTTGTTGATTTGAGTTTGGGTTTAGTTTCCCGGCCGGTTAGAGCGCCAGGGCTTTGTTGTTTTAATTTGGGTTTGAGTTCCTGGTAGTCCTGTTTTCGTATCTCTTTGTTTTTCTCTTAATAGGTTAGTAGTTTTTGGTTAGGCAGTTTTAGTAGGGAGGATTCCCCGGATGCGACGGTCATGGCTGGTCTGGGGTCTCTTCCCTCTTTTTTTTTCAGTTTGGCCAGGAACTCCTGCCCTTTTCTTTTGTTAAATAAACACATCTAAATTGGCTGTGTTGAGTCGGCGTCCTTTATATGTTACTGGCCTCTTTTTGTTCGAGTCTTTGTTTCTGTTTAATTTGGGGCTGTAACAGAGTCATTTCTGATTTTCAAAGGAATACAAATTTAAAAGATTTGTTGGTTCATGCCTCCCTACCATCTAACACTCCACAACATAAAAACAGACACTTTAGGGTGATAACATTTGCCTCCAATAAATACACAGCATCGGATGTCCCTGTTTGGCAAAGATTCCAGCTGGACTCCAAAAATGTGGTTTATTGTGTTGAATGTAAAAGGTGTAGAAAGCTGTATGTTGGACAAACATCAAACAAAATATATTGTTGTACTGACTGCAACAACATCTTTATCACATAAATAAACTGACTAAGGTGTCTGTGTTATATGATCACTTCCGGACACCTTATATCGGTGGTGTCAAACTGATCCAGTAAAGGGCCATGTGGCTGCAGGTTTTCATTCTAACCAAGCAAGAACACACCTGATTTGGATCATATTAATATGACAGCTCAGGGGACCGTTTGTGGGCCTGGCTGCCTCGGGGGCCCCCTGCACAAAAACCCCCCAGTCCTCCTACCTCCAAACCCCGAAACCTGAAACCCTTTCTAGCAGAGATTCCACACGACATGTTCCATACCACAGATGATAACATCCACTGGACCCCCACAACAGCCACTGTCATCTTCGAATATTCGTGCAAACAGCTAAATTTATGAGTAAGACAGAAACCAACCTGGCAAGCACCACGCGCACACACACACAGACAGACAGACATCTGCAACTTCTTTGCCTCTGCAATCCCCTTTCACCCTCAAAACTCACAAGCAGCCACTTTGACCTTTGACCCTTCCAGAAGATTCCCAACAGGAATCCCGCACCTATCTGGACCTGGGGTGGGACTCAAAATCCATAACATAATATATCTTTCCAAACTCCTTTCCCCTTCCACAGCCCAGATCAAACTCCTGGAGAGGGGACTATCATTTATTCCACGCCCCACAAAGTATGACAGGGAGGAATTTCAAAGAGACCTATACAAATACCACGCATCAAAATCATAGACCACTTCCACTCACAACCAAGCACACACCGGACAACCTTCACACATAAGGCCCAAGAGGTGCTTGAGCCCCTGCCCTTTTTGCGTGTTTTTTCGGGTTTCATAGGGATGTAAAAAAATCGGCGGTATAAAAACGCCACGGTTATCTACCGTATGCAATTCGTACGTAATATGGTGTTGTGAGTGTGTTGAGCCCGTAAAGCCGCTTCTCTGTCTCTGTTCCAGAAGAGCGCCCATGTGTGCTTGTTAAAGGTCCCATATCATAAAAAACACGTTTTCTCTGGTCTCTACATATATAAGCTGGTCCTCTCTGAGCCTGCCAACTCCCAGAATGAGGAAAACAAGCGAGTCCTGCATGGTCTCTGCAGCCCACCCACTGGTAAAACGGCGCTCCTACAGGCTGTTCAGATTCTGCTCCTTTCGTTATGTAACGAAAGGAGTCATTATCATAGACCGACCTCCTCTGCGCGGTGATAGGAGATATCAGATAGGGGGGCGTTCATCCCCGAGGTGAAGTTCGGTGTGTCCAGCGGAGAGACAGCAGTGTTTCGCAATGTTGTCGCTCAGAGCTAGACACGCAATTGCTCTGTTGTTGGTTGTATAAATCAACATAAGTGCCTATATTCTGTCCCAGCTACAGAACAACAGAAGAGACCGTGGTTGTGTTTAACTTTTAACGACAACATGCCGGCTGCGGTTCGTGTTAGCTTGTACGTGTGCGCTAACCACTTACATCGGACTGCTTCAGTAACGAGGGTCAGTACAAAGCTGGCTTTGCCTCGACACTGACCCTCGTTAAAGGATCAGTCTTGACCATACCGGACCCAGCAATTGCACCCGAGCCACCGATAAGTGTCGCCGCGGTTTGATAGTAACGTTAGTTGCCGACGAGTATAATGAAGTCAGCTGGAAATTGGCTAACTAGTTAGCTCCACTTCGGTCCGCTATGCAATGGCGTTTGAAGCGAGTTTGATGTTAATAATATTATGATGGAGCTTGGTTGTCACAGTAGAAAGTCTGGAAACGTGCAGACTGGAGACAGAGACGATGCGAACAGTGTATAATAGTTTGGAGACTGTGTTGGAGAAAAACACAGCTTTCGCTAGCTGTTAGCCGTTAGCTACATGGTAATGTTAGTAACTGTAACAACACATGCAAACAAACTAATAGTGATGTGTCTTCTGTGTCGAGGCTTCGAAGCGTGTGCCGAGTAATCCTGGAAGATGTACGTGAAGCGCGTATCGAGGCTTGTGTCGATGACGTATGTGGTGACGTTCGAAGCCTCGCGAACCGGCCGTACCACGTGACTGATTCAGGAACTGTTTCATGGTTTTGGCGTGCGATTCGAAATAAAAGGGGCAACGAAACGCAATGGAGGTCCCCCGTTACCTCACATTTTGTGTAGTTTCTGTGTTTTTCTTTGCGTGCTATTCGACTGTCATTTGACTTTACGATGAAACCTGCGAGAAAGAGAAGATTTTCCCCTGTGTGGGAACACTTTGAGCTGATCTCCCATAATAAGGTATGCACATAGTAATTACTAGCGTAATATAAATATGGCAACACAGCATATCCCTTGTTCTGATTTCTTTCTTCTAATGTCTGCTTTTTTAAAAGGTGAAGTGTCTGTTGTGTGCCAAAGAACTTGGTTACAACAACAACACCTCATCCATGCTGAGGCATTACAGGGCCTTGCATGAGAATAAGGAGACCAACCAAGCTGGACCAAGCTCAGGTAAGCCATTTTATGATGCAATGATAAGACAGCATACAAACATACAATTACAACATTAGTGTATATTTTAAATGTGACTAATTAATGACATCTGTAACTGACTACTGCATTTTTTGTCATCAGGAGGAAAGAGTGATGTTGATGAGGCCTTGGTCAGCATGGTTATTGAGGATTCCAAGCCCTTCACGATTGTGGAGGACAAAGGGTTTAGAAAGCTTGTGAAAGCTTTGAATCCTACCTATGTTCTCCCCACAAGGCAGGTGTGTATGTGAGCACATGAAGCATTTTTCCCCATTTCCTAATATTTGCCATTCCAAGAATGTTCTCCTCTTTTCTTTAGGCTTTGAAAGCTATGGTGGAGGACAGGTATAAGGAATCCAAGGACAAAGCCAAAGTCCTTGTGTCCCAGGCATCTGCAGTCAGCCTGACGTCAGATATGTGGACCTCAATAAACACCGATGCCTATCTGGCAGTGACATGCCATTTTGTAGATGCAAGCACCTTATTACAATCCGTTGTTTTAGGGGTGCTGCATTTCCCTGAGGCCCACACTGCCGAGAATTTGGCTAGGGTGAAAGCTTCACTTTTGGCAGAGTGGGGAATCACCCACAAAGTCACCTGCCTCGTGACTGATGGTGCAGCAAATATGGGTGCTTGTGCCAAGGAGCTCCGTTTGCGTCACACAATTTGTGTGGCGCATATGTTAAACCTATTGATTAAAAAGGCTCTTGGACAAAACACTGTGCTGTCTGACATCAGGGCAAGAGTGAGAAAGATGGTGGGCTATTTCAAGAGCAGCACCACTGCAAAGGTGAGTTCCTTTATTTCATTGCAATATTCTAATTTACTCTGTTTTGTTTAAGTTGCTGCTGCAGTGGTGACACATTAATCACTTTTTGTTGGCTAATTTTATAGGAGAGGCTCACACAGGTTCAGGAGCAGATGGGTCAGCCATCCCTCAAGCTAATTCAAGAGGTGGACACACGCTGGAATAGCACATATCATATGCTCCAGCGTGTTTACGCACTAAAGGAACCTGTGGGAGCAGCTCTGGCAGGGCTACGCACGGACATTGTCCCACTGACAGTGGAACAGTACGACATCATCGCAGAAGCTCTTAAAGTGCTGTCTCCCTTCAACGATGCCACAGTGGAGCTGTCAGAGGAGAAGCGGGTGTCGGGATCAAAAGTAATTCCCCTGTTAACCATGCTACATCACGCACTGGAGGAGGAGGACGTGGGAATTGCCCAAACTCCTGAGGGCACTGCAATGGCAGAGAGTCTGAGGAGGCAATTAAAAGAAAAGCTATTCACACTGCAGTCAATGAGCATGTCACTGACGACACTGCTCGATCCTAGATTTAAGAAGATCGGCTTCTTTAGCCCAAACAAAGCTGCAGAAGCAGAAAAAATGCTCACTCTCGAATGTGCAGCTGTGATCCGAAAGAGCGCGTCCTCCTCATCATCATCATCATCATCATCATCATCATCATCATCATCATCATCACACATCTGAAGCTTCTCAGCCTGTGACTCAAGGTAATTGATAAATTCTAATTGTGTTATTGATGGCCTATTTTAGTCACTTACAGCCTGTTTCTCTATCCTAGGTAGCAAGCTGTGGCATCGGTTGGATGCCACGGTTATGCAGACGAGGACCACAAACGTCACAACTGATGCTACTGTAGAGGTCCAAAAATACCTCGGCAAACCCAACATCGGAAGACTGCAGAACCCACTTGAATACTGGGAGCGGCAGAAACAAGTTTATCCGAACTTGTATAAACTCGCTGTTACATTTCTGTGTACTCCAGCTTCGTCTGTACCCTGTGAAAGGGTATTTTCCAAAGCAGGCGAAATCCTGTCCAAAAAAAGAAACCGCCTGAAGCCCAGCACAGTGGAAAAGTTGCTGTTTTTAAATAAAAATTAATAAAATATCCCCTTGTATGAATTACATTTTGTCCTTAGTAACACAAGCACTCACATCACAACCCTCTCATTCTATCAGAAAAACAGACACTATGAATATATTATTTGTTTATTGGCATAATCATTTAAGCAAATTCAAGTCAAAGCTTCATGCATCAAAGCCATAGTGACATTTTAGTAACTCTGCCTGTCTTTGCATTTATTGTCCACTTGATGGCACAGTAGAGCAAATGAAGCACCATGAAGCTTCGGCCCATGTATGAACCAATTGGATGGAAAGCTTCAATGCTTCATGAAGCTTCATCTCGCCATCACTACAAACTAACATTATTTAGACACACTAACCATTCTGAAACGGCCTGCTGCAGCCGCAGAGTCTGTACTACTTCAGGAACCTCTCCTTCTGGGTCAAACTGGTTCGGTTGAACGAAAAAATCTCCGCGAGCCATAGTGTTGCATCCACAGTAAAAATTAGCGCATGCTACCGTTAGCATAAGGGGCCTCCTCTCCCTGAGAGTGACGTAGCAGGCAAGGCTCCCCAAGTAGGCGTTGACAGACGGAGCTCATTAGCATTTAAAGGTGCAGGCACAGAAACAGAGTGCTGTGTACAGACCTCAGCAGAGCGACTTTTAGGCTACGTTCACACTGCAGTTACAAGTGACCTGAATCCGATTTTTTTCGCTCATATGTGACCCATATCTGATTTGCTTTTGACAGTGTGAACAGCACAAGTCGCATTGAATCTGACATTTTCTAATCAGATTCAGGCCACATTTAAATGTGGTACTGAATCGGATACGTATCGGATTTTTTGGAATGCGACCGCAATCTGAACAGCCAGGTTGCATTTAATGCGACTTTGACGTCATTCTGACCCGCGCTGCACTGTTTTGTAAATAAATGACAAATAAAGTTGATTGAAAAAAAAGTGTGCCACAGGCGGGAGTGAGTGGGAGCCATGAACATAATCAAAACAAACATGGAGGACAGCAGTGATCCTGCTCGGTGTAACCAGCCACATCCCGATCCCACCAATCCTGGCTCCGACGCCGCATCCAAATACTCCTCTGTACGGATGTTGCCGCTATTGCTCCGCATAGAGCCATCATTAAAATATGAATTATTTCTCCTCTTCCTGCTTCGTGATATCACCTGCTCACAAATTTGCCAGCTGCCGCCACACACTGTTTTTAGCATTAAGCCATACAGTCCCACGTTACCGGCTGCCGTTGCCATGTTTGCTTCCGTAAACACCGCTGTGGCGTGATGTCATCAATGATCAACTGCGCATGCGGGTCACTTCAGGAGCGTGAGCTGTTCACACAGCAATCCGCAGACAGGCCGCATTTAAAGAGGTAATGTGAACAGCCAAACAAAAAATCGGATTTGAGCAATAAATCGGAATTGTGCATTAAGACCTGCTGTGTACGTAGCCTTAGACAGCTGGAGTGGTTACACCCCGCCTTTCCGAAACCCTGCTGTTCCGAACATAGACTTCAATTCATCGTAATGGCGGGGTTTCCCTTTTTTTCAAAGACCCCGCTATTCCGAAAAGTCTATTGGGGAAACCCCTCCATTCCGAAACCCCCCCACTCCGAACGGACTCAATCAGAAAGGAAACGGAGGCTGCACATTTATCCTTTTTTTCTTTGTGGGTTCAAACGGATCATGTGGCTGATTAACCGCAAAACAAGCCTACTTCATATTAATGACATAACGCTCATTATGCTTCAGCTGGACAAATGGCTATTTTGAATTGAAATTACTTTATCATGCTAAATATCCGAAATTGTATGAAAATTGCTCCAATGCGTTATACCGATCTTCGTGCATATTCAGACACAGCCTGATATGGGTTCTGAGCAAAGGAATGTCTGTTTTCTCCCCCGGTCTGTTGTCAGCAGGAGCGGGGGCTGCAGGCTCGCGCCTGGGTGAAGTGGGCTCAAGCCAGAGTTCAGCCGGGCTCGAGCCGAGTGGGGAGAGAAAAAATGTGTATTACTTTTGCTCTGTGGGAGATCTCCCACAACAGAGTGGATGAGAAAGCGAGGGGGACAGATCTGCCCAGCAAACATCAGAACGCAGAGTGCAGCCATTTGAAGCCGCGACATTTGGTCAGAAACGTCATATATAATAACATTGTTTCGAGTCGTAAACCGTTCTGTATGTGGAAGAAATAAGAATCAATTAGGCTATTAGTGCTAGTCCTTCTTCATATAAAGTTGTGTTACAGTCGCACAGCTGGAGACCGCTAACAAAGTTAGAGACAAGAGACAATGTATGAAATCCCGCAAAATTATGTGCGGTCAATATGACCGCTTATGGCTGAAATAGGTAAAACAAATCACATTTTCTTTTCCTTTTGTGTAATTTATATAAAAACTATTCTCAATTAAAATACAGACACTTTTAGAAAATGGTTAGAAGTCGGTAATGTTTGCATTTTGTTTACATCGCAGATTGATAACTCAATTGTGATAATGTTCAAAGTTATCATTATTATTATTTACTGTGCGAGGTATTCTTTTCGTGGTTCTTGGTGCTTGGAGCAATATTGTTGTTGTGGCATTCATACCAATAAAGCAAATTTGAAATGAATTGCATTAATAAACCTTTAGATTCTTGCCTATAGACACACAAGTGTTGTGTTTACAAATGAGCAATACATCCAGATTTCTTGAGATTTATACTTTCAATGGGAATTTAAATTTAAATGTCAGGCGATGTTTTCTTCATGGAAATTATTTTTCGGGCAAGAGAGAGGGAGCGCGGACAGGGGATCCGTTGTGTGACAGCGGAGCGGAGGGTCAGCAGTTGGATTTTGCACGCACGGTCAGTATTATTAGTAGGTGTTTGAGGTTTATTACGTTTGCGGACATTATTACATTCAATGTAATTATGTAACAGCCTTTGCACCCTTGCCTTACAGCGCCTTTGCGTGCGCACAGTTTGCGTGTGTAGGCCCGTGGTCATGATAATCCGTCTATGGCTATAAGAGATGGATACACAATCAATTTCATGTAATGTTTATTGAATGCTTTTTTGAATTGCTTTTTTTTTTTCAAAGACAAACTGAGCAGCAGTGCTCAATCCACTCATACATTGTTAACCTTCCACAAAGACAAGTTATGTTAAAACGAACGAGCAGAGGGGTCATTCCCCGGAAGATCGCACCATGGGCCACAGTTTATTTCAGAGTTGTGCGAGTGCGGCTGGAAGTGGGGATTTCAACACCACGGATAGTGCGTGTAAAAAGATTAGACAAACGTGTTTGCTGCAAGCAAAAATATATAATAAATGAAGATAGTGACATAGGCCTATTAGCAATAAAAAGCAATGAGTTGTGTGAATGCGGCCGGTGAGCGGACGGCAGTGTTTGATGTAGGAAGTATTGTAAACTTGAAAATCAATTTCGGAACAGTGGTGTTTAAATTTCGGAACGGCTGTGTTTTGAGGGGAGGGTCGGAACAGCGGTGTTTCGGAGTGGGGGTGTTTCGGAAGGGTGGTGTTTCGCAATGGAGGGGTGTCGGAATGTCACGGCGCCCCCAGCTGGAGTTTAGGACCATGGATGTGTTTGGGGCAATACATATCGAATACAGAGTTGTTGGACCTCTGACAGCTGTGTGAAATTGATGAAAAACAGTATAATATGGGACCTTTAAGCTAACTGCTTGTTAATGAGAGTTAAGAATAATCTGACAGCTTTCTGTGTTGGCTGTTTATCTTGCCACAAATCTTAAACTTCTTTCAGATATTGAGTTTACTGCGACTTTGCTGTTGTAAACATTGCTGTTCCTACTTACAGTCACAGTAGTCATTTCTTGGTTTTGTCATATTTTTAGTTTGCACTTGCCCTCCAATAAATAGCTAAATAATAAACCAGTGTTTTATTGCTTTTTAAGAACTGCAGCTTAATTGCATGTCTTCCAAACCTCAGTATTATGATAATGTGAATAAACTCATGTTGACAATTTGTTGACACAAAAGAAATGGCAGTTGTGTTTCACTCACAGCTAAGTAGTTAGCTTTCTATAAGTACATTGTTTATTAATGTAACATTAATTAATCTACATATTGTGTTATTAAAGCCTGAAAAAAAAAAAATTGCCGCGCGCGCACATACTGCTCTTTTCTGACTTTGAGCCCCTGCCCCTCTATAATCATGTGCACGTCCCTGCTTCACACTCCCATCCAACTGGGAACCACAGCTATCCCAGTTGGAACGAACTGGGATAGCTACTGGGGAACGAACGCAGGTCCCTGACAGAACTTTCCGACAACCCAAACATCATTATAAAACCGGCTGATAAAGGCTCCAAAATCATAATCATGGGCAGACAGCAATATTTACTGGAGGCTAACGGACAAAAACAAAATATTACAAATCAACTCCACAAAGCATACAATCACAGGCACAACAACAACTCAGGTCAATCATTCAATCACTGTAACATCAAAAGCACATCACAGCCAAACAGAGAGACTTCCTATTTGGCCCAGACCAACCACCACAATTTTGTTTACTGTCAAAAATACACAAAGACCTCCACACCTGAGGCCTGTACTGTGAAGGGGGCTCAACATAGCCAGGCTTTGTGCTCATGATGCAGCTCAACAAAGCCCCAAGTCCCCAATCAGAGTTAAATGCTACTGCGACGGTGGTTATCAACTTAATTTGTCAAGTCCGGTTCTCTGCTTTGTGCTCTGCGCGCGTTCACATAAAAGGGGGCGTTTGACGTCATATTATTCTACTTCCGTGTGAAAATGGATCGATCCCGGGCCACATATTTCACACAAGACGAGCTGCTTCTCATTATGCAAGGCTATGAGGAATTCAAGGAAACCATCACCGCGAAAAGTAACACTGTTGCCGCCAATAGAGCGAGGGAGGGCTGCTGGCAGAAAATTGCTGACCGTGTAAATGCGTAAGTTAACAATGATTAATATTATGAACAATATTATATTAAGCCCTTAGTGTTTTAATTTCTGAAAGCTCAACATTGTGCAACTTTTACATATTAACCCTCATCCATTTAAAAAATAAATAAAGCAACAACTATCTTTTTCATTTTTGAATGATGTCTATATTGTTTTCACATTTTACAGTTATAGAATGCATGTGTGTGTTTTATTGAAAGCGAGGCTGAGTGTGCGTAGGCTATAAATGTTCAGTGTGGGATGAACAAGCAAATGTAGCTACTGTCCCTGTACAATGACAATAAAGACCTTTTTGACAGTGAAAATAGCTCAAGCCTGTAAAATTTGTGTTTGGGTGTACACTGCCCTACAACGGGTGAAACATTGATCAGTTCATCAGTTTATTCATGGCCACATCAAAGAAATAATTAACTTGACTCGTTATCTGTGACAAATAAATACTAGGTTGGCCTAATTAATATTTCATATTGCATTTTATTAAGATGTGGAAGCAGCAGTCGGACATGGCAGCAAGTCAGAGCCAAATACAAAAACATCATTCAAAGTGGTATGTAGCCAAGCTGCCCCATCATTTTGTCAGTGTGTGGATAATATATTGTATCCCATTTTATTGTAATATCATCACTATCTTAAGCCAACAGGAAGAAGAATGACAAGAGGAAGACTGGAGGGGGGCCAGCTCCACCGGAATTCACAGTACCTGAGGAGCTGGCCCTCTCCAACAATGAGGGTCGTCCAATAGTGGAGGGCATCGAAGGGGGGCTCAGGTCGGACCCGAGTGCTGGCGGCTCACAGGACAACCTTTTTGTCCATGGTATGTAAAGAGTAAAGTACTTAACATTTGCTTTTGGCATCAGGCAGGAAAATCCACTGTGTAATTTCAGTTGTAGGAAACACCATGGTGCTGCTGCCGCCAGGGCAATTTTCCTGCACTACCCCAGAGGTAACTATCACAGCAATGTGTCAGGTACTTTGCATTTACTGTGATCAGCTCATATCATGCAGACCTCTGAAATCATTCTTCAGGTTGAAATTGATGACCAGGAGACGGTCTCTGTGCTGTCTGAGAGGCCCGAAGTAGGAATGCATTTTTACATACTCATCTTAAGTAGCTCTGCAAATATTAACTTTTTTGACCGATTTACAGCCTCTCTAGAAAATTTCAGTTAGTTCTAATGATTTATAAGGACGTTGGGATGAACTTTACAAGGTTTTTGTAAAGCTTTATGAAAAAATAAACACGTGTCTTAAGTTTCAACAACAGCTAGCGAACATCATTATAAAGGGTTAGATGAGAATTTGGGTGCGGATGGCGCTAGCTTGCAGCCCCTCAGGACCACACACACAAAGTTTGGAGATGCTAGCCCTTTCCAAACGCCCACAAATGCCACTTCCAAGTCTCTGATTTTCGTAGTGGGCGTGGCAAACTGCCTATAAAAGCAGCCGCACAGCAGGGTTAGGGAGCTCATTCCGTTGGAGACAAGCGAACAGGTAAGTCACAGCATAGTCAGCAGCACAAGTAATAATTTAATTATCCTAGATGTAGATGTAACTATGTAACATTAATTGTGGTATTACTAATTACATTATGAATATAGCTACTGTTTATCAATTTTATTTAATTTACGTTTGTCCCTTTTTGTGTTTCTACATATATCTTCAATCTTTTATCAAGTTGTTTCAAGACAGTCAACATGGTAAGTTATACTCTACTATTCTATGTATACTGTTAACACTTAATTTTTCATCCATAACTGTTACATTAATTCCCGCCCCATCCCCTCTTTGGCCACGGGATTGCAGTAGCCAGCAGAGCCAGCCGTCCAGACCCCGGAGACATCAGCAGGGGTGGAGGCGGTGGGGGATCTGGAGTCGGACAGGGAGATCCTTTCGGACGCATCTCCAAGTCCCTGTCTGACTCCAGTTAATTCCCCCAACTCGCCTGCTCCCCTATCACCTCTATCGTCCCTTGTGATGTCTCTGGGGCTGGCGTACAACACGGATGAGGAGCTGATAAGGCTGTTTCTTCCTCTCAAGGGGTTTGAAGATGATGATGAGTGGGAGGACTGATTTTGTAGCCTTAAGCAGCACTTGTACCACATTGACCGGAAAGATGGGGTGGCAGAAATATATACCCATTTTGGTGCACACGGCGGGTCAAACTTGACCAATGCAGGATTAGAGATGAGAATGGGTTTGTCGGATATGCAGAGACTGGCAGCAGAAAGACACTGGATAAACAGGTTGAAAACCTTGTTGCCTTATGGCTTAAGTGAAGAGTGAAAGGTACAGCCATGCCCGAAAGCTTTAATTTTACCTAAAAATTTTGGTTTGAAGGCTCTTTTGTCGTGGGTCATAAATGCAAGGGCGTTTAAACTATTTATAGGCCTGTGCTCTTTTCTTTGGACCCTAACCTGTCCTCACACAGAGACACAGAGGCCACCCATTTTGGAGCCTGGGAGGAGTTTAGAGAATTGGTCAAACTTGGGACCCCCAACATATCCACCTGGGGATGTGCGGTCTTGTCTCGCCTGTGGTGGCTTACAATCAGGACTTCCATAGTGTTTCCCGCACACTAGATTGAGTCAAGGCCCTGCCCAGACCATGGTCCCTGACCCTAACCACTCCTTCTCCTCTACGCCTAAACTTAACCACTCTCACTCCCTGGTGCCTGAACCAACCCATCCTGTCCATCTCAGGTGACTCTCCCCCACCATCCTCTCCTGTCCCTAGTCGTCCCCCTGATGTTGCCTCTGCTCCTGGCCGTCACCATAACGTGCCACCCCTGGCCTCACCTAGGCCAGGGGTGGGACAGATTTTGAGTGTGCAGTCGCAGGTTCATGTGGGGCATGCTGGGGACTAGGGGGAGGAGTTGGAGAAGGATTTGAGTCCATCGTCATCCCCTCGAGGTGAATCTCCTCCTCTGCACGAGGACCAGGACCAATTGGAGTCCATATTTGGGATAGAGGATATGGAGGATCCCTTCCCATGTCCGACATTTGATTTGAGCGCATTGGATAATACTGATCAATTGCTGGAGAGAGAATCAGTGACTACTAATATGAATTTGTTGTCTAATGTGGCGGTACTTGCATCCAGTGGGATTGAGGAGGGACTCGGGGGAAGATCCTCCTGGAAGGAAGACTACTCTCACTAGCCAACCGAGAGTCTCCTCCCACTCCTCCACAGGGAACAATTAGAAGACCAACGCGTCACCCAAATGCCATCCAAAAAAATCCGGATTTGGTCATTTGAGGTCACGGATCCGGTGGTCATCCTGGGGATTCTAATTTAACAAGGATAATTTTATTTATCGTGTTGAAATTTTAGTTTACGTGTGTGGTTCAATTTATGACTGCCTGTGAACACACCATTTTAATGTTGAGTAGCTGCACCTGGGAGATTCCGCCCTTTTCCCCTTCAGTCAGCCGCCAACCTAATCAGCAGCAGGAGAGAAGGTCTGGTCCTCGAAGTAAGAGTGGCAACTCAGACATATAGGCGAGAGAGGGACGAACTTGAGAAAAAAAGAAGGAAGTGAGCTGTCATTTAACCCAGTCTGGCTGTCCCGATAGACTTTTACCTTTACCTGTTAATGGAGTATTTTAATGTGTGTATTGCCGTTTTAGAAATTGGTTTTAAACCTTTTAAGGTTTTAATTCTCTGTGGCCTTTTTATGGTGTAATAAATCATTGTGTAGTGCAGCAGCATCAACTGTTTTTGTCTCCTCTTTCACCTGGTCACTGTCAGTGTGCTCTTCCTCGATATTTCACCAGAACCTGTGTCCCACCTAAAATCTTTTTCTCCTCCATATAACTTCCACTTCTCATCTCCCCCTCCCCCTTTACAGAAGGCCATGTTTTTAAGGTGCACCACTGAGATCCTGTACATTGGATCACAAAAATGGCTTTGGAGATTTTTAAATATTGGATGAGACAGTTAAACTAAAGGCTTGGGGAACGACAATTCTCACCCCCATGCCTTCTAATATTTTGAACCCGTCCAAAACTTTTGTGGTGAGCCAAGAAGACCAAGGAGTGCTGGAGAGGGGCCTCTCTTTTATTCTGACACCACTGCGACTGGATAAAAATGTTCTTAAACAAGACTTGTATGAGTATCATCGGCATTTCTTAAATTGTTGTATCATTTTGAATTCTCTGTAGTTTACCTCTCAACCTTTCATAGAATCCTCCAAGTGGGAACCCGAATGGGACCTTGTTCGAGTACCATTGATACACTATGAGATGAGGAGAAAACTGGAAAGGAGTTATGATTTTAATAGAGTTTCAGACAAATTAACAAGTGAGCAGAGAGGAGCATTGGATAACCTCTTAAAAAGACACAATGTAGTTATCAAGCCTGCGGACAAGGGATCCAAAATGGTTTAACACAATATCTTATTGAAGCCAACAGACCACTACATAATGTGGCTCATTATGAACCACTCTCTCACTCCCGACAGTCGCAGACTTGTGTCCTGTTCGGGGGAATTGTGGAGGACTTGTACAGGAAGAAATACATCTCTTCTAAACAAAGGTTTTATTTGTTTGGCCAAGATCCTCCCTGTCCAAGAAAATGTTATCTGCTCCCAAAGATCCACAAGGATCTGAGCACTTGGACGGTTCCACACACAGTTCCAATCCGACTGTGGGATTGAATCATGTAGAGTCACTGAATATATTGACAGTTTTTTGAATCCCTTGTCTCAGAAGCAAAGATACGTATGAGTTTGTGAATACAATCCGAACCTTACTATCCCTTCCAGAGCCATGCTCTTCACTGTTGACATTAACGCTCTGTACACAAATATAAATACCAAACATGGCCTGTCGCACAAGTTTTTGACAGGTATCCAGATCTGCACAGACCAGATGAGGCCCTTCTTCAGCTTTTAGAATTAGGTTTAACATGAAATGACTTTGTATTTGACTCCAAATTTTATCTCCAGATACACGGCATGGCCATGGGGAAGAAGTTCCCCCTGGCACATGCCAATATTTACATGGCTGACTGGGAACGAACCCGCTTTCCCAAGTGCCTTAAAACTACGCTTTACTATGTGAGGTATCTGGATGATATATTTGGAGTTTGGACTCATTCAGAGTTGGATTTTAAACACAGACACTTTGAATAGCCATCATGATTCCACAAAAGTTATGTACAATTTACAATTATCACAGATTGAATTTTTAGACACTGAAGTTTTTATCATAAAAGAAGAGTGGACATTAGGGAGCAGAGTATTCTTTAAACCCATGGACACAGACGCTTTGCTATGATAGGCGATGATATTTGGAGTTACCGACCACAACAACCAACAAAAAAATGAAATGAAATAAAAGCCCACCCCTATAAAGCCTCTTAAAAAACAAACAAACATGAGAAACAAAAACAGCAGACTCCCTATAGAGTGAAGAGTGTTTTATTGTGAAATGTCTACAAACAGGTACAGTGGGAATAATTGAGTTTAATACGGTTAAGGAGAACATCAGAGTACACAATCACTTGGATTCGGCTGACACACAATCGGTAAAATAAAACACCTGATTAAACATGAGGAAAATGTTCAATCTTCATAAGGAACACATATCAGCAGAAGCACGTAGGCTATATGTATCTTTTAGGACCTTCACTTTGCTCTAGGACCATGCTTACCCGAGACCATGCTTACCCTATGTACTCTAGTTCAATGAAAATCAGATGGCGGCTCACTTTACCACACTCTCACAAACAGCGGCTCACTTTACTGCAGTGTGGAGAGGGGGCGTGGTGGTCTGACAGTCTGATTGCTACACAGGTCCTTCACTCAACAAAATAAGGAGAAATGTCCCACAGAACAACGTTACATAACCAAACAAAAGTATCATAGTGACTGTAACTGTCTTCGGCAACTTAGATGAGGAAAAAAATACAGCATATTTAGGTGGAGGATCATCTGTCCTCATGTCTGTTCCACTGACTCTTCGTCACACTCCTGCCCAAAATACTATCACCTTCAAAAAACAACTCAAGTGTTAGTGTTGAGAAAATAAATCACCATGACAGTCAGCCCTCCTGCCTGAGACTTCAGTGAACTTTGCCCTAGAAAACACCCTCCCTCCCCCCTCGCCTGACAGAGTCCTGTTTACTGATGGTGATTATTTAATTATGTAATTTAGAGCGAAAAACGTAACTTTGTCACTTTCCAGGATGTTTGGTGGGTCAGGATCTCAATCACAACACATTTATAACCGCATCCAAATGGTTATAAATCGTCATGGAACATGTTTAGATTGACAGGAGGACATCATGGGAAACACCTTGAAAAAAACACAGGAACGTCATTATCATGACGTGTACTGTCATGCCTCTTGAGGATCCGCAGCACGGCTTGCTATGTGAAATATGTTGCGTTACGTTGGAGCTGCTTGGTTCTACAAACAACAGTGGAGAATTGGCGCACTGCCGCTGCAGCGTCTCTATGTGAAAAAGGACTAGCGTCACTATTAAGTTGTGAACTTCAGTTTGTGTTCTGGTGGAATAAAATGTAAATGTTCATATAAAATTCAAAACTCCCTGTGAAAGTTTTATGTAACTCTCAAAGCTAAACTAAACGAAAAATGCAACCTAGGGTCTTTTTGTGAATGTACCCGAGTCAAATGTTCGTTTAAAAGCATAATTACGATGAAAGCGAACACATTTTAGATTGGAGTGCTGGGGCAAATACTATGTTGGCATCAAAGTCACAACGTGAAACTTTGCTCGTATTATCACCTGGGTCTCTACACATGAACTTGAGCATTGATAACATTGTGTACACAGTGTTTACTATAAAAGTTTTTGAACAACTCACATTACCAGTTGCTTGCTCTGCTCGCCACCTTCCTGCCAGTCGAGAAGTATCAATCTCCGAATGCAGCATAACAAGGAGGAGAGTTTTTAAGGTGGACAGCTCCTAAAGCTGTGATTGCGCGTACCTCAGAGCGAGGACTTACCCCTAATTTCCACTGGATACGTGTCTGCTGCGTTGCAGCTCCGATCCGGTTTCTCTCCGCCGTCCACCCTCCAGCAATCCCCACCGGTTGCGGTTTGAGTCCGCTGTGGTGCAGTACGGCAGACAGCTGGCTCATGAGGCAGAGGAGTTCCCGCGATAATCACATGATCACTCACGACCGCAGTTATAGGTCTGTGTTATTAAAAACAATAACACGGAGTGTTCCCGACCAAAGGATTAGCAGAAGAGCTTGTGTTCGTCTCTTTTTTGAGATTTGTGTGCTGGTGTCAACACGGAGTGTTTTATTTTGAAAGGTAACCGGATGCTGTATGTTATTTTAGCGCTTGACTTCCTGTCTGCTTGGTGCTAAATTCAGCTGAATTGCTGCGTCGTGCTTAGGCATCCGGCAGATATAGGAGTCCTGCGTATCTGTGCCGGAGGGCTCCGGACTGCCGGAGCTGGGACGGAGCAGATACGCAGCGCAGCGGACCTGGTGGGGATTGACACATTGACTAAAGTGAAACGTATTTGCTCCGCTGGCGTGGCGGAGACGCAACGCAGCGTTGACGTATCCAGTGGAAATTAGGGGTTACTCAAACACATCCATTATTACAAGCCTGTACGTCTACTTGCTTTTTGTCAGCACATATCACATCCAACCACCACACACGCATCAAATCTTAATCACATTTAACTAAATCAAAACCAAAACATGCCAGTCTGGCTACAAGGAATCAAGTCCGCATTAACATGCACAAAATAACCTCTGAGATACTATAACACGCATCAACAAACCAAGCCCCATTCACACTGCCGTCTGCATGTGGGGATCCTGCGCCAATTCTCCACACCCTCCTCTGTGTTAAAGTTTCAGATGCGGGAAATTTGGCTCCGGCGCTGATCTGCCTCTGGAGGTAGATTCAGGGCCGCATTATTGGTGAGCCGTCCCAGTGTGAACGGATAATCCGGAAGCGCGGAGTGCGGGTGTGTCGGTCTGACAGTCTGTTAACTGCATAGGTCCTTCACTCAACTAAATACAGAGAAATGTCCCACAAAGCAACGTTACATGACCAAACAAAAGTAACGTAGTAACTTTAACTGTCTTTGGCAACTTACATGAGGGAAAAATAGCACAGCTGTACGCGGAGAAGCGTCCGTCCTCCTGTCTGTCCTATCGACTCTTCGTCACATTTCTGCCGAAAAACAGCGTCTGTCACCGGCAAAAAATAAATCACCGCGACCGTCAGCCCACCGACTGAGACTTCAGGTAACTTTCCCAGAGAAAACAGCCTCCTTCCACGCGACTGAGGGAGTCAGACAGCGACCTGTTTACTGATGGTGATTATTAATTATGTAATTTAGCGCGAAAAACGTAACCTCGCCACTTTCCAGGATGTTTGGTGGGTCAGTATCCCAATCACTATAACAGCAGCCATAGTATTATTAACTGTCTGTGGGTTTAGATTTGCAGGGGAACACCTGGGAGACACAGACGTCATCAACATGACGTGTACCGTCACGCCTCTTTAGGAGCCACAGCGCCGGATTTCTGTGTGAATTACACGTGGGAGATGATGATGTCCGTCTTGATGAAGATAAGGAGATGTGGTGCTTTCTGAGCAGGATCAGACGAAGGTTCCGCAGTAAGGTGTAAAAGTAGCCTCCAACGCCTCCTGGCCTGACTATTCCCAGGGGATTCTGAATAGAAATTAAATTAGACTGTTAAAATTGATGACAACGGCTTTTTAAATTATTATTTTTTTTAGATCAGCTCGTTTCTAGCTTTTTCGATTATTATTAATTTTTAAATGTATATTACTAAGCGTTAAAATAAAATGTTTCATATTCAAGTAAGTTATTTTTTATTTTCTTGTTCTGAGTTTTCTCTATTAAAATCTTGTGTAAATGGGCAATAATTACGGTTTACTATGTGCGATGATATGAATATTGATAAATGTATAATTAAACTTGTAAAATGTACATTTAGGCGTTATTTTGTTTTTTAAAAAAATATGACACAATGAATGCATTCATCACTCAATTGAGTATTTACATGAGAGATTATAGAGTTTAAAATCTAGCAGTCAAGATGGATGTTTACGGCCCTTCTAGTCAAAATACTTGTCTGCGGTGCGGAACCAAAGAAGCCCTGACGCATCACTACCAATAGTTATTACATTTGTGGGAAGTAGCGTGTTACGTTTGCAGTAGGCAGCGGCTATTAGGTTTATTGTTTACATTTGTGGGTTTATTACATTAAATGCTGAAGATTTTTATTACGTTTGTGGTTTATTACGTTTGCGGACATTATTAAATTGGCGGTATTAGGAGGAGCTTGAATGGAGACCCAAGTGCAGGACACAGCAGGTTTGGAGCAGTAAATGTGTTTATTGTCAGGTGAGGACTGAAGGCAGGCAAATGAGGCTGGTTAGAGTGGGGTGGGTGAGGCAGCGTGGCAGGCAGGTAATGGCGGCTTATGATCCTGAGCACAAAGAAACACAGAAATTTAGTATACAAAAACGCACAAGGAGGCTAAGCACTATAGGAGCCGTAAGGTATCTACCACAGTAGTGAAACAACAATCTGGTGGTGAGTGGTTGGAAAGCCAGGGTAGAAGTGCTGCAGGTTGATGAGCTGATGAGAGGCAGGTGTGCAGACTGGGCGGAGTGAAGAACCAGTTGCAGGAAGCTCAGCTGAGCCAGGAGGGAGAGCCACACCCACGCCATGACACACACAAACACAACTGCAGAGAGACAGACAGGGGGCACTGGAAACACAAGGAAGGGAAAGGGAAAAACAAAACACAGGAACACACTAGGAATTTTCAGAGGCCCCAGCCACGGCCGTAACATGCGGGCATTATTACTTGCTGCCTAAGAGATCCAATCCTCTGCAACATCATATACAACACAGTGCTAACAATTAATAATACAGTTTATAGAAAAGTTAGCCCTTACCTTAAAACAGAAGTGACCACACAGGCCTAGGATCAGCTTCCTTTGCTGTTGATCCAGAAGCCCATGATCTGGACAGGCGATGACCTGATTTAATCCAGGATGTGATGAAGGGTGCTGGGTCGAATCTCTCCAAAGGGGGTCCATTAAGATCCACAAAAAGGAGCGATGAGAGGCTGTTTTCACGCAGTCTATTGTGGGTCTTGCTGTCAGTGTCATTGACGGCAAAAAACCCCCTCTCATACTCTGATGAGGTGGGGAGATATGTCCTGCTTGCTGTACAAAGCTTTTTCAGTGTTTTGCCTGGTGCTTTATCTTGTAGCTTCCAGTCGCTGAACTCATCCACTGCCTCTCTAGCTGACTCGCCGAGTTTTTTAGCAAATGTCCGTACTTCATTTTCTCCATACAGGATCAATGCGCTGTGGTCCTGTGGCCAGAAGTGCCTATCCAGGGGTTTTAACATGTAGACAAGGTCTGATTCCGGCGTTCGCCTTTTAAGGCTGTCAATCACAGACTGATAAAACTGACCCCGGTTGATCTTCCCCCTGCCCTCAACAAGTTGAACACCTTTAAACAGGCCCACGGATGTGTGCTGTTCAGCCTTCAGTGTGGATTTACCACCACTCTCTTTCATGGCAGTCAGCACATCAGTAGTCTGCTGAATCTGGCAAGTGGCATCCACTAGTGACATGTCTCTCCGCTGAAGTTTCAATGAGAGGCCCTGCAGCTCACGGAGTATATCTTTCATGCAAGCCAGATCCATTAAAAACCCCGTGTGCGAGGTGCTTGTGTAGCCCCTGGAATTTCTTCCTCTCTGTGTCGTTGCGAGATGTATCCTCGCTTGCTGTCTTGAAGTGGCGCGCTAATGCAGGGTAGTTTTTCCAGACTGCTTTTACAGTATTAAAACTGCTGGCCACCAACGTGATGGTGAATATATGCCCAATTCTCAAAATTTGCATGTTGAGATCTGCAGCTGCTTCCTCGAGCAATCGCGCGTTCTTCGCGGACTGGTGATACAGGGCATACAGCTTGGAGATGGTTACATTCAGCAACCTCTTTGAGAGAGTCATGGACAGCCAATTCAAGGCGGTGAGCCAGGCAATGTATGGAGTGAATGTTTGCTAGCTGCTAGCGGCTAGCTACACGGCCTACATCCCGAGGCGAAGGACCGGACGCATCGGCACGTCAAAAAAACGGACCTAGGGTAAATAATGTCCGCCACGCTTTTTCGCGAACATTGCTGTCACGTTTGCTTTGTGTCTGGTGCAGAAAGAAACGGTAAAAACAGGCTTTTGTCACGAAAGTGTCCAAGCTGCAAGTTTGGTTGTTGAGGAACAGGAAGTTGTGGGAGGGACCTAGGCGGATGATTGACAGGCAACAACGGTCGGACAGCGATATTGAGAGTTGAGAGATTTGTTACATTTAGCGTGTTTGGAGTGTGTAGTTAGTGTGTTATGTAGTGTTTGGTGTAGTGTGTTTAACGTGTAGTGGAGTCGGTTTTTCGTTTAATGAGTCAGAACAATGAGAAGATGCTGAATGTGGAGCAGGCAGTGCAGCTCTCAAGGAGCACAGGCAGACCTGAGCCTTGCCTGCATTTAAATGTAAATAGTTACATATAACTTTGTAAATGTTTTAAATGTATGCACAAATTTAGCAAACATTTATATATATATAAATTGTTATATTTGCATTATAAGTAAAAAAAAAATGGTTTGTTGTAAATATGTTTATTTGTGGTTTTCACAGTAAAAAAATCAAACTTTTTCTACTCGGATTTTATGTTTTTTTTTTGCAATTTTAGGTCCATTGTGTTAATACAGTTTGTCAAAATAAAAAAAATAACTGTACAGTCACACATGTGAGGTTGTGCTAAAAATAATGACACCAAGTAAATAGTTTTTAAGGTGAAATATAATGGCAAAATCAAAAATAGTCAAAAACAGCCAATTATACCCTGGAATATCGGAAACATACACACAGAGACACACACACACACACAGCAACACACAGACACACATTCAAATGCAGTCAAATATGCACGTGTAAGCATGCACACATGTACACACACACACATACAGCCATGCTTAAGCGTACACTCACATGCACACAAACACACCAGACAACCTAGACACACCATTTGAACGTTAAAATGTAGATACAAGTCCAAATTATCAACGTGGGATTCAACTTTTGCTGTAGCTTTCATAGGTTTTTTCGTCACGGGGCAAAGCGCACAGCCCACTCTCGCGATTTCCCGTCAGGGAATTGTCTAGTTATTATCATTATTATTATTATTATTATTATTATTATTATTGTTATTGTTGTTATTATTATTATTATTTTAAATGTTAAGAACTGCATATGAATGACATGGATTCTATTCTCTTAAGTATACTGAATTGTACGTGTATATTTTAAAGCTGCTTATTTACCCAGGCAGTAACTGTTGGTTGTTCATTTACAAGGGACAGTGCACATCAATCCACAATGACGTTTAACAACATCAGTGTACGTGCTGCAGCGTTACCTCTTCAGCTAAATTGCAAACCAACACCAAAAACTTGAAAACATGTTGAATTATAAAGAAAAACATGACAGAAACAAATTACAAAAAGCTAAATGTATATTTTCACACAAATATTTCCATGTTCAAGAAAGATGACACTGGTTTGTTGTGGCAGACTTTAATTTCCATCTGACACTTCATAGTTGTTAAAACAAATAAACTGACAGAATACTGTAAACACAGCAAACAGACAGAAAAGCTCAATTCAAAAGGATAAAAAGATAAGAAACAACACAAACAGCGATGCCAAGACTTTTAAAAAAGTGACCCTCACAATGCCTTTTAAAGTCCAGTCCATCATTTAATGACAGTCGTCACACCAGAGTAAGAGAAGTGCTTCCTGACGTTGAAGCATGATGGTGATCTATGATACTGCAGAAAGCCCTAATGTGTAGATACTGCATCAGTGGTAACCAAGGTCCAAGTTCTGAACACCACGACTGAGCGGTCGCTCGTTATTTTCAGCATTAACAGTGAGAAGAAATAATTATCTAAAGGGTTCGTCATTTTCTTTTTTTTTTTATATATATAGCAGCATAAAGAACATGACATAATACAGAAATGCAACACAAAGTATACTGATACTGTAAAAACAGTTTCACTTGGTCCTTCATGATTGAAAAACACATGAAGTTCAACCAAAGCTTCAAAAAAGACAAAAAACAAAAACAAACACAGTATTTCATACAGATAAACCGTAACACACTTGGCAAGAAGTCACAAAATATTTCAAACACCAGGCGTCTATCAGCTTTACATGAGCAACAATGTGCAGCCGGTAGGAACATAAATCATATGTTAATGCAGCTGTAAGGCCGTAAACCAGAACATCATTTTAAATCATTTCAATTATTTTATTTTAGTGTCAGAATGCTTCTTTCCTGCCATCTAGTGACCGTGTTCGAGATTATTTCATCAAGATTTTAATGGTGGAGCAGCTTTTTTGGATATTCCTAAAATTTTAAAAGGTCCACTTGCGGTCCGGTGCCTTTCACTAATGCTTTCAACCACTTCACATGGTCTTCATCAGCTGGTGAGATTAAATCTGTTGTCTGTTTTAGGACTTCGTCTCCAAGTTGACTTTAACTTAAACCAAATTTAATGCATGTCAACAGAGCCGGCTCCATGACAGCTTAGCATAGGTGGGATGTACAAATACTTTGTTACTGTACTCAAGTAGAATTTTCACGTAGCAGTACTTGATCATTTACTTTTAACTTTTACTCTCACATTTTAACACAAATATTACTACTTTCTTTCTACTTACATTTTCCACACAGGGACATCACTGTCGTTTTAATGCATCTGAGGGGAATTATCAGTTATCTTATATTTATATCTTTAACGACATATCAAGATGGAGGCAGGAATGGGGAGAGAAGGTGTGTAGTGACAGAGGCAGCGACAAGCATAAAACTGAACCAGGCAACATTGTAGCCGCCGCCGTAGGAGCAAATTCTGAGAGCCAGGACACTTCCTCTTTGAATTATATCAAAATGATGTGAGGTTTGCACTTAAATGGTTGGGAGCTGTGCGGGACACTTTTGACCTTCATACTTCAAGTACATTTCAGAGCCTGTACTTACTTACTTTTACTTGAGTAAAGATGTTAAATCAGTAATTCTACTTTTGCCACCTCTGCAGTTGAGCGCTGATGAGAGACTTGTGATGTGGTTGAAAACTTTCTTTTACTTACAATTCCACCTGTAGTCGGCTGTGGGGAAAAAAATTCTTCTTTTCATTGACGGTAACTCAAGACACAAAATGGTACAACTGAAGGCAACCGATATGGACATTTGCTTTCCGCTTTGTTTCGAAGAAAATACAAAATACAAAGAGAGAATAGTTGCATATTTTATCCTCTTTCTCTCCTCTAGAAAACCACAAATAGTCAGGTTTTAACGCAGCTTTTTTGTTTGAAAAAGCTGGACTGAACATGAATTGTCCCCATTTCTGTAACATTCTCTGTGGTTGTTTTGATGTGAAGGTGGGCTAAAATGCCCACTCGTATTATTTTCCTTCCTAGCCTCTCTCTCAGTGAGTGGAGGCAGCATCAGCTTTTTATTTATTCAACATGACAAAAATCACTGATCACATTTATATGAACAGGATCACTTCCTGATATGGAAAAAAACAGTATGTATTTAAATGTTTAAAAGGGGCTCTATGGCACCACCTATAGAAATTTCCATGTATTAATCACATTTTTATTGGCCATGTATGAGCAGACTGTAATGTGAAGTGAAACATTAGACCTTCCCCGTCTCTTTCGGTTGCCTAAACAAGCCTGCGGACGATTTCTTTAAGTTGTTTAATGCTGCTGGACTGTGGATTTCTTTGAGAAGGTGTTGGGTCGGATTTTCTCAAAGCGCCTCTCCGCTTTGCTAATGGAGAGCAACAGTAACTAACGTTAGTTTATAAATGGAGTCTGCTAACATACACTTAACGACTGGCTTCGACCACAACACAGTTGTTCGACAGAGCCCCTCTGAGGGACAAGATTGGAAATATTCTATAATTTTGTCAACAAACCCCACAAAAAGACGAATCCATACTACTGACATGTACTGCCTGATTTAGCTTATTTCTAAATGTGTATTCATCCACAGAAAAAAATAGTCCCAAACAAAAATGGACTACTTTCCTCCTGTTTTGAGTGACATTTCCTAGAAACTGCAGTGGCCAAGTGTTTGAGGAAATGATTCAGCATTTTTAATACACCTTTTAAAAAAATCAGTATCTTCAGCAGGAACAGATAGTCCAGGGTGCGAGTGCCACAGTGAGGTCAGCTCGTGTTTTTTGATGAATTTCTGCGTTGTCACCTCATGATGACCTTTAGTGACATGAAGACGGTGTTTGGTCAACCTCCAGTCAGAAATTAAACATAGAGCAACTAAAAAGCAGAGTTTGGTTTGAGTCTTTAACACAATGAATAGATGAAAATAAAAACCAAAAACCAAAAACACTGTTTTCACTCTCACACACATTAAACTCACTTTCCAGTGACACAATATTAACAGCATCGGGTGTCGTGACATTTCAAACGATGCTGTAAAGAAAACTAAAACTGTTTACAGTTATTTTTTTTTTCTTCTCAAAGTACTTAAGACAAACAACACATAACACAATCGGGAACAATCAGGTTCAAGTAAACACAGTCAACACGTTTTCATTTTCTTCTTCTTCTTTCTTCAAACACAAGTCAACAAAATATCCTTTTCACTGTGAACTCACTTAAACTTACTGTAAATTTGTGGTATGTTGACAGCGTCTGCTGATGTACTGATATGCTAATTGCACAAAGTCTTTCAATCTTTTTTCACAGTACTTGCCGTAAAAACATCTGTACTGCTGTTAGAAACTATTAGAAATGCAGCAATTCTGTCCGTATCTACACTGCGTACACGACATGACGAGTGCGTGATTCTCGGTTCACATATCTACAATCCTCTACCTCAGTAACATCTCCTCACCATCTGTGACTCCTCTGGAGAACAGCGCTCTTCCTGTTGACCCTGTGGGACTGGGACATGCTGCGTCCATAAAGGTAGTGTCACCTGCTTCGCCTACTCCTTCCTCTTCTTCTTCTTCTTCTTCTTCTTCCTCCTTTCTTTCCTCCTGCTGGGCTGAGTCACATCCATCAGCCAGAGAGTCACAGAGCAGAGACTTTGACGATGTTGGTGCAAGCTGAGCTCGCCGTGGTCTGGATGCTCGGAGTTGGCGGGTGACTCGGGGGAGGCGGTGGCCTCCTCTGTGGGGGCCCGTGGAGGCCGTCGCCATCGGGGGTCAGAGCCGGGGGCGTTGGGAGGCTGATGATCGCTGTGGTGATCCGGCCACCTTTGCAGTTGATCCTGCCGCTGTTATCAGTTTTCAGGTTGAGGTTGGAACGACTGCAGAGACAAATACAGAGAGAGAGAGAGACTATGTATCACTGTGTACTGTACATCTACCCACACAACATGTACTGTCAGTAATGCATGCAGGTAAACCGTTTGAGACAATACTGTCAACAAAAAAAATACAATCTGAGTTGACTGATGATGATGATGATAATGATAATTTAAAAAACTATATTCCAGAAATGTTCCTCTATTTCTGCATATTATGGTTGCAGGTTTGACATCCACTATGAGAGTGAAGTAAATCAGTTTTTCATCTGTCACTGTTTGTTCTATTTATTATTCAATTTCAACTATTCAACAATTTTTTCTATCTATTTACTGTTATAAGAGCTATTATCATGTCAGCTCGGGTAACATATGTTGAGTGGTCCTTAGGGGTTCTTGAAGTGGTTACAGGAAGTCCAGAGCAAACATTTTCACTATAGTTCCATCTTTAAGTAATGCAAGGACACAATCTATTACTATTTCTAAACTCTCTGGGTCAAAACATACGACATCTAAAAGCAAAATGAGGGCACCTGCCGCAAAATCTTATGACACGTGGTCTAATTTGTTTCAGTTTAGGGGTCCTAGACGTGACAAATCGAGATGGAGACGGACAAAATATGTACAGATGATGCTGTGCAACAGCCCCCTCTAGTGACTGTTTTGGATATAACACTTTAAAAAAAACAGTTTAAAGCGTCAGTTCATACAAATTACTTCAGACCTTTTTTTTGTACTCTACCTGTAATTGTCTTTAGCTGCACACACTTTCAGTTGCATCTGCTGATGTTTAGAGATTTCTGCATCTGAGTGGATCAAATTTGGTTTGTGTGGCTCAAAGCACTCAAAAAACAGCTAATTATTGTCAAAGACACTGTGTCCTGGTTACTCTGGATAATCCGCAGACCTCGGACTGTAATTTTTAATGTATTTTATTTGTCTTTTTTTTTTTCTGAATGCACAGACTTCCTACAGTCACAAAAGGTCTGCTGAAGTGTGTCTCATACAGGGATCTAGGAACTTATTGTATTGCATTAGTACAACAGTACTAATAGTTAAATAGAGAACTGTACGTGTACCACTGTGTGTCTTTTCAATTCTGTTGTTATTTAATACATATTTAATTATTTCTCTCTCTCTGGCATTCTCTATTTTATTGTCTGTCCTTGTGCTGCAACGCCCCGATGTCTCCTCTGGAGGATCAATAACGGATTATCTTATCGGATCTTTTTCCTCATTTACAGGATGGTAAAAAAGCAGATGCTGTCCTTCCTCTGATGCCAACTGAACAAACTCACTATCTCACTGTCCCCTTGAGGTGGCAACACTTCCTAACAAAAAAGTACTGTTAAATAAGTTGGACTGTGTCTCTGAAAAATACACATACATTTTCGAGTATCTTTTCAATGCTTCGAGGTGCACAGAGGAGGACACAGTATCTCTAAACCTTCAAACATTCATCATGGCTTTACACCACATGGAGAAAGTCCGAAAAGTGCCAAAGTTGTCAGAATTTGGCTGAAAACCTCAAAGCGAAGCCTCCATCTCTCCTCTGTCGCTGCTGTGTGTTCCTGCTGTCCCTCAGTTTTTACCTGGCCGTGCGTGATGGCGGATCGCCACACTGTATGTGGATGGCGCTGAGCTCCTGCAGGGGGCCCTGGTGGGAGGAGGGCAGGCTGGCGTTGGGCAGAGGAGTGTTCCTCTTTCCCCTGCGGCCACAGCAGGTCCCCTCGGAGCTGTCGTGGCTAGATATCGAGGGGCTGCGTGACGCGTAGGTCTGGAGTGCTCTTTCTAAACAGTTCTGCTCGTACACCTGCTCATCCACAAACTCATGAGCCTGGAGAGAGGAAAAAACGGGATGATGGTTTGAGTCCAGAGGGAGAGACTGGTACAGAGGGGGGAAAACAGAACGTGGCGTTAATAACAGACCAGTGGTGGAAGTTCGTTTCATGTAGCACTTCATTTAAACACAATTTTAAGATGCTTTTTTAGATTTTTTGTTACATTTTAGGGGTATATATTGTACATTTTGGTCAACTACATTTATTTGTTAATTTAGTTACCAGTTACTTTGTAGACTGGACTAAATAACTAAACTAACTAAATAATATGTCTAATGTACATTTACTTGTGTTTTTATGACTTTTAATATCAGTTATTTTGAGACTTTTACTCAGGTGCTGTTCATATGGGTGACTTTTACCTTTATCAAAGTAATATTTTACATTAATATCTTACTTTACTCACTTACTTTTGGGTACTTTTACAACCCATATCAAAGACAGACTCTGGAGACTATTATATAAACATCTAAGTCACTGTTTGAGACTTTTAACAACACTTTTTGTGTCCGTAGCTTTTATTCCAGAGTCTGCAAATCTCTGTCACAACAGTAGTGTTTATTTGTACTTTTATTTGAGTATCTCCATTTTCTGCTACATTATACTTCAACTCCACCACAATTCTTGGATGCAAATATTGTACTTTTTACTCCAATACATTCATTTGATAATGTTAGTTACTAGTTACTTTTAAGATTGCCTGCTGCATCAGAGATAAAGTACCACTTTTTAAAAATTTGATTTATTTTATTACCATTTGGTAAAACCCCCCCATCATATCCGATATGGAAATATATATACTATATAAAATGCTGAATACTTTTACTTTTATGACTATTGGTCACTGGGTTTCGAAACGGAAGGGAAATACCAACCTAATACTCATTTTGGGCTTAACTGAAATGACAAGTCAATTTGCAGCGTTTGTCTTTGGGTTAACTCTTGTTCCAAAGTTAATCACCATTTCTTTTCTTTTCTTTTGTATTTTTTTCTGAACTGGCATCATAGTTATCTTTTGTGATTTAATCATCTAATTGTATAAAAAGTTGCAAAAAAAATGTGCAATGGACTCATAAGCAAATGTCGTGTAATGAAGGAAACATTGCAATAAAGTATTAAAAAAAGCAAACAACACCTATAGAAGACAGACTCGCGGGACACGATGCCTTAAATGATAGATCATTTCTAATTATACAAATAAATACACCAAAGAAAATGTTTAATAATCTGAATAATAAATAAATAGTAAAGGTGTCATTCAACAGCTAATGCATGTTGTCAGTTAGTATATTTACTGACTGGAGAGTGGATCCGCTGACACAGACTCATACAGATTTAACAGCTAGACGATTACATACATGAGATTAACAGCTAGTTTAAACAAAATGTGTCTGAAAAAGAAACTCTCTTGTCAATATAAATGTCTTTTAAAATAGAAAAAACTCTCTGGAGCTTTAAATACACACCCACGCTGTTTCTTTAACGATTAACAGTGGTGTGCAAGTGTGTTAAAGTCAGCTCGGTCACCTCAGACATATCGATATAGGTTCAAATGTTGTAAAACATTATGCAAAACACAGGGACACTCAAAGGAGGTAATATGAGAAACAGAGAAGGAGAAAGTAAATTAAATACATAAATATAACTTTGGGGAGTTTGAGTTTTCATTTGGTTGTCTCATTCTGATCACGTTTATCTTGCAGCTTTTTGTACTTGTCACCGATTAAAACGTCATCATAATAAAATACTTGTTCAATCTTTTTAACCTCATCAATTGGTGGATTTTTGAGGCTTGAAGACAGACAGAAGTGTTGAAGGGTACCCACTGTGGTTTTCTCCAGACACTGCAGTAGGTGGTGGTGTTGGCTCTCTAACAGAGAGATGGACTTGGCCAGCTTCTGCTCGTCCTCTTCTTTGGCCTTAATAAGTCACAGAAACATACAACATCGATGAGCGTTGACAAATCACATTCGCCCGGCGTGTCCTCATCACTCATTAAGGCTTCTGGTGCTGAAATGACTCTGATATGAACTTTGTCATCAGTGATTTAATGTCAGCGACGTGACGCTTTTTTTTCGTTCTGCTTGGTGTCAAGAGGATTTCTCTGCTTGTTCTATTCTGGTTCATGCTTGTTGACTTCACTCTCATTATTATGAGGAGGTAGCCAACAACTCCTGCTGTTTGCTTTCAAATAACACACTGGCCATGTAGTTACATAATGGACCACATTTCTGCGCCGTGTGTATTGATCCCTCAGCCTTGGCAATTATTTTTTTTCTAATTAATTGTCTCTATTGGGCATCTTTTGAGTCATTAATACTGTTATTGCCTTTGGTTTGGTTTCCTTGTGTAAGCAGGTTGCTAAAAAAGAACCCCCCCCCCTCTTTTTCAGTTTATTGAACTGATAAAATATAAATTCTGAAACCATGCTGTTGCCAGCTCTAAGTAGGTACCACTGGGCATTATGTGATGTTCCCAGCAGCTGAACAGTTATTGATGTTACCGAGCTTCAGAAAAAGAGGAGCGGAGAAAAACAGAAACAGAAACTTACGGAACCCTTTTTTTTTGGTATTTCTCCAAGCGGGACTTGCTTTCAAAGCTCAGGCTCCAATATAGCTTAGTCTCAAAGTAATCACAATTGCCAAAAAACATGAAAAAACGAAAAACAAATTAATTCTCCCCCCACAGCGCACATTGTTACTCAAAGGATTTGGGTGGGTGGCGATCCAGCCCAAGGACTCTCATTCAGATTCCAGACACATGAACAATGCAGCGACGTGGGCACGAGAAATACGCCTTCTGATGTTTCAATGTGTGGATCTGCCCTGTGGAAGAGGTCCTTTCAGATACTTTGTACATCGAGACGGAGACCTGTGTCAGGGGTTTAAAGCTCCTTTCATGTCAGGGAAGAATCTGATTTTCATGCAGTCCATCTGAAATGTGACCCTTCACTGAGGGAGTTTTAAGTCTTTTTTTTTTTTTTTTATATAATTGATAAAATGGCCAGATGGGACTGTTCTATTTTTGGCTCACCCAGTAAATTTAATACCGGATAAATCAAGGTACTTCATCAAATAGTCTGCATGCAGGACCACATCACGACCCTACATAACTAGGGGCTCGGACATTTCGGTCACAGATTCACCACATTTAATTTTACATGACTTGCAGTAACTAGAGGAGACCTTTATTTTTGTTATTGTGATGAAGAACATTTTTTGTTAATTCTAGTAATCTATAATATGTAGTATTGTGTATATTATTCATCAGATGGGTATTGTTAATGTGAATTTGTGCTCTAAACTGCCATATTGCCATACATCAGTGAAGTGCATTCATTTGCAACATTACCCACAAAGAGAAACAATCGGCTAGGCTAAACCTTGGCCATCAGTTTACCCTGGGATAACTTTTCAAACCACTTTTTTACTCACAGATTGTGAACCCAGTGTTAACCTAAGTCCGGGGTGAACCCTTCACACTGTGTTTCTACGAGCACTCGGTTAAATGTCCATTGGAACATGCAGTCAGAAGCTAAAGTCTAGAATGACACATGACAACTTTGTTTTATTTAGCCCTATTTCATATTGGCAACTTTACGTCCCGTGTTTCGTAGATTTTCAGAGGATAATCCCACAGACTGCTCTGGAGCAGGGCCAGCAAGCCCCAGGCTAGAGTCACGGTTAACCCACTTTGGAACGTGCCAGGATTGTGCCTGTGTGAAAGCTTCAGCTCGGGGCTAAAAGCTGCGTTGCCAAGAATGTTTTAAGAATGCTTTTAGCCCCTGGCTAAGTGCAGAATGAAAAAGCCCTTATAACTGACGTGGAGTATAGTTGACATATTTGTATTGTTTGATGACATTTATCAATATATTGTCCAACGCTTGTTATGATGTTGTGGACACATGTTTCTGTTACACAAGAACAAAAAATGTTCACCTGATAATCCCATAAAAGTCCAGTTTCATTCATTGGTAGTAGTAGCCATCAATTAGCGGTGGGTGTTTCGAAAATACACTGTCAGACGATTTGAATTTTTCAAAAGTCCGAATTTTGTGGCAATATTGCAAATGAGTGAGCAGAACTGCTTTTATGGTTTTATTTGATCTTTATATGATTTCTGCATTAATGTGATAACTTGTTATCACTTAGTTTGCTGTATTAGTCAAAAGCAGACATCAGGCCATCTGGCTTTTTAATTCGATTCTCAAGAAAATGTTCTACTTTAAGATGTACCTTTTTTCTTGCATATTAAACATAAAGGGATAAAACTGTCCGTTTCTACTAGCACTCTGTTAAATGTCCATTGGAACATGCAGTCAGAAGCTAAAGTCTAGAATGACACATGACAACTTTGTTTTATTTAGCCCTATTTCATATTGGCACCTTTACATCCCGTGTTTCGTAGATTTTCAGTGGATAATACCACAGACTGCTCCGGAGCAGGGCCAGCAAGCCCCAGGCTAGAGTCACGGTTAGCCCACTTTGGAACGTGCCAGGATTGTGCCTGTGTGAAAGCTTCAGCTCGGGGCTAAAAGCTGCGTTGCCAAGAATGTTTTAAGAATGCTTTTAGCCCCTGGCTAAGTGCAGAATGAAAAAGCCCTTATAACTGACGTGGAGTATAGTTGACATATTTGTATTGTTTGATGACATTTATCAATATATTGTCCAACACTTGTTATGATGTTGTGGACACATGTTTCTGTTACACAAGAACAACAAATGTTCACCTGATAATCCCATTAAAGTCCAGTTTCATTCATTGGTAGTAGTAGCCATCAATTAGCGGTGGGTGTTTCGAACATACACTGTCAGACGATTTGAATTTTTCAAAAGTCCGAATTTTGTGGCAATATTGCAAATGAGTGAGCAGAACTGCTGTTATGGTTTTATTTGATCTTTATATGATTTCTGTATTAATGTGATAACTTGTTATCACTTAGTTTGCTGTATTAGTCAAAAGCAGACATCAGGCCATCTGGCTTTTTAATTCGATTCTCAAGAAAATGTTCTACTTTAAGATGTACTTTTTTTCTTGCATATTAAACATAAAGGGATAAAACTGTCCGTTTTTCCTTCTCCAAGTAATCGTAAAACTTTTCAGTATTATCAATAAATCACCCTCAATGATAATAAGCTTGTGATCTGAGAAAACAATATAACTGTCCAAAAAATTATTAGGCGTCAGGAAAAACTGAAAAGACCAGCAGACCAGAACTTCTAATCTAACTACAGGCTATGAGGGAACCAATGATTTTGTCATACATCCCCATCACTCTCACCGCAGACTCACTCAGCGACTGACTGACAGCAGTGACACCACTGTAATTTGATGCACCAGGACTCTGGCAGCCTCATCACTTGCATGCAGAGGCATGGGGGTCGCTCAGCACTCACAGATGGCATTTATATGATAATTCAAACCGCTTCCAGACACCCATGAGCTTTCACACTGGACTCGATTAGATCCAAATGGATTTTAGTAACCATCTGCAAGGAGGGGAGTGTGTTGCTGAAAAAAGTGATGGACTGGATGGGGAGGATATAGGCAATTTGCTAAACGCATTACCAAACACATTTTTCCATGGTAGTGACGAAAAAAAAAAAAAAAGGGAGGAGTAGGAAATGGAGAAAATGCTTACTTTAAAAAGTATAAAGTCCACTTAAGACTACAAACGGGCATTAAGAGAGGGACATGTCATTTAAATGAATAGTGAGAAATGTTAATGAATACGTTTATTTGCTTTCTTGCAGATTAAAAGCTCATCACAGCATCATCATGGACCCCACTGTTTTTCTTGATAAGACCTGCCTTACTCTAGCTCTGATTGGCAAGTACCTGCCCATAAAAGACCAAATGTGTCCTTTTTAATGGAAGGATTGTCTAAAAGATAGTTTATTTTAGAATGATGTTATGTACTGTATGTTACTTAGAATAGTTTTTCCATACAAGTTGGACTCCAGAGAATAAATATTTGATGCAAACTGATGATTTTGTCTAAAGCTGACTAACTGGTATGTCTGCAACATCGAATTATGGTTCTAAGTTTATATAACTAGATTCTGTTTAAGAGTACAGACATGAAAGTGAGAGTGGTATCAATCTCATCTAATTCTCAGCAAGAAAGCAAATATGCATACTTCTCGAAATGTTGACACATATTTCCTTAAGGAGTTGGTGGAGACCTAAAACGAGAGTGAATATTCAATTTATAATTTAGTGGTTAGAAACGTGACTATGTAAATGTAAGTGGTTCTTTGTGTGTACTGGGTGTGTAAATCAGCAACTGTTTGCCAACAAGTTCACTGTATCAACTTTATAAGTTGACGATACGTTGGTGTTGTATTTACAGCTTGCCGGTTTAAGGTACGGTGAGAGTGAAAGACAAAAACACAACACCGTAGTTGAGTATAATCTCAGAAACATTGTGTGTGTTTGCAGGAGCAGGAGCCTGGATGGGATTTAAGGGTAGTTGTTTGTCTGATTGCACACTGGTGCAGATTTGAAGTTTGCTGCAGCCTCTTTTAATGCACTAACCATCTAATTATCAACAACAGCAACACAACAAGCAAATAAAGTAAAAAAAAAAAAGCCACTATTGTCTTACTTCACCAGTTTTTACAGACACGGATTAAATTAAGTTTAGAACTGAACTAAGAAAAGTACTTTGTGTGATTACACTGCTTACACCCGCAGGATTATTGGCATAACTCCTCTGCTATCACCCCTGCCCTGTGTAACGACGAGAATGTAATGACTGCAACATCTCCTGCTCTTTTATAGCCTCTAAATGACTTCTAAATTGCCCGTTGGTTAATTATGGCAGTAATTGTTTGTCATTGTGTGTGCGTGTGTGTGTGTAAATGTTTGTGTGTGTACACTGCTGACGTGAGGCTGCTGCTTCCAAGCTACTGCGTAACAGTGAACTGAAAGGATGAGTAGCAGGGTGTTTGACAAGGAACAATATGATTAATCTCTCATACTGATTTACAATCTGCTGATATTTCATGTCACTTTTAATGAACACATTTGAGAAGACTTCCCAGAAATCATCGCGCACACTTCACTGTCTCAGAGGGGTCAGAGGTCGCTCTCACCGTCAGCTCCAGCAGCTCGTTGAGGAGTCCGTTGCGTTTGCTCTGGATGAAGGCGTTGGCGCTGCTCGACTTGGATATTCTTATCCTTGCCAGTCTGGCTTTCTGGGCGTGGGAAGAAGAAGAAGAGGTCAGAGTGTCAGACAGGGTGGGTGGGAGGTAACAGAAGATGACTAATACCTCGTTTAATGGCAAGAATCTGCCAACTCATCATCCGAGCTCTGTAGTAATTTTCACAGCTACTACTGCACTGCTTTTACCCCACAAAATCAGATTTCTTTCACAATATGTACGAGAACAGACACTGAAGAGCTTATACTTTCTAAATTAAGATCCCATCAAACGTAAACTACACTGCCAAAAGTATTTGGACACCAAACCATGACATGATCAGGCCACATTTTTCCAAAACTTGACAGGCCCTGTGTTTTTTTACGTCCAAACCTGACTCGAGCCTGACTCAGTTAATGCAAGATAAAGCACATGCAGAGACCCACATGAAGGTTTTACACCTGGAAAGCACCATGTCAGTTGACGTGGCCGAACAGAACCTGGACATGATTTCTAAAGTTTGGACGATGGCACCGGGCTGTATCCACGATCTAACTGTGACATCTCTTTCGAAAACCGTGAGCATTAATATGCTGCAAGTCGTTACTACAGATTTTGCTACCTGGCTGTGGGGATTCGCTTCCCCTTCAGCCACGAGAGCAGCATTGATGTTTGGTGATGGGGCCTTCTGTCACATTACAATTCATCTCCAAAGACGGGGATGGGGGCTCTGTGCCGGCCGGACAAGTTATTAACAGTTTTTTTATGGACCTTGTTTGTAAGCAGGATCCTTGTAATGTTGACACATCCCCCAAACTGTTGCCAGTGTGGCAGAAGCACATTATAGTCTGATATATCATGGGGTCCCTGTATTAGTTGGAGCTCAGGGGCTGAGCCCAACTTATGATAAACATCTGCAGGCCAAAGCAAAACAGACACAGAAAAATCACTAGCAACTACAGTATATTGATTATTGATTTATTGTTGAGTCATTTCTCAAGTAAAAGTACATCTTGTAAATAAAATGGCACTCAGAAGTGAGCTTAACACTCCCTTTTAATGCGGTCAAGTCTAATCCCAATTCAAATTTGATAGCCTTGTATATCTCAGTAAACCAGATCTGGATCTTTTATTAGGATCCGCAGCAAATTGCACTCACAGATACAGCTGCCTAAATGAGTCTGATTCTTTTTCATTAGGATCCATGCATTATTCCTTGAGAAAATCACTTGCAGTCTTACAAGAAGAGAATAAAACTCCTGGATCTGTTAATTTATCTGGATCTGCACCAAAAGTAACTGGGGTCTATTCTGGGCTGAGGCCCATCTTCCACCCAAGTTTCGTGGGAATAAGGGCTGTGTAGTTTTTGTGTAATCCTGCCGACAAACCAACCAACAAATAGACATGAGTGAAAACCTAACCTCCTTTGGCAGAAGGTATTAATGTTCAGTTCTAGCTTTTCCAGTGTGAGGATTTTGCAGCTTTTCTTTGTCTTTCATCACAGTTGACTGAAATATTTTGGTGACTGATGGTCGCACAAAACAAGCCATTTGAATACGTCTGCTTGGGATTTAGAAACTTTGATGGACTTTTTGTCCACCCAAGGCTACTTTCTGACCTTATCTAGACAAAATAATCAACTTAGTAATCATTAAAGAGCCAGTGATTTAAGAAAATATCTGTCATGAAAGAGGAGTTTATCACAAAATCAAGTACTTGTTGTAGCCCTAATGAGAACAGGGGTGTCCACATCTCTCTATAACAGCAAATAACCTCTGTCTGTCTGTCTGTGTGTGTGTGTGTGTGTGTGTGTGTGTGTGTATTCCTCAAATATCTCTGCGGATCAGGATCAGACTGACCTGAGAGTTTCAACATGGCTGCTGCGTGGTTCAAGGGTGTGCTATTTCGCATTTGTTTGGACTGCAATGATACCGTTAATAAATTATTTCATAAATGCTTTACAAATTCCACGAGCATTGTCCACTGGAGCCACTACAGTCACGTGCGCACCAGAGCCAATCATTGCACACCGTGGCCACGTTCGCACCAGAGCCAATCATTGCACACCGTGGCCACGCACGCACCAGAGCCAATCACTGCAGAGCCCACCGCGACCCCCCACCTTAAGAAACAAGCAGAGCTGAACCGGGATTTTGCCGGCGGTTCGTCCCGTTCTCTTCTGTGCATCTAAACTGACTGTTGTGGATTAATGAGATTAAACGAGTCCGAACTGAGTCTGTTCGGGTCTGAGGAGATCTGGAGACACGCGGACAACAAAGTGGAATCGGAATCTGTGGATGTTCGCTGCTTTTGTCACGAAAGTGTCCAAGCAGCAAGTTTGGTTGTTGAGGAACAGGAAGTTGTGGGAGGGACCATTTCCGGGCTCCTGCTGCCTTGAAATACTGACTGATCTGGACCGTCACACCCCGGGCTCTCCTGGATCATTGCTCTCCTCTGCTTCACTATCTCCTCATATCTTTATTCTGTAAATCTTGATGCCTCTCTCTGTCTATTACTAATTATCTTGTGTGGCCTGCCCTCTTCCAGGTCAACATGGTGGACAGGAGGTCGTCTGGCTCGGGCTCCACTTGGTGATGCCTCGTCCTGCTCGGTCATCTCCTGGTTCCACTAACATTGCATAACTTGTATCAGATCTTCTGTCGATGTACCTGTAAACTGTGAATTGTTGCTCTTTTCTGTACACACAACATCTATTGCATGTCTGTCCGTCCTGGAAGAGGGATCCCTCCTCTGTGGCTCTTCCTGAGGTTTCTTCCATTGTTTTTTTTTACCCTGTTAAAAGGTTTTTTTTTCCATCAACATGTGAAGTTTTTCCTCACTCGAATCGAGGGTCTAAGGACAGAGGATGTTGTTCACTGTACAGATTGTAAAGCCCACTGAGGCAATGTGATTGTGATTTTGGGCTATATAAATAAAATTGATTTGATTTGATTTGAGGGACGTAAGCAGATGATTGACAGGCAACGACGGTCGGTGTGTGTGAGAGTTGAGAGATTTGTGACATTTAGCGTGTTTGGAGTGTGTAGTTATTGTATTATGTAGTGTTTGGTGTAGTGTGTTTAGTGAGTAGTGGAGTCGTCTTTTTTGTTTAATGAGTCAGAATAATGAGGAGAAGCTGAATGTGGAGCAGGCAGTCCAGCTCTTAATTCAGCTGGAAGGAGCACAGGCAGACCTGAGAATTGCCTGCATTTAAATGTAAATAGTTACATATAACTTTGTAATTTTTTTAAATGTATGCACACATTTAGATAAACAACAATTTATATTTGCATTATAAGTAAAAAAAAAAAAAAAAAAAATGAATGGTTTGTTAAAAATATTTGTGGTTTTCACAGTAAAAAAAAATCAAACTTTTTCTACTCGGATTTCATGTTTTTTTTTGTGATTTTAGGTCCATTGTGTTAATACAGTATGTCAAAATAAAAAAATAACTGTACAGTCCCACTTGTGAGGTTGTGCTGAAAATAATGACACCAAGTAAATAGCTTTTAAGATGAAATATAATGGCAAGATCAAAAATAGTCAAAAACAGCCAATTATACCCTGGAATATCGGATTTCACAACAAACCTAAATATCCCTGACATCCCACCTTCAAACACAGCCTCATTTGGCCATTCATGAAAAAGCTCCTTAACCTCCCACTTTTTTATAGGAATACACTTTTCTTACGGGCACTGCACTAGTACATAAAAAGCAGATTAATCTTTAATTCAGTTTGATTAGTTTATGTTTCCATTGATCTCACCTTCTGTAAAATCAATCCTCATATTTTCTGATGCTTATATTTGACTTGGTCAGATTTCTTGCTCCACTGAAACTGCGTTATTCCAAATTTCCATTTATTTTAAGCATCGTTTTTATTTATTTGTCAATTCCAGTTAAACCTGCAACCACTTTGCGGAAACTCCAAATAAGCGCTGAAGAATGTCTATTCTACTCTTACCATTGGAAAGATGAATGAAAAGTCAGTCTTTTGACAAACTTTGAACACTTTCCACAGATCCTCCTCTCAATGAGGTGTAAAAAGACTACTTTAAAAGATAGATGTGATAACTGAACAGAGCGAGGGGGACAGAGACGGAGTTAGACAGGAAATGAGAGAAATCTTTTGGGAATTTCCAAAAATGAAGAGGATGTTACTGTAGGATGACGATACAATATACAGCTGCCTCAAGTGCTTTTTGGTAAGCGTAAGGTGACAGATTTCTTTAACCTTGTCTTGCTGCTCGCTCTCCCCGCGATAAATGCATTTCAGAAACAGGAGAGAGGCAGAGCAATATCTGCTTCCAGGACGCCGATCAAAAGTAATAGAATTAGTTTGGAGGCCTCTGAAATTTGTCCGTCAGACTGGAGACTCCTGTGAAGGTGTGAGGAATGCTCAAGACGGAGATGTAATAATAATGACTGTGTACGTACGTGCAGAGTATGTGAAGTCGAGAGAGAGAGAGGGAAAAAAAGAAAGAAAAAGAGACGGGCTATTGACTGCATCTTTCTGCGTAGCTTCAGTTAAAGAGTGAAATAATTTGAAAGAGAAAGCGCTGTAGATTGCTGGATGCTTTTCTTATTGATCAAAAGCTCTACTTGACACAAGGAAAGGAAAAATATGAAAGACTAACTAACTCGGATCAGACTGAGTGCAAGAACACCGCAACTGGTTGCACTGAAATAGTGATGAGTATTTACTCTCTTCCGATGGTCCCGACGGTTACTCCTCCTGACACATTCTGATTTTTGCTCTCGGTGAGATGTGAGCTCGAGCTGCGATGATTAATTGAGCAGCTGATCAAAAGGAAATAAGTTGCCAGCTTTTTTGATAATTGATGAATCGTTTAAGTCATGTTTTCAAGCAAAAAGGTCAAACTCTCGCTGGCTCCGACTTCTTTAATGTGAGGATTTGCTGCTTTTCTTTGCCATTTATGACGGTAAACGAAGAGTCTTTGAAGACGGCTGTTGAGTCGCCGAGAAACTGTAATGAGCGTTTCTAAAACTGTCTTGACATTTAACGACAAAATGATTAATCGAGAAAATAATCTGCAGAATAAAGGTCGGCGGCATCCTGATTTCATCACTGTCGCCTGCGTCACATTCGGCCACAGCGTGAATTTTGCCATACCATCATAAATGTTTTACGCTTGATGTGTCCCTGCCTCCTGGGCGCCTCCCCCTTTCAAGGTTTTCCGGACACAGCCAACCAGCAGAAGACCCCTGGGGAAGACCCAGAACTTTGCTGGAGGGATTATATATTTCATCTGGCGGGGGAAAGCCTCGGGGATACCTCAGGAGGAGCTAGAAATTCTTGTTTGGAAGAGGGACATAATAACTAAATTAGATAATAATTTCTTGATGTGTATTAAGATGCATTCATGTGGTGTTGGAATACTTGGAAGAATGAGTATCAGCCTGGGAAAATTCACATGAAACAGTTCGTAAAACTTTCACGTCAAATTTGCCGAGACATGGTGGATGAAGGTAAATGTTCAGTCGATGGATAGAAACTTTTAACAACATTTAACATTTATAGTGTCATAAATTAGCTTGAAAAGTTACCTATTAGCATGAAGCCTTAAAACAAGTCTAGTAAAGCAATATGTTTAGTGGTTTTTAGGGAATGTACTGGTGCAGCAACAGCTGTCAACATTTTGTTTAAAAGCTCTGAGCAATAAAATACATGTAAAAAAAAAAAAAAAATTAGCGTACACGTTGTTCCTACATTACATATTGAACGCTCATGAATACACCAAAGCTGGAAAAACAAGCCAGGATTAATTAACAATTGGTATTATTAAGACTAAAATCAAGTCCAATTCCCATTTTCCCAAAATAATGAACGTGTCAGCTAGCGCAACTGTGTCTCATTTATCTTTTCTCTAAGTTTCTGGACAACAATTGATGGCGGCGAGGAAGAATTCAAACAGCTGCAGAAGTACTTTGAGGTAAATGACAGCCTGTTAGAAGACGTCACTAATGGCCCCCAACACTCTGTCTAGATCCCTGTGACGACGGCTGCTTTGGATTTTTACTTTCTCCTTGCCTGGTTGAGCAAGTGAATCTGCTCCAACATAACCCCCAGCAGTCTGACAGCCAGACTGTAGCAGTCCAGGAAAAAGAGCATGAAATGTTCGCCTTTAAGCCCTGAAACCACTGCATACAGAGACCTTGCCCTCTCTTTATTTCCTCTTATCCTTCACCCCCAGTCAGCCTCTCTCCTCTAGACCTCCTCTGTCTGCTTTCTCTCTCTGACTCCTTTGCGCTCTGTTCCTTTCGTCCGACCTCCTCCCTCTCTCGCTTCTGTTGTCTTGTTTTGCCCTCACGTCTCCCCCCCCCCCCCCCCCCCTTCCGATACAACCTGAGCATGGCTCCACTTGACTTTGCTGTCCCATTACCGACATGACCTTAGTCCATTTACTGCCTCGACACTCTCAGACACTCGCTGAGTTGTGCGGGGGGGGGGGGGGGGGGGGGGGGGAGAGGAGAAACCTGTCTTCTTCATCTCCGGACGTTTTCTATTCGACCTATCAGGGAATTTGACACATTGGTATTAGGAGTTCTTTCCTACGACCGCTGTGGGTGACTGAGCATGGAGAGGAGACACTGTACTTTACACCGAGCCCCCCCCCCCCCCCCCCAACACACACACACACACACACACACACACACACACTACAGTAGTTATCAGGGAACGACTATCATTAAATCCAATTTAGATTCTCTATTTCTATTTTCTGACTGTGAGGCTACAATTGGTACATGAGAGGACCTTTTTGTAAAGTCAAATCCCCAGATGACTACATAATTGTAATGGGAGCCTGGAGCAGCCTGTTGTTAGATAAGAATGAAGACGAGTGAGACCTGAAGAGGAAGGGAAGGCCGGGAGAGATGAAGGAATAGAAGGAAGGAGAACGTACGAACAGAGTTAACATGAGACAGATCTTGTGTTTAACTCTTTTCTTGCTATTCTTTTATTTTTTTATTGTAGCTTTGATAACACGTTCGTAAAAAAATCAGCTCACAGGTGCACAGTGAATGCGTCGGTAACCTTTTATAGCTGTGGACATTTACAAGATAAATACAGGGTGAGAAAAAGAAGATTACACAGACTGGTCCATCAAAGCACCAACATGCCGACCTGTGCTTTCCTGTGTTGGCAAAGAGGTTACAAAGAATTTAGAGCTGTAACTGAATTCGTTGTAAATCAATATGCATTTTTTTCTACATGAAAAAGATTTATCTTATCGACTTCAAAGCAGCACGATGCAGCTATTCTGCTTTAAAGGGGCAGTGTTGAGTTTTGAAGAAGAAATTCAAACTCAGGAATTAAAATTTACATAATGATGATTGTCAAATCACTTATAACGTATGTTACTAGGGTGTCGCCTCTTGATTGTGGAGGATGCCTGAAGGTACCTGCATGAGGCCACACAACGCTTCCCAGCTTCAAAATGTTTTATTTTAAGAATGCTTTAGGAGCTTCCAGAGGAGTCACATCAGGTGAGATGCCATCGATCGATTTGCATAAAAAACTTTTTGGAAATGAGCAGAGGGCAACACTACGCCATGTCTCTCAAAACACACAACGCGCTGCTACCAGAATGCATTGTAAGGCTTTCTACATACATAGACAATGAATAGGACGTGTGAAAACAACGGATTATGTGTTCATGTACCTTACTGGTCGAAAACATCATCAATTAATAAAGCATATTCGTAATGAGCCGGGGTGTGCTACACTTCTACTTTCTAACATGGAAAAACTCTCTGCTGGTGAAAATAATATGATAATATAGAAAGTTGCACAACCGCTATTAAATGCTCCTTTAGGTGAGACTGTTCCCACAAGTCTTACATTACTAATCTGTCTGAATAAATGCAAGTTTGGCCGACTCACTTCTGCAGCTTTTTACTTGCTTTTTATTCCATTATACTATTATATCAGATGAACTCTAGTCCCCTATGAGTCTAATATATCAAACATATCGGGCCAGTGCTGGTCTTAAAAAGGTTTATAGTGTCCCTCCATGACTGCAGCAAAAAGACTGCAATAAAATGTAATTTCTTTTTAATTTTACTTTAATGGCTCAATAATGTTTTAATGAATTAATTCCACATTTAAAGTCTCAGAATTTCTCCTCTCACTAATTTAATGGGACAGATAAGCCAGAGGAGCCACTAACTCTAAAAGAACTTCATTAGAGTGAGTTTAACTGATGTGTTTTACTGTCCCGTTATGGTCTAACACATGTTTTACAACCACTGCTGAGAGTGGGAATAGTTAAACATTTCCTTCAGAGGAGATCGACAGTATCCTTATAAAACAATAGTTACATAATTGAGTGAATACGCAGCCGTCTTGTACAAGGTTATTGCTGTTTGGTGCTCTGAATCAGTTCAGTCAAAGATTTTGCATCTACATATAAATGTTGGAACATCTGCATGACTCCTGCTGCTAATTAGCAGTTAAATAATGTCCTTGGCGTTTTTGTGATGTATTGTAGACACTGAGTCACAGAAGCTTATTCAGGCAGAGTCACACAATCAGCTTGAACTGCAATTGAACCTATAATAACATTTGTCATAGTTACTCATAATCAACTACTTATTTCAAACTTTCTGTGGGCTTCCTCAGCATTATATTGTGTGCAGCCAACTCAACATGCAGTTCAAAGTTGAAATACTTTCTAAAACTAAATCTAGACTGGCACTGATGGTGATGAAATAAACACTTTTTGTCCAAAGCGACACACAATAGGGGCTTTTTTAACTGTGCAGAATGATGATTGCGCTGGACAGAGTGTACACTGACATTCTTCAGTGAATTTACTATGAATACATGTCAAAACACAAAATACCAGAAAAGCACAGAGTCTGCATTGTCGTTTTTTTAAAAGTATCCTTCTGTCTGTCCGTCCTCCAGACACTTCAACTCTCTCCTGCTGTGAGTAACAGTTGCTAGGCAACAGCTCACCAAAACAGTATTCAAAAGTCATTGAGTATATTTTTTATGGGTTATGGGATGTATGTTTTATTTCTGTTTACCCCTGCATACTTACATAGTATGTAGATGTAGTAGGCATACTTAAAGTAAAACCTAGGCTTTTTTTGTGAACGTATATGAGTCAAATCTTCGTGTAAAAGCATAATTACGACGAAAGAGGCACTTTTAAGTTTTACTGTATTTTCGTTTTCAGGTCAAACTCATTTTCAATGGGAGTGCTTGGGGCAAATTAGCGTTAGCATCCAAATCGCTATTTTTAAAACACTAAGAAGGCTCAACACAGCATGAAACTTTGCTCGTAGTATCACCAGAGTCTCTACACATGAACACGAGCATTGAGAACATTGTTTGTGTACACAGAGTTTACTAAAAAGACATTTTTTGAAGAACTCATGTTACCAGATGTTTCCTCCGCCTGCCGCCGTCCTGCCAGTGAGAAGTATCAATCTCCGAATGCAAGATAACATGGAGGACAGTTAAGGTGGACCGCTACTAAAGCTTAGTTCCATATAAATGCACGAATAATTCATTGTTTTGTCATTTGCGAAAAACAATATTGACCTTGATTTGACAAAGGAGCCTCATATAAGAAACAATACTAAAATCAAAAGCTGGAAAAGTCACGTGAGATATCGCGTGGATAGTTGTTGCCAGAAGACAGTAGCGGTCTCTCTCTTAACTCTCCTCCAGGTTACGTCGCATTCAGAGATCGATACTTCTTGGCTGCCATGACGGCGGCTAGCGTCTTTAAGAATCTTAATTCTTAAATTAATCTTAATGATTATGCTTTTACACAAAGATTTGTCTCATACATTCACAAAAAACCCTAGTTGCATTTTGGCAAGAGTTTCACTTTAAGCACTTTTACATGACGTGGTTATGTCACTTTTGTAACTTCCATTAAGTAAGTTCCCAGACTGGTAGTTATTAAATCCTAAAGTATCTTCTTGAAGCTCAGACCAAGGATCCGCGATACAACAGAACATTTTTTGGAACACTGCAGGGGAAAGTCGCAGCAGAGTGAAGACGGCCGGCTGATAGCGTGGCATGCGACTCAGCTTGTCACGTCAACGGAAGCTGGCTTTAGAACGCAAAATCGATTAAATAAGCGCTAATTACTTTAATAACAACTTCCCTGCTTTTTCTTCTGCTCTGTTCTCGTTCACACTCACTCAACCACCACTGCTCCTTCTTTATCTCTCCTACACACTTGCTTTTTCACCATTACACTGTCACTGGACTCATAGATACAGTATTTTAAGGTGCTACAAATCCTATCCAGCTGCATTAAAAAATAAAAAAAGAAGCTGGTTAGCAGTTAACATGGAAGTACCGAAAGTAGTAGCAATTGAGATGATACACTGTCTCATTTAGTTGCGTTAGTGTGAACTGGCAGGTTTTCAAAAACTTGAAAATCCAACAGTAAAATCCAACCAGTAAGTTACTGGGTCCAAACTGAACCAAATCGGGACCTTTCAATAGCCTTATCAACAGTCCAAGCTTTATTTTAAAAGTATAACAAAATGTTGAATATTACGTATTATTGCTAACTCGACTGTGCAGCCCTTCACTCGCTGCTAGAGGGGAGGGTAGAGCGCCACAATTTGAAGCATAAGGCCGCTGACCAAGATGCTGTATTTGACGAGTTGTGAAGGAGAACGTGTTGCTTTTATCCTCAAAATGTACCCTGACAAAGAGCCAAAATGGACCATGTGAAGGTGTTAAAGACTTCACTCCACTGTGTTGGATCTGGAGAAAAAAGAAAAAAATCCACTTAACTTCTGCTGATTCAAAGCAATATATTAATTGGAAAACCAGCCACCCAGGATTCTATCACTATGGCTTCAAAACCAGACTTTTCCCTCCTCAATTAGCTATCAGCAGCTGCTCTCTAACTTAATAGCACTCTTATCTAAACCCAGAGAAAGGTCGAGCCCACTGGGTGAGTGCAGTGAGTGGATAGCTAACATTTGGCACTCGGATTTTAAAAGTGTGTGAGATAGAGAGAGACAGGGAATGTGTGTGTGTGTGTGTGTGTGTGTGTGTGTGTGTGTGTGTGTGTGTGTGTGTGTGTGTGTGTGTATGTGTGTATGCATGTGTAGAAGGACAATGAATAATGTGGGTCTGAAGGGCAGCAAATTTCCTGTGTGTGGTAGTGTTGAATAAGTGCAGGATGATGTTGGGTGAAGGACAGCGATCTTCAATGCAGAATTCCTAATTGAGGTCAGTCCTTTTCACCAGCAGCTTTTTGTTAAGTTTCTAAAATGTGTCCTTTTCAATAAAAGAGGAAGCTAATCTATCATCAAGATCTCTAAACCCACTGTCATTATTTTAATCATCTGAAAAATAAAAAGAACCTTCAAAACGTTTTCCAGGCATAACCATTAGTATCCACCCACCCAGTGTTTTTACTCAGCACTTGAACCTCCCATTCATTCTCATTATCTTAATAATCCTGTCCTATTTTGGCCTTTTGGAAATCTACAGAGTACTCTCCTAATGGTCAGGTAATTTATATGCACAAAAACTCCAACACACACACATTTATTTAACCGCACATGACCCTGGAGCTGACAGGATGCCCAAGAAACGCTGTTTTTTACCTTCTGAGCACGGCGTTTGTCCGCTCTCTGGTTCTGGTGGTAGATGCGACTGAAGTTGGAGACGATGACGGGGACGGGCAGGGCGATCACCAGCACGCCGCTCAGGGAGCAGATGGAACCGAAGATCTTTCCGGCAATTGTCTTTGGCACCATGTCTCCGTACCTAGAGAATGAGACAGATGAAAAGAAATTAGACAAAGTGATGAAATTGATACATGGTGTTGGTACAATTATGGCCTTTTGGTTGTGTGCCTCTGCCAACCAGTCAAACTTCAGTTTACATCCATCCATGTTTATCTAAACTCATATGTAGAGAGGACATTAAAGGAATTTAATACAGCAGCAAGTATTATTAGGAAAGTAAACATATGGGTTAACTGTGAAAGCAGCTTATCAAGACCCATGTTTGTTGATAGGAGGAGGCCTCTAGTGGCAGGAGTGTGTGTTACGGCAGCAAAGGAGGAAGTCAGGTGAAAGAGTATGAAGAGCCAAAATATCTGCCTGTGAAGAAAGTCAGGCTCCATAGTCAGGATAAACAAGCACAGGGCTTAAAGACCGTGTCCAGTGGGAAAAACTCCAAGTCAGCGCAAATAGAGGTTTTTCAGAGGCACACTTCTGTTGTTTGAATGTCTTTAGGTCCTTTTCTGTATAACAATCATAAAACAATCAATAATCAACAATGTGTGCTGATGATTCAGTACATAGCTAACTTATGTAACAGTGTTTTTGTTGATTTGTGCATCACAGTTCTGAATTTTGATGTAATCCAACATTGCGTTTCTCCCTTTTGATGGCATATTACACCTGAAATTTGGTTTGAGTTCATCAGCAAAGTTGCTGCACTTGGTTCTGCTCCTCTAATATAAGTCCCAACTGGCAGGGTAGGTGCACGGGTTTGCTAATCTTAGCCTTTAAAGGATCATTAGTGGGCAGGTAATGAAGCGGTGTACTCATTTGATGACTTGATTGGTAAAATGAACTTGTAAATGAATTGCAAGCATCCGTCTCCATCAGATAAATGTTAAAAAGCATTTGTGATGATCCCACGATTGCTAGAATGTCAATGTCAATTTCAAGTGATGACATACAACAGTCTTCATGAGTTGTCCCATTTCATAGGGGCAGATTTTAACCACTATCCCTCATAACTCTGATCTGAGGGGCAAGAGGGCGCTCAAAAAACCTTCCAAAAAGTTAAAAATGGGATTGAATCTTAGTCTCTTTCATACAGCTGATTGTGAATGAATAAGAGAATGTTTTTAAATAGTTTTAGCCTTCACTGCTTTTCTTTTTCTTTGTTTCCCATTTTAACTCCTGTTGTTCTCGGCTTCCTTCAGCCTTCTGATAATTCGATTACACTGGTGAATGGCTGCTATAACAGGTGGGCAGAGGACAGATAGGACCACTGCTATCTGTGCAGCTCAGACCAGGCATAACAAAGACATGCCAGTGGGATCCAGGGCCAGGAGGAAACCAAGGTGACTCGCTGGCCAAGGCTTGTGGGCCATGACGGTGTGTACTAGAACAAATTGATTTAAAAACACAGACCTCTAGGACAAGCTTGAAATCGTCAGGAAGAGACACTGAACTCGTCTCCCGGAGAGGCTGCTAACATCAAGTTTAAGTGGTGTGTTTTGAAGCGTTGGAAAACAATGTTTGCTAGTGCACGACATGCACCATTTAGAGAGAAAAACAGAGTAATTAGAAAACGAGGGGAGAGGAGACGAGTGCATGTTCTGCATGAGGGACTGTTTTTGTAACCAAACTCCTCGAACAAGCGATTTCCCGAAGAGCCACTTAAAAAATTGATTGAGCATGGGGGCTCAATTTTGATCCTCAAATTTTTCACTAAGACACTTGCACTAGTCAAAAAACCCTTTGTTCTCTTCTTCTCTGTCTGGTTGGCCCCTTTTCTGAGTTTCCTCTCCACTGCGTTCTCGACACAATGGGACTCTTGACAGGTAAGCCCCATGCACTGTTGACCACTGCGCCTCTTGAGGGCCGCTCTCTGCCCAAACGTGGGTGGGTGCTGGCTTTCCACATTTCTGACTGTTATTTTTTTGGCCCAAAGCTCCCACACTCTATGCTGAAAAGCACTATAATCGCTAGTCTTACCTCCTGCTTACTCCCCACAAACTGAAGAGCTGGAGGATTATCACAAACCCAGCCTTCTGCTGTGCCTGAACAAATATGAGCGAGAGGGAAGGATGTGATTTTGCTTAAATCCTCTTTGAAAATTACTTTTTCTCATTTTCTTTTTTTTGTACAAAGTAGAGATGAGAGCAGATGATGCAAACTGCAATTAATGACACAAATGAGTTAAACAAACTGTGAAACAACATGGTGTTTCGGCGACTTTTGTTCAAAGCACGTTGTTAAATGGCTGTGGCTCAGGGGTAGAGCTGGTGTCTTCTTATCAGAAGGTCGCTGGTTCGATTCCCCTCATCTGCATGTCGAAGTGTCCTGTGCTCCTGATGTGCTGGTTGGCACCTTGCAAGGCAGCCACTGCCATCAGTGTTTGACTTACTGTAAGTCGCTTTGGACAAAAGGGTCTGCTAAATGCCCTGTAATATAAAATAATTGTATGGCTCTTTTAAAAAAATGTCTGTTTCATCATAAACTCTAAACGTTAGCGGGTATGTTACCTGTTCACATCTGGAGGAAATCAACAATTTTGCAAAGCGGTGCACAGAGAACAATCTACTGCCAAGCTTGAGTGAAACCAATGAGCTGATTGTTGATCCTAACCCCTGTCCAGAATGGTGGAGGTGCCCAGTTTTAGGTTCCCAGGATCAACTTCACAGACAACTTATCATGGTCATCACACAAAACTACCCTATTCAAAATAAACACAGAAAAGACTTTTACAGAGGAGCTATAGAAATCATCTTGACTGGAAACATGAAAAACTGTTGTGATTCGTGCAAAGAAGCTTCAACAAAATTTTGCAAACAGTTTTGTAAAATGACAAATACATTAACCTTGTAACAAGCTAGCTGTTAGCAACAGTCGTCAAGCCAGTTGATATTGGAAAACCGACTTTGGTCTACATCTGTATGAAATCGAGAACCCATAGAAGTTAATTAAACAAATAATTTTGTCAGTGGTAAATCTTTTGTTATCAACTGTTGTGATTTTTAATGGCATGGATACCGAAAGCTTGAACAGCGTAGCAACAGTAATCACATCTCTCAATCTTGTTTGTTACGTAATAGTTCCACACCAAACTCAATCTCAGACTCCTTTTTCTTTTTCCGAGTAAAACTTTTGTCTCTGTTGTTTGCAAACTCGCAGCAGGCAGGCAGAAGGCAGCGAGTCAGAAATATGAAGGATTATTAACACGCGATGGAGATTTGACCACAGGGCTTGTTGTTATTGTTGCTGACTGCTGCTCCTGGCTGCCAGACAATGAGACAAATGATTTCACAGCTCGCTCTGCTCACCGTCTGTCAGCTGATGAGAGATGACATTCTCCTGACTGCGTCTGCGTTTGTTGTAATAATGTTTGACACTTCGTACCCGCTATGATGTGTCAGACATAATTTCAGACGGAATAGGGTGGAATATGCAAAACGTTGCTCTTTGGAGCGAGTTGGTTAACAACAGGGTGTTGTAATTCAAGGAGATGGATGCAAAACACTCAAATGTTAATAAGTAACAGTTAGAAATTGCTTTTATGAAAGCAGAAAAAAGATTAGCCAGTCTTTCATTTTGGAGCCCTCATGTCACTCTCAGTGCTGATCACCTGCTGTGACTAAACACTTTCCCTCGTTTAAATATTGTAATGAAAATGTCCTCTAACACGGACCAGATTGTCTTTTTTAAAGCTCTTTAAAGAGTTTAAATTATTATCAGCTCTTAACTTTTATCCAGATAACTGCTGATGATTTGATTTGATTATTATGATGGCTAAAAATGATCTCACCCCATGAACAAAATAGTCAATTTGTTACCTCCTTTAAGGAGGTTCTGTTTTTACCACTGTCTGTTTGGTTGTTGGTTAGTTAGTTGGTGGTAGTTTGATTGTTTGGTTAGTTGGTTTGTGGCAGGTTGGTTAATTGGTTGGTGATGACTTGATTGTTTGGTAGGTGGCGGTTTGGTTAGTTAATTGGTGGTGGTTTGATTGTTTGGTAAATTGGTTTGTGGTGATTTGATTGTTTGATAAGTTGGTTTGTGGTGGTTTGGTTAGTTGGCTGGCGGCTAGTCGGTTGGTTGTTTGGTTGGTGGGCCGGCTGGCTGGCTAGATTACATAAAAACTACTGAATGGAAATTCACAAAACTTGAAAGGGAAACTTTTGGTGTGGATCTGGATAAGAGGATGAATAACCACATTTCTTTGTCACTTTCTTTAACATTGTGAGATGTTTAAAAAGGTGGTTTGTTTAATTGTTTGCAATTATGCAAACAGGTCACAACATGAATATGTCTTTTATCATTTTGGCTAATCCCATGGCTGCATTTTGCATAAACAGATATATAACAGCTGCAGTTTGAATGTCAAGTATCTAATTTACTTCTCATTCAAACAATTATGATTAATTTGGAAGTCAATGAGTCACTTACAGCCAGAGTCAGAGATATAAATATTTGCGTGTAAATAAAGACACTGCAGGCCAGGGAGGTGGTTGTCTCCCACACAAGAAAATATCATGAATACGTGGTTTGCAGTAATGAAACTAACCTTTTCAAATCCATATACTGATATATTCTACCCCGAGAAACAGGCAAGTATGTAGTAAATTAGGATTAGGTAAACAATGAATTGCTCAGGAGAAACCTGAAAGAGTAGTTAAACGACGCAACAAGGTGTGAAACACAGCAGTAGGGCTATTTCTCTGGTAAATGGCATTCATTACTTCCATCTGTCGCAGTTTAAAACAAAGGCCTAAGCAGGTGAAAAAATCAATTGCAAAGGAATTTATTCAGTCATGTGTTTTATCATTTCCAATCTCTAGCTTGTTTTGCTCTTCATTAAAGGAGGCTCTGCTGTTGCTTCCACAACACGTGAAAGGAGCAGCATGCTCCTGATAGATCTGTGATGGGCATCAAATAAAATAGAATTGGATTGGACGTGCTGCATCAAAGAGGCACTATGAAACCAAAGCAATCAATCTGGCTGAATGATTTCTGCTTATGGGAGGCAGAATTGAAAGCAGTGGAGTCAAACCGAGTCAGACTTCGTTACAGCGGTGATGAAGAACATTAAAAACTGTTATCACAAGAGCAGCTAAAGGATGAAACTAGTTTTTTTTTAATCATACGGGACCTGTGTTATTCTGGCTTTGACAGGTGTTAAGAGCTTACACTGTAATTTGTCATTTTTAATTTATTTCTTCAAGATTGATCATCTGTATGAGAACACCAGAAAAATGCTCAGAAACATATAAATGACCAGAGTTACTGCACATGTAAGTCATCAATCAAGACACAAACACACACACACACACACACACACACACACACACACACACACACACACACACACACACACAAAATCTACGAAATGTCACAAGAAATGTTTTGATTTAGTCTTACAACAGCTCCTGAGACAGTGTTGGATACAAAGGACATTTTCACTTGTAAATTCCCCCAAATAATTTGAATGAACAACAATAGTGTTGCAGCACTGAACCAACTACATCTACAAAATTAGATAGGGATTTTATAAGTGCAAATTTGAAAAGACGAAGAGTCTTCTAGGCTGCCAACTTCGCTGTAGCTGCTAGTGTTAAGGAGTGCAGGATCTTGACTGCATGTCAAGGTTGTAAATGTCATCTTTTCAAATCAATTTGGGATCTTGGGGCCTCCAGAGATTTTGACTGTGCTGGATGACCTGTGTGGAGCTATTTATTCTTTAAGATTGTGTTTTACACTTTAAAACAAGTCCCTAGCTCCTTTAGTTAGGAAAATGCCACAATGAATTCCTTTTTGAGGCCCCTGAAATGTTTGGTGGACTTCAAAAGTTCACCCGATTTTCCATTGGCATGGGGGTGAGCAGATAATGAACACATTTTCATTTTTGGGTGAACTTTTCCTTTAATCAAATGCATGACGGGCAGAGTCACACTTGGGAAACTTGGGACCTGAGTAGCATTTTCCATTTTAGGAATACAATAGGTGTTTGCATTTGGACCGTGACCCTCCACTAACTTTCAGTTTTAGCTTTGAAGGGAAAAAATTTGGGGAACCCCTCTTTTTAGAGTATACTTGTATCTATATATTATTTATACTATATTTATACTTTTGTTAATTTTCAGAAGAGTTCATGAGTGATGTATCTTCCCCAACAAATTCATATTTTTGTGCATGAATTTACTGCAGTACAACGTAACAGACAGTTAAACCACATTAATGTTGTCCATATGGGGAATACAGCCTCTGTATGCACAGATTGTTGACTTTGTGTAACATGTTTTAATTTGCCCTTCCAGCTGGTACTTAGAAATGTACGACAACCATCAGAAAGTGGCGTGGCTGTTACTGTAAATGATAAGTGGGGTCACTGAGCAATTTGCTTGAGCTTGTTCAACATTAACTAATAGCTCTAAAGCTTTAAACATTAATGAATCGAAAACACCTAAAAAATGAGCGACTTTTTGGCTTTTTGTATTATGACATTAAAAATAATGCACAAAGCGGCACAGCAGGGGTTGCGATTAAAGATGGAGGGTCACTGCAGGCTGCTAATGCTACCTTCAGATGAATGCTAATTCTACAGCTGTAGTGAGAACTGATTTAATGGACTGATAGAAAATGTTTTAGCAGCATTTAGAGATCATTACACATGAATAAATTACACATTGAGGTAAAACTTGAAAGACCTCTATGGAGAGAGCAGATGAAAACAAAGACAGTTGGAGGAGCATAAGACTCCAGCTTTTTCACTAGACCTCTCTTGGACCCTCCCTCCAAAAATGTAATTCTGACTCTGCCACCGGCTGCAGTACAAATTAAGACCTCAAGGGAAATTGTGAAGAACTTTGAGTTCATTACACCGTCACACTTTCTTAATAGTCGGATACCCCTGGTGTCCATCTGGTGCAATTGATTGGAGGCTGACAGACAAAACGATGGATATATTGCTTTAAGTCACCAGTGACTTTACCAATTCATGATTGTTTTCAGGGGGCTTTTTGCTGAATGAGGAGAAAGAGATGTGGACAAAGACATATTAGCTGTAATGAGGTTAAATTGAATCAAAAAAGCTTGTTAAATTGGTTATTCATCAAAGTTACAAACATAATTCCAGGGGAACAATAATGAATTTCAGTGAGGGATTTGTGCATGTGAAGTTTAACCGTTGAACATACCCATTTGCAATCCAATGTGTGATCCTTATGGTGTCTTCAAAGGATTAACAATAACACATTTATATAAATCTCCCAAATGTGTGGTAAGCTGCCGAATCCTGATTGCTTTTTTTGTAACAGACACACATTTGCCGTGTGACACCGCAGGTTAATAGCAGATCTCTGCGCTCGATGTTTATATAACAATAATGATAGTATTGAATCCCAAAAAAGGATTTAATATTATGCTGCTAGAATCAGTGTGGGATAATCTCATTGGAGATACAAGTGCAGAGTTTGGAGAATGTCAACCCACTTTGCAGGCACTCAAACAGTCACTCAAACAAAGAGCTAATGAGCGGACATTTGGGACCCGCTTTAAATAGACGGAAATAAAACTTCTCAAAATACAACTGGCATCACCAAGATAGACAATTTTGGTGTGTTATCAGAGGACGAGCCAGGCTGTAAACAAGCCAACAGTTTTTGCCTAATTATCTAAAACACTTAATTCTAGGGGAAAACTGAAACTCACATGAACCATAACGTTGGTATTATTCCCTCACTGCCAGTGAAACCTGTGCACCCACATAAACTTTGATCACAGTAGATGAACGTTGAACCAGAAAATTTGCCTGTTCACTGTAATGTATGTTTGCATCGAACAAGTTTGGGTAATGATTTTACCCCATACTTTTGTTTGGTTAAATGTGCTGTTTGTAAAAAAAAGTCGATTTTTGAGTCTCATTCCATACCAATCAAGTAATGACACTCTGGGACTGTAGGACAGGTTGGCTGCCACCCCAGAGCATCATTATCTGAAGATAATGATGCTCAACTTTTCTCACAAATAACACCATTAATAGATTATTTTTGACCACTCAGGGGGCAGTGGAACAATCTGCAACAACAAAACGACATATTGCCACCTTACGAGGTTGATATCTTGATAAACAGTTGCCTTTTCACATGTTCAGTAGATGGAGCAACCCTACAGTCTCTTTCACACATGCAATGACACCTTGACATTTTTCAAGAAACCCCAAAAGTGTGTGTGTGTGTGTTTTTTTTTTTAATTGAAGCTATACTTAGCAAGATCTGTGACACTCAGTGTTTTTTATGCAGGACCATATAACTTCTAGATGTGACAGAACTTCATTAATTACACACAGAAACACAAGTTGGTTGTTGATTTTTTAAAATGACAGATTATTCTTTCTGGTTAAAAAAATAAAAAAAATAAAAATCCTGTTATCAATTTGATTTCTGTAACCATTCAGCAACAACTATTTAGAAGAAGACATGTAGCCGAGTTTTCTTAGGGTCTCTTGCGTGTTCATGAAAAATAAGCGATTGGTGAGGTTTAGAATACACACACAAAGAATCACTTCAGAAATTCATAACTCAGAAAATATTATGAGGACAGATACAGGGTTTTGCAAGATCCCATGAATTTAATAGAAGTTTCAACATCATTCTTTCCAAGAAAAATCAATGACCCAGAGGCCCTAGGTCAGTTGGCATGGAATGACCCTCACGGAGATATCACAGAGGGAGGAAGAGATCAGCAGCCAGTGATGAAAGGTCACTCTACTTTCTCGGAGCACATGTCGGATTTCATGAAGTTGCTGGACGAGAGGCATGCCGCATAAAATCTGCCTCACAACCACAAACCACGATTTCACCTGAAGCTGAAGACTGCAGCCACAAAGAATAAAGGGTGCAGCGAGCCCAATCAGTCATTAATTGAGGAAGCACTGTCCAGCTCTGAGAGAGGTGTGTGCAGATTTACGCTATGTGTGTGATGGCTGCCACATTCAGCAAATGCTCTGTCTTAGAGCTGCTATGTGAAAATGATATTTTCACAGATACCAGCACTTGTGGAACGCACTGCAGACAGATTCATGTTTTGTTTTTGTAATGTTTATGTACTAAGGAGGGTCACACAGACACAGATTACTGATTTTATTATTTAGCTCCATTCTGGTCTGCACCACCCCCTGGGTGAAATGTGTGGCTTTTTAGCATCCAAATGCTCCATTATGTTCACCAGTTAGTTGCTAACTTTGTCCATTTTCTTTCTGGTGCTGGGCAGGTCCAGCTTTTTCACAGCAAATATCTACCTGCTGCATTTAGAAATGAATCAAGTGAGTCCAAACACGATAATTGCAGGTTGTAAAAACAAGTTGAGATATTTAGACGCTCTGGCTGCGTTTATCACTACGAACAGCCACTACTACATGGTCATTTCATCCACCAATAAACTTAACACGCTGGTTTCAAGGTGGCATAACAACTGCACAATTTAAGTTTGTGTTATACATGTTGTTTTTTAGTGTTTAACAGAAATGACTCAATCTTATCGAAAGACACATGCTCAATTTTAAAGTCCTGATTTCTTAATCTGGGTAAGATCAAACTTCATGTCATCCACTTCTTCTTGCTACACCATTGTGAATTTGTTTGCTGCTCTCTTTCACACCTCAGGACACATTTATGACCCTCTCTTGTCCCGTCATCAGCACGGAGCCAACACAGAAACCAATCTGCTCTACTGCACCTCAAGAAAGAGAACATGAGGAATGGCTGGCCTGGCCGTCTTTCCAGTGGGACTGCAAGGGTACACAACCTCCTGGATTGATATTTACACACACAAAAAAAAAGGTGAGATACGGAAGCAGGAGAGGGGGTGATAACAACGGAACAACGAGGGAAGAAGGAGCGAGGAGGTGGGATGGGATTAAACAGAAGGAAAAGAAACAACCTGGTGTCTGTTATTACACACAAAAGCATGTGAGGGATATGGGATATTAGTTTGTGTGACCTGCTGCCACTGGGAAGAAGGCGCCATCCATCATGACCTATGTGAGCTCCTGTTTAAATGAGAGGCTGGCCTATCTCAACAGGGGGAGAGTTAACATCAAGGGCAAACTAACCTGCCACGGAGGGCGTGTTAGACCGAAACAACAGCAAGTTTATTTAAAAGGCGTGAATAAAGCAGGTTCAGCTGCAGTTTATTGTTGGCTAAAGGATGATGTATGAGACACCAACAGCTACACAGTGCCAGAAAATAAAAATGGAGAATAAAAGGCAATTTTTCATAACCTTTGTTTACGCGGGGCAAACTGCATTCATGCTTCCCTGCTCCCTGCTTCATATTCACACTGCTACAGTGTACTCATGCTCCCCTGTACAGCATTCGGTCTAGAACAAACAAACACATTGCCTTCTTTGACACAGCCTAACTTATAGTTACAGCTATGGGGTCTTAAAGGGACAGTCCACCCTTAAAATACATGTTTTTGCTCTTACCTGAAGTGTTATTTGTCCATCTAGATTGGTTAAAGGGGCCAAGTTTTGGTCCAGTCCTCTCTAATAATGGAACTACAATAATAAAACACACAATAATTAAATAGATAATACATTTGAAAAACTCAACAAAAATGTCTTTTTCGGGAAATCATGACCTTTTTACACAAGATAATCCACAGACCTCGTTATGAGCAGTTGAGGAGGGGAAATGACTTTCTGTCCCGCAAGGTCACAAGTACGAGCCTCTTGTAAATTAGTATTTACAAGATACAAGAATTTACAAGAAAAATAATGTATTTTTGGTTTGGGGGTGAACTGTCCCTTTAAAGGTGCAACGGTTTTAGAATTGGCCACTTATTGAATTCAAACTTAAAACAAATTCGGGGCAGCATATTACATCAAGAGTGAACGCTCATCGCTGCCAACTGTAGCTGCTGCCGTTAGCTCAGTTAGCCGTGCAGCTAGCAGTCTGGACTGGGAGCTTGGAGCAGTGAGAAAGTAACGGCATTCATACGGCTAGCACAGGAAACTTTGGACCAGGACACAATGCATAGACGTGTTAAAGACAGCAGTGTTATTCCTTCAGATTCTGTTGATATTTTAATTAAGTCTGGATGTTTTCAACCAAATTCTTACATATTGCACCATTAAAATTTAAATGTACTTAATAAAATATTGAACTATGCCAGTTAATTGCCTGTGATACGGCAAAGTCTATCAGATGTTGTACATTCGGGAAACACAGGGCCTCATCGACAGATTCAACAATGTTTTTTATGATTCTTTTTTGAATGGCAAGAGTGTTTTTAGCTTGACAATGATTCATAAGTTGTCAAAGTCCAGCAGCTGCCTCAGACTCTTTTCATGCAAGTCTTCATTGTACCAACAGTGTAACATCATGGAATATATTCCCTCATTCACCTGCCCGTCTATCACATCTCCTTGACTGCATCACATCGAAGTTGTGGACTGTTTTCCATTAGCGAGACATTTTAGGTGTCAGGACTTGATATAAAGCACATTCAACTATTCTTTCTTTATTTCTGCACAGCTCTGTGGTGACACGGTGGTGACAGCTGTGGTATTATTTTCTAATTTTGTCTGACCCCCTAATATGATCCTGACACTGACGATGATCTTATCGACAAATGGATACACACAAGCCTCATATAGTGATTTCAAGGCTGATGATTATGCTAATTGTCAAATCTCATGCATGCAATGTAAAAATACTCCAGTCAAAGTCCTGCATGCAAAGAAAGACAAATTTAATACATTTACAAAGATATAGTGTATGGAGGTATCAGCAGTACTGGTAGGCTACTTGTTTTGCTGAATTTTGCACTAGTGACTTAAATCTAGTGATTATCAGCCAGCGTTGAGCCCCTTGGTAGGGGCATTAAATACGTGTTCTCCTACACAAAGTCGTTATTTCTTTAATTTTTTGTGAAATATTGGATGGTTTGAGGGGAAATGTCTCTTCAGTGGTACTGCTAACAGCTCAGACATCTAAAACTGCCCCAAGACGCTGTGTTTAATAAGCTTTTCATATGTTTTTCTCAATCTGCAAAGTAACTTTAATTATATCTGGCACATAAATACAAAATGCTCATTACCAGAGAAAGAGAGGAGATTTACGATAAAAAAAAATACAAAAAACCGTCTTGCATAAGTCCCCACATCTGTTAATCAAATGATCACACAATGAATCCTACAACTTAAAATCAGTACAAAGCTCCATGCTGTTCCTTGTCCCTTCAACGCCCACTCATTGCTACTCCTGTATTGTCTTCAGTTCCTTGCTTCCATTTGTCAAGACTGCAGAAGTTCCTTCATGGAGTTTCTCTCAACGCTGTCAGATGGGTTTCATTGACAATTCCGGCAACACAATCATCCAAAGTAATGAAGCATAGTGTCCTGAGGATGTGACAGGAAATTCATATTTGTCTTTTGTGTTTCACTCCTCTGCAGAGATGTGGCAGTGTTTGCAGCTCGGAGAAGTGCTGGGGCAGCAGAACATTCGGGAACAATTGTGTATGAGTGCTGAGCAAGGCAACAGGATTGGTATTGACTTCTTTTTTTATTGTTATAAAAAGACTACAAAGGAACATTAAGCCTGCTAAACCTTGGATTTCAAAGGATGCAGCCAATGAGAGATCATTGCCAGAATATATTATAAACACAGCTATAAAATACAGCATCATTCAGTGAGCTCTGGTCTTAATCACATACTCTAAACTGAGGCTCTACAGTGTCGAACTATATGAATAATTAGCGTTTTTATGTGTTTAGAGTGTTCCGACATGATGAAATACTGAGCAAAAACGGGCCGAATGTTTGCAAAGAGTCAGACAGTGTTTTAATCAGGAAGTGAAGTAGTTCAGTGAGAAAAACTTTAAAATCCTTCTTCACCTTGCTTGATGACTCAGACCCATTATTACAGGTCTTCTTTGTACTATGTCGTTTCAATTCAAAGGCGCAATGCAGCACCTCTTAAGAATTACCCAGCTTATTTGGCTCAAGAGTCGAAAGCATCTGTGAAATACCGTATTTAAATCGTGTAACGGCTATTATTCAGCTTCAGTGTAAACGTGTTCTAGTCGCTGTGAGACAATTGTATTGTCTAAACTTTATTTTATTTGATAAAAAATCGGGCATATTCATACACAAAGGTTACATTTCCAGCTTTGGAGCCTTTTTTGCACATGACTAGTATTACCAGGGTACCTCGTGTGGTTTAGAAATTCATGCACATTCACACAGAACAAATTAAGTTCTATGCTCTAATATTCTAATATTCTGATGCGATATCGAGCCATCAAAGTGATATCAACCTTTGAGAAGCGTCTGTTCTTTGTTCTTTGCTCACTTGCTGCACTCGTTAGAAGCAGAAGTACACATTTGCAACAAGAGACGCTTCATGCCGATACTTAAGGGTGCCTTACAGTTTGTAAGAATTGGACAATTTATACTCCAAACAAGCACTCCAACTGCTTTCGAAGTGAGTTGCTTTAGCTCAGTTAACCCTGCAGCTAGGTTGTTGGTTGTTAGCTAACTCTTCCCAGACTGGGAGCTCAGAGCACTGGGAGGACACTGGTGTCATTCAGCATCAGAGGTACAGACTGGACAGGCTAGCTGGTTAGCAATAGACCTCAATATCTCTACAAAACAATACAAACATTAAAACTGTTTATTTTGAATATTGCTGCTATATTATTGTAGAATCTACCTTCTAACTGATGTTCGCTGTGAACTGTCCCACACTGGAATTTGTGGCATCTAGTGAGTGTAATGTTGGACAAGAGGTACCATAATTGCAGCCAATGATTTAACCCACGACCAATTAGTCTCTCATCTCTGCTTGAGCTCTGAATCTCTTCCCACTGGCTCTGTCATCAGCGATGTCTCCGCTGGAAAGAGCTAAAGCACACGATCAATGGTACTTGAATTTCCTCCACAATGATGTGATGGAATGCCAGCCAATTAGCCATGGATCTGGGGGAACTTGCCTCTTTTTGTTGTATCGGGGGCAAGGAAATGAAAATGGGGCATTAATAAGCAAGAAGCGCAGTCCTGTTGTTTCCTCCCTAATGGGCCAGTCGGGTTTATTCTGTGGTTGAGCTCCATCACCGGACCAATAGCAAACTGCGCTGGAACTAGACCGAACTGACATAATATCAAAGGACTGATGGATAAAACATGCCAACCCGCTGTTCTACAAATTGCTTTGATATGCAAGTATTTAGCATTTTGTGGGAAAATCCAGCCAGAAACAATTTTTGCAGAACAAATTCACAAACAACATTCAGTGTTGATGCAGAAAACAGTGTGCCATTGGCTCAATCGACTTTGCCTCTGTTTATGTTTTTGCACAGAGCATTTGTCAAATTTAGGGCCATCCCAAACCTAGTGTGAAGTAAAAGTGGATAATATTAACCATCCAAAAGCATGGCTCCAGCATGCTTATTCGTTATTTTCCACTGCCCCCAATCAGAAGCACGGGTGCTGGATAATTGTAGAAAAATGTGAGCTCAATCTCACATCTGGGTCAAACATTTTCTGCACTTTACCTACACTTCCTTTTCAAAGTGTGTTTTTCACAATCATAAAACATACTATGGGGAAAGGGACCATCACTTTGCAAAAGTTAATTGATGTGTGTTACGCCCAGAGTTTAGTCAATTAATGGACATGACTGTGAGTCTTCAGACATGCTGGCGGCCGTGTGAGGCTGTCTACAGGAAGAGCTGCACCTCGAATCAAATGCTAAAACATGCAAAAATACTCACCATGACAAAGCTAACATGCTGATGTCCAGCAGGTATAATGTATATAGTTCATGTATGATGTTTAGTGTACAGTATCAACATGGCAGAAGTGTATGCTAATTAGCATGAACCACTGAGGTCAGATGAGGCTGATCCTGATGTTGTAAAACACTGGACAAATTAAAAGATGCAGAAGTTGTTGCTGTTCAACCTGATGGGGACATTCAACGAAAAACTTGTAAATTCATCCTGTGTTTATCATCAAATCTGTGCCAAATTTAAAGGCAATCCATCAAATAGTTGTACAGAAAAAAGGCCACTAGGGGTGGTGAAGGTGACCATGCTGCAGGATTTCCTCCCAGCCAGTTGAGCCCGCAAGATCGACTATGAGCAGTTCATTTGAGTTGAATTGAATTTCTTGTGAATAGTTCGGTCATATATTTTACTGTGTCTTATTCTGTAAAATTCTGTAAAGTTGCATTGCTCATATTTGTGTGTTTAGGCACAAAGTCGCTGTGTTTTAGTTGCCAATGCTATAGCTGCAACTTTTCTCCCCATGCCCTTATGAATGCATAATGGATTTTCAATGCTATTTTTAATTTCTTTTAATGTTATTTGCATGCCCCTGTAAAGCACTTTGATTTGCCTTGTGTCTGAATTGTGCTATACAAATAAACTTACCATGCCTAATCTTTAAGTTTGTTCTCTATGATAAATGTTACTATGATTGAGTTGTTTTTAGCAAGCCATCATTAAAAAAATTAAATAAAAATGACAGGGAACACTGGATAATGACAGAATTTTTTCCAACCTTGTTCACGGACATGGTTGGAAAAAATTCTGTCCATCAAAATGATCGTCAAGGTTGGAAAAAAAAACGCACATCTCATTGTCAGGAAGGTGCACCTGTATTGCCGGCCATGATTAAATCCAGGAGAGCAGTTGTGTGCTCAGGGCCTCGTTGAAAGCCAATTCAGTATTACCCCTCAAGGGAGGAAGTGGGTTACTCATTCACTTCAGTCTTTTCTAAGCCAATTTTAAGATTTTGACTAACAAGCATCCACTTTGCTATTAGACGGGCTGAGGCGATAAAATTCAAGAGAAATTCTATTATTTACTGTCTTTGGGTCTCAAGGTAAAACTTTGTTATGACATTTATCAATTTTAATTTTCAATTATCAAGCTTTTCCACAAATACGATTTATGGACCTCTGCCAGACAGCCGGTGTAGCTGCATTAACACAAAATAGACTCAACACAGACGACGAGAGATGTATTGGCAGAAAAAGCCCCAAAAATGAGATGCTACAAGTCGCAGAGCAGGGACCTGTTATCCACTACAGATGGTCAACCAGACGCAGCTGATCGTCAGCGAGTGAGAAGTGTGTTGAGTGGTTTACTGGCTTATCGCCACCCTTCTGGACAAGACTCTCCAAACAGCTGCTCAAGTGCATTTCATCTTCAAAAAAACAGGATTGAGAGGACGTTGTGGGACCGCTTCAACAAACCAAAGCAGAGGATTGAAATATTAAGGCAATAAAGGATCGAGAGCACATTTACAGATGATGAGACATCTGCCTCGACGAGAAATGTGTGTTGATGACTTGTTGCAGATGTGTAAATTAATGTTACTATTATTGATCACTGTTATCAGTGAGATACAACATGACTAACTGTGTTTACTTACACCTCATCTGACCTCCAGTTGGCTCCAATTTCTAGCAGAGAACCACAGCTGTTTGTATTTACATTTCTGCTGTCCAATGACGCACTTCCACGAACCCACCTTCCCACGTGTCTATCTTTTACTCACGGTGTATCCTGTAACCTCCAATCAGCTGTCTCTCAATCTGGCTCCTTTAGAGAGCGTGAGATGGGAACAGAAATGAAAATGCTTTCTTTGGGATCTTTTTAAAAAGCCTCCTAAGTAGGTTACAGGAGAAAGTAGGCTGTCAGAAAGGCTCTGGAGACCCAAGAAGGTACTGTTGTATCACTCGAGAGTGGCATCCCACTTCAGGAGTCCACATGAAGAGGCTGCTGCGAATGTGGTATTTGTGATGCAGCAGGTAGAGCGTTTATTGGCCTCAAATGTATCCCGGAGCAGTGGGGGAACATTCACTGTGGGGTGAAAGATCCAGACTGTGTGTGGATAGATGAATTTGCTGTGTGTTTTGTGTCATTCATGTTGGAATATCTCCACAGATTACACTTAAATAGCCTTGAATAAAAACAACTTCTGGCATAAATAGTGTCAGCTTTCACACCAGTTTTTTGTATTCTTCTTTTTGGGTTTCTTAAAAACAAAGAAACAACTCTCAGGAACCTTCATTTAATTCCCACTGTGGCTAATTTAACCAATTTGATTTCCTCTTTACGTACGTAGAGGTAATCCTAATTAAATCATAATTAAGCATGAAATTTGCAGTAGATTTATTTCTGTGTGGGGCAGCAGATGCATGCTTTTTATGTGGCAGGACTGCATGAAAAATGTAATTTCACTCACCATCAGTAAGCCAGAGCTTTGATCACAGACTTCCCATTATTTGATAGGCATCCCTCCATGACGTAAAGACGCGGATTGCAGAGAAACCTTCATGTAAGGAACAGGCTTGATCTCTATCACTGAAATCTTATGTGTCTTGTGATATTACAGTGACATTAACCTGCTGTTTTTTCTCAGTCTTATCTCTTTGAAAAGTGAAAATACATATTTGCATTCTTTTTCTCTCTAGTCTGTGATCAGGTGATCAGGTGCATTTTGTTTGTGTCCACCAACTGTCTGGGTTTGGCTGCTTCTACAGAAAATGAGAATGTTTCTGGACTGGCAAGCAAGCCAGACAAAAATAAAATTATGGCTTCATTTAAGGGATTTATTTTTTGGCATTTTGTTGATAGCGACAGTAGAGATACAGAGAGGAAATGCAGAGAGTGAGACGTTCCTCCCAGGAAAGAACAACAGCATCAGCTCAACAAAACAACACCTTGCAGTTCAGGTGACAACGACCGTTAACGGCTGCAGAAATTGTGACAAGAGCAAAGGAGGAAGTCAGGTGACATATTGAGTGTGTAGTTCATGTAGCGAGAAGATATGGGCGGATAGAAGATTTAACAAAACTTCATAGTTGACTACAAGAAACCTTTGCAACCTTGTTTCTTCACAACCAAGACCATGAATGTACACCTGAATCTTAACCAGATGGGTATTATGGACAGTATGATGACGAGGCCGCCCGCACCTATATATAATCATATCATCAGCTTTCCCTAAACCTCACAAAGTTGCTTTGTCCCTTAACCTAACCATACATAATTATACCATTATCACAACATTAAATAGATTTATTCCCCAACAATAAGACAAATGACTTGTACTGTTGATGGGGCTTTAGATAAGATATTGGTTTAGGCTTTCGCGACATAACTCATGAACAAATCAAAGGGACCCAGCCCTGGTTTACTGCGTTTGACCGACCTGGCCACCCCAATCCCGGACCTTTCATGCTCTTGAAACTACTATTAGAGGGAGCCCTCAGAAATGACACTAAATAGGAATGGAGCTGAATAAATTATTAATTTTATCGTTTGATTTGGAGACTTGTTGGCAGGATTCCCAGCAAGAATGAAATGAGGTGAAAGTAGTAAAAACTATGACTCACCCAAATAAATATACATTTGGGCAATTCATTTTAAGCTATATCTGTCCTGCCAGAAGTGGCACAGCGGGATAGGTTAACTGTTTGATCATTCTATTTCATTATCGCTGTGCCTCTCTGCTGTGTCTGTTATTAATGTGGGGCATGGCATGACAATAATTCTTTGTTGAGGGACAACTGTTAAGAGTGTACAGTGACCAAACATTACTTATGCCTTAGTAAAGGTGTCACTAAGACGGAGGAGCTTATAAAGTCGTTAATTCAGATAAGACATGAGTGCCAACAGCCAAGACAGGATTGTTAAGGACTCCTCTATTTCACTTTCCTGAGCACCCAAACAAAATTCAGCAGAACTCAGGTTCTTTAATAAGATAATAAGTCTGGAGACAAAGATAGAATCTAATTAAATGATAACAGCACAAGTTGCTTAGTTGTTTTTTTTTCAGCAGGGACAAAACTAATGAGAGAAACGAACTACATGTACAAATGGGAGCATCCTGCTGAATAGGACAAACAATGGTGGTTGTAAAAAAAATTGAATTAGTCCTGTTTTTTTCATACACACTGCTCCACTGGATAAAACTAAATGGCAATTTGATCGAAACAGCTAATAAAAAGAATTTTAATTGTATTGGGCATGAATGCAAAATATTACGCTTCTTTCACAGAGGTTAGTTCATAAAAATGTTGCTGAAAATTTCATCATGGAGTATGTTTTGAGCACTCCTTCCAAGATATGCAACATTTCAGCACGCTTTCATTTAATATTAGAAAAATGATTCACTTCAAACACCGCAAAAAAAAAAGAACTGACAATTTCCCACAGCCTGAGTCATAAATACTATCAGGGATGTAATATCAAATGCACTAGGGCAACAGATCTTCAGATATAAATTTCTTCTAGTGCTTAATGAGAGCGAGATATTTGGGTAATGCATGTCTGTAATTAGCCGGAATATGCACACAATCTTGTCGGATGAGTATGGAACAAATTCTTTTTTTTTTTCCTCCACAGTGGCTTAATAAAGATGTATACCCCACCCACAGGCATTCATAAAGCTCATTCACAACAGCAATGACTTTCTCTCTCCTCTGATGTTCCTAATTAAGGCATCTTTGTTTTCCCTTGTTGGTTCAGTAAACCGTGCCCCCCGGCTGATTGAATTCATACCAAGAAGAAAAAAAAGGAAAACACAGGGCCTACTCTCCTTGCATAATCTTTTTGAACAGTGAGAAAAGAACTGTACCAGATTCGAAACAGCACTGAATATGATACCAATATACATTAATAATGTTTTTTTTTTGTATTCTATAAGATACATACTATAGTGTAACAAAGCCATTATTTATAGAACTTCAATCTGGAAAACTAAATATGAAAGAAATCAATTCCTGCATAAAGTCTTGCAGAGAGGACAATGCTGCAGTCAGGCAGAAAACTATAGGTACCCGCGAAGGTTCGCACTGGTGGAGAACGGCAAAAACACTCACATGCCAAGTTATTACCTCACAAAAAACAAATGGTAAATGGTCTTGCATTTGTATAGCACTTTCCTGGTCTAACAACCACACAAAGCACTTTACAACACTTGGACATGGACATCCCACTCTGCCTCCTTGGCAATAGCCTACATAAACGCAGTCTAGCACAACAACCCTGAAATATCCTAACCTTGTTGAAAATAATTATATGCAGTTTTTGTTTTGGAAAGGTGTTGATTCAGCGTTTTGGTTGATTTGGTGAAGTTGTTGAATTGTTTTTTAAAATATAGTTGACATTTTATGTTACCATTTTACACATTTTAATTGTCCAAAATCATGACACTGAGAGAGTATCAGAAAAAAGAATTTGTTAATAAAAGGCATGTATACTATGCAGGATTTTCCTCAAAACAAACAGACAAAAGTAATCTTTCTCAATCATCACCTATGGTTCAATAGAAGTGTGTGGGAGTTTTTGTCCATGTATCTTTTTTATTTTGCTATTTTCAGGACATTTCAGGGTGTCAGTGGTGTTGAGTCCCCAGCCAATATCCGCACAAGTCCTGTAAAAACGTAGCGACCAGGTAACATCACTGACTTTGTCTCTGTCTTCTATTCTCAGTCCATCATGAGTGGATAAAGAGCTGCAGTCTGTGTCCCATCTGCTGTCTGTGTGTCTGTTTGACCGAGGGCGGGGCTGAGCCACACACACAGACAGGCAGGGTTGAGGTAAACAGCAGACGGGAATATCAACTGTGCACATTGGCTGAATTCACACAAAATCTGGAGGGTTGTGCAGAAGGGTGGGCGTGTTTATTTATGCTTTATAACGTAACTTCTGTGAGACAATCACAAAATAGGATTTAATTTCTTCGATTCAATGCTATTTTCTTTTTTTCAGTGACTCTGCATTCATACTCCAGCTCCCCTGACCACCATTGCTCTCTCTTTCTCTCTGTCTCAACCATCGAGCTAAGCCAAATACGGGTGCATGCAAACGGTTAATTGCCTTATAAGTACATTTTTCAAAATATTTTATATGTATTTTTGCATATGTTTGGCAAATCATACACAGTAATATTGTGATATTAATTTTAACCATATTGTCAAACCTTTCTCTGTAGTTCTATAACTAACGTAGGTATTTTTATTGGTGGTTTAATGTCCACATCATCATTCTTCTTCCGGTCTGGGAAAAACTCATCATAATTTCAGCTCAAAATCCAAACTCATAACTTGCAAATATTGATGCGGACAATCAGTCCGACGGGCTCTTAGAAAAAACAAATAGGATTTTCTAGCAGTAGAAATGTAATCTCAGATGACTTTAACTGTAATGAAACTGTTTGCTATATCAGATTAGACTGCCTGAAATTCAATATCTAATTTATCACCGAGAACGCAGCGGCAATGAGTTATATCATGGCACTTGGAGCAGTATAATAATTCACTGATGGATTATATCTTTGTCACTTGCATTTTAAAAGTTAAATGACATGTAGCTCTATCAAGGCCAAGGTTCACTTATCAAACAACAGGTTTTTCAGAGAAAGACGGATGGAGGGTCTTGTGTATCTGGATTACATGGTGCACGTCAGACTTGAATAGCCCAGATAAAAGAACTCGGCCGAACCTGCACTGTGAGATGAGGTCAGTTGGCGGTGATAGTGGCAGACAATTCAAAATTGGTAACGGAGGCATTAGCCAGCTGAATGTGTCTGCAGCTCAGACAAGGATTTTGTTATGTCAATTTTTAGGCATCCGTTTAGGTAATTCTGAGACTATTACCATCTGTCTGTGCTTGTCTCTCCATGTACGAGGCCTTTAAACAAACAATATTTACTCTCCAGTTTCCCTGGGCAAACATCTGCTCAGCTGCGATAGGTTTTAAATATTAGGCAGCAAAGCGTCCCCAAGCTACCTGACAGTTGCAGAATAAATTACTTTTGACATTTTCTATGGGGGTGATAATGCGGGGATTCTGTGCGAGTGGAAAACACAGTTTTTTCCTTCTTGTTTCTGATTGAGATTTTTTCTGCTCAGCTGTATGTGATTTGTGAATCTTACAACTCAATTGTGAATGAATGAACACAGAATGGGTTTTCCTGCCGAGGTCTCTGTCATTCTCACCATATCATTTGACTTTGTCTCTCACCTTGTATTTCATTCCCTTCTCTTCATCTCCCAGTCACTCTCTCCATGTGAATTTCCTCGAAGTGTGAGCAGTGTGTGCAATAGCATGGAAATGTGAGCTATCCGACAAGGAAAAGAGAATTACTTTTGATCCCGTACATGTGTAGAATAAAGATGGCTTCCTGCCTCTGCGGTTTTACTTCACACATCTACTGCTGCCTTCCAGTCCTTATGAACGACCCCGTCTTGTGTTATTCACAACCTCCTCAGTGGAAATTTTTTGCTTTTCAAACCTTGGAGGTTAATTTTTCTGTTGCTGGTAGGTTAATAGCCTATTGTTGGTGTCTAGATGCCATTGCCTTACAGGGGTGCTCTCACTTGAATGCCACGCCTGTTTGTCTACACAGCTTCATGTGTCATACGCATGATCTCATGAGTTCCATTTGAAGCGGCAAAACTTTTATTGATGGGTAGCTTTAAGAGGTTCTCATTTCCTAACTTTTTCTTGCTCATGTGCTGAGCATTTGCACCAACATGTTAATGTGTTACTGTGTTGATTTTAGCCTAGTCATGTTAACATACTAACCACGCCATGTCAATTTGATAGTAAGACGTTAAATGTCACATTCTAAAAGATTGCATGTTATCCGAGCTTGTAAGCAGACTAACAGGCTTAAAAGTTAATTAGCTAACGGATGAAGGGCAAGCTTGCCAGACTGACAAACCCTCTCTACTGCCAGAAAGAAGCCCAATTTCCATGTGGGAAATGGATTTATCTTTTTTTCTAACCAGTGTTGCAACAAAAGCAAACCATCAATAACTGTATTGGAATAGTCTGATGACGCTAGGAGGGAATCAGTTCGTCCTGGTTAAGAGTGCAAGATCAAAATCTGAGTTTGGTCTCTCCGGTCTTCTCTTCTTATTCATTATGCAAATCCAAAACCACAGTTTGAGTAATTAAAAGTTATCTCCACCAACTCTTTTGGATGACCTTACATTAAGCTTATAAACGGATTTCTACAAGGCTTTTACCCCAAACCTATGACTCTGTAACCAATTATTAGTTTGAAAAAGAAAGAAGTTTCAGCCTAGTTGTAGGCTAATGAACTGAAATGACATTTTGTTCTGTCCGTCATGAGTGTATGTCTCTCAGTGCTCCGTTTGTCTCCATCACAATAAATGAGGAAAAGAAGTGAATGAGTCACTGTTGAATTTATGTTTTTTTCATCAGTGGAAAGCCATGAGAATTTGCCTAAATGGTTCCAAAAGTAGCCCAAACTTTCTAAAGCTGCCTACAACAAAATTTACCCATCCTTTCCAACAAAAAGCAACCAAATTTGGTGGGATATTGTTCAACCGGCAAAACTGGTGTTGTGAAATTGGAGCAGATCTTGTGTGACTTGTCACTCATCTGCACCTCTATGAGTGTGCTTTCTTCTATATAAGTGAAAGGGTGAGGTAATGATCTCTCTTTTTAATCATTATCCCTAAATAGTTTTCTCAGTCAATGCAATTGTTATAATGTCGATCATGTAGTGCTTATCTTATATGAGCTTGAAAACTTCACCAGGGGACAAGGGTGGCAAATTACTCCTGGGTACCCCCTATGTAACACAGTACATTGAGCCATTGTTGAATCATGTCTAAGTAAACTTTCATCAAAACCCTGCCGTGAAGCTCATTAAATCTAACAAGCTCAGATCATCCTCTGCCTCTTCTGATTGAAAAGAAAACCAATCTGATTTTTTTCTTGTCACTTTCCATCAAGATGAGGCAAAACAACAAATAAATGAATTCATCATTGCACTCGACTCCAACAACTGATATTCCACAATGGACCAAATCACACCTCATCTGAGTGAGGCACGCCGGCACGGCCTTACGCTGGTTTTTATCCGATGATCATCATGTAGAGGTCGCACATCGTGATGTGTTTGCAGGCTGCTGTTAAAGTCTTGACTGCGAGCAAGGACAGGAGGAAGAAGGGTAAAACTCAGAGTGAGAGCGATGCAGAACATTGAAGGTCACGAGGAAGGATAAGACCTATATGATGTGTCAAGTGGTGTTGTTAGGAATTTAGATACACATTAATTTAGACCCCCTTCTTAGTGCATTAGTGATGGAAAGGAAGTATAACTAACATGTCTAAAGTGCGATTAACTCTTCTGTTGTGTTCAGGTCAAAAATGACCCTAAACTGTGTTTAATAGCAGAGAAAATCCATTAAATGTTGTTTTTTCAACTTGAAATGTTATGAATTTTCCTAAAGTGACCCCGACATTACAAAAAGGAAAATATTGCCTTTATTCATATTTTCATGAAAGCTGTACACTGTACATTTTTGACCCGACAGTCACAGAGTCACTAGTTACGCACGCACGCACGCACGCACGCACACACACACACACTGCTGATTGATCTCAGACAGAACCTAACCTTTCTTGTGCAGCTGGCCACCATCACCTTTCAACGACCCCATACACAACTTTCAAAGATCAAAGTTCAAACAATTTCACACACAACCATCAAGGCCCTGTTTACTAACACGTCTACGTTCAGAGTGTCTAAACGTGCTGCAGGTGACAGAACCCTCCGTTCTCTCTGCGTTAAAGCCATGAGTGCACGTTTCACTGCTGAACAGGCCGTAGAGCTGATTTTCTCAGATCTCCAGCAAGGCGCATTTGATTTGGAAGATTGAGGAGTGTCTGAAGAGAATTTTTTTTTGTCAAAAAATGACAAGATGACATATCACCACATGACAACCAGGGCAGGCAGGCAGCACAAAATGTCATAAAGATGACTCCAGGTCCCACAAGATATGCTGTTTCCCATGATGAGGACATGGCCTCAACATATCACCTGTTCATCCCACCAGCTATCGAAAATATTTGGGGGGCTTTCAAAAATATGGAGACAGCTGGAAAAGCATGGATGAGTTAGACCTGCATGCCTTCATAGGGTTGCAGGTCATGAGGTGAGGCCGCATCTAGTCGCTGCGATGCAGAGTACAAGGGCAATTTTCCGCACCACAATGCCACTGAAAGTCTTTCACACTTATTCAAGAATGATACAGTTTGATCACTGTGAGTCCAGACCTGCAAGACTTGTGACAGACAAACTAGCTGCCATAACAGATGTCTGGGACAAGCGGGTGAAGTGGCTGCTTGTTCTCCTGTAGTAGTCGTGGGGGCCCTCTCAGACTGCCTTGTTGGTTTATGTTGTTCACATTTGACTATTATTGGAAGTGCCTTCAGTAAATTGCATTCAAAACTACATTCTGCGCATTTGTGATACTTTCTTGGGCTATACAAGCGCTCTCTCTTGATAAAAAAAAAATGTTTTTACCACCATTGCAGTAGCGTAAGAAATAATAATAATAATACTAATAATACTTATAATAATAATAATAATAATAACAATAATAATAATAATACAACATCTACTTTTGTAAAGAAAACATATATGACAGCTGTGTTGAAATAAAAACATGTGGTGTCCACTGAATGAATGCAGAATGTCTTTCTGCACTGCTAAAAGGGAAAACTCTGGTATTCACACAGTTTCTGATGAATGACATGTTGTTTCTTCATGCAGAATAGATTTGGCATTTAATATGAAATGAAATTCCTGTGTTTTAGATCTTCAGTGAGGGTGGGTCATTTTTGACTCAGAGGACAAGGGTTGCATACAGAATGTGAAGACAACAGGAGGGTTAAGTTTCTGTTTCAGTGCAAATGATGTATTGTATTATTGTCAAATGTAAATACTTGTAAATCATATTGAAAGCACTTGTAACCTGCCATTGAATTTTAATTACTGACCGAAGTTTATATTTGATAATTCGATATTGTGTAGTGAAGTCGGAGGACTTGATGGTTTGTAGTATCCATCCCATCCGTTTTGTCTATTTCAAACCTTTCATAAAAAAAAAATCCCTTAAATGTTACTTAACAAAGGTAACACAGGATTCTCCGGTATAGAGGTATCACTGCTTTAAACAATATGTTCGCATGACGGCTGCCTCACATATTCTCTGTCCGTTCGGAGCGTTGGTTGAGCACAAATGAACATTACGCAAAAGCAGGATGAAAAACATGCATTAACATAGGTAGGGTTAGATGGGTCAGGGTTAGGCACATCAGCAGCAACAACAATGGCGGAGTTTTTGGAACAGACTAATAGCCGCAGCTTGCAAAACACCAGTTCCACTCAGAGATCATTCCATCAGACATGAATGGCAGAAAATATGAAAAACAGAGTGAGGGACGATACTGACGCTATGTTTTGTCAACCAGTCATCACACGTCTGCATTGTGCATGGACAAGTATATGAACAATTACATTGACACAGCTTGATGTCTGCACACACATGTGATAAAAAACAGGTACATCTCCTGCCTTAGATTTAGCTTCTGGTCACCATTTTTCTTGGAAAAGTAAAAAAAAAAACTGTCTAAGAAATCGTGTTTTTTTTTGTTTGTTTTTTTTTTCATTTTGGTACAGTGAATGGTTCTAAATATGACAATACCCATGAGCCTTGGCAGCTGTTACCATAAGAAGGGAAGCTGGTTCGAGGCGCATGTCAAAGAGGTAGAATTCAAAACAGCAAATTGTTGTAATCTTTAATTTTCACCTGCTGTTAGAGGCACATGTAACTGAATTCAAAGCCGTGATTTAAGGTTTCTTATCAAACTGCAGCCTTAGGAGTTGTAGTTAACATTTCAAATTACTGAGAGAGTTTTTTATGTCCAGACTGACAGTCACCTCACATCGTCTATGCAGAAAATGAATTGGACTTTTAGCTCTGGAACCGGGTATGCCTGAAATAACTCCTCCAACCAAGCAACCCTAATGTATAATACTGACTTGGTCTTTGGCAATACCTGACATGCCCAACAAGGCCAAGGCACAGATAAACAGTGCTGCTCATATTAAACAACCAGTATGGATCTAGCTCTGTGTTCACATACAATCGTTAGATCGAATACATACAATTCTGATTGAGAAAGATGGTTTCAGGGCCTTAAATTTTAGGTATAAACATCAGGTATGAACCTGAGCTCACTTAGCCTTAGCGACCCACATGTAGGCCAGTTGGACCAATGACCCACAAGTGGCCCCAACAACTCTGAAACTCAGAGCTCACGTGTCCATAACGACTCTGTAAGAACACACCCACACAGAGTTTAAAAGCCTGTAACTCTCCTCCAGCTAGTTAGAACTGAAGAAGCCTCTTAGATGAGAGTCCCGTTGCCTGCCATACAGCACCTACAATCAGGTATGCAGCTTTGCCGTGTCGTTTTGTCAGTGTTGCTGTGAAAACCTCTGCATTCTTATTTCCACGCGGATCATGAAGATAAAAACTGTATTTATTTACCTACTGAAACTTTCATTCACAGCATTCTGTACTCACAGCAGTGGCCAATTGATAATGATCCCTGCGTTTAAGTTAGAGAATGAAAACCCACACAGCTTGAACCAAGTCATTCAACTATGTATAGAGTGATCCTCTTGAATTCTGCCTGAAGGCCAGCTCTGTAGTTCTGAGGCACTTGTGAGGAGGAATAGAAAAAAAGTTTTTTTCAGGTGGCATCCTGCCATCGTCCTGTTTTGACACGTGACAGGGAACAAGGTGTTCATTCTCCTCTCCTAAGATCAGTCCTAACTCGCTGACAAGTTCAGGACTGGAAGGTAACGCAAGTGATCCTTTATGAACAGAGGAGGCTAACGTACAAAGTGAGCGTGAGCCTGAATTTGATAAGATCAGCTCGACAATAGCCGGAGGCATGAAGGGATGAGAAGAAAAAAAATGACAAGGAATATGACATGACTGCCGGCTAAAGATAAGAGGAACGTCTGGGCATTTCAATGCATATCATAACAATGGAAAAGGTTGCACGTGTGTATGTGCGACCCTGGAAATAAAAATAAAACAATAGGGGGCAAAATCACACGCATTTTAGGACAACAGTCCAAAAGATAGCGTTATCGACTCCTCTGAAGCTCCACACTCCCCCCTCTCGCCACGTCTCTTCCATCATCCCCCTGCTTTCATCTCGTACGGGCCGGGGTTGGTGAGAGAGAACAGAACATGTTTGTGCTATTCAGAGCTCTCCACCTGCTGTGCTCCTCAGCAGGGGAGTCTGAGGCCTAACTTACCCCCCAGTCCCACTCAGACTTTGAGGCCTCACCTCGTGCCCTTTGAAACTGACCTCGACCTTTAAGCGGCCCGCAGACAAGCACAAGGAGACTGGCTCCCTGTTTCCCAGCATTTTCATCAAAGGCTCCGTGGCTAAATAATATTTCAGCACAGCCAACGAAAGCAAAGGGGTCAGTCCTGGTCAGAATGTCGTTTTCATTTTGAACGCATGTAGGCTGAACAAGGCTAAAAGCGACACTTTGTGCTCAATGTTAATGTCAGCATGGCAAAATGATCACACTCAGAGGTCAAAGCGCTGACAATTATCAGGCTTACCGATGAAGGGTCATTTCGTCACCGAATCTTGTTTTGGTTCCAGCTGTGTTGAAGCCTATGGGAGAACTATGGAGAAACATACCAAAACCCAAAATATCTTTGTTGTGTGACTTCTGATGAAGAAATGCCTCCTGGAAATGAAACACAAATCTGAGAGTGAGTTAACGACCAATTGTTTTAGCGACACGCTGTCCCTCGTCCCATACAGTTGAGTTTGGATCGGGTACGCATGCTCTAATTGTCATCCATAGAAAAAGTACAACTTCTACCTGTAACTGTAATTGTGAGTTCGGGCTAAACAACTGGTAATATTGCCTGCTCACTGAAGGCCTTCATAAGTGGATAATTGACTTTCAAACACACACAAAATACACTACAACAGAAAGACCCCTTCAGCCGCTGGTACTAACGCACTATAAAGGGATGAGCATTGTTGTAACACAGGCAATGACATCCAATAAAAGCATTTGAACTTAAAGTTTGTTCTCCTGCGCTTTATTGAGAGGCAAGCATCTCCCACCAAAATCGAATAACTCAACCTTTGCCACCACTCACTGGCACTGAGTGCGATTCACCTAGAACAAGGCCCTGTAATTTACAAATCACCTTTGTTTTGCTGTCTGGGGGCGTCTTTGGTGTCCAGCTGTCAGCGACTGAAAGAGATGTTTGTTTACCGCAATCAAACAGAGCGAGCAGAAGCTCTGCAGATTCCACAAATTATATCCAGCCACTTAGCTGCACCACTCTCTCCACTGGGCAGGTGAAAAACGTTGCGACGCGCTGTGCCGAGGTCAAGGCTCTAGTGGATGCAGGGAGGATGAGAAATAAATAACTATTTTTTCTGTTGTGTGTATGCACAGGGAAACAGACATTAATCTTAGGACACACTGCACAAGGGAGTCATAGGGGAAATTATGTTTTTTTCCACCCGCCTGTCTTTTCTCAGAATTCAATTCGTTTTTTTTTTTTTCTTTTAATACAAGACATGCCTCTGTGGAATAAGGTGGTCAAAATGATTAACTTTCTGAAACGTACACCAATATCTATATTTTTCAAGCGTTTTTCTGGTGTGTTTATTGTGCGTGTGCAAAAGGTTCAGACGCCCCCTGAACTCGACATACTATAAATACAGACAGGGCTTATCATAGAATAATGAAAAAAAAAAATGACAGATGAAATCCGGTTTATTTTCTCGTTCTCAACAGCAAAATACTTTGCACGTGTTTTTCATGAAATACAGCTCAAGATTTGCAAGCAGAGTCCAGCACACATTGATTTGCGATGTTTCAGTTCAAGACCTTCAGGCAAAACCATTCATTTCTCATTATAAAAGGCAACTGAGAATACATTCTGTAAGAAAAAAACAACGTAGTGCAGCATTGACCTGTTGAGGGGTTCAAGTCTGTGGGACTTCATACAATGCCCATCATTACAGCCTTGCATTAACATGTATTGTGAAGCAGGATGACTACTTTCAGTGGCAGTTTACTTTGGAATGTATTCTGAGTACCCCAGCTAAAAAAAAATCCAAGGTAATCAGAGACAAGGAAGCACAGATTCCTAGTATTACTTCATGAATCATGAATCATTCTACAGAAAAGATAAAATAATTGCCACTATGACAACTTCTAAGAGTTCTAATATCCTGTCCTTGGTTTTAGTTAAGTCTTTCTTTTTGTTCCATAAAAGCTATTAAGTGTCGATGTCAGGTCTTCACCAAGTTTCAAGCACTGATTGGCACAATAGCACTGCAAACAACTTCAGATCCAGTATTTTTCCCGTACCTATTGACACTCTCTTGAGGCAGAACAATTTTAATAAAAGGTTTGGCCTCATTTTGAAAGTTTTGTCTCAGCTTATTCACCCGTTTCTTCAGAAGCCTATGGGTGCCGCCATGACATGATGACTACTTCCGCCGGCGGTTCTCTGTTTCTGGGTGCCTTGAAACTGCATGACTGACCGCCGCTGCCAAGCTAGCCGAAAACAACTAGCGTTACGTCATAAATGCTAAATTGTTTTTTAAAATGAGCTTGAGTACAACATGTGCCGTTGTTGGTTTCCACAACAATTCAAGAATATTGAAGTTTTTTCAGAAACATCTTGTGTGGAACATCAACATCTTCGACAGACATGTCCGTGCCCTGCGCCATACGCCTTGCACGCCATGCCGAGGAAGGAGGAACGGAGACTAGCATGGCTCGCGGCTTTGAGACTAAAATATCCCCTGAAGAGAGTGTATGTTTGCTTCTTCCACTTCGATAAAAAGCCCACGGAATAGCTGCTGCATGACTACATGACTTCCCTAACCCGGCAATGCACGAGCAGCCGCCTGTCTCCACACCTCCACTTCCCTTCAGCATCATCCACGCTGTATGTTTAGCTTGATTGATGCTCTGGCTGGGCTCCACTGCTGCCTTCAGAAATATAAACTCGCTGTGTTTCTTCAACAGTACTTTCCCTATTTTGTTACTGTGCAGGTAGTTGTATGCTTCTATGCTTTTGTATTCGCGTAATCCTTTGTTGGGCCATTGCTTCATGTCATCTACCCACTCCATGAGAACTGTCGAGTGAGGCACTGTTACAGAACCGTCCTCACAACTTTTTAAAACATCCTTACTGTGTATCCACATCCGATTTTTGTCCATTTTGTCACTTTCTTTGTGTTCAAAGCCATTTTTTAGAGTGAGTATGACAGCTATGCTAGCGTAAACACAGAGTTCAACCAGTTCAACTGGAAGAACATATCCGACTACCGCTATGAACCATGGGTAAACTCGCAAAGTCAGGAATAAGGTGAATATGTGATGTACAGCCACTACAAAGCAAGAGAGTCAAGGCAAAGAAAAGAAAGAAGCTTACACCAGTCGAATGGTGCAATTACTATTCAAACATGTAATTATTTTATACAAATGTTGACCTATGTGAATGAATCTTCATCTTGTTCGCTATCCACAGCATTTTATCCTGACAGAAAGCTGAGTGCTGCAGAGCGCTGGGATGAAGCACAGGGTGAGCATGGGTTTTTAATTGATGTCAGCTAGGTAGCTAACGTTACGCTACGTTAACAGAGGGTTGACTTTACAGCTGACAAGAAGCCGAACAACATGTGGCACAATAAAAAGGACAACGCTCGTCGGCACCATTCAGTATCGGGCAGATCCGCTCCAGCAAACAGGCTTTTTCTGTCTCCGTCTCTTCTGACTCTCATTGGCAATGCATAAGCCTGTGTGTACACACTGTAAAGCAGGGGTCTCAAACTGCCGGCTGGGCCATCCCAATTCGAGGGGGGATTATAGAAGAAGATTGACAGCACTACAGTTGACCAAGCTGGGATGGGGTCGAGCAGAGTATTTTCTTTTGATAGTAATTGCCCAGTTTTCTCTTCAACTTGACTTAAGCAGCGGGGCGTCGCAGAGAACAGCCTGTTGTCTGCCTACACATGGAGCCAAAACACTGATTTCATGTTTTTGGGAGTTCAGTCTGGCATATTTAGTATTCAAAGGCCTAGCATAACTTCCACTAGCCTGCAGTGTAAAGTCCATTCTGTATCAGATTACACAGCTTATTTAAGACTGTTATAGTATCGCTTTCAATTTCCCACCAGTGGCCCTGTTCACGTTTCCCAGGAATCGGCTACATCTGTCTTTATTGTCCAAAGCCTTTGGCAGCTGACTACAAGAATGAGAACACAAATTAAACTTCACAATATGTTTGGTGCAACTACTCTGGAATCACTTTGAGTTTGTGACGAGTCCAGGCACTCAGTCTAAGCAGTCAAGGATGACTGCGCATTGAAACTTGGACCACATTGAACTCGGTGTTCACGGAGGTCCCTGGAGGACCAATGAGCAGCGTGATCAGGCACTCATCTGGCTCAGCCTCTGCCTGCAGCCCATGGGGACTGAAGCCTTGTGTTAGCGTCATCGTGGCGTATGTGCACTCCACCGCCACCACAGAGTTAAATTCAGACTAACAGATGGCCCGTTTGGCTGCAGCACTTTAATTAATACCAATGAGGCTTTAAGTTTCAACTGAGTTTCATGTTTTTTTCATCACTCCATGACTGTGTACTCTTGTCGTCATATGGAGGTTTGTTATGCAGCTGCTTATGGGTTCAAATACACCCCCAGAGATTGTACGTCCCTCTTTAACCTGATGGTTAAGTTGAGATGAGTTTTGATTGGCTGCAACTGCAATCATGTTACATTTAGGGTATATATTAAGCATTTCATTTCAACCATTGGAAAACAGAGCAGAGCTACAATTTCACAGCCACCAGTGCAGTGCTCATATCATCTACTACATTATACATGCTGTGCCTTTATCAAAACCCTTCTTATAATACCAACTGCACTTACATTAAAATAACACACTATTTCTGCAATTGCAGGTGAAACTATTTGAGCAGTTTCTACACTATGCATTGTGTCATCATGAGCAAAATATTTATAGTCAGCCTTTTGCAAACTATACAAATTAAAAAAGTTGTTTCATCTGCAAAACCTATCTTTTAGAATATAATAACTATTTTAGTTTATTGTAACTTTTGTCATTTAAAGTCGCTGATGTATTACACCTGTCACCAGATTTATCTACGTTCTCCAGTCACTCACTGATGTTAAATTGTCTGTTAAAAGCATCTCTGCAGACATCCTTCAGCTGCATATCAAGTAGTCGAAATGATAACTAATCCCTCTGCCGATCCCAAAGGCTCACTTCATGTGGTGATAGTTTTAAAATATATCTGGCTCTCTCTGTGTAGAGGGAAAAAACAGCAAAAACACATTAGGTTCATCCATCTCCTGCTACCGCACAAATACTAAAAAACACAGTAGCCACCTGGCCTCCTGCTCTTAGAATTCAATCAGCATATGTTTTCCCCGACATGCCTTTAAAAAAATCAGGCACTGTGGACCGCTCAGTTTGGCTTGCCGAATAGCCCTCTGTTCTAACTGGTTTATATGCGGCATGATGCCGTATTTACCAATGGTGCACTCTAGTCTGTTATACGTGGAGAAAAGTGGATTGTGAGCATTAAAAAAGTGATCATATGGAGAGACCAGGGAACAAGAGGCCGACTGACCAGCTCCAATTCATTGAAAAGCGGTGTGGCACCTGGCTGTGCCCTGATTACCTGCATTATACAATCCAGCCTAGCATGAAAACAACTTTTCCCTTTTCAGCAAAGCAACGGCTATATTTTCCCTATCATTGCTGTTATCAGGCCTATTAACTTGTTGCGTTGTAAAGAGCAGTATTTTGGAGCCCTAAGAAAAACTGGATCAATTTTATTTCACTAGGTTTATGGCCCCAATTTCTTTTTGAATCTGGGATTGGACCTTGATGACTACTGAGAAATGTAAAACCAGCTGAGGCCACAAAAATGTTTACCATGTCAAGAGAGTCATCGTGCTGATGTTGAATGCAACAATGACATAACTGACGACAGAAGATTTACGAGGAGTTAAAGTAGGCACCCTCCTTCTTTGACATTTCTTTCATGAGCCCACATTGCCCATGGAAGGCTCAACAGAGAATTCTGGCATCCCAGAAACACCCCCCTCTGTGCCATCCTAGCCGTCTACTTCAGGGCCCTGCAGGGGTCTTGCCTCTTCATCCAAAGCCACTGGCTGCTCCTCTCTGCAGCCCCAGGCGCAGCTTTGATGACTCTGTGAAGGCTCTGGTTTTTGATTCACACAAGACTCTGACCAATCTGATGGTAGATGTTGCCATCAAACCTCTAACTGCCTCCACAGGTTGGACCTTAGTGTTTCAGCCACCATGTTGTGCTTAAGCAACTAGCCTGGCATTGTATAGATTATTTTGCTCATGAGCATTGTCCTCCCCGTGAGAGGTTTTTAAGAGAAGAGGCCCAGGGCACCAGGTCAGGCCTCTGGGTGGTGGCAGCAATCTCCAGAAGAAATATGAGTTTTCAACTAGTGCCAACCATCATCTACCAGTTTCCTTTAGCATTTGTTGGTCTTTGTTTGTCAGGCCTGCAGCATACCACCTTACAGAGCCTTAATTTGGCCTTGAAAAGTGGTATGATGATACTGTTGGGATTGGGCCACGTCAGTTGTAGAATTAAGGTCAGAGAGCCCTCCCTTGCTAAATGGAGATGCTGAGAGACTTGGATCATTCAACCTCATTAGGGCCCTATAGATGTTATCCTCCAGTTTTCAGAGCCAACTCTAGGTGCACAGAGCGCCTGTGTAAGCTCAGAGAGGAGGGAGGTGCAGACTAGAATCAACCCACTTCGCACCCACAACTCAAAAGGGCCACCATTGCCATTGTGAACCGCAGTAAGATAATGTATGGGTCCATGACTGCTTTCTTCCAGGCACTGCCAAGAGGTGTAAAACTCAGAAGCGGTAAAGCAGAGAGGAGCAGACCCTGGAGGTAGGAAGATGACCACAGACCACAGGAGTTCACTGACCACTGAACCAAAAGGCATCGGTGAGGTCTAGAAAGACTACGGGGAGGTCCCGTTAGAATGAATCACCATGAAGTCATTGGCAAACTTGTTTTTCTCTGTTGTCATTTTTAATGTTTAAAGATATATATGAAAACACAATGGTCTGACCAATCAGAAGTTTCAGGTTTGCTTATTTCATGTGCTCTGTCGCTTTGCTAGCGTCTGTGGTATCTATACCAAAAGTGACATCTCAGACTCACAGCTGGTTTGGGGTAAACTCAACCTTTTTAACCTCGTCATTTTCTTGAGTCTGTTGCCCAGCTGCAAAATTAGGAATCAAAACTAACATTAGTAAAAGTGTTGTTATTGATGAGATAACATGAATTTTAGATGAATTAAATGGCATGTTAAATATCATGAAAAAAGAGTGTAACGCAGTGGTTTTCTACCAGAAAGTTATTGTAATTGTCATTGTGATCTGTTCTATTCTGCTCCCTGTCGCAGACCAAATTTCCTCTATTGGCTTGAACAACTTCTGATGCTAATTAGGATCTTAACTTTGGTAAAGTTCAACAGCAATATAAACTACCTCCTCAAAATGATCACACAGTTTAATTAACATTTGATTCTTTCTTTCTTTCTTGCTTTCTTCAAATGACTTTTTTAAAGCACACTGTAGACACCCTGAGATACAAACAGACTATTAGCGAGCGTTCCACTGTTGTTGATGAGGTTGTGATGGCTGCGCCTGCAGGATGCCACCTGTTTGGATGTGGGTGGACATCCATCACTGCTGTTGACATACAGCATCATTATCGTTAAAGCGCTCCTCTCCCTCCTCCGGATCACTGGCATGATCAGGCATTCTTAACTTAAGTAGAACCACATTATCATTTCATGACACACTCCGCCTCAAAGCAGTGCGGGCTCTCTTCCTGATCCTCTGCACCACATACCAAAAGGTCTGGTGCATGGACGAATACCGCAACGATCACTTTAATCTACATTTTTTACACTGTGATTAGTAGTAGAAGTTAAGTTTTAGCAGTTAACATCACTGCTGTTTTCTCGTTGTTTGAAACTGGTCCCCTGTAGCTTCATGAAAGGTTTAAATATCTGATCTTATGTGTGCCAAAACCTCAGCTGCTTTGTCTCCTCACCTGTTTGCACCAAACATGTGTTATGTGTTTTTCTAAGAGATGATACATTACTTGAGGGAGTTAATTGGGTTTACTTGTGGAATTAGGAGTGGAGGGAGTGGGAGGTGATAGACAGAAGGACTAAGATGTGTAGAGAGTTGGAGCTGGTGGGCTCAGTGAGTACATTTGAAAGGCTGGAACATTCATTGTGCTGGAGTGGTCATCTTGTGGCTCACTTATAAAAAGGGCCAAGCCATCATCATCAACCACTCAACCATCAACACAGTGCAGTCCCCTTGTTTCCCATCTCTGGTTTGCCGACACTTGGTAGTGTGTGAATTAGGGGGTGTTTAGAAATATAGATACAAGATGGGCTGATCAACAGCACTAGAAGGTTTGTTTTGGTCACTTAAACACCAGATACTGTAGCTAGGGCCTACTGTGCAAAAAGAGGCTGCACAATGAGGGACGTATGAAAGTGTCACTGTGTTAACAAGCAAATCCTGTGGCCCTACTGAAGTGGACTGGATGCAGCAAACCACAACCAACAAGTGCTCTGAATATGTTTTACAAAGCACATTGAGCAAGAGAGTCGTAATGAGAGAGGCATCGTGACTTAACATCAGACTATAAAAAGACTTTCCTGACAGCAGAAAAGGATATGTCAGCAAATTAAAAGATGCATTATCGGTTTACTTTTTACAGTAGCTCTACATTTGCATCACAAAAAAGCAACTTGGAAAGCTTTTTGTTGCAAATATGATTAAAGCAGCTACTAATACTATCAACAAAGTTAGGTTATATAGTCAATAACATCTGTGGCTGACTTGGCAAAACTTGTGTCAGGCTTACTAAATATCCCCTCGAGTCTCGTGGACAGCCATCAACACAAGAAAACAGCATTGAGATTAGGCCTTTTGTGCATCGTCCTTGTGGAATTAATGGTGAAATGGTGTGGAAAGAAAAGAGGCCTCACTTTGCTGATCACTCCTATTGAGGTGCCGTCAAATCATTGGCTTAATACATCAATGGGATCAAGCCAGAAATAACAACTAGAGCGAGAGATTAAACAATCAAGTTGTTCGGGCTGAAATAAACCACATTCAAACAGTAAAATATGGATTTAACAAGTCTGGATGACTCACTTGTTGTCAGATTTACCAGATAATTACCAATTTTTTGTCAAAACTTGCTGTCTAGAGGAGCATTTCTAATGGCAACGGCGAGGCTGTATCTGTGCCAAAGCTCCAACAGCCACAAGGTTTTCCAGGATGAGCACCAAACAAGACAGCCTGTCTATTGTGTTGAGGACAGTAGAGGAACACATTGCTGACAGCTCGAGGGAATGAAGCATTGTGCTGCTGCTTCGTCTGAAGAGAGAATGACAGAAGAGAAAAGGCCACAGGAGAAAATTTAGACCGAGTCTCCATGGTGACTCCACACTTTGAGGAGCTGCCCTGGTTCTTACAGTCTTGACTTGGTGCTAACAAGATATTTCTAACAAAGTCTAAACACTTATGAGGTCGTACTGGAATCAGCGTGAGTTGTTGGAACCTCAAAAAACGTGTTTTGGGTATTTACCCTCAAAGGCCTTACGACTTCTCCTCAGAGCGCTGTGCAAACTTATGTCATTCAAAGTAGTTGACAAAGTCTGGTATCCTCTTGACCATTATAAAAGTCTTCCCTCCTTAGTTATTGTTGTATCTCTGCCAAGTTTACGAATCTAGCACCATGCCGTTTCGTCGTGAGTATGGTGGAAAACTAGAGACACACTTTCTGCAATCTTCTTGGCAGATTCTGATTTTCAAGCCAGACCTGATTCCAGTTTTCTTTCAAAGAACTACAACTGGCAATGAACAAAAAAAATTCATATGTTCATAACAAAGCCTTTTGCTATTGAAAAGGCCTTATTCCAATGTTTTTCTCACTAAAGCCACAGAAACAGTTAGTTCAAAAAGTGTTTTGTAGAAATACCATCCAAATGAAAACAAACCGCAGTATACTGTATCCCACTTTATCTTAAAAATATTTGTGAGAGGGCGCGCAGGTGGTTGAGTGGTTAGAGCGCATGCCATAAACGCAGCCGACCCCGGTTCGATTCAGGCTGGAGGTCCTTCGCTGCATGTCACCTCCCCCTCTCTCTCCCATGTTTCCTATCTGTCTACTGCTTAATAAAGGTGTCTATGCCAGAAAAAATCTTTAAAAAAAAAAAAATATTTGTGAGATATCTTGTTCTGTTACCTGTTTTTTAAACGATCTAAGAGATTTTTTCGTTTTTAGTTAAGCGGTATCTGGGCCTCATATTGTGAAAGGTAAAAACAGAGAGGAATCTGTCTTGAATTTGCTGCTGTTAAAAACTGGCCGTCCTTGTCCAGACAGTGGAGCCTCTGTGTTGTTATTTTTGCATTTATTATCCTTGACTACAGACACACACACACCCATACACACACACACCCACCCACACACACACACACACACACACCCTAGCAAACTAACCCTGACTGTTAATTACGGCAAAAACTAGTAAAGATGCTCAAACTGAGCTGTATCTGGAACTGTCCGGCAGTAATTTCTCATTACTGAGATGATTCTGACGGTTCTGATTCAACTTTTGCTGGCAGACTTTATCAGAGCTAAGCTACTTAAAATGTTATCCCGGAGTGGTACTTCTAACAAAGCTATTTAGAGGTTACCTGGATAAACAACACAAAGGTCAGATTTATGCTTTGTTTGTATTCCTAAATAACACGTTTCACTTTGACATGAGAAAAGGGTTTTGGTCAGCTAATGATATGCTTGGAAGTCAAACGCAAGGTTGCTGCTGTGTCTCCATACCCAGGGATGCTAACATCAGCGAGTTACATTGTGGCCAGCAAACATTGCGTAATCCAATCCTTACACATTTCTTATTCATTTTGGTTGTAGGAAATTGATTTGAAGACATAATAGGGTAATCAAATCCAAAGTAAATCAATACAGTGTCATATAACGGGCAGTTTAATACTCAGAAAACAAATCTGAGCTTTCTTGACTTGTCGGGTGACATAAGCTCAGTTCCGTCGGCCATTTAAGCAATATTCTACACGCAAAACTGTTTACCCTTTTGGCCATAATTACTGTTGAAATACTCAGTTAAGCTAAGCTTCACACTAACATCACACAGCTCACCAATCCCATGATGCGATTCTGGGGACACCTAGTAAATACTTGGCCAACCCTGTCAGTCCGCGGTGCTAGGATTTAAGCTCGTGCCTCTTTTTACTATTTCAGCCTAAGGCATGTTAATCCCTGTTCAGGCTTTTGTGATTTAAGGTTGAGGCACTGTAAACCACCTGGAGACTGTGCCGTGTATTAGTTTTAACCACTGATAGCACATACACCCAGATTTCACTTGTTTAGAAACACTGTTTTGACTGTTGGTTACATTTATACATCTGCATGTGTTGTTATGTAGCTTGTAGCAAGGTAGGTTGTAACGTAAAGCGGGGCTCATCTGGGACTGATTGTAGTAAACAGTTTTTTTTTTGTTTTGTTTGTTTTCACCGTGTGGGAATTCATCATTGAAAATAATTATTTGTCGCATTTACGGTGTCTAACATTATACTAAAAGGAGTGGAAGGCATTATCTCTGTGTGACAGTGTGTTGCTGTTCATATGCTTGAGGCATAAATAGCAAAGCAAATTCTGTCTTTGCTGTCAGCACTGAAATTACAGTTGTGGAAAGAATTTCCCAAAGAGATCCGTGGGGGAAAAGTGACATTGGTATTATTCACAGCAGGTGTGCGCATTTGCAGTCAAGTAACATAGTGATTTCAGACTTCACACACACACCAACTATGGAACAGAAGCATGTTAGAGATGCAGTTTTGAGGTGATTTTTTTCCTGAATGATTATGGCACTTGTGACAAACCCAACATCATCAGCGGCCGCACGGTTTGTCATAGCAACCGAAGACGACAAAGGACTTTTTTCTTGCTTGGAGAGCAGGGCATTGACAACAGACTTCATCATGGGATCTTGGACAAAGACACATGGAAATGGGAGGAAAACATCGGAGTACTAGACATGAGCATTCTCTTCAAAAGCGGCACACTCTGTGACCCCCCTAAGATGAAACGAATGTCCCTTCGCCGCAAGTCTTTTCGCCACTCGTACAACACCTTGAATGAAACAACCTTGGGAGGAAATAACACATTTGGTTACGTTGTTGCTGTGGCCCTAAGAGAACCATTTCCCTGTGAACGAAATGGTTCACCAATATCATGTGAAGGCCAAAGAGACCCAGCTACAGCCCACAGGGACAGTTTGTCTCTATGTTTAAGTCTGTTCAGTTTCTCTATTCTATAATCCATCTCTGTCAAAGGTGTGTACACTTCTGTCCTTAAAGGAGTCTCTCCTGTCCTTCAGATAGCGAATTGCTGAGGCTCTAAGAAGACAATTTGAGTGATTTCCTACGCCTAAACAAACTAAATAAAAAACTCTTTTCGTTTCCATGACTGCATAAACAAACTGACTGTAAAGGACAATACAATTTATGTCATTTGTATGTTGATGAAGGTTCTCAGTCATCCAGGTCATGGTAAACCTGTGCTGTATCGTAGGCAACTGGACTTGTTTCAGTTTATGGAACTTGTACATTCAAGAAACTGAAACGAGCTTGGTCTTTTCCAAAGCTACAAACTGTAGCATTTTAGTTATATTATTTTTTTTTTTCAAGTCAAGCCTCTGATGTGGCTCCACGGATGGCATTGAAAATCTCTTTGCCCATCTCTTTAGTGTAGACACAAGGAAAAACCTAGCGATCATCTATTCTCTGATGATCCACAATGAGGCTCACATTTTTGTTTTTCATTGACATTTCTCAACAACTGTTGAATGGATTGCTATTATTCCAATGTGTTCAATACTCCTGTTTCTGATCAATAACCTCCTACCTAATAACATTACCATCAGTCAGCTGTACTTTGTATTTATGCTAATGAAGAAATGTTGCATGCTAACATGTAAGAGTGTCACAACTCTCCAAACCCAGGATTTGACTTGACTTTTGATTTCATGGTCAGGCTTTAATTGGATTTTTGATAGAATCATTTCTGTTTTCAGCACTGATGGCCATTAATAGTCTATCACATCTGGATTTGTAAAGATCAACAGATCATTTTCAAACTCTTCTTAAACAGACAGGGGGATTCAACAACAACACAAGATAGAAATTCACTTTGTTACATGAACAATTTATCAAAGTTCTCAAAGTTTCTCAGAGCTGTCTCAAGTAAGCTCTTTTTTTCAAACAAATCAATAAAAGATCTCTGAAAAAGAATAAACCCAACATTTCAGACACTGTGGGTGGTACCTCTGGTACCAGTCAGTTGATCATCTTCATGCACACAGGGTGAGTGTCTGGAAGAACCAACCCAACCGCCAGAGTAAGTGTTAGCCAAGTATGTTTCTCAAAACTGTAGATAAGTTCAAGCTGTACGTTTCATTATGCTGCAACTGTATGTTAATTAAGGTTCAATTTAATATTTTTCTCTTGTTCCAAGGCTGTGCGTCAGCTTTGATTAGGTTAAGGCGCAAAAACCTTGGTTATGTTTAGGAAAACATCATGGTTTGGCTTAAAATACCTCTGTTGGTTGCCACAAATGCGATAGGGGATGGACTGACTTTGCGTCACAAAATATCTTGTTTTGTTGCCACTTTAGTCACTACAGACACATCTATAAATGTCCTGTGGTCTGGTTAAAAATATCCTGCGGTGTCATGTTTACAAATGCCAAAACACAGACTCGACAGTGGATGCGAGAGTTGGACATGGAAAAGGGCTAACTAGCCAGTGAGGACAATAAGATAATTCAAACTGACTCTAAAGAGTATTGAAACATCTCTCAATATAAAAAGTCCTTATTTGTCGGTATAGTAACATAACTATGTCCTCACAGCTGGAGACTCTGGAGATTATGGTGCTTTTGCGAACGCTATGTTTACATAATTGAATTCTGTCAGCCCATCAGATTCGTCATTATAGCATCGGCTAAATATAGAGGTGAGTGAAGCACTCATGTAACCTCGTAAAAAGGATGTCAAGGATTTCCAGGATGAAGGAGCAAAGCCGCTGAGGAGAACAGGATGAGGAGGAGAGAGATATTTCCAGAAACAAGAAAAAGAAATCTTCACAGGTCACCATTTCAGCAGGTGGGGCCCCTTTTAAACGATGCATGTCAGCCAGACTTTCCGTTATGACATGCGAACAGAAAGTTATATTAAATAGTTGCATGACATGAATCTGCCTATCCACGCTGATGAAAACTCTGCATTTACAAATAAGCGTTTGATGACTAAGCTGCTACCCACCTCCAGTTACGGGTGACTTATGAAGTATTTTTATAGTGGGATTACAAGCTGCGTAATTGGCCATTTGAAAACACCACAACCGACCGACCTGCATTGTCATCCCTGGAGCCGTGCTGTCAGCATGGCTAAAAACTAACACCACCCTGGTGTATTCAATGCGAGAGAGGAAAAGAGGAAAAAGGAAAAAAAAAATCATCTTACGAGAGCACCTTAGACCAGCTGTGAGGAAACAAATCCATCTGCTAGATAAACTTAACTGTTGTATGTTTTTAAAATAACTCCCTGACTAGCCCCCCGTTATTAGCACATTAATTATTTACATCTACTTATGAGTGAGTAATTGGTACGTGTCAGATCTCTCTTCACTGCAGGCTGCCGGTGCCAAGAAACTCCTTCATGTCACTGGCGTGCTGAGCCGACTCTGTGGTCTGACCGCAATGAACAACATGGCATTGCATGTGGTGTTAATGAACCCCTTGTGTCTACAGAAGGACTAAGAGCCTTTCAGTGTATTCTGTAATTACCTCTCTCTCTCTCTCTCTCTCTCTCTGTCTCTCTCTCTCTCTCTCTCTCCATATATATATATATATATACACATATATATGTGTGTGTGTGTATGTGTTATATACATATGCATTCAAGGATTCACAGAAAACGATGGATGTACTTCACTGTGAATGTTCAGAGTTTTATCTAACTGGAAGAAGCCTCACTGTTCTTTGACGGCTCTCCAACAGCCGTGTCAGAGCTGCATTAAAAGGAGAATCGATCCCTGACCCTGTATTTACGTGTTTTGGTGTGTAAATGATTCACGCTCACCAAGCATTTTGCAATCGGTCCAGCAGATCAACTCTGCTGCCAGGGAGAGACTTCTCCTCGAACGAGACGTGTGTCTCTGCTTCCAAAAGGATCGTGTTATTGACAAAAAAAGTCTATCTCCGTAGGAATTGCTTCCGCAATGTTGTCAGACTTTTGATGGCGGCGACAACAGCTGCAAAATTATCCTTCAGGGCGACTCCAACCGTCAAAGTTACGACCACTAAAAGCTGGTGTCTGAAAACATTACAGAAATGATTCCCGGCAGAGAATAAGAGAAAAATAAGCAATAAAAGTAAATAAGATCCAGTTTGCGTCCAGAAAAGTCTCGTTCAAAGCAGATGTACTTTTGGTAAGTGAATTATTTTACGCACCCAAACATGTAAATATAGGATCCAGGTTTAAAAAATACCCCTTTACGTTTCTGCTAATGCATACCGTTCTTCCTTCCTGAGTTCTTTAGCTTCACTCCTCTCCAAAAAACTAAAACTTCACACATGGGGGACAAGCGCTGTTGATATTTACAAATCCAGACTAAAAAACACATCTTCTTTCTGTTATAAACTCCCCTGACTTCACAACCTAAATCAATGATCTTCCTTGTTAACAATCTTCTTATGGGAACACTGTATGGTCCCTGTTTGTAAATTGCTTACCCAAGCATGCTGTTCTATTAACCTGTGTATGTGTGTGTGTGAGAGTGCTTAGAAATGTGTGTAATATCTTGTTATTTTGCCATCTTTTTTCTCTCGTTATTGAGTTGTAAAGTGTAATACTGTGTAAGTCTATTACTGTGATGGCAAAGGTTTCGTAACCCTTCGCAAAGTAGCCATTTTAATGAAACACCTCATTCAGACAGCCATTTTCATGCCCAAACCGTAACAATGGTGCCGTCACATTGCAGAATGTGTTTATCTTTCAACAGCGCTATGTTTTGAAAGGCACACACAAATACTGTTGTTCTGCTGATAAGGGCATCATCAGAGGGCACAGACAAACAATGACTCATTGACTGAAAGGCAAGAACGTGTGAAATCTTAAGGATTTCAACCTTAATGTGACGCACAACAACAAACTTTTTTCCAGCTCAAAACTTGATGCTGTTTCATGTGATCCAGCCGCCTAAGACCATGGTTATTACTCCTCAGTACACCTCAGTTCCATTTTCTAACCCTCGCCTTAAATTATTAAAAACCAAAAAGGTTGAGATACAACAAGCAGAGATGAGCTCTCCTGAGGCTGAAAAACACAAGAAATCAATAGTGGCTATCACTGTTAGATGAGAGGTGGCAGCTGTGTGGAAAACAAACCTATGCAATCTCCTGAAGACTTTAATGAAGAATTGACAAACAGAAATTCGCATGTTGCAAGATTAAATGGAAGCAAAATGGTCTTGCACACACACAGCGTTGTGAGCAACAGCGGAGCACTCTGTGCACTCTTAATATTTGACCCTTTGCAACGAAGAAGTGCCATTAAATTAAGTCTAAAGTGGAGCTGACATTGGTGCCTCATTATAGGCCACTTAGGAAAATTCAGAAACCACAGTGGTGTCCAAACAAGCAATTCAAGAATGCACAATGCTGTAATAAGACCAATAATAAGTTTAATGGCCCTGAAAGCAAAAGCCTGAGACTAACATGGGAGTTAATGTATAAATGGTCTCTCGTCTGAGATCGAGGTCCACGCTGAACTCTGCATTCTGCTGAGAGTAAAGTGTCGAGCTGTGGCAAGAACACAGACACACAATGCAAGTCAAAAAACAGGGTTTACTCTGGGATTGTTTTACTGGTATGAATTGTTTTATATGTCAAAAATTCTACACATCCTTAAACTGAAACAAGTGAATAAGTTGAGTGCCAGCAACTCCCATAATAACATACATCACTGTTCCCAAAACAGCACGACCGTGGCATCGCAGCAGCCTCAGGCCGGCTGGATCTTTGTCGTATGCTTGCAGTTTGGTTAGGTTGAGGCACTAAAACTCCTTTTTAATTTTTTTGTCAGTCAATCAATACCTGTATAGCGCCAATTCACAATACAAGTCATCTCATGACACATTCCATATTCCGCAGGTCTAGACCACACTCCTTGATTAATTTATTTACAGAAACCCCACATTTCCTCGATGAGTGAACGCTTGGTGACAATGGGGAGAAAAAAAATGTCTTTTATCAGGCAGAAACCTCGGAGCAGACCCCGGGCTCAGTGGTGGGTTGGCCATCTGCCTAGAGTGGTTGGTAGATTAAATGAGAAGAACTCACCTGACTTGACTTCTGGTTTCAAACTGCACATGAACTGCGACATCCTGAATCAAATAGCAGCGCTTGTCTAAGGCAACCATCTGTTCCCGACTCCCTCCATTGCTTCAGTTACTACTAAATAACAAAACGCAAATATGGGTTATGGTAAGCTGCTTGCTAGTCGACCTATATGGTCTAGTTTGTGATGAGGATGGACTGCAAAACGTAATATTACGTTTTCATAATGGGAGACTGATGTAAAGAACATGTATAAAATATCTCTTATTGACCAGTTGATCATATAAACTATACTATCAGGTCTTATTGTATCGCTGGATTGGTGACAAAAAACTACAGTAAATCACCGGCACAGCAAAGAATCCATCTATGTTTAAAGTGTTGTGTGACTGCATAGAGTTGAAAAGAAAGCCAACAAAGAAACTGGTAGAATTGTGATGGGAAGATAGAGACCTTTTCTCAAGGCAAGAGAAAACTACCTTTTGTGGCATATGATTAAAAGCAAGAGAATGCTTTATAGCTCCAGCCTCCTGAAATAGACTCCCAACCATCACCATCAACATCACAAACAGCCTAGTAGAACCGCAAAGACATTTTGAAAAATAAAACAGCACCATCGAAAAACAATGTAGGAATTTCTGAACAAATAATACTTGCTCATGTGATGAATCGATCGGGCGAAAACAATAAAACAATGAGCCAATCAAACTTTAATTTGATGCCTTGGAATATGGGTGTTTGGATGAATAAACAGATTATGAGCCCGTTTTATAAACATCACTTGCACCTATTGATGGGGCGGCATCAAACTGATATGATTTGTGAATACAATTTATGGTGGTATCAATATTTTTGATATTGCCTTGATAACTATTTTTCTCTATCTGTTAGTTATTTCATTACGTTGCACATTAATATTTAACACCCTGTGGGGTTCAGTGCTTTATTAAAGGCTTTTAATAAACAGTACCTTCCTAACTTATTCTGCCAAAGGGAGTCTGAATGTTTTTTCTTTCTTTCATGTGATCATTTTTCATCTTCAAACGGAGCAGAGGGTTCCCTGGACATGCGGAAATCTTTCAACTTTAACACTGAATCTGAAATCTTTTGTCCCTCCTGTCGGTCTGTCTGGAGTTTCTTCTACTTCATACTTTATTGATCTCTTCATACTTCATTGTCATATGGACAAAACTGAACTTTAATTCAATAAGGAGTAAATAAACATTCTGTGGTAATAAATACATTGGCTATATTATGTCTTCACACAGTGATACACAATGAGTTTAATGTGATACTGGATTGTTTTTCAGTTGCGTGAAGACAAAAGATGAAGGGACTGCTCCAACACTGAGTCATTTCAAAACCACATTAGCTACATGCAAGGTACAAAAGATGCTAAAATTGGATATTTTTATAATGACATAATTGATTATGATGCACTGATTCACACATTCTGTTACATCGCCATCACAGTCCGGCTCTCTGCAGTCCATCAGAGTCGTGTGACGGGTGAAAACCTGTTGTGTTTTATTTTGTTTCGATTCAGATATTCAAATTAATGTACTGGACACTCATGGTACATGATTACTCTGCTGCTATGAGGAGAGCCAATCTGCCGGCCCAAGCTGCTATTCATTACGAATCGCTCAGGAATGTAAGAAGCACTCTGAAAGTCTGAACTGCTCAAATACATTTTAATGGCTTTGAAAGGGTTGTCTTTGTTTGTCTCTGCATGCTACATGATGGTGATGGAAAAACGGAAGGTCAAACATACAGAAAAAGAAGTGAAATTGTTTCTTATACATAAAATACATGTTGGGTAAAAACCAGCTTCTCTGTGGTTATACAGCCCGTTTTTGACTTGTCATATCAGAAGATTTGTAAGGAGACCTTTGGACAATTCTGCCAAGGGAAGCCAAAACATGATCTTTTGACAACCCTGACCAAGTGGTTATTGTGCCTAAACCTAATCAGACCACAAGCACAACGTCGCCACGACACAGGATAGACAATCTAAACTAAGAAACGTACAGTCAAAAGAATAAGAGACAAATAAAGTTGAAACATATCCTTGGTTTGCCAACATTTATTCCGACAGAAGATACAGGCGAGGAGCTAAAACGTGTGAGAATGTGGAGATGAACAGCTGTCATGGGACGTTATTTTTGGAACCCTGCTAAATGTGGAGCTGAATGTTATTGACAGCCTTGACAGTTCAATGGTGCTGTGTGACAATATTGTCCAAATACACAGAAACTCCTGAAAACACCCGCTACTTATGTTCCCCGTGTCACTCCTTTGAGCTCTGTCCTTTGTTTGTTTTTCACCTGGGTGCTGTCGTTCTTAAAGTTCAACCGTGAATAAAATACTTTCCTTTCGTGTACTGTACTGCTGAAGGCTGAAGTGCTGTAAGTATAAGGCCTCATCTGTGGTCGGTGCCGAGGAGATTTAATATCCCTCTGGTTACATTTTTTTCAGCTTGACATTTTAAACTGAGTGGATTTTATTAAGCTGCCCGCCTGAATTCAATATATTCTATTCAATACTTGTCAAAAGTTTGATTGTCAGAGGAATAGACATCATGAGGGCCCCAAACAAACTCAAGTGATTAACTGACTGATGTAAGACGAGCAATAGTGTTCACCACACTGGCTCTCGCTCTGAAGCAGCCAATAAGCTTCTGTAGGAGTCATATGCCATATAGCTCAAATGTAACGGTGGCCCTCAGGGTCAAAACAGTGAAATATTGTTTTCAGAATTGTTGCTGGCTTTTGACCTTCAGGGCCACCGCACAACTACTTCCAATGCATCCATTGTTTTGTGGTTTCTATTATTTAACACAAAAACCTTAATTACAACTTGGCATCATGTATCACCTCCTTATTAAAACTGGTCCCTTAGTCATTATTTGACTCGCTCAAGGCTAATTGCTCGAGGTCCCGCGAGCAATCGCGGAATCTGCTTTTATTTTCCGGGCTGCACACACTTCATTTTTAGAACACACGTCATGAAAGATGTAGTTTCATGATGCGATGAAGTAGCGTGGGATCATGGGAGTTGCTGTCCTCATTGTTTACCAGCCTCCAGTGCAGATGAGAGTCTATCTGACTATATGACTCAGGCATAAATGTACAAAGACAAGGTCACATTTTAGTCAGGTTCGCTGACTTCCTTCCTTACCAAAGGAAACCTTGAACAAAATTACCTGTGTCTCTGGGTTTGAACGTTGTCAGGAACATTTGGGATAATGTAAGAACAAAACTCAACACAATTTGGGACAAACGTCTAGTCATTTTGGACATTTTATGCAGAAATGTCACATATTTTTAATACCATGATTACAAACCCCTCGTCTCTTGAAAGTACACGGAACTGTTATCGACTGTTCTGTTTTGTTGTTCATGTGTTTGCTTACTTGATTATTACTTTTAGCTTACTATCGACATCTCTGAAAATGAAGGCATGCCCTCAATGATTCCTCAAGATTTAAATAAAGAACAAAAAAAATCAATGCATTATATTTCATTATACAGTCAATTAGGCAACGGCATGGATCGACTGTATGAGGGGCAAACATAAGTAGAGTCAACAAATCATCGGCAAACATCCTCAGGCGCGACGGTCGGTGCGATTGTATTATCTATTAAGAAGATAAAGCGAAGGAATCAATATAAAAAAATAAATCCTTGAGTTATAAATGCGCATTTTAATTGATCATGTTGCATCTGATTAGAGCTTAACATGAGTCATGTCACCTCAGATTTAATATGTTACGTTTAGATGTAATCACACTGCGTCTCACGGGCCCCAATTATAAGCAGCTTTGCCAATAAGTAACTGACGCTGCATTTAAATATAATCAATCTCCACAAAACGCTGGAAAGAGATTAATAGCTCCATTAATCAACATGCAGTATGTGGACAGGATAATGAAAAATGTGATAAAAATTATGTACTTCTACGTTATAGACGTTGTGTGAGCCGTCGCCTTCTAAATAAACAAGTGGTAAAAAGGTCCGTCGAGTGTCTGTGACAGGAGGGTTTTCATCCACGACTCTGATGACGTGAGTATTGATTACTGATTTTCAGCTCGTCTATGAATTAACCATCGAGCTAAATTGACTAACATTGCTTCTAAATACAGCAAAAACTGTAAAAAGCTTAATCAACAGCAGAACGGATCCATAAACATTCTGGCAAAATGATTGGACATCCATTAAAGGAGACTTCCAGATGTTGAGTGTCAGGGAATATGGGTGTTTGAATGCTGCTAGACTGAAGGAATAACAGCTTGACTAGTGTCAATCTTTGTATAGTAATGACTACCTTCTCTGAAAATATCAACTCCCAGAGATTTATGGTTGCAGAGACATTGATAAAGTGACAAAGATTCAATTCTGGGGTAAGAACTTAAACCTCATATAACAGAAAATATACCAAAATGACAACAGTGTCAGATTATGTGACACTAAGTAAAGATTATGATTAATATTATTTCTTATTGCTTTCATTCTGTAGACATCAGGGAGCGTCCATCTCTGGCAGATAGAATGTAAAAAGTAATGCAAACTTTAAGACTAACAGTGTCTCGGCTGAACCATTCATCTACAGCGATGGCTCTTCTCGCTGCTTTTTCTATTCAGAAATAATGGCTGTGCACTTGGCTTCGTCTGGCACCTGATCTCAAAAAAAGGCAGTTTTGAAGAAAGTAACCGCGCCCCTGCGAGGATAACAAGCCTGCGAGAGGCTTTTCATATTCTGCGAGAACAACCGAGAAGTCGTCGCAGCCTCGAAGATGTGGACATAATTGGCATCCAGAGCTGTTGATTCACTTCAAGAGAGACGCGTCGCGTTGACGTAGTCGAGGACGGAGCAGCGAGCTTGTTTGAAAGAGGTTAACGATTCTGAATGAAGACTTTTGTGGAGGCCTTGAATCTGTCAGAAAGGCAATAAGTGGAATGCTTGTGGTTGTTTAATTTTTTGCTTTGAATTGTGTTACTGATGCGGCGCATTCCCACTGAATAGCAAACGCTTTGGCACCAGTGTTTACATTGTCAGCGAATGACGGCAGGATAAATGATGGTAATGTACGTCTCTGCAACACATAGATATGTTGAATTGTCCTTATGTAAAATTTTACATTTTATCTTGTGACAGCACTGTGATGACAGTATGTATCTGGTTAGGCGTAGGCACCAAAACCACTCGGTTAGTGTTTGGAAAATATCATGTTTTGGCTTAAAATACCCGTTTTCACCACAAACACGGCTGGAGATGTCCCGACGCCGATATTCCACCTTCAGACATTAATGTCTCCACTAAATAAATAAAGGTGAATGGTGTCTCTGCAACAGGCGTGATGAGTTTTGTTAGCAATCGGACAAACTGTTACAGGCCTGGGATTTGCATTCATGTGAGTGGTGTTGCATACTGAAACTGTGGGGGGGGGGGGGGGCGGAATTGCACAAAATGCCAGTTTCTACATGATGCTGCTTTAAAGGCTTGTAGTTTTTTTTAAGGATACAGCTGCTCTTACAGACACCAACACAACATGTTTCCAGTGACAGGAAGAGAAAAAACAGGAAAACATTCAAATGATCCGCCGATCACACAAGAAAGTAATTGAATAAAAATAATGTTTTTTGCAAAGCAGATGGTGTTTTAAGAATCAGATCAATCTCCTGTTTTTTCATTTAAGTCATTTAAAACTTTTTTAACAGACAGGATGACATTTTAAAACATTTTTTTTTAAATACTGTCTGTGTTTTGGTTACTACATTGACTCCGTGCAAGCTTTGTAGCATGAAAGCAACGCAGAAGAAAAAAAAATTCTAAATCTGCAAACACACACACAAACACAAACACACACAGGGTACACTGGAATCCAAAGCAGTTGAAAAGCAGCAGCCTCGACCAAACACTCAGCTAAACTCAACAAATAACGAAGCGACTTACTTCTAAACTTGCACCGCTCCAAAAATGATCTCATTTCGTCAGACATGTTGTTGTTAAATTAAATCACTGGTCCAATATTACAGTTAAGTTTCTGCAATCATCGCATTCTGCATCAAGTGACAAGTGACAAGACTGTTTAATTCTTTGGTCCCTTCTCGCTTGTCAGGTTTTTTTAACCGTTGAAAAAGCAGCGTCATTGTTCGCTCCACTTCCAGTTTTTCTTTTTTCTTTTTAACCCAGCACAGCTGGAGGCATCGAGCCTTGAATTCAGGTCAGGCAGTCATCCTGCATACCTTTTATGGTGACTGTACATGAGTCCAGCTTGTGTGTCAAAAAGCTTGTGAATGATGTTTGCTGTTACATCAGAGCAGTGCCTCGGACAGGTTGTCTTTTTTATCATTATTTTACTGGATTTCTTTTAAATTAAGGCCTATTAGGTGATGTCATATGTTTATTTTATTAGGCGAAAGCCGTGACGTTTCAGCACTAAGGGGAAACATTATCCTGCTGCTCTGCTATATGTATGTCAACATTCACATCTTTTGGTGCACATTCTAAAACCTGTTTACTTTTGGATATTTTACAGTTTCCAGAGAGGGGTATGCTCATTTGAATTTAATGTAGTATAGTGTACTAATGCGGACTCAAAATCAGCATTAGTATACAAACACTACACTTTGTGAAGGCAACTGACACACAGTGATGAAGACTTCCCAGTCTGAATAACCAAGACATTAAAGACATAAAACTAAAGACACTGACTGTATATTTGTATTCTATGTTATTATAGTAACTTTTTCTAACTACACAATATCAATTTTTTTTTTAAGGTCTAGTTTTCACTTTTATTCAAACTAATATTTGTTTACACCTAGTTTTAGTTCACTATTCTAGCTAATTGTATACAATTGACAAATACAACTTTAAGATTCCCATGGTCAGATATTGTTGCGCATTGCTTGTTAAAAATAATTTTCTATCCATTTACCATCAAAAATCCAGATTTCAAATGACTCAAAAATTGGCAAATAATGTGTTATCATGGTTAAAGTTTTTGGTTTTGTTATTTCTTGTTTTATTTTGAAGTTCTCTCCTCCTGTGTCGTGTTTTGCTCTTCACTTCCTCCCTTTGTCTTTTTCCTGACTATTTTCTTGTTCACCAGTGTTTCATCTGCGTATTAGTCCCTGTCTATTTAAGCCAGTGTTTCTCTTTTACTCATCAGTTTGTCTGGCCTATATTCCTACTGCTTCTGTGTTTGTACATTATTTAGTTTTTGTATTTTTGTGTCTCTTTAGTTCTCTAAATTGCCTCTATCTGCTTCTTGTGTTATTTTTGACATCTGCCTTTTTGCCTCTTTCATTTTTGACTTTTGAATTGTCTGAGTTTGGACTTTCAGCTTCATGTTAATAAAGCTTGCTCTCTGTTTTGTTGCCCGCCTGTGTCCTGTGATTAAGTCCCTCTTTGTTTAACTGTGACATGTGCATCTCACTAACCAAACTTGTTGCCTGCATCAAATAGCAGCAAAAATATTTAGCATGCAAACCAATCTGTGAGCAATTACTTGTAATATTATGTTAATAAAATCAAGTTTTATATCAGATTCTTTCAATTCTTTCAGCTGATGCAGAGTTGGGATTTCTTGACGTCACTTTCATGAAGCATGGAAAATTATAGTCTTTAAAGGTCAAAATGCCAACAGCAGTGATAAAGGCCAGAAGCCAAAATGTGTTGGTTTCACAATGAATGTGTTCTTGAAAACAACTGTTGATGGACTCTTGACCCTTTTCAGCAAACTGTTGCAGTAGCTGCAAAAACAAAACACATAACCTCCTTAGCAAACATAAAAGTTGCACATCTGAACATATTACACAATGTGAAATGCACATCAAGACTCTTTTTTTCATTCAAAGGCCTATTTCATATTCAAATTACTCTCTTAACAAGCCTGCGGGAGAGAGAGACTCTGCAACACCACCTCAATTATATGATCCATTTGATTTGCTTCAATTGTGAGGTGTGTTCCTGTAATGCATAAAGAAATGAACATGGATACAGTGCACTCTTTGGTACACGGCTGGACCTTTTTTCTCATTTATCAAACCACACGCAGAATTAAAAACAGGTACAGGTAAAAACATATTATCAAGGTATGACAACTTGCTTTTTTCTGACACCAGTCCAGTGCATAATTAACACTAATTATGACTGCGTAACTGACTTGAGCAGCCATTTGCAGTGATAACAATCTGTTAGATGTCATTCCAGTAATGTTGATGACTTTGTATTAATGTAACTCCCCTCTTGAATACTGATGCCCTGTTTGCCTTTATTATAATAACAAACTCACAAACGTTGATTGCCTCTGCCGTCCAATCAGAAAGCTCATTTCACTTAATGGATCTCATCTCTCGCTTCATGAATGTTTGCGCGGAAATGCATCCACAGCATCACTTTCAGCTCTGATATTGCAGGGGGAAATGACACTTGATTCAAACTAATGAAAGAAGACCTACACTTTAGATTTTTAACATCTGTCGAACTCTAGCTGCATATAAATTGATATTTAAATGTGATGTGAAACAGGAAGCCATGAAAACTATATCCTAGAGCTGCAACATAGACTGGAACGGAAAACATAAATAAACATGCTTGTATTATACAGTGATGTCAGGGAGGCACCTCGGGCTGAGGTAGATGACACGCACTCACACACAGGCAGTGAACACATAAACTCATATTACAATTTTATGCTTTTTTGCTTTTATGTTAAACACTCTGGGATCATGCTTCATAAATGTTGGTGCTGGCAGGTGGCAAAGTTCATTAATATCATTATTTGATATCAGGTTGGATTTGTAAGACAAGAAGTTTCTTGTTTTCATTTGCGGTCAATCAACCTTGACTGTCCTTTCAGATACTGTAACAGTCTCCTGGTCTGTGCCCTCCCTCACAGCTCATTGAAGGTTATAAGTGTGTCTTCTTTACCTTTCTCTTGAGCCAGCTGTGCAGTGAGATAAGGGGCCGAGGATCTAAAAATATCCCACTCATTCGGGGGTACATAGCATGCCGTGTCATTCCAGGTTCTCCTCTGTGCCCTGATGCAAACATCTTGAGATAGCATGTTGGGAACTGTAGCAGATAGGATCACACCTTCCCTCTTCTTCCACTGGCTTACTTCCTTTTTTCCTTTTAACACCTGCCCACGCTCACTTCCTTTTTCTTTTTCACCTTCCGTCTAACAACTCTGCTTGCCTTTCTGTATTCTGCCTTTCCTCTGCCCCCATTTCCTCCCATTGTCAAGATATTTTTATATCATATCATCTTCTTTGCTTTTGTTCTCCCCGACGTCCCCTAAACCTGCATTTTGCATCATCTCCCTTGACTTTTTCCTCACTTTGTTGACCGTAGCGTGCCACATTCAATCAAACGCACCCATCCACACACACTAGGGACTGGGCACCAACAAAGATGGTTTTCCCCAACCCCTTATACTTACTAGATCCCGACTACATGCAAATATTCATTTCTTGTAATTGTAATTTGGGCAAGCAAGCATCTCCAAATCAATGACACTCTGTTTAATTTCAATTTACATCAATACACTTTTGTTTACTGAACAGGGATTAGTTTTGAGCTCTGTTTAATATTGAATCTGATAAACTTAACTCCGATAGAAATTCATTTTGGAATAAACTATACAACAAACCACCTCAAGTGCCTGGAACTGGATCATTTATGCCATTTCTTGCTTTTGGTGATAAGTCTTCCTCTCTTTTTTAAAACTAGAGACTATCTTGTGATGGAATGGCACCAGCCACAACACCTGTCAAGCACGCTCACGTTCCGGCCCATTACTAGTCAGTCGTTTAAATTATTACATGAGACCACAGCCATCTTCAAACATGACCTTTATACATTTATTTTGATCACAACAACCAACGCTTAAAGTTTCCTGACTGCATCATGCAGGGTTGTGATGCTGTCGTGTTGACGTTTTCACTAGACTGGATGGGGATGATTGAAACTGGGTTAGAGTGATTTACAACTTTAAACAAATGCGGGCCAGGGGCATAAAGTGGGTGGGCGCTTTCCCACTTCATTCCTCCCTAGGTCTGGCACCCTTGCTTGGACGACACCCATCTTAGAACAAGCCCTTCATTTCGATCTCAATTACACACCTGTAAAGTTATGTGGTTGTATCTTGCACGATTGTGACACCAATCACACTGACAATGACAGACGTAACACCTGGCAAAACACTCATCATCACTTCTGTGCTAGTTCCCACAACAAGCGGCGTCTCCAGGATCACATTTATCGCCAATTGCACCGGCAATGCCCAATTAACTGGTCTTGAGTCGGAAATTAGTCCCAGAATGTATTCACACACAGTACACACACACACACACACACACACACACACACACACGTTCGAGTCTCAATGCCACCGCCTCGAGGCACAGCAGCCTGCCACGACTCTCTAATGGCGAGATCAAACATGAGACTTGAGGATATTCCAGGTGTTTGTAAAGCCGGCGACTAAACAGTTATCACTTTATGCTACAACGGAGACAATTTTTTAAAAGCGACATGTTTAAAGGTGTTAAACGTGTCAATTTGTGGTTCCCTCAAGTAAAATGTTCTGTTGTCATCCGCTGCCAAAACACAGAGCAGCAGCCTCTCTCTCTCTCTCTCTCTCTCCCACTGTGTTTGATGTGGAAGGGAAGAAGAGAGATCAGAGCCGGTCACAGCTCTTGATTACAGCAGAACGCCGTCTTCAAGTAAGCTGACATGAAACTAAAACCCAACCCAGCTGCGCAAAATTTCGGAGGCTGCCAGTTTTCTTGCCACCAGTTTTGTTTATGCGACATAATTACAGTTAAATGGAACAACAATGTGCGATTGCGTTGAAATAACCCCAAAGACACTTCAATGCATATTAAGTTTTATTAATTCTGGCTCTGTGTCTTATTGCCAACATGTCTTATCTGTTTTATTTGTCGTATTCATCCTTTTTGTTGGGAGCTTTATCCTAGGCAATTTTTAATTGCTTGTTTTGGTTGCATAAGTCTGCGCATGTTAATTTTTATCATAAGCTCTTCTTTTAATGCTACAAAGCAGAGGAATCGCTGTCAGAAAGCTGTCATGTGAAGACGACATTAGCACGTACTGCGCAGCGCTGCATGAATCTGCTGGTGTTTACCGAGAGTCAAGTATAAAAAAAACAATCATTATACCTTGCTGGCAGAAGGAGAGTCGTGGACAATTAGAGGCTAGAAAAGGCAAAAAGAGATGAAAGAAAAAACATGAAAGAAAAAAAAATTGGTGTCCAGTGACAGCAGGAAACGAGAGTAAACAGTTTGTCCTTTTCAAGCTGGATTGCTCTGAAGATGGATAAAGGATTTCTCGGCAGTGCCAAGATTGCTTGATTTCAGATAACTGTGAACATAAAAGACTTAACTAAGTGAATTAAAAACTTCCCAAGTTATTACAGTGTGATGAAAATTATTATGGGGTCACATAAACTGTGAGGAAACAACTTCACAGAGGATCCACTGGAAAAATCTGTTCAGTAGCAAAAGCATCCGTTTAATCGCTTATTTCATCTAAATGATTTATACAAAATGCTACAGTAGTTTCAAATCTGCACTAATGTTTGGGTAATAACAATAAACTACATGACTGTGTAATGTTTACAATGTACTTTACTGCTTTATTTCAGACTTACTGATCTCATCAGCTCAACCCATATGTAATAACCAATAATAATCACAGATATCGCTGTATTGGCCTGTGTTGCCAAAAATGCATTGCTATGAAAAGCTTTATTTTTAGAGATTATAATAAAGAAAAAAAAAATCTAGGGTATTATATAATTATGTAATTCTCAGAGAAGCCTCAGTGTACTGGTGTCATTTTAGACAACAAAGCTTACTGTTAAACTGTAAAATATCCTACCTCCATTAGATATCCTTGTCAAATGTGTTGGCCAATACATTGAAATCAATTATTTTTTTTTTACTCCCTGATATCGGTGTCGCCATTTGCCCCAGAGTATCAGTAGGGCTCTTCTCATCAGTATCGTTTCCAGTCACAGCAGGCGGCTGTTGTTAGCGAAGAAGCTCTGATAGAATCACTGCATGTTGTCCTGACGAGCCCCAAACATCAGACGGATACTGTTAATGATTAACTAGTGAACACAGTGGAGTACTTAGCAGCTAAAAAGCTGGATATCTCCCTCGGGAGGTGGTGGAGACCAAAACAGAGATAAAGGGAGAATGAATATTGTGCTTAGATTTGCAAGGTGGCCAGAAACGCGATGTTGCTCTGTGTCTGCTGGAAATGTACACAGGCGGCTAACATGCTCACCATAAAAAACACAATATCGCATTTGAAATTGCTTTGTAAAACAGTGCAAAGCTACTGCTGCAGGCTGTATAATGCTTAAAAAGTAGCTCGATCGATCAAGGTCAGAAAGGTTTATACCTGATCCAAACGGCCTCACTGCATTTGCACTCCCTTCTGCACGTGCATACAGAAATACTAGCTCGAGAGAGAAGTCATAACCCCGGCTCATATTTCACCACTGCACAGCTGGCATTTCAGCTGGACTGAGGGGGTGTGATAGTCAGATTGTCGGTTGTGAAATGTTTAAGAAATGGTTGGACACAAATCCCCTAATCCTATGTTGGAGAGGTGTGGGAGGAGGGAGTTTCCAGAATTATTCAACTCTCTGAAAAGCTCTGATGGAAATTAAAAGCATAGTTTATATATATATATATATATATATATATATATATATATATATATATATATATATATATATATATATATATATATATATATATATGTATGTATATTATCATTGTTTTTTTTCATACTAGGATCATTCTGAAATTTTCATTTTTCATTTCATGTTGGAATGGGCTTTTTTACTCCTTTAATAAAATGTGTGAGTGGTACCAAGTCAACACCTCTCCGACACACCTGAAAAAAAACTGCTTTATGGCAACGAAAAGAGAATAACACCACTTTTGTGGTTCTCTAAGGGAGATTTTGCTGCAATGCATGAGCCTGAGAGGCTAGACTGAGGCCAGTATGTATGGTGAGATCTTTTTCGTTCCACAGATTTTCACGGGTTTTGATGGTTTGACAGGCGAGTGAGGGCAAACGTGATGGAGGATCGTGTTAAAGCAAGAAACAGCATTGAAGGCTTATCAGCCAATGTCTTGACTGCCGCTATATTGGAGGTTGGTGTTTGATAACTTAACCGCAACATAAAGTTCATTTGAAATGTGCATATGTTAACGGTGGTGGTGTGTGTGTGTGTGTGTTATGTTACCACACCAGCAAGAGAGAGAGAAAGAAACAGCTAGAAAGAGGAGAGGTCGTTAAGGTTCCCTAGCACCACTATCCCTTCCAAGTTTAATTCTTTTTAAATGAGTTTAGGTGTTAAATGAACCCGTGTTGGAGCTAAATTAAATTCCACAGCTATCATTAGAAAGGTTCCCATTAAAGAGCCTTGTGTTGGGAAATTGGCTCTAAGAGCATCCTGGCCCGATAAAGGCAGGAATATTTCTAATTTCCTACGAGCTGCACTCGTTTTGACCCCAAGGGGTTCAGCAAAGCCGGAAAATAGCCCATTAATTGTATCTGAAAGCAGGCTGCCATTGAAAAGCACCACAATGCGTAACCTTTGATGATTTTTGTGAAAGAACATTCCCGCAATCTACGCAGCTCCACATTCCAGTTCGGTTTGTGAGCATGGCCCCAAAGATCCTGAATTATTAACAAAACAATGTACGTCACTGCAGAATTAATTGGCCGTCCAAACTCCTGCAAAATATCCAGCATACAAACACGAGTGCGTTATACAATTATTAAGACATAAATCAAAAGGCTAAAAACTAAACAACAATCGCGCACAATGAGATCGAAAAAAGGTGCTTTACATAGGACATTGTGTGCCGTCAAATCTAAAGTACTCAAACAGACTATTGATGACTCCCAACACGAGACGCTTTGTTCGACCTAGTGTTAATTAATCTCTTTGCATAGAGCAGGGTGCCGAGCTGAGAACAGTTAAGAAAATCTTTCATCTTAACCAGGCCTGAGATTATTATTCCTGTCTTTGCTGTCACAAAAACTCACAACAACAGTGGTCGAGTGAGACAATTAACCTTTTTGAAATCTTCTAATACATTCATGAGGAAGCTTATCGGTTGTCGAAAGACGGCTGTTTACAGAAGATCAAACCAAACGACAGCAGTGTTCATGAAAAAAAAAGAAGACAAATGGTTTGTCAACTGACAGAAAATGACACAGCAATGATTCTAATAATCAATGTATCACTCAAGCCTGAGGCCAAACATGAGCTGGTTCCAGCTTGTCAAATAGAAAGCTTGCTGCTTTTGGTGTTTCAGTTTAGATAACTTTGTTTTTAGGACTGTCTTTTAACAAACTAAAAATATAGCCGAGCAGTTGTATGCGTCCGCAAACCAGTCAAGATGCAGATTAATGCTGACAGATAAATAATTTTTCATCACGATTTGACCATGCAGAATAAACACATTGCAAAAAAACTTCCTGAAATGCAACAAATTCACAAAGTTATTTTATTTACACGCACCACGCATTCGCACTGAGAATGCGAACATTTGACCTATCAGATGGAGCCCTGGACGCATGGGCTGTGCTTTCACAACATCTGGCCTATCAGATGAAGCACCAACTAGCCGCCAGCTACCCTTGACTGCAAGGGTGGTTAGCGCAATGGCTGAGGAAGGAGAGAGGAGCGAGTACTGATGACATTAATATTTGCTGAAGTAAGTCACATCATCCCTGATAGCGCACACTGACATTGTGCAGTCCTCATCAGGTTTACAGTGATTTTGACTTTTGCCCACCAAAATCTAGCTCGTCCTTGAGTCCAAATGGATGTTTACAGTATGTCCAATTTTGCAGAAATTCCCTCCCTGAGATATTGCATTCGCGAAAATGTGTACAGATCATCAACTACAACCCCCAACGCAATCGCATGAATAAATCAATCAATCAATCAATCAGTCAATCAATACCTTTATTTGTCCCCAGTGGGGCAATTTGTTTCACAATGCTGGCAATGTATGTTTCTGCGAACTGTATTTTAAAACTTCAACTTGCTTTCAGTTGCCTCCTGACATTTTATTTTCAATTCAATGTTATGACAACACTGTTCTCGCGGCCTGGTTAGGTTTAGTTATGAAAAGATCATTGATGGCTTAAAAGACCTGCTTTGGTTGTCGCAAACACCACTGGAAATTGTCCTGGGGTCTAATCAAAATACCCACTGGTGTCGAATGTTGAAACACAGGTCCCTCCACCTTCATCTCCATCCCCTGCACCTCCTAATTAAAAGTCAGGTCATAAACATCTAATGCGAATGTGATTCTGCACCTTTTATAAAAATGTGGATATTCAAGTAGGACTGATGGTGCAAATGTGAACGTATCAGTGGTGTCAACGTTAATTTCACACATTTTATTCTGGCAACTGGGCCACAGCTGTCCCTGAGGAAGAAACATGGTGAAGTCACCCTAAGCTCAAGGCCATTTTTTCATTTTTATGTGGAGCATTGATGAATAATCGGCAAAATGATGAAGAGCCGCATTACTTCAAGACAAACTTGGACGAGGGTCTGCTTGGTCAACAAGTCTGGCTTAATCATATGACACGTCCTCGTAAAATCTTGCAAAGTTTCTCCAAGAACTCACAAGAAATGACAACAACACTAAACTGCTTCCTGCTTTATCCCCGTTGAACAACACTCATGCACAAAACACTGACTTTTCGATTCAGTGTGTGAAACTTTTAGTGCAATTTAGACACTCAAAGTCAAAATTCTAGGCATTATTACAAATGTTGCTCGTAAAAACTTAACACTTAGCACCTAAATTACAGACAAATCTCAGCCATTTGCCAAAATGACTGATGGTGTTTTGACCTCTTGATTATACAACACCGTCTGCGTAAGTCATTCACTGTGGGACCCCATTGGACAAAGCGCATATGTCAGAATGAACACCATGCGAACTGTTGTGGCAAGGGATGTATACTGATAAGGATTTAGCGTTTCCGATGCTTTATCGATTCCTGTTTATCGATCCGTTTTTTTATCGATTCTCTTGTCGATTCCCAAATAGGCTGAAAAACAAGTAGTAAATGAGTACAGAAAAGAATACAACCTGGTTTATTAACATTAATATATAATATAAGCTTGTGTGTGTTTTTGTTTAACGTCATCGCAAATGTGCGAGTAGGGTGCGTTTGTTTAGTTAGCGATTCCAAAGAATCATTTGACTCAGAACCGGTTCCCAAACAAAACCGTTTGACGATGCATCACGTGTGTGTGTGTGTATGACAGTGTAGTTTATCAATGTGGACACTATAACAAAACTTAAGCGACAGTCAGAGAAAGTAAGTTTTGTTCGGCCTTTCCCTGACACTTATTTCTCCTTTTGACCAGCCCTTCAGAGTTCATGCAAACTCGAAACCCCAACTCATCTGACCTCTCTCTTCCTGCCTCTGGCCCCTAGGCCCGTCCACATCGTCTAATAGAGATGTCGAGCAGAGAACGCAGAGGGGAGTGAGCTAAAAGTCTCTCTGAAGAAAGAAGCAGATTATATATAGCCACTGATTAAGGCAGAGATGGGAACATGACCTACATGCATAACAACATTTTCTCTCACTTTCTGCTACGGAACAAGCCTCCGTCCAGGACCAGGACTCTACAACTGGGAGAATCACTCTAATTATAACACCAGAGTCAGATTCCAATGCACACCTCATTAATATTTCTCTCATTATTGGGTTAATAATGTTTTTCAGAGGCGTGGGAGACTTGGGGGATTCGGAGGCGCGCCAGCAAAACCTTTGCTTCCAGCGCACCTGTCACGCAGGTAAAAACGGCCACTCTCATCCATTGTGCCCGTATCATGTATCAGATTATGGTTGAAACAGATAACTCCCTTTCACACACAGAGCCTGTGTTCTCAAAATAGCTGTTCCCCTGGGAGACTCATGGGGGGATGAGGGGAGGAAGAGGGGGAGAAAGATAAGTTAGGGAGAGAAAGAGAGGAGGAGGAAGAGGAGGAGAGAGAGAGAGGGAGAAAGCGAGAGAGGGCTTTCTCCTTCCTCATCAATCTTTTGGATCGTGTCCCAGTGATGCCAATGACTGTGTATCCGGGCCGGCTCCAGCAGCGACGAGCGCCGCAGGGAGCGGACCTCGCTGAGATTCAATCCAGATCCTTTTACCAGCCACCTGAGGTTGATTTAACACCCCCTGTTCCTGGACAGTGAAAGAGGCTGATTATATAGCCAGTCAGTCCCTTTTCCCCCTCGTCTCACTCAGCTCCAGCCCATTACCAAGAACTGCTGCGCTGCACTGTCTGGGCTCACGCAGACGTGGAGAGGACGCATCGAGGCAGGTCATAAAGGCGAGACAAGATCAAAGGCAATAACTGTGTGTGTGTGTGTGTGTGTGTGTGTGTGTGTGTGTGTGCGCGTGCATGTGTGGTTCTGTGCAAATGAAACACCGTGCGAATGTATATGTCCTCTTTGGGAATATATATCCATCTAATCAAAACGTTGACAGGCTTGACAGTCAGCTGTCAGCGACAGAACTTTTCACAATCTGTTTACATTTTTCTTGTCTGATTACAATCCTCCATCCTCAGGCTTTGCAAATGCATTCACCCAGAGTTAACGTGTGTGTCGTTTTGTTTGTGAATCTGTGCATTTCTGCCAGAGGCAACGTTTGGACATAAATTATGGACCACACACTCATTCAGTGGGGATGGTTTGTTTAACTGAGCTGAGGAGATGAAGTCTCAATAGAAGAAAACCTTTTCTAATGCAATTAATTTGGATCTGCCTGGCCAAATTTCGAGGCCGATACTCAGCCTTTTTCCAATTATCAGTACACACACACACACACACACACACACACACACACACACACACACATAATCATGCACACACGTAACCAAATGAATTGCCCATACAGATTTGTCCTCTTGATTCAAAGAGACTACTTTAGAAAAAAGCAGAAGTCTTGGTTATTTGCTTCACTCCATCCACTGTAGCTTTGACGTTCGTCCCCCGTGGCTTTTTATTATTTGATTATTTGACATATGTGTTATCGGTGACCTAATCACCTGTGCATATGTCCGTTTAGCAGGTGAAGCGATCGACAGGCGACGGCCAGGAGGGAACACCAAGCCGTGTGAAAGGCTGCCGGCTGGCTGTTCACTTCCAGCTCTAATTACGCACAGATTAGCCCCTCTTACTGCACATTATAGAACCTGTAGGAGGTCGGGGGTGCACATACTGTACTGGCAACAGTATCTGAACATATTTCATTCTCACCTACTTACTTTGTTTTGTTTGTGTGGGTTGTGAGTTCCTGCAGAACAAAGACTGCATTATACCTGTTTGTTTTTATAAGTCTTTTTTTTTTTTTTTTAAATCTAAGTTTGTGGGGGGACGAGTCCATGTTTTGGTTATTTTCATCAAAGAAGGTTACAGCGCACGGTGATACAAACAGCGGAATACAAACAGTGGAATACAGTGCAGTTTTTAAACACTGTTGATGTCAAAATATCCTTATTGCATTCTCTGTGTTGCTCAAATCCTAAAATGAATTAATTTCGTGGAAAAATCTGGCTTTTCTTTGTTCATCTCCTTGATACTCTGGGACTCTCAAGTAAAATCTGGTTTGAAAAAATGTTTGTCTGCGAAGAGTGCAGGAAAGCCTGAACCTACACTATGTATTCTCTTAGATTTGTTTTTGGATTTTAGATCGCTGAGCCGAAATACATGCAATTTTTTTTGGCTGCACATCTAAACATTCACATGACACGGGCCTTGAACATGCACCACGCAATAGTTTTCCCTGATTGCAGAGGACCGTCCTTGGTTAGGGATGAGGCTCACTATTGTCAGAGCTGTAGATAGACTCTCGCTGCTGCTTCCTATTGTGTGTCGGACATAATGGCTCCACACTCAAGCTCATTGTTCAGGGTTCACAATTTACATAATGCTTTCACCTTGGCATTTCTATCCTTTTTAACGTGTGGTAAAAAAGGCCCTCATATTACACACACACACACACACAAACACGCACACATAAATACATATATCTATATAGATACAGAAACATTGCGGCACAGGTAAGGTCAGGCATCCTTTTCAGCCCTCACTGGGTAGAGAGACTAATATCAGGGGATCATACTTGACTTTTCATTTAGTTTCCATTTCCTTATTTGTCAAATGGCAAAACATTGACACACTGACCGTAATCGGTAGATGTTTCTCCACAGTTCATCATTCTGAAGGATAGAAGGATTCATGTCTGCCAGCAGGATTAACACCCCTCAACAGGGAAACTGAACGTCCTTGCTTCTCAATAAGCCACAAGGTTGCATCATTAGGTATCTTTCTAAGGGTCAAATGAGGTGCAGCCAACACTTCGGCTGTCAAGTATTATTAGTTCCTGAGCAGATGAGTCGCAGCAATAAACACTGCAGAAAACAGAGGACTTCTGACATGATATGAGCAGGTTTCAAGGCTCTCAATCTTTTGCCTGATTCTGAGAGGTATATCTGTAAGAAAAATATCTACATTTTAAACCTCGTTAAATCTGACGAATTGGAAATGCAGAAATGGAAATTGGAAAATCAACTATCTTACCGACACTGACATTTTCGGATTGGAGGTGGACCCGACCTCCAATCCCAAAGCATCAGTGTTTGACAAGCTGAGAAAGAGACTCAAAAAAAACAACTATCTTACCGACAGGGGCTTTAATGTTTTTGGGGAAATATATGTCCTCATAAATCGTTAAAGTATAGCTTCCCATTTTCAAGTCTGTTTTAAAGTCGGCAATTCAAACCCACTGTTGTAATGGTGGATGTATGTGTGTATGATTACGAGAACTGTTCCTACTCCTGTGGCTGGTCAGGGGACGGGCGGTTCGATCTGCAGATCCTACGGCTGCATGTCTGAGTATCCCTGAGGAAGCTACTGAACCTCAAATTGCTCCTGTTGAGCAGATTGGAACGCGACTATGTGAATGGTTGAATGTCAACAGGGTCTGTTTTTCTTTATGATAATCAGGGTTCGTACACATTTTTCAAGGTCAAATTCAAGCACTTTTAAGGGTAATTTACAAAATTTTCCAGCACCTTATCGCTGGGGTAAAATACATATCTACAGGAATATACTCATGATTATTTTTTTCACTTCTTATCACAATTATTTACATTGTATTACGCTGTCAACATCTAAAATGATGTTTCATAATAGCAAAAACTTTAGAAGTTAAAGGAGAACAAAGTTTTATCCAAAAAAGGGAAGCTACTTGGCGTTCTTCAGGTACACTTGCACCCAGACAAAGAGAGACCTGAGAGCACCCTGTAATTTTCTTTTTTGACATAAACTTTTTATAAGTTTGCTTATTCATCAAAGTTTAATATTGAACGTGTAATCAGTCCAAATTGCATCAAAGTCTCCTTCTCCTCAGCCATCCTTCTCTATTGCTATCAGGCTGCATGTGTGATGATACACACACACAGATTTTGTTTCTCCTTGTAATAAGCAAATTATCCAGTCTGATCCCAATGTAGCCAAGACACAGAGTTATAATGTCAAGCACTTTCAAGCACTTAAACTAAAATCCAAACACTTTTCAGACCTTGAAAACACAACATTGAAATTCAAGCACTTTCAAGGATTTCAAGCACCCGTATGAACCCTGGATCATGAACTTGGTAATGAGTATCAATATTTTTCAAGATATTGTATCGAAGTTTGAAATTCCAGCACTGTGACAACACTAGTCAGTTGACAGGAAACAATGTGTACACAAACAATGCTCTAAATGCTTATGTTCGTGTGTTGTGTCGAGCCTTCTTAGTGTTTTAAAAATAAAAAAATGTTGATGCTAACATAGTATTTGCCCCTAGCACTCCATTGAAAATGATTTTGACCTGAAAACGAAAATATGGTCAATCTCAAAAGTTTTTATGCAACCCTGTTTTGTGTAATGACAAATAAATGACTTTGAAACTCATATTAAATCATGACACCGGTTAACAGATTCCTTTGAAAAAGTAAACAATCGTTGGTTACAGCTCTTAACTGTAACTTTTTGAGGATATCAACTTATTGTATCTAACTCAGACTGCTGAAGCCTCTACTTTCAGCTGAACTGTGGATTTAAATCATCTTATACGGAAATCATATACTTGCACTAGTAGCACCTTTAATGTGCATATCAGAATTTGGGTCAGACTAGAAATGTGAACCCATCCTTTAACGCGTCTCTTATTTGATCACACTGACAGTCATTTATCCTCAGATATGGATTTGTGCATTTTTGCCAGTAATGCATTTGCATATGCAGCATTATCTACAAAGAGAGCAGGGCAGAGAAACAGATTTTTTTTTTTAAGAAACTCATAACTATTCTTCCACTGTTCCATCCTAATAGAGCACTTCACTCAGCCAAACTCCAGGAACACTTTTCAAGTTCACCCTGCCATTCACGGCCCTGAATCTCGGCGAGCTCGTGTGGAAGATTAAGAGCAGAGTGGAATCATAATAAAGGTGACAGAGGATCTCTCATGGGATGCCTCGCTTCCGGGCACACAGCAGAGGGATCTGACTTTGTAATGCTGTTAAATGAATTCCTCACAAGGCGTTTTTATACTGAACGCTTTGGCCATCAATACGCTGCTTCTGGTGTGGTTTCAGTATGGGAGAAAAGAAGTGCAGAAAGTGTGTGCAGGGAATCTTTTTGCCTCAGCCAAACGAAATCAAACTGAAACACCGCTCCTTAAAAAAAGTGGCAGGGAGTCGTGACATCTGAAATATCACAAGGTTGCAGAGGTGGAAAAATGATCAAGATGTATTATTTTATTGGACAGTTATGATTTGGCTGATTAATCATAACCGTTTCCAACATCAGTATCATTTTAATCATAGTGGCTCGGTCGCGCGCTACATGTTGGGTCAAGCTGCAGGTTGTGCATCATTTTCTGAAAAGGCTAAAATTGGAAAAGGGAATTGTTTTATTTTCGAAAGCGAGAGCATCAGTCGAGTCCAACCTGTGTAGCATCGGGGCATCTTTTCAATACAGTAGATGTGTGTTTTCACCCGCTGTCTCTTTATCTGTGCTGCCCTAAGTGAGGCAAACAAAATGTCACGAGTGTGTTTGTGCTGGTAGATAAATGCTACGCTGCCCGCCCTTACTCACACTGGCAGCCTCAAAAACGCCTCAGCAATGGGGGCAGGCTGTTTTAATGCTCATTTGAAATTCAAAGTGCTTTTTTTTTTTTTTTTTTTTTTTCATAAATTATTAGATTTATTAAAAATATCCACACACAAAAAAAAAACATCTTGTGCATTCATTAAAATCGTCAACAACTGTTTTGCTTTAAATACAGTACAGCAGGCAACAACGTAAAGGATGCCCACACATGTGTCTGAATGTATTTACCTGTGTGTCTGTGTACGTGGGTGTGCACATGTCTATAACTTACCCCAGCGTTGTCATGGTGACAATAGTGTACCAGAAGGAAGCTGGGATGCTGGTGAACTTGCTGGAGCTGGAGCCCTTCTCGGCGTAGAACATGACCGTGGCGAAGATGATGATGGCCATGGTGAGCGAAAAGAGGAGGAAGCCCAGCTCTGAAGCACAGCTCTTGAGTGTATAACCCAGGATCCGCAGGCCCTGCGAGTGGCGGGAGAACTTGAAGATGCGAAACACTCGAAACACGCGCAGCGTCACGAAGGCGCCGCTCACGTCCTCGTTGTTGGTCATCACCAGGCCGATGTAGTACGGCAAGATGGCCACCACGTCGATGATGCTCATCACTGAGCGCATGAAGCGGTAGCGGCTGGGCGCGGCGAACAGGCGCAACAGGTACTCCACTGTGAATATCATGACACAGGCGGTGTCCATGCAGAAGAACGCCACCGTGTAGCGTTCACCGCATGGCATGTCTTTCTGGTTGGCGGTGGATCCGCAGGGCACCGTCTCCACCACATTGGTGATGACTGAGATGGCAATGAAGAAACCTGTGACATAGTAGAAGACCAGGGCCATGGTGGAGGTGTGGGGGTTCTCGAAGGCCCGCCACATGGTCTCCCTGAAGTTCATGTTGGGCAACTTCTGGTCCTTGTTCTCCTCCTGGTCATCCTGCAGCCGCTCTAAATTCTCCCTCTTTCTGTCCTTGTACTCTTCGTAGCAGCAGTCACCGATGATCTCAGGGATGATGCCGAAGAAGGTCAACTCCTCGTCGTAGGCCGAGATGCACTCGTGGCGGGGGTAGTGGAGCTTCCCTGTTCGGTAGAAGTTGAGGATGCTCCTGAAGGCGTCAGGGTCCCGGTCGAAGAAGTACTCCTTGCTTTCCTCGTTGTAAAAGAAGTCTTTTTCAGAGCTGCCCAGCAGGGTGTCAGGGTAGCGGTCCAGAGTGGTCCTCCAGGTCTGAAAACGACGGCCGCTGACATTGAGGATGATCAGCTCGTCCTGTCTCTTGCTGTTGTCTCTTGGTGCAATGGGCATGGGGCAGTTGGCGACAGGCATCCAGCCAATGGCTGCTGCCCGGGCAAAAGGGAGCCACGCTGCTACTCCTGAAGCCATTGTGAAGATGCAGTCTTTAAAACAGTCCTCCTCACCTTTAGAGTCGCTTTAGAGCAAATGGCATCTGAGGGATTAAAACAAAGAGAACACAGCTGAAAATGACAGCAAACCAAATGATCAACCAAAATATCAGCGTTGGTATCAAAGCAGCATGAAGCTTGTGACATTTGGAGTCCCAAATGAGTTTTCGACTCTATTTAATTTCCAGTCACGCTGCTCAGCATGATCTATCCAAAATACCATCCAGTTTTACGGAAAAAGCTTACTGGTGGCTGTGGCTCAAGGGTAGAGCCAATGTCTTATTATCGTAAGATCACTCATTCGATTCCCCTGGTCTGCATGTCAAAGTGTCCTTGGGCAAGACACTGAACCCTAAAAACTGCTCCTGATGTGCTGGTCGGCACCTTGCGTGGCAGCCACCTCCATCAGTGTATGAATGTATGAATAACTGTAAGTTGCTTTGGACAAAAGCACCTGCTAAATGTAAAAATTTGATTTATATCAAACTCACGCACAATTTAATATCCCACAAACCTCAGAGTAAAGTTTATAGTATCATCCATGATATCTACTGACACCTAAAGCCCACAACACTCTGCACACGCTGGCTGGCGTTGAGCTGCACTTGTGAACCAAACCACATCAATTATTGGTACATAAACCCACATTTGCTGAGGATTAAATGCCCAGTGACCACATCAGGCAGTTAGCTGGTTGAACTGACAGCAGCAGCAGCATTAGTCAGGACACAAAGAGAACCACAAAGCAATCTGTCCTGAGCAGCTTCATTAAGCGCTGACTGTCAGCACTGACACAAACCTGTTGAATCAGAATAAGGAGGCAGCTGCTCCAGATTCACCACATCACATGCTTTACTACACAATTTAACGGTGGTTTTATTTGAAATTGAAAACATTAACGACCTCAAATTGTTTCAGAATTTACCTTTATCACCTGGTCAGTTCATTTATAGAAGTGATCTGCATTTTTTTTCCCCAAACATACTTTATTCTAAAGGTGACTCAGCACACATTTTGAACACTACACATTGTTTTTTTTTTTCATGCATGTGGCTGACTAATACGAAATGCATTTTTTCACCAAACATATGCTCTCATCCCATCACACAAAAACGGAGAGAATAAACATCATGTAGTAAAAACAACCACTCACCGATAAAATTGGAGGAGGGGACACAATCCCAACTCTTCTAAAAACAGAAGAGGACTTTTCTGCAGAGACGGAGTCCTCAGACACAAGTGAGACCAGCAGGGCTCGGATCCATCAAGCGGGAGGAAGCAGCGAGCGGCACCTCTCCTCCTCCTCCTCCCCGTGGTCGGTCGACGGACTCCCGCACCGAGCAGAGCGCACAGCACGCGGCTGGTGGAGCGGTATGGAGCTCGTCTGTGGAACCACACAGAGACTCAAGAAGAAGAAGAAAAAGAATAAAGAAGAAGAAGAGGCTGGTCTGTTGTGGACGTCCTCTTGACTGTTTTTTTTTCTTTACATCCTGGCTCTCTTCTCTTTCCCCTCGTCTGTGTTTGGAAAGTGGAATGTGATGGAGAGGCGCAGCGCGCCTTCTTTTTCTCCAGCGCAAAGTACAATGCGTGTCTCTCTCACCGTGCCAGCTCTGTCATCAGCCCTCCTTCCCTCTGCCTCGCTTCACCATCATATTTGACAGACCCACCCTGACACTGTGGCTACAGTCAATACTGTGGTCCTGTGTTGCTCACTTAAGCCAAAAAGCGCAATACCACTGTATGGCAATGGAAGGGAGGCATATACTCATAGTAGGAAGATTCCACTCCAATGACTACTTGGATATTATGAGTCAAGTGCCAGAAGGCTGAAGGATGAATGTCCTAACTTGTATGCTAACAAAACATGATATGATTTTAATATAACCATAATAAGCGTCTTGAGGGGCCCCGGGGCAAAAATTAGATGCTTGGCCCCCTATTGAGCCCCCATTCCTCCCTCCTCCTCCTCCTCCTCCTCCTCCATCCCTGCAAAATTACTTAACTTAAAAAGGTTAAGTGACCCAAATGCCACAATAAATGTATGTATGCAATTTGTAGATTGGTTTTAACATGACCATGTTAGGCTTCTTGAGGGGCCTGGGGCAAAAACATTGCTGCTGGCCCCCCTATTAACCCCCCATTCCTCCCACTATGTGCAACATGTACATTTTTTTCCAAGGTTAGAGTACCGAAATATTCAGAATAAAAAGGACTATTTTTGGTTTAGTAACCCAAACGGCAGAATAAATGCTGGCAATTTATGTTTCTGTAAACTGACTTTACTTTAAATGTCTTTATGTTCAAATATCTAACATATGTTGTCAAAACACAGTGCTGAAAAAGATCATGTTTTCTTAAGCATCAAGTAACTGCTTTTGTCACCCCAAACACAGCTGGAGGTGTCCCAAGGTCTGGTTAAAAACATCTGGCATTGTCGCCACAAGCGTAGTGGGAAGACTTCCTGCCAAAATTGTACAGTTTTTGTTGCTACAACCACGTTCGGAAAGCATCTCCTTAAAATATCCAGTGGTTTGTTGAAACACAGTGTCGAACTGCGGTCACAGGCTTCCCAGCCTTCATGCCTGTAACTCCACCAGCAAATTAGCAGCAGCTAGCATCTTCACACCAAAGCATTGAGCAACAAATTACTTACTTTCATGTTTGCCTGCAAACCGACAGCTTTCTGGCGATACTGGGGCTCCATGTAACTGCCCTTACAGTAGATTTAAGTCCATGCAACCATTTTCAGTTGTCAAGCAAGCTCATGTCAGGCTGTGATTACTCCGTCTTAAAGTGCCTTTACAATTTGACTCTTGTTACTCTGTGCTGCAATTCTGCTCCTGCAGTATGAAGCAGTTGTAATTGTAGTGTCGGTTTTCCCGCTACAGTAAGTACTGAAAACACGATACACCCTCAATAATTTAGAGACTGACCCCGGCAACTGTGACCGACATCCACAGACGACTTGTAATGTCGTGCTAATGATGCAAACCAGTTGTAATTTCTGCATTCTTGGCAAGACTCCTTGTCAAATTAAAGTTGATGAATGTGGGCACTGATACGCTAAGATTAACACGATCGGTTTTATTTCTGATAAAAAAAAGGCAAAACGACGGTGGAACACAGGTTTCAGGAATGTAATCTTTGTATTCCTGAACACTGTGTAATGCCGGTAACAATACACACATCACATGCTGTGCATATACAAAAAACCTACAGTCTATGCAGAATTCCGTGAGACATTTTTTTAGGGTTGCAATGGCAGAAGGGAAAAAGTGGCCACTTCAGTTCAGACTCATGTACCTAAGGCCAGTCAGGGGTAATGTAAAGTGTGGATTGAGTGGGTGATCAGTGTCATTTTCTCTGATTAGCGCTCTGCATGTCTCCGATGTGGATGTCTGAGAGGTGAGCTGTAGGGAGGATAATGACCGTCACCATGACGAAGAAGCAGGGTGAGCAGTACCACAGGATTATGCTTTTGTGGAGAAACAACAGGAAAAAGTGTCAAGACTTTCCTCACAACACGGAGTCCTCGCTGGATCTGTTAATGGCCAGCGATGGTGTGTCGGTCAGAGCTGATTAGGTACTTGAAGCTGTCGACCTGTTCAACTGTTTTTCTGTGGATGGAGTTTGGATTCAGTCCAGCACAACACTTGCTTAATGTAACAGGCTCGCTCTGCAATGCGGGGGTCGATGCTTGTTCCATTAAAAAAAAAAAAAAACAATGTTACTACCGCTACTGTGGAAACCCTAAATGTCTTCATTATTCAATACAGCCCTCGCTTTTAAAAAGTAATATCCAGAGGAGAATATGCTCTTACATTCAGGTCATTGTATTACTGTTTGGCCCGAGGATTGATATGCAGTAATTTGATTTAGAGCATTGATTCAGGGATAAGTGACAAGAATACAACAGAAATGATTATGGTCTTAAAAGCAGATTGAAGAAGGTGAAGGCCAGTTATACACGCATCAATGTCGGTGCAATCGGCCATCAGTAATTCGTGGGAATATAACACGGGGGGTTCATAAAGACAACGTTAAGACTATAAGACTCCATTTGGGCTCAGCATATGTAATTAACAGTAGGCCTTTATGAAAGGTCAGTAATAGTTGATGTTTTTGAAAATAGCACGACACCGCTCATCATGGAAGTCATGAATAAAACTCAGGTGGACATGATTCTGATGGGTCCATTTTTAAATGTGTATGTGGTGAGGCGATGAGCTTTACGCACAAAAACACTTGGTTAGAAAAAAGAAATCATGTTTTCACACAAAGAGATGTCTCGAAGTTTCCAGCCTGCCCTCTCCCGTGGAACTCCACCTCCAATGATGTCAGGTAATACACATGCCATGTCAACATAATATGTCACATTCTGTAGGAATGTTAATATTGTATGTTCCCAATGACACCTACAATCATGAACGTATCAGTGGTTTGTAGGACGTCAACTGTCAGCATCTTGTCCCAGCGACTGAGCTGCGTGAGCATTCGGTCAAAAAAATTATAAAACACAACTCTTCAACAATACAGCTGATCAACCTGTAGCAGCAAGCAACACGTTCTTTAAAGTTTAATCTGCAGCAGTGTAGAGTGTTTTGTCTCGGCTGTTCAGGGTTTTTCTCCCGTTCAGAATCGTCCCCCTCTCCGTCACATCCACTCTCCACCATGTTTGTTCGTGTTGCCTTCATGCAAATGTCCCGCTGTCAGCGCAGTGTGAACGAACGCGAGGCATCATTAGAATATGAAAAACCGTGCCGCGAAGAGTGTGACTTGCAACACGCGAAATAAATGATGATATATATCGTCATATTGCACAGCCCTACAGCTGGACAAACAAACAGGTCAGGCTATGATGTAGCATTGCGATTAGTCAGAGATGCTTACAACATTTGTTTTCCTTGTATGAACAACTATCCACAAAGGCTCTTATAAAAGTGTTAAGTACTGTACCAGTGCTAAAAATTCCCTCTGCAATCATTTTTTTCTCAAACAAGCCTTCATCATCAAACTCCGAGCAAAGCAGAGAGTTGGCGTCAAAGGAAGCCCTATAGAGCTTCGTCATCAGAGAGGAAGAAGCAACGGACCCCAGTGGCTCTGCCTCCCGACTCCCACTTCAATCCCAGGCAGCAGGGTCTGTACATACAGGCACCTCGGGGGACCGCTGCGGCCAGATGAGGAGGGCCTTTGAATGGACGGCCTTGTGTGTGGCCGTTAAAGGAAAGAAGGAGGCGAAGCGCAGGACCGAAAGGAGAGAGCGAGTGTGTGTGGCCCGAGTGGTGAGACAGATAGGCTATTGATGGACTCCAGTACATTCAGACCTTCAGATGAAGTTCTGGCACATCGTGTGAAATATTCATGAATTGAGTCTGAACATTTTTTAAGTTGCAGGGTTTTTCTCGCACAGAGAGGCTCGCTTTTGTCTCATCTGTGATCTTAAATGGATTGTGGGGTCCAAGAATGAGTCAGAGAAAAATATTTGCCGGTAGTTTTTTTTTTGCTCTCTTTTCCTTTAAAGCTATGTATTTTCTTTATAACTGTAGCCTCTTCTTTTTCAGTGGGCACCGAACACACTTGATATGTAGATTCACCCCGACACCATGTTGTTAAAGAAGAAATCAGACACACACATCACTGTCTTCCCTGCGAACACACACAAACACACACTCACACACAAACATTCACTCGTACAGTTAAAAACATGAAATAGATAAATCAGTAAAGTCTGAATTTTCTGACATCGCCATCGTCCTCTCTCCGGTAGATTCATTCTTTTACCTCTGATTTTCTTTTTAACACGTCACCTAAATCTGCCAAGCGCAGCTATAACGCTGTCTGTGCCGTGGATCATTTTAACCATTCCCACTGTCTTTCATGACACGTTCAAACCTCTGGGGTGGCAGATGAACTTTGTAGAAGAACACTTATGTGCAATTTCTCACTGTACTTTGCGTGAGATCGTGACAATGGAGGCTTTAAAATATTCAAAGAAGAAGGATATCTTTCGAGTATAAACGCAAAAAAAAAAAAAAAGTAAAGAGACAGAATAAAATGCCTCCCCACGAGGGAAACAGATATGCTAATAACTTTGCAACCAAATAATCAAGTCAGCCATTTTGCAAATGCAGTGTCTTTTGATGTAATTCAGCTTTGTTTAGAGCAGCATATTCTCTTAAATCCGTGCTAATCCATCCAAGGTTTTTTTTTTTGCTTCAGAGGAGTCCTTCAGTCCCGTCCTTCAGTGTTTTAAATAGATTCCTTGTGCATGTTAAAGATCTTGACAATTGAAACATTCAGATTCTGGACCAACAGAAGTTCCTCTCTCCCACGGAAAAGCTGCTCTTGAAATACCTCGTCAGTAGTCCTGCCTTTAATTCTGTGACTTTTTGACATCACGCTGCACCACTGAGTCACACATTCCCATAATCCCACTAGTTTGGCACCTAAGGATTGATTTAGCACAGCTGCTCTTTTGTTGTCAACGGTGCTGGGTCAGGCATGTGTGAGGTGACCAATCAGAGGAGACTGGGAATTCCGGATGGGTGGCCTTAAAGGGACAGGGGCTAAAACAGAGCGTTTCAGACAGAGGGGGGATACAGTGCTGCAGCCCTGTACAGTATGAGAACACTGGTGTGGTTTTCTTTGAGCACCAAAGCATGTAGAGCTATTATAGTAGTAACCCAAAATAAATGTATGAGCCTGAAAGTGTACATAAAATGTCACCTTTAAACTATATGTCCTAAAGAAGACACCATAGTCATTTGCAACATATTCCTGTGTGAAAAGCTTTTTCAGTAAATCAAATTGTTGAGGCTCATAAAGCTCCAGTTTCTACAGTTACAGTGGCATTCAGAAATGCAGGTATAATCAATCAGTGTTTATAATGTATTTAAGCCTGACACAGAAATTGGTATAATGTCTGTAATAATTCATCTTCCAATTTCTGTTGATCAGCAATAGAGCAAAGGCTGAGATTTTAAGGTATTTTTCATCTGGCTGTCCTGCACCTGCAGCCACTGCTTGCTGATTGGATGAAAGCCACATTTAATGAATTATAGCCCCCTAAACCTAAACAGTTACCAACTCCGTTCAGATTCCGATGCGAGCTTCATCTGCAGCCATGTATGCGAGCTGTTTCTCATCTTGATCGGCGCACATGAATTAGATTAAATCTCTACAATGAGATCTTTGGTTCAGATGTTCAGATCATAATTACAGAATGTCACAAACTGCTATTCAGGGTTATTTCTATCTTCAGCCTCCTCTTCTTTGTGGCTTTCATGGCCAAATGTAGAAATACGATAGAATTAGAAAGAACCTTGAAATGAGAATTATTGTGCTCTCAACTTTTACACACTGTTACCTTCACTTTACCTCCAGCGTCAGAATAAACTTGAAGTGAATGGACATTGAAGCCTCTTTTATCCTGCATTCACTAGTACAATCTTTTTGTGAACAGGACTCTTTTATGAGTCATAATCGGTATATGATTGTGTTGCATAGTTTCCAGGATATAGATATTTTTACAAAGAGGTAATAACACCAGAGACAAACCCATTTCAGGCCATTTAACATTAGAGACGGCAGTTATTTGACACACAAAAGACAATATCTGCTTTATAACAACTGAATGAAAACACATTTCAGGCCAATCAGGCTGCTTTCGCAACACTTTCAACTGATTTGGCAGCAGGAAGTGGAGGGTGTAGGACTTCGAATCAGCACGGAGGCTGATAACTCAAGTGTGCACATTAAAAGTCATTTGTTCAAGCGCTCTGGTTGAATGAGCCGACGGTGTCACATCACGGTGCTCTGGATTGAGTCGTAAAGTAAGGTGGAGTCATCTTAGAAGTCGGTCTGTTGTTTACAAAAAGCGCTGTAGACCTTATTTTGGGGCAAAGTCCCTTAGGCGGTTCAAATCAGATTTAACTGGTGGTCCTATACATGTAGTTTAAGTTGTCCCGGGTTAGGATGCTGGTGTAATTTATATTGATTTCGATGACGCAACAGAGATTTTTCATTCCCTCCGCTGTATGAAGCGTTCTAGCATCTTTCAGCTGAATGTTTCGGTTGTATATGTCCCACCTGCCAAGACACCCGACTTCCATTTTTTTAAACCTTTTTCCCTGCTTTGCTCCTGATTTGTAATTTCTGCCGTTAATCTCACGATTTCATATTGATACAAGTAAAATGGCTGTTTTTAAGTGTCTTCCTTGAATAAGTGTCTTGGTACCTGGCAACCCAACCCAAGGACATTGAGGTCCCTCTCATTATAAACCAGGTTTATTTAAATGTCTCGGTTTACTCTCAAGTTCCCATCTAGTCAGTGTTCCGAGAGCAGAAACAGAAGGCATCTGTTTTCTGACAAAAGTTCTAAGCGGTGAGACATATAAAGTGGAAAGTTTGTGAAGATATTGGAGTTTTTAGCAGTTAAAGAGGCTGAATTTTTCCCTCAGCAGGAGTTTGTAAAGACCAAAACAGAGGTAAAAGGAGAGTGAATGTTGGACTTCAGGACATCAGGTGGTCATAAACACTGGGACTCACAATAAATCTATGTTGTTTGATTTCTTCAGCCATGTAAAAATAACTCGCACTTAAAAAAAAATATGTTCCCAAATCATTTATTCACTGTAATAAATAATGATAACACTGTAGCGTGTGAAATAGGTAGTGGAGGCACTGGGTTTTAAAAAATGAATTGAATGCATTTTTGTGATTTATTTATTCATCAATTTGAATCATCTTTGTTTGTAAGCAGCATAAAGCGACTGTAATTAGCATTCCGTTATGCAACCATGTGCTGTAAAGTGATAAATGAACCATGTACCTTGAACAAAAAAGACGATATTTCTTTTTTTTTCAGCCTTGAATCTTCTTTCCTAAATTTTGTGAAGCTGATTTTAACCCTACAGCTAACCTCTATTTTCCCCCACCACACTAATCCCTCTCACATCTCCAAAATCTCTTTTCATGCCAAGATGAAAGCCAAAATACAGCCTATAGTCTCACGTTTTACCCTCCATCATCTCACACTGCATAACTTATACATAAAAACAGCTCTCACCATATGACCCATGGTGATTGCAGATGGTTTGGTATCCTGTAATCTTTTCTTCCAAGCCCCATCTGTTGAATATTTATCATGTGCAGGAATGATGTAAATATAGTGGGTTTGATGTCCGTCTTTTTCTGATCAGAAACAGCCTATGAGCAGCACCAATTCAAAAAGTAAATCACACTAATTCATGATAGATACAGTACAGATTTATGAAGGTGGATGTCAGCATTTTTTCTAAACAGAAAAAACAGAATGCGATGCATCCCATTGCAACACATTAAAAGACACAGACATAGATAGAAATGTGGCAGTCACAATACAGAAGTAAAGGCAATGAGGTGGACATGGACCACAGGTGTCCTCTGAACAATTACAGAGCACGAACAGCTGCAGCAGCAGCGGGCCTGAGAGGCTATGAGAAAATAACAAAGGAAATAACAAATAGAAGGACAGTGCTGTCTGAATCCACGTGAGAGTGAAAAATCACAAGTGTGTATCTTAAAGAGGGAAAAGCAGGCCAGACCATCAACCTGATGGAGTCTAGACCCAAAGAGACAGTGTGGGTGTAGATAAATGAGTTCAGATGAAAGCAGTGGCATTGATTGTCTTCGAGCAGTCATCTTATGTCTCGCTTGCAAAAAAGATCCAAGCCAGGGCTTCATTATCCAAAATACAAATTACACTGCAGTGCAACATGCGTGAATCCTATCGATCCAAATCGGCTGGAGATGGCAGAGGAAACACAGAAAGACAAAATATGGATCGACTGCAGCGTTGACCAACATCATCAGGCTGGTTGTTGTGTTAAGCAGCAGCTCGCGGAGAGCCCACCACTTAGAGAGAAATTATTTCGACTCTGGGAACCCTTAAGCTTTGCGCAGCGGAGCAAATAAACAGCACACGAAACCCTATATGAAATTCATAACAGCCAACAGCACGCGCAAAAACACATTCAAATCAGGTGGGGGTTGATGGAGGAATTAGCATATATACACACACACACTGCCATGAGTCTCACTGAAGTGATAAATAGGAAGCTTTACAGCAGAGTTTTTAAACTCATTTGTCAACAGCGAATGGAAGCGAAAGTGCAGGTGTGTTAGCGTAATGGAGCATTTAACCAATTACATATTAAAGCAGTGCAAACTAATGTGGATGTAGATTATCCTCTCTGAAAGTTGTTTGTTTATATAACTCTGCAGCACAGCGCTTTGTGCTTTTAGATTAATATACGTCTTTAAAGTACAGATAAACCACACATAAAACATACATTATCATTTTGTCCTTCACTAAATATGAATACGTGTAATTGAGCCGGGATACCACACAGGGATCTGAATGATTCGGCTAAATCACTTGAAAGACGGAGTAACATTTACAATTCTTAAAGTTTTTAATTTCTTCTCCACAACTACAGTACACACTGCCTCTTTGAAGACGTAAATGTGCGGAGATGCAAACATAGTCGAGCAGTAGTCGCAGTGTTGATTGTACTTTGCAAAATGTGGCTATTGAAAATAAGGGAAAAGAGATAACTTGTATCAAGTCAGTGCGTTTACATGCACAGCTTTGTCAGATTACAGCCATAGTTCGACTATGCTGCTCAATCGGACAACTGCAATTATCCGAGTATACATGCCGGTGAGAAAATCGAATTACTGCCGAAAGCATGTCATACCCCGGTACGCTAGGTGGCGCTGTGCCCATTTCAACTAGTGTTAACGGGGCCACCTCCGGCTGACCTCTTTACGTCACCAGCTGCCTCGGCATTCAAGAAAGATGGCGTACGAAGAGCGAGACGAAGCTACATCTTTGTACACTTCGTATATGATGTACATGATAATTACACAGACTAGGGGCACTCTGGCGCTCTTTCTTGCGGTGATTTCGGAGGAAAGACGCCGCCGCCGCGGTCCGTCTACTTCCAACTCACGGCCCCGGGGAAAAATCTCGCGCCTGCGCACAACGCAAAATCCGATCCGATCCGCTGGAAACGTATACATGCAGGAGTTAATGCGACTTTCAATCGAATAATCTACGTGGTGTAATTCGACTATGAGAAATCCAATCCGGTCTGATTTTAGTCAGACTAAGGTGTATACATGCATCTTAAAAATCCGATCATAGTCAGACTAACACAGTAATTCGGTTTTCTTGAGTGTCATGTAAACGCACTGACTCTCATTATGCGCCAATGACCTTCAGAAAATAGCAACGTTATCATAGTTCATTGTTTTAATTAAAACTCTAATGAGTGCAGTGAATGGTCCAAGGACTCCGAGGCTGATTTATAACAAAGTAATAAATTACATACAGTAATGAATATTTTCAATTATAGAATACCTGGCTGACAAACTCATCAGCCTCAATGGGCTCAAATGAGACAAACGTCATCCAGCATCAGCTTTGGATTGGTTTTCATATGGGTTCATATAGTGTTTTCTATTTCCTGCATTATTTACAGTTGCACGTATTCTCCTGCTGATGAGCGACAGCAGCACACACGTGCACACGATGCGGTGCTGATGGGTGTAAATGTGACAGCAGGAGCACATAAAAGCCCAACTGGGTCTCCCTGTTTTGACCTAGTTTGTGTATAATGGTTTGCATCATTTACTGCAACCAGTTTTTTAGACACATCAAAACAGGAGACGCAAGACAGAAACTCGACTGTCCTGAGAGAGAGGCGGACTGAACAAGTTCGAGTAAATCCATAATATTATTTCAATGAATAATGTTTCGCTGAAACAACGGTGAAGATGATTAAAGCTGCAGAAGGCAAAACCTTTGCAAACCTTCCACCTCTCTCTGCTGCATTGTATCGCTCTGCTAAGCCCCTCCCACCAGATCTACAGGTTCGGACGACATCAAAAACCTCACTCGTAGTAGGGCCCGCTCTCCATGGCGTGAGCCCCTGCCCCTCTTGCCGCGACTTGTCATTTCAAAGACGCCCTTCCAGCGGTTTGCGACCCCAGGGCAGAGTGCTTGAGGCGTCAGAGGTAGCTATGATGCATTCTGGCAGTGGGATGATAGGCTAGTACACTACACACACACACACACACACACACACGATAAGGGGCCTGAAAGCTCCACGTGGAGCCGGGATGTGTTCACACCCACGTTTGGTGATGTGCTGTTGTGGACAAACAAGATATTTGAATTGAAGTTGCAGGAATTTTTCACCATCGAATCAGGCTCTGATCATCTGAAGAGATGACAGAAGACTTTGGCCAGTGATGAGGTCATTTCAAAGAGGGAGGCATTCCTATTGGCAGTTCTACAAATGAATCTGAACATCTGAAGAGATGATCAGATTCCAGATGATCAAAACAGAGCCAGGATGAGATGCAGAAGTCTAGTTTTCTCTCAGACCACATAAATTCCACTATACACGTAAATACGCCCACAGTCTATGGCCACACTAGTGACTCTGTGAGGCTGTCCTTGGGCACATGGTGCAAAATGCTCACATCAGTATGTTAAACTGCTCACAGTGTTAGCAGGCATAACATTTATCATAATCAGTGTCTTAGTAAAGCTTTCTTACAACTGAGGCTGATATTGTTTTCATTGGGTCACGTTCAAAAAAACGAAATAAAATACAATTTTGAACCAGTGTTGGCACCAGATGAAAAGTCAGTGACTCACCAGAGTGATTACCATCGATCCTGTGGGAAACATGAATGTGTGTACCAAATTTCAAGGCTATCAAACAGTTTGGAACATTTCACTCAAACAAAGACAGATCCAACCTCATGGTGCCGCTCGATAAAAAAAAAAAAAAAAGTCTGAGGATCACGGAAGTAATGAGGATGCATCCCCTGAGCCAGTGAATATCAGTGCCCAATTTCATGGCAGTTTATTGTACCGACGAGTCTGGACCAAAGTGGTGAAGCAAACACTAAAACAGTTTTTCTTGTGTGATGAAGTGCTGATTTTCTTTGGGGCTTTACATCCTCTTAAATGTTATCTTATCAATTTCTGTACTATTGACAGACAAAACTATGGAAACTCTCGATTTACTATTTTTGGACATTTCAAAGACCAAACAGTTGATCCACAGAACATTATCAGAATGGTTGGTTGTGGACTGATGTTAACTTCTGGGTTACGTTACAGCCGCTAAACCACGAACCAAATCAGAAAAAAAGTCTTTGGTACATCTGGGATGTTGGAGATTCAAAAGAGACAAAGTGTGTGTGTGTGCGTGCGAGGGAGATGGAGAGACAAAACATAAAAAATATAAAGAAAAAAGAAAATCAAAGAGACTGGTACAGTATGTCCCAGGTTGTGAAGACTGTGGCCAATCAGCCACAGGTCAATGGCCGCACGCACGCGAGGAGATGTCAGCTGTGATGTTGTGATGACATTTAGGTGATATTTCCACAGCCAAAGTTAATTTGAACTTCTGAGCTACATGCATGCTCTGAACCTGATGGGCTCTAAAAGTCAAACTATTTAAATCTGTCAGGACAGTGGAGTTTCAGACACAGTACTAGTCAGCATTTAGCTTGGCTAGCTACTTTTTTACATTAAGGGAGTCATTTATTCAACGGAGCACCTTTAAAAGACGCTGTTCTGTATTAGACTTGCAGCATTAATGGTGAAGAAGATTGCTGTTCTGACATTTATGTGCAGTTATTCTTTAAAGTGCGAGTGTACAAGCAAATGTTGCCCA